>NC_137470.1:23768635-24968635 GCF_964235325.1 Thermobia domestica
TACGTTCTAAATTCCACTTCCCCGTCCTCATATAACTTTTTCTCTGCCTTTTATAACTAAAACCCCCATTTTTTTCCATCTCACTTTCCAGTCCTATATATAACTTTTACTCTGCATTTTATTACAATAAATTCGATTTTCTTACATGAGTAATATTCCGTTTCACCTTCTAAATTGTACTTCTCATTATAAGAAATCCTATTTTCTTAAAAGATTACTATTCCGTTTCACTTTATAAATTCCACTTCTTATTACGCAAATTCGACTCTAATACTTGCTAATAATATGTAATAAGTCTAACTTTAAAATTAATTTAAATTGACACACCTATAAAACATAATATAAAATTTACATTTGGGAAAGCCATACAAAGAGAGATTCTGTGCCCAGAACTTTTGTACAGCATGTACTACTGAGCTTTGAAAGAGTCAAGGCTTTGACCTTTGACCTGAAATCAAGGCTTTGATATTGTTATAATAAGTTCTTACCTGAAACTTTAGAAGTGCGAAATACACAATTTGAAGACCTTATTTATCTTATTTTATAGGGGTATTTTCGCTGGTAGAACTCAAAATGAATGTTACATTTTCTTCTGAACACTCTGCAGAGAAAAGAGGTTTCGTTTTTCCGAAGATACTTGTGGCATTAGCACAGCCATTAACTTTTTAAACGAGCACGCCCCACTTGAGAATCAATCAGATGTTTGGGCAGCATGCCACTTAGTATTAGGAGAAAAAAGCTATGCGTAATTGTAATTACATCATGTTGCATGAAGTATAACATAAAAAATAAGAAGAATGGAAATTACCTAGGTATATTGATAATCGTGATGAACTTTGATGAAGCAAAGAAGAGAGAAGAGCTTTATTTAACTGTTCTGCTGATACTTAAGACTCCATCTTCTATTTTCTGGAGTAATTGAGTCTCAGCGCAGTTTTATTTATTTGTAAAAGAAAATAAAAATGTCGTGACTTTTAAAACTCCAGGAGACAAGTACCATCTACAATGTTATATCTTCTAACCAAAATTGTCCTTTTCGCCAAAGTTGAATCTAAATATGTTGAAAAATTTTTAAGAAAATATATAGTTTCGTTTTGTTGTTGTTGTTGTTGTTGCTTTTGTAGAAGAGAAGAGGCATAACTGTTATTGCCTCTTATGCCTCCTACGTTTCTTTTTTGTGTTATTTTAGGGGAACTCAAATTCTTAATTTACATTTGCAGTTAGTTCATGATGTGGCTTCTACAGTTACAATTACAAACTTCCCACAAAGTGCTTTTGGTTCGATTAAACTTCCTCTTTGCGACATAATGTCCATTAGCTTTCTCCATGTTTCTTTCATTTCTTTCATTATTTTCATTCCACTAACTCCTTTATTATCACGTACTTCTATCAGAAAGATAGCGAAGTTAATGAAGCTTGATTTCTTCCACAGTTCTCAATATTTACTATCTTCTCCACAATCCTACTACACCACAGACCTCTTTGATTGGGATCCCCACACTTTTCCCACAGTTGTATCTTCAAGAGATCCTTAGCCAACTTGTGATGTCTAACTTTTCTTACTCAATACGCTCCTGCATACAAGCCAACAAAAAGTTTAAAGTTTCAGGAGAGAGCAATTCTCCCATCATATCACTTCCTAGTTTTTTTATGTCGACATTTAGCCGTTGCTTGCAATTATTATTTGCTTCCTTTAGTTTAAAGTTCAAACCGTCCATAGATAATTAATTCATTTGTTTCATTTGTAAGGGAACGTTCTGGATTGACAACAATCAGCAGTAGAGATTGATAGTGTAAGGAAAACAGTAATTCTCGTTAATAAGCTATGTTCTGTAAGTAAACATACGATATCCCAATATGTAGGATCATGATGGCGTCTCTGCCCATTCATGTCACACTACTCGTGCTATCTGAACGAAACATTTCCATGAAGGTGGATAGATCGTGGTAGCAGACGAGAATGGCCCCAACGTTCACCCGACCTGAATACCCTAGATTTTTTTTTTCTGTAAGGTTAAGTGAAGTGTCTCGCGTATACATGGCCCGTGCATGACATTTAAGATCTTCGCCAGTGTGTATGAGCTGCATTTGTCACACTGCGGCAAACGTGCCAGCGTTATTGCCACCAATCAGGGAATCCTTACCCATCGTGTAACTGGCTGTCTCGAAGAACAAGGAGGACATATTGAAAACCTTCTGTAGGACGGCATTATGTTGATCACGGTAAGTACAATGACCCTTGATTTTACAGTACTCTGGGTCTCATCTTCCATACGTGTTTTGTACGATCTGCACGTTTCATCACTAAGAGTATTTAACAGTTTCTTTGTAGCTCCCATGGGCCGCCACTGTCCCGCAGTACATGTGCATAATTGCATTCTTCGGATGGGGTTTCCTTTGATACCTTTTGACCCGACATTCCTATTTGTCTCCGTTACAATTATACTGTATTCCTACATTCCGCCTCCCATAGTGTCCCTTCAGCGTAGCCATTGTTGCTTTTATTCATTAACATTTGTTGCTGCATGTTCCATGTAACATCCCCTCCTACAATTTTTCAGTGTAAATTGTTCTCTTTTCTCCACGTTTCATTCACTTTCTTTGTGCTCCCCTCTGGCGCCGCCACTGTTTCGCCATCACTTATGCATAATTGGATTCTTCGGATGGGGTTTCCTTTGATATTTTTTGACCCGACGTTCGTATTTCTCTCTGTTCTTGCGATATTGCAAATTCCCGCCTCGGAACGTGGCATTTCAAAAGCCTCTAGCATCGAAACGAAGCCGCATTCACCCAATGTTCTTACGACGTTTTTCGCTTGTTTATACCTGTAGATTCACCTCCCAAATTTTCCGTCATTGACACACGACCACCCTGCACACACCGTCAGCATTGCATATACAGATGGACGTATGTAACATACGTGTGCGTATGTAATGTACGAAAGACTGTTAGATGTCAGATATACTGCAACGCCATGGTGAAGCATCTAGGTCGGAAAGAGGGCAGTACGTATGTAGCATATGGATAACGTATACTCCGTACTGATTTCTGTAGTAAACGTAAGGATCCTGCATATTTGTACATTATACTGCTGTCCGGAGAACGGATTTCTCTCAGTGTGTTTCTGAGTAGTAGACACATAAACACTATACTGCCTCTGCAGAGTGATCTGAAGTGCTCTCAATGAAATATTGGAAGAAAAGTAATTATTGCATGTGATAATAAAGAATTGCACAGTTCAGAAATATTCAACATACGAAAGTAATAATAATAATAAAGTGCCAATAAACCTTGTAAAATTTATCAAATATTATTACAGCAGGGATATATATATATATATATATATATATATATATATATATATGTAAAGAGAAAATAGTATGTAAGAATTTTATTAGAAAGCTTTTCTACATGTATAACCAGTGGTTATTTCGCACTGTGCTACGAGTAAATAGTGGTCTATTTTCAAAGCACGAAGTGTGTTATACCTCCTGCTGTGAAAATTTTGTCCTGGTTCAGCATACGTATCGCATGTGATGCTGGAAGCGATAAATTTTTAAAACACTTTTTCAAAATGTAAGCAGCCTATATATCTATTAGAACGTAGCGTGACCACTGATTTTTTTTTTTTTGTCCTGTTGGAAACTTAATTTAAAAATATACAGAAAAAAATATGAGATTACCACTGGAAATATCTCAAGTGGCATTGATAAACCGTGCTTCTTCATAAGTGAGCAATCGACATTTTTTAACGTTAAAATAATTTATGTTCTACCATTAGGCAGAATAACTGTACGTAAGCGTATGACAGAAAATGCTTATCTCCTCTGAATTATAATGGCTAGGAAAGACAAACGTATTTAAGAGAAAAAATGTAATCATTTTGTATACAAGAAATAGAGGGAGAAAAATTATGTATTACGAGTATGCATCAAATAAACAATGGAGCAAAAGCTTCGATCCACTCGAATTGCTATTTTCTTTACAGGTATGCAGAAAAATACACGTAAAATAAATGAGATTACCTCCAGACGTTGACAACATAAACTAGTGAATAATAATTTGATTGTGTTTTGAAACAATTACAAATCCATCATTCTGGAATCGCATTAAAAACACCAGTTATTAGAAAATGCTATTCAAGATTTTTCAAGAATACTTATTTTGCCGGTTTCGGCTTCACGCTAGTCACCATGATTTATAAAACTACATGCTCACTGGTATGTTGTTTGTTTCTCTACAGGAGCTGTCACTTCATCTGTATGTGTTCACTTGTTTTTTTTTTTTATTTAATCATTTATTACGTCTTAGAGTGCACATCATGTTTAATATTACATATACAGCACGTGCATCTTCATAAGTGTTAAAAGAGTGTGACATTAAGCAACTCTACGCATTCCACTGTAGTACAACAAGATCTGGATTCACGATGTCTTTTTTTGGGGGGGAAGTAATAATAATAAATAATAATAATAATATTAATTTAATTTAATAACATATTTAAAGTGCTAAGAACAGCGTTAGCCAAGTATAGCAGTATACAAAGTATTTCAATATTTGTGCATAGTACAATGCTTAGAATTGAATGTTAGTACCATATAAGATACAATTGTAATATTACATAGTTTAAAACTGAGCGATATAAAGAAAAATATAACAAAGTAAAACCACTTAAATTGCCCAATCTTAATCATTCGATTGTCTGATAATAAAATATAAATATAACTATTTATAATAGCAATAATAATAATAATAATAATAATAATAATAATAATAATAATAATAATAATAATAATAATAATAATAATAATAATAATAATAATAATAATAATAATAAATCGTTTGAGAGTGTGAATTCTAGCTGGTCCTCCCATCTGACAACTAATGTTGAATATACAGTACAGACTATTTTCTTTGGAGTAATTAGTGTTATTGGATTAGCATCGGTACATAATAATCAATAAAATCAATCCAAGATACAACATTATTTTCGTCATAATTTTGTTTTTATCGCCAAGAAAGAATATACTGTCGGAATTTGAAAGCAACAGATGTTGTAAGAAATAAACAAGTGTTCGTAGAAAGTTACCTAAGTTCGATTATTCAACTATACGTGAACAGCATATCTATCAGCACATGGAAGGATTGCTAGAATTCGTTTTATGTGATGCTGTTCAAAACGTTTGTCATAGCCTTCTTGATTATTGGTACACCATCAAAGTAGGAACGGTTTTCAATTTGGAAAATGAAAATAAAAATAAAAACAATCATACGGCGCAAGACATGGTGAATAGGCAGAATGTGAGAAAACATAAATTTTCTAATGGGCCAGGAACTTCTTCACAATCGAAGCATTGTGACTAAGGCATAGCCCTTCAGTTCTCTTTCAACTTTCGATTCAGCCTCCCAGAAACTAGGTAGAGACCTGTGTCGCACATGTGTTCTACAAAGTACTTTTAATGACATATTTGAATTTAGCTCGTCAAAATGAAGTAAGAGCATGTATCACACTTATAAGGGGACCCCCCCCCACACACACACGACCCAAAATTGAAGTATATTTATGCAAATGAAAACGAATGACAACGGTTGTCGACAACAAGAAGTCGATTTTCAAATAAAAAGGCCAATTTTTACTACGAAAGTCGGAAATGGCAAATAGGGAACTGCCCTACCCAAATATGGGGTTCCGCCGAAATTTGTTGTGACGATCTTTATTCCATGAGGCCTCCTAACGATCTGCACAAACATTTTTGAAATCTGAGATTTACACTTCGGACACCTTCCTCGTAAGTTCAGATATGTGTACAGTAGCCTAATGATGATGCATCAAAGCAAAATAATATGTACCTCTACAGCGAGTCAAATCCAAACTATTTCGTTGCTTGTTAGCACAATTATCTCGTCGATAGCTTTGTGATGCTGTAATCCTACTAGTAACCGCAGTACCTAGAAATCACATACGCTAAACACTTCCATGGTCGCAGGACAGTAACATCAATAATAATTAATTAGTATCCAAATCCAAAAAAAATATGCCCATGGAAGCATCAACTAAAGCCGAAACGAAAACGTAACGAAAGATTCGGAATAATTGTTATTGAGAAAAAAAAAACACATCTACCTTCTTATTTGTAAAAAGAAGAAGAAGAAGAAGAAGGAACAGTTGATCCGTCTATTAATGGTACAGCTTCATTGCAATTACAATAACAATGCGTATAAAAGTTGACGATCACTTTTAGTTAAGTATGTAATTCCGAAGCAAACTCGTCCAGAAATTACAGAAGAGTATTAAAAGAAAATATTCAAAACAAAAGAATAAGACAAACAGCCATTTTCCAGTTTTCCATTTATAAAATCCCCTTGTAACACGCGTGTTTGAGATATAAAAGCTCACATTGTGCAACCTTTCTACATGTGCTTAAAATCCTACTCCATCTTTACAGCCACATGAAATAATGCATTTGTGTTTGTTTTTGTTTCTCTACATATTCCTATTTCTTTCTTCTCTTATTCTATTTTATTTTTAGCTCTTAGCTTTTTACGAGGATCAGAAAAGAACAAGAGAAACGTTCTTGAAAGAGACAACGACATTAAAAGGGGGATTGCATTTGATTTCACTTCTCAAATATAAAGTTTAAGGAAATATGTCAAATTCTTAAAATTTAATATACAATTTTTGAAAGTATCAAATGATCGAAGAGTTTCTTGTCAACAACAAGTAAAAATAATTAGAAATTGAGTTTGTTGAATGTCGATAGTTGGCTAACGTTTTTGATTCCTTATCGAAAGCTTTGATTCAAGTCCCAAAGCTCCCCCATATTTTTGATATGAACCTGGAATTTTGAAAGTGAGTAATTAATATTAAAATAACGCAAACGACATCATGTTCCTACTACTATCAAAAACAGGGGTGCCCACAAGGGGTGCAAACTGCGTCATTGAAATATTGGGGGGGTAAAAATCTATATAAATATGTTTGATGGGGGGTAAAATTAATCGAAAAGAAGATTTTTTCATGGAAGAACACCTACGGATAGACAATTGGGGGGGTGCGTCATGGACATAAGGGGGGTTGGCACCACTAATCAAAAGTGATTGATTGCAATCTTGTCTGCTGACCACTATCATTGGAATAGCTTTCAGATTTATAAATGAACTCTTACCAATCAAACAAACTAATATTTTTATGTGTATATGTTCCACGGTGCAATCAACGTACTAAGTTTGAAAGAAGCTATATTTTATACAGGACACGCTGCTTCAAACAACCAAGGACATATAAAGGAATACAAAACCGATGAGTGGAAACACTGCAGACAGGATGATAAACTCTGATGTTTCAGGATGGATAGTACCAGATAAATTATGGTAAGTATGCGTAATTGTTATACATTGTTAATATTCTCGTTCTGAACAGTAATTGTAATCAATATACCGATTACAAATATTGAGATGAATAAAATTATTGATATTAAGAACAGATCAAACAACAAAGGTATAAGTGCCAGCAGTGAAACTAGTGCATTTATTTCTTTTGAGAAAGTATCTGCTCTGAATATCAAGCATAATAATGGTTTCGAGATTTGATACGTATAGTGAAAACGTATCCTGACTATGTACATACGGTGCATGGACTCTATCCTGGAAGAGGTAATTAATCCGCAACTTAGTACCGCATCAATATAATTATAAACGGTCACTGTAATAAAAATTCATTATTAAATATTCGTAACAAATTTATATCTACTAAATAATAAATAATAATTATTACAGTATCTGTACGCGGTACCAAAATCATTAGAAGTACTGGGACTAAACAAAAAAGAATGAAACTGTAGAATCAAATTTGTCAGGTTACTGGAAACTAGCTACATTGCTGTGGGAAAAGTTTCCACAATAAACTTGAAAGAAAAATGTTCCCCTCTCCTTTAAGATCCCTCTCTACTTTCCATTCTCATTTGGAACTTGTGCCAAGAATTTTGTTCTCAGACGAGAAAACGGCGGCTAATCTTAGAGGGACTGGAGTAGGGCCTCAATGAATATGTGGAGCATAATGGGCCTTGGATTCTTCCAAATATTTTAAATGATGAAGTTTAACTATATGATTAACTTATAGAATTAACAAATATACACTGAGCTTCTTTTGGGAAATGTGAAGGAAATAAATGAATCACACCTAGTTAACAAGTTTAACTATGTACTAACATTTTAATGGCAGAAGAATATTAACAAAACTAATATTTCTATACTCTGTTCGTAATAATTTAATTTTTGTATAATAAAATATCCCTAGAAATGAATTAATCCTCTGAAGCGTAAGAGTTTAATATGCTAAGCTAACATTTAATAACCAATATCAAATTTCAAGTCGGAACAAACCTTTAAAAATATTTATCAAATATTTTTGTAAGCGGTTTAAATTAGCATAAATTTGTCAATGGTCTCAAGTAACAAGACACATCACATGTAATGGTAAAATCAGATATTGTAGAATACCTAAGCAGACTCTGAGTTAAAAATAAATCCTGAGATGTATTTAAAATGATTTTCGGCACATAAGATGGACATATTGAATTTCATATTGGATTTTTTCGTAGTAATCATTAGTAACATATTCTAAGTTTTTGACTAAATCAATTATAAATGAAATATGGTTATACTATATATTTATTAGCCCTAGTCAGAATTGATTAAATATTGTATTCTCATTGGAGATACAAATGCATGTAAAATTTAAAGTAGAAAATGGAGGAAAATCGATAGAAAATTTTAACCCAATTAGTCAAACAGAAAATACAAATTGCATAATTTAATTTAAGCATAGAAAATAACCTAACTTACCTTATACACTACATCGACCGTAGGTTCAATGTCATGTTCAGATAAAAACTCTCTATTGATGGTTTACTTTAGCCAAGTTAATACATTATCTACTGTGTATTAAATTTTCTGCGAGATCCTTCTAAATATTATCCTCCCATCAGGGTCTAGGTTTTCATAATGGTCTCTTTTCCATTAGGTTTCCAGTTAAAATTTTGAAAGCATCTTTGCTTTCTTACATTGCGTCAACATGACTTCCCCCCATCTGAACTTTCTAGATTTAATGACCCACACTATGTTAGTAAGCCATTTAAGGTATGCAGTACTTTTTGATGAAGTTCCTACCACTCCTCATTCACATCCCTCTTGGATCTCTAATAATCTCCTCAGGATTTTGGTTTCAAATATTTTCAGTCTGCGTTCTATTCACAAAGGAAGGGACCATGTTTCGCAACCACATAATAGAACAGGAGTAGTTATCGTTTTATATATTTTAAGCTTCCAATTTTACGACTGTATTCGCCGCAATGAGTTTGGACTGAATAATAACACGAATTTCATTATTTTAGTCGCTATGTAATTTCTTAATTGATATGTTTTTGGGTTGTTAATATTGATCCTAGAAATTTGAAACTATCCACTTTGCCGATTTTATCATTTGATATTTTAATCTATCTATAATTTGTATTACTACAATCATAGCAAATTTCCTTACATTTAGCTTTCTCTACATTTACTTCTAAACCCATATAGACCTATCTGTAAGCTTTCAATTAAAACTTTGTTTTTCTTTCTATATCCTCCCATCACGTAAACATCATCATTCTAGTCTATAAAATGGAGAGTATTATTTTGTTCTTGGGCTTGAAATTTATCCTTGATTTTTGCCGACAGATTATACTGGAACAAAATTGAATCATAATGGTGATAATTTATCATCCTTTTCTAGACCATTCTCGACACGAAAGCTCGTTTACGAGTATTTCCCTACTCGAATCTTAGTTTGAGTTTCATTTAAACTCCTATTTATTAATCTTTTTTGTTATTTAAACTTTAGTAAGAATATTGTGCAATGTTTTTCTTCCTTTTCGTAGCCCTTTCTGAAATCAATAAATAATAATTGATGTATAAGGGGGTTGTAATTTCAATTCTTCTAGTGTTTGTCAAATGGTAAATATCAGATCCATAGTTAATCCATTTTTCCTAAGTCCGCACTAATAATCCCCAATAATTTCATGTATATATGGTTCAATTTTCCTAACAGAATGCTTGGTAGAATTTTATATTATGTTAGTAGAAGATAGATGTCTCGATCATTATTACAATTAGTTTTGTTAACTTTATTCTGAGTTGGAACAATGATAGAGTATTTCCACTTTTGTGCTAATTTCTCCATATTCCAGATGAGAGAAATCAGTTTGTGTTTCTTATCACATAAATTTTGCCCTCCAACTAAAATCGTTTCAGCTTGAACTTCGTCAAGTTTTATTTCCTTAATTTTATAGTAATTTCTATTTTTTCAAACTAATATGTTGAACAACACTGTTTTACTGTAGACCTGTGCATTTCATTTTCTCCACAAACATTATTTTTCTGAGTACGCGTTTAGATAATTGTGAAAGAAATCTTTTCACACATTTAAATCCGTGAGAATCCGTGAGAATCTTCTGTACGATTTCTTTATGATATAATTGCGATATTGATAACATTTCTTAAACTAATTCGTTCCGTTATATCCATTTTTAACTCAAATGTAATATTATCCCTAATTTCAACTCACGTATCCTCATGGGCCGCGGTGGCTCAGTGATATGAGAGCGTTCACCTCTAGTGCTTGTGGTCCCTGGTTCGATCCCAGCCCCCGCCAAGTGAACTTTGTGGTGGACAAACACCGTGTGTGTGGGTTTTCTCGGGGTTCTCCCGTTTCCTCCCACTTTCTTCATTCTACCATTTCATTCATTACTCATCATCACCGTCTCCTTTAGCCTCACCATCATACCCGTGGGACGTAAAACTCAAGGATGTCTTTTCATTTCATTTTCACGATCCTCATTTCTCAACATCAGTGCATTCCAACCTAAAATCGAGAATCTATTTTATACTTTAGTCTGGTATTTTCTTTCTTTAAATGAAATCTCCCCGTTGTCAGGTGATGCTTATTTCCTTTTCTCAACGATAATATCTCTCTTATAGTCGCTACTGTAGGGAATTACAAGAATATGTAGTAGAAAGAACAAGAGTTTCTTTGAACATACTTGAAAAACAATAATTTAGTCTGTGTTTATAAAACTGAATATCGAATTATGATTGAAGCTAACGCCTTAGCGGTTGAAGTAAAGAGCCCAATTTAGGAATAGTTAATTACGATAATTCTGTAGTATGCATCTAGTAAGTGTTCTATAGATAAATATATATAAAAAGGGTGGATTTACTTTATGTAGGAGTCAGTTTATAATAATAAACTGGATATATGTGTGGCAACAGAAACTATCCAAATAAGGTTTAGTTTTTAGTGGTATGGTAGTGTTGGTTAATGAAACTTATTATCGCCCGAGAAAGAAAAAGAACCCATGCCGAGAACGGAAGAGCTATTTGTTAACACAGCAGTACGTGGCAACTAAAATTTTACAGTAAGTACCAGGAAGTGATCACTATCAGCTTGTCTAAACGACAAAATATCAATTTAGTTAGACTGATGTGTTCTATCTACAAAATTTTGCTATTTTGATTATGAATGTTTCCATCTGGAGAGGTCCAAGTACATTTATGGGTATCACAATGTGGGAATAAAAAGGTTTTTGAATGTAGCAAAGTTCGTAAATTTACCACCGTTGTCTTTATTTTCGTTATATACATTTTTATTGCCTATAATTGGTTTGCATCTGCGTTGAATAATGCGTCCAACCTTTGCATAGACATCTCCTAATTGAGTTTTCATATGGTATTGCGCCAATTGGTCAAATACCTCACATAATGATCTTAGGTCGTTTCCTTCTGTCCCTATTTAAATTTTCCTCCCCGATTTCTCGGGCAGTACGATCGCCAAGGAACATAATCTAACTTAGCTGTAAATGCCTAAAACCCAGAAACCTAATCTCTAATCCTAATCCTAGTCTATGTTCTTCGTGAAACTGTCCATTATACTTTAATCCAAATCTTCTTTGAAGGTGTGTATATTTAAAAGAAAAATATCGCACCACCGACACTTAAAAGTAAAACAAGAGAATCTATTGAATACTTTTATTTGTTGATATCATTTATTCCTGAACAAATTACCCTTTTCCTAGTTCGTGATTTTATTTATTTCACCGTGAAAAAGTAACACTTTTCGTTTTTCTGGCTCTCTTTCCTTCCTGAACTTTTATTATGTCCATTTAGGTCCATGTCTAAATGCATTTAATACTACTACTAATAATAATAATTTCTTGTTAATCAAGAGAACAACTTAGAAGTGAGATTCAAAGACAAGGGCCGTTCCCTTTTATAACATCCTTCTAATATAATAAAAGTAGGTTTCATTTGTTACGTTTTAGGTAGAGAGAAGACAAGACGGATGACGAATGGTTTTAATATGTACGCATACACTCTGTATATGTCTCGCCATAATTCTTAACGAAGAAAATGTACTCATTTGCATGTGACAAATTCTCATTTTGCAAGTAATGTAGAATAAGTTGCCTTTGACATTTAGCATAATGACAATGTGTTTAAGTTAATATCTAGCAGCCAACAACTGTTGTCCTCTTAGCAACAAATGTGGTAATTGTTAGTTTCGTTCTCATACGTTCATTAAAATCCTCCATTAGACAATGCTGCTACAATTGAAAATAATGCAGGATATATACCTAGGTATTTTCTCAACAGTATCAGAGCTAACGTTTTACGCAAACAAACATTGATAGAGAGGTGTGGTTTGATATACATATGTATATATGTGATGCTAATGACAATCTTGCTTTTTTCTATCCTGCAGAAGTGGTTAATGGTCGCCCTTTGGAGAAGAGTGAGGAAATGTAAATGACCGGTGCCAAATGTTCGTTTTCCACAAAATGACTGAAAACCTTGAACAATGTTACTGCATCAAATTTTGTGTCAGTCTTAGTGAATTCCAAGTGAGAACGATCGGCAAGATTAACAGGTCTTGCCGAAATACGAAACAATGAGCACTATATAGGTAAAAGGGTGATCTAGAAAGAAATTTTCCTAGACAAACACAGCACAAATATGGTCATCAAAATCCCTACTCTCCCATCATTTCTTAATGTGATATTTGGTATTTTTTTTAATTGAAAATGTCTTTGAATGGAACCCGATTTAAGTCTAAAGAATACATAATTCAGAATGTGACGGACTGTTTGAGTTCAATTCTAAAAAAAAAAGAATAGTAGTTCCAGCGCTGCATCGAACAGTGGAAGAACCATTATGAGAAATGCGTGGCAGACCAAGTGGAATACTTTGAAGAAGATCGAAATAAGATTGTGGTATCTAAATATACATTTATGAATAGAAGTTGGATACTTTATGAACAAAACTCTCTACATGATGTATCTCTTAGCCTGTGTAGATCTAACTGAAAAAATCTGTAAATGTATATCGCTTTTATAAACAGTTAAAACTCTTTAAGCTATTCATCTTAGTGGTCGGTTTGAATCCAAGGCATGTGAGAATTCGACTCATTCTAGCTTTGGAACTTTTTGTAGAAAGTTAAAGCCAAATTCTGACCTAAACATATACTATCTAGTAAATAATATTGTTCCAGTTTCGGCAAAGTATCTTTAACTTCATCAGACACAATATAAAATACAATTTCTAAAACTAAAGCTTATATATATATATATATATATATATATATATATATATATATATATATATATATATATATCTTAGGTTCTTAGATACGATCTCATCTCATTTTATGATATATAAGCTGTAATTTTAGAGATTGTATTTTATAATGTGTCTGTTGGAGGTAATGATTCTTTGCCAAAACTCTAACGATATTATTTACTAAATAGTATATGCTTTGGTGAGAATTTGTCTTTTAATTTATATAAGAATGCGATGGATAGCGTTCGTGTTTTGTCCCGTTCCTTTTTAGCTGCCTATTATTCATTTATCACTAACTTTATCACAATGCATTTTCATTGCTTGAGAAAACATTAATTTTTGTTCTGATGAGGGATCTAGTATTACGTTTCAGATGCCTTGTACTCCCTAAATCACGAATATATTTATATGTATATGTGGTATCTTCTCTTACACTGAAGGGAGCCGCGGTAGCTCAGTGGTAGAGCGTTCACCTCTGGTACTTGGGGTACCGGGTTCGATCCCAGCCCCTGCCAAGTGAGCTATGTGCTGGACAAACACCGTGTGCGTGGGTTTTCTTGGGGTTCTCCCGTTTCCTACCCACTTCCTTTATTCCACCATTTCATTCATTACTCATCATCACCTTCTCATTTAGCCAAACCTTCATAATCGTGGGAAGTAAAACTCAAAGATTTCATTTCATTTTTCTCTTACACTGAAAATAAGTCTATGAAAATCTAAATGAATCATTTCGGAAAAAAGTAAAAGTAGTAGGGACCGCACTATATCTAGTCGAGTCAGCAAAAATTGTTGTTACGTCATAGGTCAAAGGTCAGTGACCTTGGCCTGGGGTCAATGACCTAGGGGTACATAGGACCACCCCCTCTAAATTTTGGCAGGGGTACCATGGCCCACCCCATAAATTTTGGCACTGGTACCTAGAACCACCTCCTTAAATTTTGGAAATTGCCAAATCTAAAAATTTGGTATGGTAGCCTAAGATCAGGGTATGTATCACTATTAGTATTGGGGGTCCCTTTCATGGTTAAAAAATTGCCAAAAAGTAAAATTTTGGGTGTTCTGGACCTAATTTATCCCCTTTGATGAGGTCTTATTACCCTATATAGTTATATGGGCGTATACAGGGGTCCATTACCTTTCTTAAGATATGGGTATATTGATGCACCCTTTTAAATTTTGGGGAAGGTTACCTTGGTCCACCCCCTTAAATTTTGGAAATTGCCCAATTTAAACATTTGGTATAATAGTAAAGGACCCTAATATAGATCACTATAAATTTGAGTGGTCCACCTTGTTCCCTTTTAGGGGTACAAAATTGCCAAAATATAAAACGTAAGCAATAAACAAAAATTTTTGATAGAAATATAATGGATCTTTTGCTCCAATAATTAGTTCTTGGATCAGGAGCCATAATATTATTGAATGGCCTCTAAACTGAATTTTCGTATTTTTTATGGAATAATCATATATCATACTGACTTAAGTGATAATTTGGATTTGGGTACACTATATCTAATTCTCCAGATATAAGGCGTACAATAATTTTTTTTATTATTAAAATATAATGGATCTTTTGATTCACAAACAAGACAGGAAGAAATAAACCAAAAAGCACATCTTAGTATATGAAAGAGAAGTAAGAAATATTAGCTGTTTTATTTGAATAGAAGAAAGAAATAAAGGGTGAGGAAATATAATTTCATTTCATCAATATGTATTTGTATTTGCTATTTCAGGAAAATAGAAGGTATAATTGTGACTTTTGTCTTTAAAGGACGATATGAAGGAGAGAACAGAATAGTTTTAAATAAATTCATAAAGAACGAGGGACACAAAGAAACATAGATACTAGGTAGTAGACTGTATAAAAGAAAAAAAGGTGCTGGTTTGTTTGCTCTCCAATGTTTGAAAGTGACAAACTGAAGGGAAAATACGGAATAAAAATTCATTCCTTGCTTTGTCGGCTTAACTTAAGTTTTCCCTTCCAGTCCGTTTCACAAATTAAACAAGACAATTCTCCGAAATAAAGAATGAAGAAGAAATGCTTGCTGGAGGGCCTTGGGATCTAACACAAAATAACATAATAGACGTTATAGGGATTTTAACGACAAAACAAAGATGAAATGTTTCTAAGGATATTTGGTAAATAAATTTTATCATACAATTGAAAAGGCGGCAATACAGTAAAAGTAAAAGCCTTTCAGTATCCAAAAGTACAATAGTTATACATACATACATATTTTTAAACATAATTCATGCTTTCCCGGTGGGAGATAATGTGGATAGGATTCCACATTGATCAGTAGGTCCACATCTCATATATTCTCAATGCTGAACGGTACGTTAAACACAAAATCAACTCAATAATTCACGCTTTTCAACTATACTACATAAAAAAAACCTTTCAAGTATTATTTTACAGTATGGAAAGGGGTCCAATGATAGCTCTTATGAGATGCTGGTAAAATTTTGACATAGGAAAGTTTACGTATTGTTTGCACAAAAGAGTCGTTGGGGTAATTGAAACAATCAACATTGACAGCGTACTGGAAAATGTATGACCTACTATGACACCGAACAGTTGGAATAGAATAGAATAATATTCAAGAATCTCTTTTCTTTAACAGCAAAATGAAGGTTTAAAAGGTAAATACTTTCTCTAAAAATTTTGTTTTTTATGCATTTCTACATTATAAACTCCCGGGTTCGATTCCCGGTGGGGCACTCGATCGAAAAGGTGGAAAAGCTTTTTCAGGCCAGTTATCCTGAATGAGTTTTTCCTGGGTTTTCCTCATTCACACCAGGCAAATGCCGGGATGGTACATAACTTATAGGTTTCAGAACGCTTTCTTCCTTCCCTTTTCCCGCATAGTGTAATGGTCGAGGGTCGTCATCTCTCATAAGTGACAGGCTAAATGGCCGTAAATGCCAAAACTATAGATATTCAAATATTAAATGCTACATTATAAACTTCTGTACCTAGGTAGAAAACATATTACCGAAAGACTAACATTAAACCCTTCTCGTTCTCTTTCACCAATGAACATATGATCGCGCTGGAAATAGATTTAAATGTGAGGGCCTGAAAAATAAATAGTTTTACATTTAAAACTGCAATGTAAGAGGGCTGTTTTTCTAAATTAAATTCAAAATAAACAATAGAAAGGTAAATCTATATCGCCTCCCACTGCGGATGAAGCAATATTAATAAAGATACAGTAATGACATATAGTGGAGCCAGAATTTTGACTAAGGGAGCGAGTTGATTATACAAATCAATTAACCTCAGACAACATGACGTGTATCAAATGACGTTCCCAATAAGCGTTTTTACAGATATCAAAACTCTCAAGCTTCTACTGTTATATTCAACGTTTTTCCCTTTTAAACCTTACTCCATTTGTTCTTTAGTACTGGGCAAAATCAAGAGTATTTATTAACATATTAATTGTAGCATTGCATTCATTAAGTCATGAAATAACCAGCCAGTTAAAAGTTGAAAACAAAAATAAATACTTTTTTTTTAATATCTCGCTTAGAGAGAGAGAGCAATTCACCTATTCAGCGAGATATGTTTTATTCTCTGACAAACAAAGTTTATACACAGAAAAGTGTATTTTACACTGGTTGCAGAATGAAATTAGCAACAATAGAAACTATAATTGAGATAAACTCAGCCAGGGGATATGGATTAAAAGTCCGATCGATATATTAACCGGCTGAAACTTAACGCTGGAAAACATCGTGGGTCATGGGATTCGAACCAAGAATATCAGTATTGCAAAGGAAAAACCCAACTATCTTCATATTTTTGAAAGACTAACATTACAATATCTAGTACTTGGCCTACTTGGCTTGTACATGCATGAATAAAGGGTTACATAAAAATTACTTTTCAAAAGAATGCGTGAAAAGTGTGAAAATAATATCAACTTTAATCTGCTGAATATATTGGTGCAGAATATGACATATTGACAAGCCGTCTTTCTGCGACAATAAAGCTTTGACTATGATAAATTGCTGTTTTAGTGATAGAAACTTTATTATTTTTTCCCGTTGATGTGTGGCAAACAATCAAAATGTAGTAAGTACAGGATCTATTTAGTTGTAGTGCAATAACTTCAAATTCAAATTTTAACAAGTCCAGGATTTAGTCAAGTTATTGTCCATTTTTGCCCACTCCAAAAGATATTAGTACCATTGAAATAAACGAGAGAGGGCCATTTCAAAAATTCGCCACTTCGATCACCTATAGTGCGACATCTTCAAATTCAAATTGTAACTAGCTCTGTATTTTGTCAAATTCTTGTCCATTTTTGTCCATTCAAGAAAATACATTGTACCATTCAAATAAACGAGTGAGAGCCATTTGAAAATTTGGCCACTTCGATCATCTGTAGTGCGACATCTTCAAATTCGAATTTTAACTAGGTCTAAATTTTCTCAAATCCGCACTACAACCGATGGAAGTGTCCAAATTTTGAAATGACCCTGCTTTGTTAAATTGAATGGTACATTTCCCCCCCGGATGTACAATAAAGTACAAATTTGGACAAAATTCTAAGCTAGTTAAAATTCAAATCTGACGATGTCGCACCACAACTAAATTGACCCGTACCAACCACATAGACTAGAATTAACGACACAGAGGGAAATTAAATGAGAATCAGTGTTAAATACCAGACTGTTCAACAAAAGTGTTTACAAAGTTGAAGAAAACTCATTATGCAAGCAATACACTTCCATTTGCATTGGTTACAGGTTCAGTGTATAGTACTATCGTTCAACAACAGTAATGGATGGTATTAAGTTAATCGATGAGAAGCAGTCAGTTGAGAAAATGTAGCGATGATCTAAATACGGCTGTTATTCGATCACCGAGCTAAAAATATTCTGAAGTAAGTTCCAAAACCTCTCCTAACAGCAATGAAAATTAAGAAAGAAACGCGGAAGTATTGTCCCTCGGCATTGCTGACTTCCATGATAACTTTGAAATGGAAGGAACAGTGATATATTGGGAAAATCAGGTCGGCCTCTCAAAGCCACAAGTGAAGCATCGTCCATTCAAGTGTTAAATGCATTCACATATTAACCACAGAAACCAAAGTTCACGTTTTCCACGAATGAGTAGAAGACGTATAAACACTATTTTATACAGGAAAAAATGAGACCTTGCTCAAGGAGAAATGTTACGTACTTATTGGCCAGATAAATTAGATATTTTTTGGATTTCATAAGAAATACCCGACATTTCCTCTCCTTCATACATTGCAGTATCTCACTCCACTTGAGGGATAAAGCAACCATTCTGATGACGCTGTCGTTTTAGACGATGCATTGTCTTTTTTAGCCCTGTATTCAAATCAACCATTTTCGGTTTTAACGTTGATCTCTAGAAAATAGTAACGATAATAGATAGCGAAAAGTTGTTTTCTGCAGTCAATTAACCATCCAAAGAATAAATCCGATCTTTACTCTAATCTCTCTTCTTAAACCGAAAGTCATAAAAATCTACAGCGACTTCTGGTTTCAAGTTTAGTTGATAAAATATCAAGCACATATAAGCCAAACTACTTCATCTGGTGTACACGTGGTGCTGCTTCTTGATATAAATAGAAATGCGTTAGTAGCACTAATAGCTTACTAACGCACTTGTATGTCTTATGAATGGAGAAAAGTCGTAACAAGTTAAAGAAACTACGTAACATTCAAAATAAAAATAGAAGCAAGCATAAACGGTCACTGATATTAACATGACTACAATATATGCTAGCAGCAGATTTTAATTCTGACTTAAGAAACTAACACTCATTCTTGCATTATATACTGGATTTATTCTCTCGCAATGAAGTAAAAACATTACTAGGCAATTGATCTGGTTCCATGTTTAGTTTTTGTAGTCTCCTTGGGAAGACAAGATCAAAATTACAACAGCACCTGCAATGAAATGGATTTCAAGAAAGCTGCAACATGAAACAGAAGCTCAGCATGATACAATGAAGTCTGGAGATACCTTTATTATGCCTTGGAGTGTGTTGTAATCTTGTTAAGCAAATAGCTTTTGTTCGATTGTTTTAAGAACTATATACTTCAGTAATAAGATAGGAATTCCCATTGTTGTAGCTAGTTCTTCTTTTTTTTTAAAAAAAAATCATTTAGTAGAAACTCTTCTTCTATACGATTAGTTAATTAACTTCTTTGTTTAGCAATGAGCACTAGCTTTTCATTGAAAATATATTATTGCATTGAAGCAACATATTGAACTCTTTCTAAATTATGAGTACAGCGTGGTCCGGAAGTGGGCGTACCCCTAATTGGTGTTTTCTGACGGTTTTAGGTTTTACCCACATTTGTTTGATAACATTGCTTGGCACTTCGCGATTCAGATGCGTATTTACCTGAATCAGACGTTTCCTGGTCGCTGGATTGGAAGAGGTTGCGCATCTTCACCAGCTCCCTTCGGCCGGCCTCCAAGAAGTCCTGATCTAACGACACCAGACAATGCTCTATGGGGTTTCAAAAGGCAGCAAGTAAGAAACACTCGATATCACACAACGCAGGAATTAGGAGCTGTGGAACACGCCTTCGCCCTCGTGACTCCGGAGTATCTTCACAAAACGTCTGCAAGAACTTGGCGCAGAATTCAGCTCTGATACGACATGGATGGTGATTATACCGATATTTATGACTCTTAAGATTCGAGGTAACTCTGTACAGACATTCTACCATAATTAACACTATACTTTGAAACTAAAGGCGGGGTATGCCCACTTCCAGACCACCCTGTACTTGTAAATATGTAGTGTTATCGGTTTGTGTTACCCCACACAGCAATGAAATATTTTCAAAACGTTTCTAAAACTTGCCATCATTTTCCTTCAGAAAATGTATCCTACTTCCCTTAAGGAAATATATTCCATGTGTTGTTGAAAACATTTTCCACATAATACTGAAAACATTCTCTGAATATACTCAAAAACGTTTTAGAAATATTTTATACGCCGTTAGAGAAGTTTTCCAAAAAATGTTTCCTGTACGATCTCCAAACATTACTGAAAATGTATTTGAAACGTTTTATACAATGTTAACGGAATGGTTTTTAAAATGTTTCTCATGGAACATTTTAAAATTATTTACAGTAATACAGACAATATTTTCCTACATATGCCAAAATATATTTAGTGAATATTTTTTGTACATCCCAGAAAATATTTAGAGAATAGTTTCTGTGCATGACAAAATATTTAGGGAATATTTTCTGTACATGACAAAATATTTACAGAATATTTTCTGTACATGATAGAACCCGAAGCCCATAGGCCAACTCGGTTACTATTGCAGATACGGAAACAAGGTAAGATATAGACGGAAATTTTTAAAATGCAGCAAGTTTTGTATTTATATTAGTATACCACCCAATAGTAACGAGAAGTACAACGCTGCCACTGTTGGATAACACTGAATGAAAGAAAGTGTGGTTTGAAATTATTTGGACCAAAGGGAACGGAAAGACACAATGAAAAATATAGTGCAAGACCCAATTTCGCTTCCTTCGTATCTGCTCTCCCCCCCCCCGCAACACCGTGGTTGCTACGCCACTGGCGTAGATATTGCATTTGCATGTTTATCCTTCACTGTGTCTCCTTTCAATTCTTCTCGGTGTAGCTAATTTTAAACCACACATTCTTTCATTCGTGTAGCCCAACATGATGTATGGTAACGCATTTTCTTTATTGAGCGGTACACCAGTACAAAAATAAAAATGTTGCTGGAATTTAAAAATGTCCTTACATATCTTACCTTGTTTTCATATCTGCAATAGTAACCGAGTTGGCTTATGGGCTCCGGCCTTTTGCGTCACTCTGTATATATAATGGCTTCTTGCTGGGAACAAATAGTGGGTCGAAAACAAGGCGGCCAAACTGTGACATAGCAGCTGGAAGAAAACATAATATTCTTCTGTCCAATTTTACCTGCTTAGACGCCTTTGCCTCACTCTGTCTTCATGACGAGAAACCATTGCGGCCCACAGACTCAGAAAAAAATAAAATAATAATAATAATAATAATAATAATAATAATAATAATAATAATAATAATAATAATAATAATAATAATAATAATAATAATAATTAGTGTAAATTGTAACTACATAATGTTAGCTTGTTCTCATAATTTTAAGCATTTCTTTTACTCAAAATCTTATTTACACAAATGGTTTCTGGGTGTTCCACTGGTGCTACTGGTATGTGGCCACGCCATGCATATATGTTGGGGTGTCTTATGTGACTTACGAGATTCAAACTGGATATCAGTGTGTTCACAATCGTCGCCTGCCAGTTTTGAAAGCGGCTGTATTGGATCAATTAAAAAAAACGAAAAGGATTGAGGTTTAGACATCCAATTCAAGAAACAATTGTTGGCAATCATTTTCCTATCTTAAAAATAATAAATCCAATATAGCCGCATTGAAAACTGGCACGCGATGAGTGTGGAGACTAAGTTGCAGTCTGAACCTCGCAATATGACATAAGACACCCCAACATACATAGTCGGCGTGGCCACATACCAGTAGTAGCAGTGGAACACCCAGAAGCATTCTGTGTGTAAATAAGATTTTGAGTTAATAATAATAATAATAATAAAAGCAGCTTAAAATTATGAGAGCAAGCTAACATTATGTAGTCATAATTTACACTGTCCACTATAATAAATACACATCTATATAAGTTTATATCGGTTAGTAGTTAAATAAAAATATAAATGTACACTATTCTGGCTTTATTTATTTAATTCTCTTCAGCAGCATCTTCATGCTGCTCGTATTATTTGTTTCTATACATTAAGAACAATCTTCTCAAATATCAGAAATTCATATTTTAACTTGTAAACACTTGTTCTAGAAAATTATGTCACTGACACTAATTAAATAAAAATCAACAACAATATTTAATGTATGTTGCTGAAAATATGTTCTACAAATCTACGGCGCATGGGGATTAGATCTTTTCACGAAATGTCACTTTTTTGCTACTTTCAAGAAATATCACATTGCTGAATAATTAGAAATACTTATTTGCTTCTTTATAATCTCACTTTTGATTACCACAACTAACTCTAATTTCGACGCTGCGAATTGTCAGTCCAAGTTCTGTGGAACTGGAGCTGAATTCTTAATTGATCTTCTTGTTCGTCTCTGTATGGCATGTTGAAGCCAAATCCCAATAATCTACGCAATCTCATCGTTAGTTACGTTTCTCTCGTGTTGCAGTTTCTGAAAATAAAAATAATAGGCAGTGTTTAATAACATAATAACAGCAGGGAATGATTAGAGATCAATTATTACATCTTAAACTTACAAAAATATTTAAAATGTTTGTGTAGGACCTACAGCAGCTTGTGAAGACAATAATGTGTTACAAAAGTAACATCCTGAAGAAAATGTAAAGGGCAAGGAAGACAACAGCTAAAGCTGAAAGTGACATACCTCAGACTGTAGCTTAATTACGGACGTTGTAACATGTTGAAGCGGTCGCACTTTTATTTTTAAAAAGTATAGCATCTTATAAATATTAAACCTAATATTAAAAGTAATAATAATTTGAAAACATGTGGCAGCATTTGAGTTGATGAAGAACTAGCGTCTCATTCCGAAGGCTCCGATCTCAAATCTGGGCCCGATCATTCTTTTCCCTCAGTCGCACCAGATGAATGCCGAGATGGTTACTAAGGCTGTGATGACCGCTACCTTGCTCGATTCCTTTGCCACGGAGCAGGCCATACACATTACTTTGCCTTATACAAATGAATAATTTTGATAATGTAGGAATTAATCGTGAAATGCTCAAGAAAACTACCAACATGACATAACAATTCAGTAAAAGGATGAACTATATTTTATACATATTCAGCTCTCTCTTCCACAGACACTTAAATGTAACGTGTCACTCGAGGACAGGAAAATTGCACATTTTGCTAAAATAAGGTTGCAGTATATGCTTTCGGGAAATAAAGTTTACAGGAAGATGATTCTGAGAAGTATTCATGGCACAATAGTAAGTATTTAAAGCGAAGAAAATAAAAAAGGGACCAGAATGTTTCCTTTTTTTTACAATATTTTAAACATAGTGTATCCCTCTTCAAATGACAACTTCTATATTTTTTTCCACTCTGAAAATGAGATTAAAGAACAGTAGGCAGAGTGTCGTACCTATTATTGCGTTGGTGATTAACGAGGAAAGCTCTTTCCTTTTGCACCGTGCCAACTAAATTGCTCAGCTATTGCACTTGTCTTTTTCATGATGTTTCTTGCGATGGATTCTAAGCTGTGACCTGTAATGAAATAAACATTAAGCACTCAAGTAATAGTAATGGAAATTTAGAGCATACAATTGATGCTCTTAAACAAATCACATTGATTTTAGACGACAGTGTCACAGAGTCAGTTGCAATTGGCGCATCCTCAAAAATTAATATTTGCACTGACGTTTTATTTTTCCAATAAAAGAAAAGTTACATACTAATTTTCAAGCAGTTGTACAGGGTTGCAAAAAAACATGGTTTTTATTGAAAAAACCGTTTTTTTGTTTAAATAATTTACTCTATGTATTTGTATTAAATATGGACATAAATTAATTTGTTTCGTCTTGGTGTTATTATGCAACAACAAGGTTATGCTGAAAGGGAATCCAAACCGCTTCTCTGCTTACATCCAAGAGAAATTGTCCATTTCGACACTAAACCGGGACTAATTGGTCACAAGTGAGATTGTCGACTCACTCACGAAGGACTCCTGATAAAATTCCTTATACTGATCTTTACATAGGCCTAGTTGTTAATATAATTGTCAAGAGTCATTTCAAAAGGTCAACAAGATAAGTAGTTACAGAAGTAAAAACATACAGAATTACATATAAATCGGGAAACTCCCGCCTTAGCCATTGGGAAAATCCTATTATTAGTTTAAATGTATTTGTATGTAAAATTTTAAGGTCAACGTATCATATTAAATGACAAATTTGTTATGTAGATAACATTCAACAAAATTAAAACAAAGTCGAATCCAAGCTGATGTTGGAAGCTACGTAGGCAGTTGATACATTTAACCAATTTCTATTAATATATTTAAGCAACCTTGGCTTCTTTATAAAACAACAGGCATTCAGGCAAGTAGAAATATACAATTTGGTTTCGTTTCGTATGTTTAGGCTTAACAGCCTTATGAAATACCAAAGTTATCACGGAGAGGACTTTCGCTTAAAGGCACACCTCGAATCGTTACTTGGTTTACACTTGAAAGATGGGTTGTGGTTCGACCGAGAATTGAACACGGGACCCCTTGATTAAAAGGTGAAAAGTAGATAAACGTAATGCAGATGGTGTGATATGTGGAGACGTCACCATGAAGTTCACACGATTTAAAGCTTTTCTTGTTCTTTTTTCTTTTTTGTTTTAAACCTGTTGGTTTTTTTTTTTTTGAAAGAAAAAAAAACAGCTGTTTAAACCAGCCAACCCTGCCGTTGTAAATTAGAAATTGATGAAAGCAACGTATCTATAAAAAATATTACGAAATCTACAGGAAGACGAGGAATAATTTAACAGTTTCCGAATATACACGGTGGTTGTAAAGTCAATACCTATTTTTAATCTAGATTTTCCTAGAAACTAGCATCAGCTTAGCTGGCGTGTGATACTGTTAACATTTTAGAAGTTGTGAAAAATGCGGGTGAATACGTTGAAATGTAACTTAATAACCAAATGGTGCACTCTAATAATGTATTCGATGAAAATAAAACTGTGATAGGTTGTTTAGTTTAACGTCAGCAACGTCAGCAACCTATATTAATGGTTGATTAGCATTGATCACAGATTGAAAATATCATGTATAACTCAAGAAGCAGGTACTTGTACATGGAAATTAAGATGAAATGAAACATTTAGTTTAACGTCCCACGTTTATGCATCCAGGGTGAGACGCTGATGATAAGAAATGAATGAAATAGTGGAATAAAGTAAGTGGGAGGAAACGGGACAGCCCCGAGAAAACACACGCACACGGTTTGTCTACCACAAGGCCCGCTTGGCGCTAGCTGGGATCGAACCAAGGACCCCAAGCAGCAGAGATGAACTACGTACTTTCTAAACGTTTCAACTAGTTCTAAACGTACTCGCTTCACTGTCAGACCAACAATTGAGCCACAGGATTTTCAAAAACTCTCGGACACGTGTCTACTAACTTTTACCACCAATCTCCCTTAGCCTTATAGACATAATCGTGGGACGTTAAACTGAAAGATTTCATTTTCATTTCATTTCATAATTTTTACCACCTCCATTCTCCCTCCATCGCCGTCAGCACCTTTTTCTTCCCTTCTAGGACATATATTTAAATAAGAAAGCTTAATTACTTATCTAATTATTTTAAATTAAAAGTTCATGTTTCTAACCTTCAAACCAAAACTTTTTTTCATTTGCCCCTCTTTTCTTCAAATTTTTACTAAAATATCAAAAATCAGTGAAACACGTACAAATTATTTTGAATGAGGAGCCTAAATACAAAGCATCAAGTTTCTAAGCTTAAGGGATTCGGAGATTTGGCCATCTTATTAAAATGCTTTTCACCCCTTTCAGCGTATCCGCCCTATTTCTTCCATTCTAAGTTGTCAAAATAATAATAATAATAATAATAATAATTAAAAACTGAAATATGTGTCTAATTATGTTAAATGATGAGTCCGAATTCCAAAATCCATGTTCCTAACCTTCAAATCTTCCGGGATATCGACATTTGATTATAATAATTGCAAACCCATCCCCTGTTTTTCATTTTCCCCTCTTATCTTCCCATTTTTACTAAAATATCAAAAAAAAAAACTTAAAAACGTATCGAATTATTTTAAATGAGAAGTTCAAATAAAACTTCAAGCATCTAATCCTAAGACATTCAGAGATATGGCCACTTTATTAAAGTACTTCCCATTCCTTATTCCCCCTTTCACCTAGAATTTCCAAAAAATCTTCCTTAGTGGTACCATACGTCACAAATCCTAAGTACTGTCGAAATTTCAAGTTTTTAAATTAATCGGCTTGTCTTGTGAGAGGATCAGTCAGTCGACCTTTAAATTTTAGGTGCTGGATTACTTTCGGCGCACCACATTTTGGAAGATATGCAGGTAAAATTCAAAACTATGCATGAAAAGACACATAAAAAATAAATTTCTGCAGGCGATAGAATTAAATTCAAAGTAATATACATGTATTTTAGGTTTATAAGTGAAGCGTTACAAGTGTAAAATAATTACAAATGCTTTACGATGGATAAAATACGTAAGTGTATATAAAAGACAACTGTATAAGATACTATTTTCCACCGGCGCCGTATTCCTACACATTGTACAGAAGCTGTATTTTATATTTACAAGAGAAGCACTACTAGTATGACTTTTGGTTGGTTTTTATTCTTGGCACTGTAGTTCTTCTCGAACTTCTTTTAAACCGCTATTTAAATTTCTTGAAATCTTATCTCTTCCATGTTTATATATATATGAACTTCTAAAATTTGTAAAAAAGATAAATAGATAGGTATAACAAGCAATTTCCGGTTGAACTCAAATATTCATATGCATAATACAAGACAAGCGCCGGATCTTAATGTAGTCTTCACGTTTAAAAGTGCATAAGAATAGTACATTTCCTATGGCAGTGAATATTTATAACAAGCTTCCTTCCACTTTAAAAAACAAAACATCCGGCTTCAATAAAGCAATCAAGTACTAACTATTCGAGCACTGCTTCTATTCTGTAGGAAAATATCTAGCAAATCCATAATCACTTATATTAAAAATGTCTGTAGTAAATAAGGATTAAAGTGTATATATATTTTTGAATATGTATAATGTAATGCTTTATTAACTGTTATATTGTTTTATATCGTTGTATGTAAATTAGAATAATGAAAAATTGTACCTCTTTTACTTAAATTGACGCTATTTTACTATTAGATGTAGATTTAAATGTATAAATATGTACACATTCAATGTTCTTATGACGTGTCCAACTCATATGTTTACGTTGTGAACAATTTGTATGAAAACGTGTGAAAATAAATACAATACAATGAGGGTATGAAAAACCTGGACTTTTTTGAAAAAGCCCAACACACCTGGACCCATATGGGGCTTTTCGGATATTTTCGGGTTTAATTGAGGTTTTTTAAAAAAAATATTCCAATGCCGTTAGGGAAAAGTGTTAGAATGTGATTTATATTTCAAGATTATGATTGTCGCAACTTGCAACAATTTTCTATTCACTGAGTTAATTTAGAGTGTCTTGTGCTTCTACTCTGAAAATTTCAACTCGAAAAACTGAAAATTGCGGCGTGGATACCGGCCATTTTGAAATTTTAGGTTGGTATGCCGCCAAAATCTGAACATGAAATTTAGTTTGTCTCGTACTTGTACCCTGAAAATTTAAACTTAAAAGACGGAAAGTGGTACCCTGTTGTACCTGTGGTACAGGCAGACGAACGAACAAATATAGAACGAATCAGCCTAATACGCTCACTGACATTCGCCAAATATGAACACCAAATATATTAATTGAAAACAAATATATTAATTTAATTTAGAACAAATCAATCTATAACTGATGTTTTATAAAATAAATGTTTCAAAATGTCTTAAATAAAATTAAATATTTTCTAGCGTAAAATAAATGGTTCTATTGTTGAAGTTCACTTCCGATACTTTGTGCGTTCAATTACGGGAATTTCCCGAGCACTTGTTGCAAGACCGTTCTCCCAGAAAATTAATTTAAAGCAATTAACATATATGCAGTGTGTTTCAAAACAACACCGACATCGCTTTGGGAGGTGATACCTGACACCAACGTAAGACAGAAAGTATAGATCGACCTAGGTGAACAAATGCTTCCTTTCGGAGTTATAAGCTGCCGAAAACATGAACAAGAGGTAGTTGGCCAGTACTCCAAAAGCAAGGCTAACTCTATAGAAATTGTTGCATGAGTACCACAGAATTCTGAAACGTGTATTTTTGGAGAGTGCACATCTCAGTTTTTAAGTGAAGTCTCGACATGACTACGGTAGGTCCCATAGTTTTGGCGCTATAGACTTTTAAAGTTCATTTTTCCTATTTTCGGCAGCCTACAAGTCCGAAAGGAAGCAATTGTGCACCCAGGTTGGTCTATACTTTTTGTCTTCTCTTGGTGTCAAGAATCATCTCAAAAACGTTGTCGGTGTTGTTTTAAAACACCCTGTATAATTCAAATCATAAAGTAAATGTTTCAATATGTCTTAAATGAAACTAAATATCTTACAGCGTAAAATAAACAGTTTTATTAGAGACGCGGTGGCTCAGTGATAAAGCGTTCACCTCCGGTGCTTGGGGTCCCTGGTTCGATTCCAGCTCACACCGTGTCGACTTCTTGGTGGATAAACACCGTGCTCGTGAGTTTTCTCGGGTTCTTCCGTTTCCTCCCACTTGGTTCATTCCACCATTTCATTCATTTCTCATAATCACGGTCTCCTTTAGCCTAACAGGCATAATTGTGGGACGTAAAACTGAAAGATTTCATTTCATTTTTTTCAAATAGATTTATTGTTGAAGTATTCAGTTCCGATGCTTTGTGCGTTTAATTGCGGGAATTTCCCGAGAACTTCTTTCGCGACGAAGGTTTATTATTATTTTTCGAAAATGCAAGCTTTCTTTACTGTACATCGAAACTTCCACTAGTACAAAGTTTGAATTCAGCACTTAAAATAGTAAGCGTTACGCACTCTTCGAAACTCCACGCATTAAGATTCTTAATTTTGACACGAATTTTTACGCTATTGCTGGTATTGATTCTACAGAAAGCTTATTTGAAAAGTAGCAACAAATAACTAGACTAAACTGTTGTTGGAAAACCAAACTCTACTGAAGAATACTAGTGTTACCATCAAAGATTATAAAAAATAATACTAATAGTTTTATTAATACACTACATATTTACTAGTACTACCAGCACCTATGGCCCTAAACCCATCAGATGTATGAGGGATAATGTCCTTCGGCGTCGCCGAGTAAGCGAGCACACTATTCACGGAAAGTATTTTCTAAAATATAAAATTGCATATTTTACTTCAAATAGGATATAAGCACATTCCATAAATTAATTTGTTCTACAATTATCTCAATCTAAGGTACGGCATTTTTAAATGCATTCAGTGCATTCAGAACTTTATAAAGGCCTTACCTGTGATGTTGTATACCTTAACGTGAAAGCACCTAATTTGCCCAAGGAAAGTCCAAAATCTGATACGAATCACTTCCAATGTGATCACTTTAATTGCACCAATAATATACTAACGAAACTCTCAAAAACCCAGGTGGGTCCAACCCAAAAAAGCCCGGTGGTTTTTTCCGGGCTGGGCCCACTTGGGCAAACCCTGAATACAATACAATACAAGAATAATTGTAATTTTTCGGCAAATCTAGTCTGATGGCCCCCTTGAATTTTATATATGCTAGGTGAAATATTTACATTCGTCTGCCGCAAATCATTTAAGAGACAATAATAAAAATAGCGAAAGAATTATAATTTTTCAACAAATATTTCGAGCGGCACGCCAATCGTAAACCTGCACACAGAATTAGGCAATACTCGTGCAGGCTGTTCTATCAAATTTTGACGCATTTCTTGTATCTTCCGGTTTCTTTTTGCAGAACATGCACTAAATGAAAAATCCTTAAGTTTAACGTCCCACAGTTATGCCGCTTAGGCTAAAGAAGAAGGTGATAATGAGAAATGAGTGAAATGAAGAAAGTTAGGGGAAACGGGAGAACCCCGAGAAATCCCCCGAGCACGATGTTTGTTCAACACAAAGTCGACACGGCGCGAGCTGGCATCGAACCAGGGACTCCAAGCACCGGAGGTGAACGCTCTACCACTAAGCAACCACGCCCTCCTATGCACTAAATGAGGAGCTCTATAAGAAAAAGCGAAACAACTTGTGCTAGGTGGCCAGTAAAAAACAAGAACGCTATTTAACCGAGTCAGGGCAGAAGCACAGCAAGGGGCCCGAGCGACAGCGTAGGGAGCAGGCACGTCACCGACAGGGGAGTAGCGGTACACATACAAGAGGATGGAAATTTACAATATTTGTAAATATTATCATCTTCAAAAACACTTAATTTCGATCCTTTAAAAAAAACACCTTTCACAGCTAGTACACGTGTGTTACACCCCCTTTCTTTCTCCCCTTTACGACTGAAAATAGTGTATGTAGGGCTATTGCCTCTGTTCTGAATTTTTCTTCGTGAATACATCTTTTCCACACTTTGCGCAGTTGATTTTACGCGCTTCACCATACCATGACTCTGCAGAAACTTTATAATTCTTCTCTCTTAATTACACAATCCTCTCTAAAAAAAATCACATTACGGCCATCGCAGATGTTCAGAACTGACGTATGAACCGGAAATTCACGCCGCTTACTTCTACATTATTTGCATTCAAAATCCATTTCAATAAGCTGTGCAATGACAGAAATAACTTATATTCACACTCTTATTCCTTCACGAAAAATATTTCACATTTTACCTATAAATTTTGTTCTCGGTGTAAACGTCTGCTCGAGTGAACCCCACAATTACTATAACCCAGTGGTGTATTTAAGAGGTGCTTCCGGGTTTAAGCACATTTAATTGTACTTACTATATTAAAGTAAATAAATTATCTTGCAGAATTTTCTCATCTCCAAGAACAAAGTTAGCCAAGCCCCTCTCCCCTAAAAAAAATCGTGAATACGTCATTAAAATGGTAATATACGCGCAACTATCCCGTCATCAAAATAGAAGAGTACGTGCCTGCTCCCTTTGGAAGCACCCCCTTGGCCCCCCACCTTCACCCTCCATGACTCGGTTAGATGGCATTCGTACTTTTTAGTAGCCCCCTACCACAGATTGATTTCTATTTTTTTGTACTGTACTTCTTATCCACACATCAGAACTCAGTATAAATACGCAAATCGTAAAAGAATTGTAACTTTTCGACAATTAATTCTAACGGTCCCCTTGAATTTTATCTAAACGGTCCAAGTGAAAAATTTATACTTCGCTTGGCTAAAACCATTTAATACACAAGAAAGAAAGTAGCGAAAGACATATCTCACTAAGTATTTCGAGCAGTGTTTCTTCCAGACCTGTTTTTGGGAGGGCAGTGCTCCCCCGGAGCAGACCAAAACAATACGTTTATAATAATAACTTGAATAGTATTAGCAATGCCCCTGGAACATTACTTCTGAAAGAAACGCAGATTTCGAGTGGCAAGCCAGAAGTAAAACTACACGCAGAATTATTATAACCTGTCATTAAAATGGCAGTATACGCCTGGTAACTCTTTACTTTGGGTAAGGCAGTAACATTATAAAGTACAAATATCCGAGCGAGCGTTAGCGACTGAAGGCGGGTTAGAGCCCCGGCAGTGCACGTTGTTTTCTGTCTTTCCTTCTTGGGAACTATAACTAAGTGCAGGAAAAGGTTCAGATGAATTGGTTATTGCCCACATCTTTTCCCTTTGTAAAGCATCCACTCGATCCTGCAGTTATCCACCTTCGCCCTGCTCTGATTCAGATAGCGTTAGTGTGGGAGGGTTCTAGAACAGGTCCCCATATAGATTTAATATTTTTTTTCTGTACCAAAGTAAAATATTTAATTCACATAGTATTTCCGAGCGAGCGTTAGCAAGTGAAAGCGGGTTAGAGCCCCGCATCGAACGTTGATTTCTGTCTACATTACAGATAAATGGGAAGAGAGACCTGTGTTCTAGAGCCCTGCCTATTGGTGCCTTTTAGTGGCCACGTAGTACAGGCTGATTTCTATTTTTTGCACTGTAGTTTTTACATCCGGCCCCGTATATATATACGCAAATCATAAAACAATAACTGTAATTTTTCGACAATTACTTCTGACGCTCCCTTTGAATTTCATCTATGCCATGTGACGTATATCAAATCACCTATCGAAAATCACTTAGGAGACAATAAAAATAAAATTATTAAAATAATCCATTTTTCAGTAATTGTTTCGAATGGTGAGCCAAAAGAAACCTGCACGGTATTTTATGTATAAACATAAGAAGTGGAAATCTAGCCTCCCACAACCTTTATTAATTTGTAAACATAAATTTGTCATAACTTTTACAGACAATAAAGCTAAATTATTTTATGTAATCTTCTACTTACCGACTTTTCTTGTAAGTTCTAGTTGTCACTTCACAGAGACAGATTCTTCTTCTGTGGTTGTAACTTGCCTTAGCGAAGATCGCTCTCCCGGCAATTATAGACGGTATGATCAAAAGAAAAATATGAGGAATTGAGATGAATCTTTAGAGATGCTTATAAGATGCTAAATAACGTAGATCTTTGTAAATATAGATAATAGGCAGTAAGAACAGGTGGGGATAACGTGACAGAGACAGATCAACATTCAAATTCAACATATCGCGCCAGGAATGCTGGTACTTTAGATAAACAAATGACGGTTGATGTAGCGATGCTATTTTTCAATCTCAAATAAATGCCTTGTCACACAGGATATTATAAATTTCAAATGTTTAACAAATATATTTATTTGATGCTGCTATAATTAGTATAATGATTGGTAATAATGCTACTACGATACTCTTGTGAGAGAATTTATTCAACATTCGATAAAATATTCTGGAAATAATTCTAAAATATTGCATGAAAATATTTCATTTAAGTTACAGGACAAGGTAACAAAAACATTTCCATACAAAATTAATAGGCGTTTTAAAAATATTTCTCATATTAAGAACGAATTTATTTTTAAAATATTCGAAATATTTTAAAAATTATATTTCATATGTTTTCTTGTAAGAATAGAAAAGATTGCATATGACATGTTGGAAAACATTTTATTGTGTTCACAGGCCTATTCTGTTTTCTTTATCATGTAGGCCCTATGTAAAACATTTTTAGTGTTACTTCGAAAACATTTTCTCTCTCAACTAGGGGTAAAAAGTGCGGGAGGACGCCGCCCCCATCTGGAAAAAATATGTACGGCGTCTCCCCAGTTCCTAAAAAAAAGATACAATGGTCAAAGATAGTCAGGGGCAACGGCGTGACGTCATCCGCTACCTACCATCCCCCCACCTTTTCAGATCCACTTTTACCACTGCTCTCAACATTGAAAACATATTACATTACATTCAACACAATATTTCTATTACCATTTGTGAAAATTGTCCTTACATTATTTTCCTACTAACGTTCTAAAAATGCACATCCTGTCAGTAGCGTATTTACGATTTTGTTTCGTGGAGGAAATTTTTGCTAACTTTATTCCTGGAAATGTGAAAATTGTGCAGGATATTTCATTTACTTTAATATAGTAAAACAAATTTCGGTGGGGCTTAAGCCCGGAAAGCTTATTTAACTCCACTGCTTCCTGTAATTAATTAAATGTTCTCCAAACACATTTTAAAAAACATTTCCGGCAAATATTTGGGATACTTCTCAGATCTAACAAGGAATATGTTTTCTCCAGTAACGGAAGAGTATATTCTGGAAACAATGTTAAATGTTTCTATAATAGACCTATATCAGAAAATGTTGTTCACTAAAGACACAAAATATTTTCCAAAACAGAATTAAAAACATTTTTCTATTCATTTTTAATGTCTCGTTTTATCTGTTTTAAAGTTTTATATTCAAAATTTGATAAAATATTCTGGAAATAATACTAAAATATCATACGAAAATATTTCATTTAAGTTATAGGAGAAGATTACCAAAATACTTTTGTAAAAATTAAGTAAAACTTTTTGAAACATTTCTAAAAAACATTTCTTATATTATGAAATAATTTATTTTTAAAATATTGTAAATGTTTTTTATAATATATATTTAATACGTTTTCTCGTAAAAATAGAAAATATTGCAAATATCGTATTACAAAACATTTTTTAAATATGTGGAGTATATTTCGTTTCATTGTTTTCCGTATCACATATGGAAAACACTTTTAGTATCATTTCAAAAATATTTCCCTTCTCAACAGTGAAAACATATTAAATTAGATCCAAAACAATATTTGTAATATATTTTGTGAATATTTTCCTTGATTTACTTTCCGGCAAGCATTCTCAAAATGTACTCCAGGTAATTTCTGAAATGTTTTACAAACATTTTTGGGAAAATATTTTCGGGAAATATTCTGAATACATTGGGGAAACCAGAGTGGAAATGTCCAGAGAAGGAAAATCTTTTGGAAACCAAGGAAAATATTTTCTTTTGATTGAGGAAATATTCCTTGCTGTGTGGGACAATTTCTTAAGGAACTTTAAGATGAAAGAAATTGCGCTGTTTTTTTTTATTTCGATTAAATTATTAATTATGTGCTAGAATTAAAGACAGAGATGTAAATATTATAAAGGAAAGCAATTAAAATCAACAAATTTGTGAATGAATTTAAATAATTGAACAATCTGGGCGAATTTAAATATTTGGTCGAAGTTGTAGAAATAAGTATAAAGGTAACGAGAAATTTAAAATCGCGTTAATAGATTAATGTCGAGAAGTTGGATTAGATTTGATTTTAGTGTACTGTTCAGTAACGAGGCTGTATGGGATGTGGATCTATAAATTAAAGTGGGATTCGAAACACATGAAGATAAACTGTAGTGGAATTCGAACCTACCGAGGAAAACTGAACCTTGGTCTCAATGATTAAATTGTATCTTTTTTTCTCTTAGTATATTCTCGGTTGTATTGTATGGAGTACAACCATATATTATGCATAAGCGATTTAAAAAATTAGGATTCGAAATATGAGTGTAAAGAATGAACTAGATCTAAAAGATAATGAACGAGGAAATATTAGAAATAATAGAGGACAAAATAACAATTACAATTATTGCTATTTTATAATATACAACAATTATAAAATAATAATTGTTGGTTCAAATACACAAAAAAGAAACTGCTTAGCTAAAAAGGAGTTGTATCATAAGAAATATGACGGAACATACAGTGGAAGGAAAAAGAGGGATAGGGTAAAAGAAGTTACCATTGATGGACAATGTTAAAACAAAACAATTGTTAGTGGAGACAAAGAGGTGGAGGCAAATGACCTAGCGCTATGATGAAAATATTAGATCATGTCTCTTAATCCCTGTATACTTAATAATGCATTTCCCTAACTTTATTGTGAAATACGAGCAACTAACACTAAACATTGCTTTCACTGAAGCCCAGTTCGTCGAAAAGGAAAGCACAAAGGAAAGCCAAGTAATGAACTAACGTCAATTCAGTACAGAACAACACTATATTCTCCATTACGAAAATAAAACAAGCCTTTATTGCTTTTATGTTTGCGACTGTGCGTGAAACTCTGGTTGCTACGTAACTTTTGTTTTATTCCATCTTTGTTTATTGATTGTTCAGGTATAACAACAATGCTCATTATTGAGAGTTAGTTTGTTCATCACAGAAGCCAAACCCTGAAAGTAGAAAAGGATTGTGTAACACAAAGAGAGTACGGGAACGGAAAACAGAGTTTTAATTAAACTAAAAAAAAAAAAGTGAGACAGTGGCTTGGGTATTAAAGACTCAAAACTGAAATGTTTATGTAGCGTCATTGGAAGTATTATACATGAAACAGCAATAACATTGTTCATTGGTTATTGTTTCAAATAACTAAATATGACGTATGTGCAATAATGGTCATAAAACTGGTCACAACCCTTTCGGAAAGTGTTATGATCTTCTCCACTTTAAAACTCGTATCGAACGGAATATCATTTGTTTCAACTGTTACAATGTTTTACTTGAAGATTAATTATTAAAGTATTGAGGTTTATGTTCAAATAATAATTAGTTATGGAGAAGCACTGCTCCTGAGTTCAGTTGTGAATCAACGGTTCTCCAGAATCCGCTGTAGCACCAGGTTGAAATGGTTCTGTGTCATGAGAAATGGTCGCTCACTTCTTCAACTCAGCAGGCAGTTCCCACATACTTCCCGATCCCTGTTGCATGAAATTATCACGACACACCTGTTTCAAGAAAATATTTATCGGGTAGATGTCAAGCTGCTGATACTGGTTCCAGTCACACACTGAAAAAAAAACGTATACGGCGAGTGTAAAAACGTACGTTACTTGAGTAAATCCTGCAGTTTTTGGACTTATCACACAACCGTATGCACCAAACGTACAACTGAAACTGTATGTTTTGTTCGTACCTTTCGTATAAATGTTCCGTACATACGTATTTTCCATATGGAAGAAAAAATTGTTAATTGGCGGTCAAGAACAGATGGATGTATATAACATATTGCTGACGTACGTAACATACTTTCACTTGTGTAATTTACAGAAGACTGTTAGCTCACACATCCTACAACGGTTTGATGTAACATCTAAGTAGGAAAAGCGTAGCACATATGTAGCATACATATAACTTATGCTCCGTACAGATTTCCATAGTAAATATATGAATTCTGTATATTTGTACAATATACTACTTTCCAGATAACGAATTTTTCTCAGCACAGGCGGCTGACTATTGCGACGTCGGAATACAAAAGTTAATCCCACAATATGACTAGTATCTGAATTTCGGTGATAAATATGTTTGAATAATTGTGTCACTTATGCAGTGTTTGTGGAAATAAATGTTTCAAAATCACTGTGTCTTCTTTGTGTTTATCACCCGAGGTAAACTTACTTTTCGGACATGCTTTCGAATACAAAAGAAATATAAATAGTCCCCATCAACATTGGACTCCTCTTTAATGCTAGAGGTTTTGAAAAATTCCTTTCTGTTGGATTTCTAACAAAGTATGTCTGAAAATGTTGCCTGTAAGCTTACGAATGTCAATTCAAAGGGTAAAAAACGTCACAGGGTCTATAAAAAAAGAATTCGCCAAAGACATTTTTAACAGAAGATGGGAAAGAGCACAGAGCAAAGAGCTTATGTTACTTAATCACGTAACGCAAGATACTATGTTTTTCGTATTCAAGGGTTCCATGGGTATTTTTCCTTACTTTTCTCATTCAATTGGCACTTATATTCTTGCAATATTCATACAATATTCACCTTCCTAAATACTTACAAAAATGAGATTTTAGAGGCCTTAGTTTCTAAACAAACCTCAAATAATCAGACAGTCATTAAAATGTATATAATATATAATTTTTCTACGTATTATGATATGACTACATTTTTATAGCTCAATGTCAGTAGGACCACTACCAAAACCTTTTTTTTAATTTACTTATTTTATGACATTTGCTTTGTTCACTTGTGGAAATTTGGTGAGAAACTTATTTTAAAATAGAACAGATATAATATTTAATATTCTGCCTTTTCTGATTTCATTCATAATATATTGGTCAGCTAGATTTGTCCTACTCCTAAATATTCTTTACCTCGATATTTCAGTAACAATATCTTTTAATTGCAATATTTCTTTCGATAAGGTATAGACAATTATCTTCTTCACAATCAATGAAAAGCAAATCAAATTGAATCAACGTTTTACGAGTTACTGAGAAAAAGAACAGGAGATGGCTGTATAGTTTTGACAACGGTTATTCATTTAAAACAGTAAACTCGAAGGAGAGCCAGAAATAATTGTATGTTGTTTCTCAAGAAGATAAAAATGCCATACTATAAGAAAAGTTATAAATGGTATAGACATGAACTTACGTAGAAACAAATCAGTAAGACAGTGTCACATAGCAGACTTTCGCGAAAATAGCATTTATTTTTTTTTCTTAGATGATTTGTGAGTTCTGTATACTGAGAGTTTTGTAGATAAAAACACGTATAAAATAATTTTGAAAATACTAGTTAACACAAGCAAAGTATAGTTTGCAAAACGTTCGTTATTTGTACTGGGTCTTTTTAATTCATTTAAATACGCACAGATTCACAGCAAGATACATTAAAATAACTGAGAAGAATATATCGTCGCTGCGCCTCCAATTACCGCTATGTGACATTTTCGAAAATAAGTTACACCGTGAAAATAAACGTGAAAGCTGTCAGGCAGCGTCACTTATAATGTGATAAGTGAATATCCAATTGTTTCACGACAACAATGAAAAGATAATAGATTGAAATTAAAGACTTCACGTTCTCACCACGTACGTACTTCTATATTCTTATAAAGGCTCAAAATATAAGCCGACATACACTACGTAAACACAAAAGTAGTAAATAATACTGTTGAAGCAAGCTACAACTAAGATACGCAGAACCAATTTTATTAAATTTTTCAAGTGTTTTCATGTATATTTTCAGTTTGGAATATTTTTTGCTTCTCCTGAAAAGTTGTAGTTTTAACACATAGCGGTTCCTCGAGGCGCAGGGATGTTATTATACATAGTATAAGTATATCCGTATTAAAAGAATTTCCAATAAGCTACCTTTAATAGGTCACGATGTGAGCTCATATGATTTGGTTCCCACATTAAGCTGTATGTTCCCTTTCTTATATAGCATAGATACTGAAAAGTTAAAATAAACTCCAAAGAACTAAGCAGACCATATTAGTTATTCAATCATTATGTATTACAAACATCAATATACGACCACGAAGCAGCTATTTGCATATGACAATAATATACAACGTTTTTTTTCGCATTGCATGAGATTCTTTGTCCAAACCTCCGTTAAGACACGGAGAAGAACCACGAAATGGATAAAGTAAAAAATTGTTCATGGACATCATCCATTTCCCACACTGTTATACAACTACGTCTTTCAATCATTATGAAGTAGTGGCAAGATACCAACTGTAATTTAAACGCCAGTCAACTGTGAGGTACGATGTAATTCCATATCTCCAGAGGAAAGAGCTTATTTCACCGGCAGTTCGTATGTAGTTGAATAAACTGAGATAACTTTGTTAGTAATGGCTATGTGCAGGACTGCAGCAGAAAGTTTTTAAAAAGGGAATATTATAAATAATGTCTGTGTGCAGTGCACGGCTGCTGCAAAGAGTTTCAAGAAAGGAACTTTACTAGTAATGGTTATGTGCTCCACTACTGCAGATAATTTAAAGAAGACAAATTATACGAATAAGTGATGAATATATGCAAGACTGCTGCAGAAATTTTAAAGAAGAAATATTATAAGTTATATATATGTGCACGACTGCTGCAGAGAGGTTAAAGCAAGGATCTTTACGAGTGATGGTTGTGTGCACCACTGCTGCAGAGAATTTAAAGAAGGGAATATTATACGAGTAAATGATGGCTGTATGCACGACTGCTGCATAAAGTTTAAAAAAAAATATTATAAGTTATATATATGTGCACGACTGCTGCAGAGAGTTTAAAGCAAGAAACATTTCGAGTGATGGTTGTGTACAGCCCTGCTGCAGAGAATTTAAAGAAGGGAATATTATACGAGTAAGTGATGGCTGTATGCACGACTGCTGCATAAAGTTTAAAAAAGAAATATTATAAGTTATATATATGTGCACGACTGCTGCAGAGAGTTTAAAGCAAGAAACATTTCGAGTGATGGTTGTGTACACCCCTGCTGCAGAGAATTTTAAGAAGGGGATATTTTACGAGTAAGTGATGGCTCTAGGCACGACAGCTGCAGAGAGTTTAAAGCAAGAAACATTTCGAGTGATGGTTGTGTACACCACTGCTGCAGAGAATTTAAAGAAGGGAATATTATACGAGTAAGTGATGGCTGTATGCACGACTGCTGCATAAAGTTTAAAAAAGAAATATTATAAGTTATATATATGTGCACGACTGCTGCAGAGAGTTTAAAGCAAGAAACATTTCGAGTGATGGTTGTGTACACCCCTGCTGCAGAGAATTTTAAGAAGGGGATATTTTACGAGTAAGTGATGGCTCTAGGCACGACAGCTGCAGAGAGTTTAAAGCAAGAAACATTTCGAGTGATGGTTGTGTACACCACTGCTGCAGAGAATTTAAAGAAGGGAATATTATACGAGTAAGTGATGGCTGTATGCACGACTGCTGCATAAAGTTTAAAAAAGAAATATTATAAGTTATATATATGTGCACGACTGCTGCAGAGAGTTTAAAGCAAGAAACATTTCGAGTGATGGTTGTGTACACCCCTGCTGCAGAGAATTTTAAGAAGGGGATATTTTACGAGTAAGTGATGGCTCTAGGCACGACAGCTGCAGAGAGTTTAAAGCAAGAAACATTTCGAGTGATGGTTGTGTACACCACTGCTGCAGAGAATTTAAAGAAGGGAATATTATACGAGTAAGTGATGGCTGTATGCACGACTGCTGCATAAAGTTTAAAAAAGAAATATTATAAGTTATATATATGTGCACGACTGCTGCAGAGAGTTTAAAGCAAGAAACATTTCGAGTGATGGTTGTGTACACCCCTGCTGCAGAGAATTTTAAGAAGGGAATATCTTACGAGTAAGTGATGGCTCTAGGCACGACAGCTGCAGAGAGTTTAAAGCAAGAAACATTTCGAGTGATGGTTGTGTACACCACTGCTGCAGAGAATTTAAAGAAGGGAATATTATACGAGTAAGTGATGGCTGTATGCACGACTGCTGCATAAAGTTTAAAAAAGAAATATTATAAGTTATATATATGTGCACGACTGCTGCAGAGAGTTTAAAGCAAGAAACATTTCGAGTGATGGTTGTGTACACCCCTGCTGCAGAGAATTTTAAGAAGGGGATATTTTACGAGTAAGTGATGGCTCTACGCACGACTGCTGCAGAGAGTTTAAAGCAAGAAACATTTCGAGTGATGGTTGTGTACACCACTGCTGCAGAGAATTTAAAGAAGGGAATATTATACGAGTAAGTGATGGCTGTATGCACGACTGCTGCATAAAGTTTAAAAAAGAAATATTATAAGTTATATATATGTGCACGACTGCTGCAGAGAGTTTAAAGCAAGAAACATTTCGAGTGATGGTTGTGTACACCCCTGCTGCAGAGAATTTTAAGAAGGGGATATTTTACGAGTAAGTGATGGCTGTATGCACGACTGCTGCAGAAAGTTTAAAAAAGAAATATTATAATTTATATATGTGTGCACGACTGCTGCAGAGAGTTTAAAGCAAGAAACATTTCGAGTGATGGTTGTGTACACCCCGGCTGCAGAGAATTTAAAGAAGGAAATATTATACTTGTAAGTGATGGCTGTATGCACGACTGCTGCAGAAAGTTTAAAAAAGAAATATTATAATTTATATATGTGTGCACGACTGCTGCAGAGAGTTTAAAGCAAGAAACATTTCGAGTGATGGTTGTGTACACCCCTGCTGCAGAGAATTTAAAGAAGGGAATATTATACGAGTAAGTGATGGCTGTATGCACGACTGCTGCATAAAGTTTAAAAAAGAAATATTATAAGTTATATATATGTGCACGACTGCTGCAGAGAGTTTAAAGCAAGAAACATTTCGAGTGATGGTTGTGTACACCCCTGCTGCAGAGAATTTAAAGAAGGGAATATTATACGAGTAAGTGATGGCTGTATGCACGACTGCTGCAGAAAGTTTAAAAAAGAAATATTATAATTTATATATGTGTGCACGACTGCTGCAGAGAGTTTAAAGCAAGAAACATTTCGAGTGATGGTTGTGTACACCCCTGCTGCAGAGAATTTAAAGAAGGAAATATTATACGAGTAAGTGATGGGTGTATGCACGACTGCTGCAGAAAGTTTAAAAAAGAAATATGATAATTTTTATATGTGTGCACGACTGCTGCAGAGAGTTTAAAGCAAGAAACATTTCGAGTGATGGTTGTGTACACCCCTGCTGCAGAGAATTTAAAGAAGGGGATATTTTACGAGTAAGTGATGGCTCTACGCACGACTGCTGCAGAGAGTTTAAAGCAAGAAACATTTTGAGTGATGGTTGTGTGCACTACTGCTGCAGAGAATTTGAAGAACGGAATATTATAATAGTAAGTGATGGCTGTATGCACGACTACTGCAGAACGTTTAAAAAATAAATGTTATAAGTGATGTATGTGTGCATGACAGCTTCAGAGTGTTTAAATAAGGGCAATTTATAAATGATGGCTGGGTAGACGACTGTTCCACAGAGTTTAAAGAAGGGAACTTTAAAAGTAATGGCTTGTGTTCAAGTGTTTCTGGCAGTTTATGGAAGCTCTCACTTATAGGACGAGAGAACCGATGTATGGGAATGTGTGGAGTCAGACGACTTTGTTGAATGTGTTAATCATGTAATATAAGTCGACTATGATTTCCTAGGTGTCTGATCTTGGAATTTAAGGGAACTTTAGCAGCTGCCTGGACAAACCGACAGTGGACGAGCTTGTTATAGAACAAAATGACTGAACGACTATCGCTGTGGAGGATGAATGATGTTCAATGAATTGTTTTATCCTTGTTTCATTGTCCTTGCATTGTTCTCTTCTGATAGATTAACTAACTTAAAAAATAGGCCTCATAATATAAATAATCAGAAAATAAGACTGGCATAACCTTATTAATTCGCATTGTCGCCACATTGTCCAAGTGGCCAATACCATAGAAAAGAGAAATAGACAGATGATTGAGTTTCTGCCGATGATGTCCCTGAGAATTGTTCAAATTGTCGTTGGAAGAGTCTGTAGATACGTCTTCGTTTGCACAGTAGGTGTCAATGAAGATGTTTGCAATGTAGGTCTTCACTAGAAGACTCACAAATCTGATAATAAAGACAGATATGAAATAATAAATGTTAATACATATCCAATGTGTTCCTATAATCATGGTAATAAATTAAAGGGGTTAAGGCTTTCATCAAAAGAAAAAAAGGTCTTATTCAATATTGTTTCCTTTTAGAAGTTTGAGTCTTCCAAAAATGTGGTGGAATGAATTTTGGAGTATAATGTCCACAACAGAATTAGCCGTAGAGCTAAGGCAACATGTTCCTGCTTAGAATTGATTATCGGCTCTATGAAAATGCAAATAGTTCTGGGAATTTATGTGAGGTACAGGGAAGTGAAAATGAGAATGTTTGGATCGAGTAGAAGCCAAGAAGAAATAATAAGATCTAAGAAGGAATGTTTTAGGTTAGTCGTTTTTTCACATACTTCAGTGATGGCAGAGAATACTGTTTCCCAATCTGAAGGGAAATTCGACATGATGTTACAACGTTAGAATAGAAATCTGAAGAATATGAATGAAACTATAGTTATGAAATAAAAACAGTTGTGACCAGAACTAAGTTGTGGTACTTCTATTAATCATAACATCACATGTAACCTGTAAATAAAAGCAAGTACAAGAATATCTAAAAAAGCCTTTAGAACCAAGAAGAACGTAGTTTATTATATTTTTGTATTTAACAGTTAAGAAAAAATCATTAACAATTTAATAACTTAATCATACTATGGCGGCACAGAAACCTATGGTGCAATACTAAAATGCTATTCAAGGGCAGGGAATGGAAGTTAGCCGAAGTGGCGAATAACCAATAATGATGATCAAAGTGATGACGTCTCTGCATTCCAAGGTTTTTTCCGCTAGATTAATTCTTTAATTATCGTGCAATTTCAATCAGCATGTACAAGAACATACGAGATCTAATCCAATTCAAATGAACAGAGTAGTGATTTTCAGTTATATATACAGTATATTGTATGTGTGAGTAACTGCATAATATGAATCTATCTGGAAATGATTCTCCTACACATACTGTATAGAAGGCTATACATATATCTATATGTAGAGGATGTAATCACACTCGACTTGCCATGAAATTTGATTAAAATCTATTCCAATTCGGGAAGTAAGTGCGAGCAAATGCAGAATGAGAGACGATAATTACACATTTGATATAAAATGAAGAGAAAACAAATACAAAACTAAATGAAAATGATACATACGAGTCCGAATTATTTGACATTATTCCAATATAGGATGCTGTTTTAATTAAATGATTTGGTGTTGCAATTTTAGTTGTTTGGGAAATTATCGCTACCTACTTGTCAATATACTGTGCATATATATTCAGTTGCCAAGTTCCAAATTTGATTTATTTTATACTTTCTCTAAATAAAATATAATTCTAAAGTATTAGAAAAGAAAGTATCTTACTGGTTCCCTATGCTCTACAGATCAAATTCTTAAAATACAAAATATTATATTTGCACCTATAAACAATGCTTTTTGACCCATATAGTCAATTAAATATTCAGCCAATGTTTAAATTATATTTTACGGCACATATCATTTCCTAACTGAACATCAAAACACACAAATGAACATCCCATTAACTTTACGGAATACAACTTCTCAAATACGGACATGTTTCAGCAAATATTTGCTAGTACCATGAATACACAGTTAAATATCTGGTGAAACATAAAAGGGAAAAACGTATAAAAATTGAATTAATATTAGATTTTTGTGTGACTGAAATATTAGGATTAGCAACAACCAGAAGTCATAAAATAAAATGAAGTAAGATATTTAAGCTACTAACCTATTAGTATGCACAGTAGGTATGCACAGTGCACACAATAAAAGCTATGAGAGAATACTTCAATAATATGTGTAAGATGTTTGATAATTTATTTCTTAGTTTTAGTAAGATTTATCAAACTCGATTGATGATTTTCCCATCCTTTCTATTGAAGGTGAGTCATCTTTTCAACCAAATGAAAACGTCCTATGATCGTTACATGTTTCTTCATACAGTATACTTGTAAGTAGAATAATGTGCAGTACATAGTAATTAACTTGCTTTAAAATATGTACGGCAGTCCCTCTATCGATGTATTGCTTTGCATTTCATTACTGAATTGATGTTATTACGATTAAACCATACTGAATAATTGAAACGACTTTGATTTAACATTTCTAAAAAGAGCTTTTCCACCTACTGTGCTCTTTCTCTATTATTTTGTTCCGGAAAGCGATACAGCGTGCTTTCCATAAATAAATAGAATTTATTCCATGAACAAAGTAAGTTGAGTTTCTCTTTCATGAATACGAACTAACAGTGTGAACTTTTTCAAGTTTCACTCTCCCATTTGGCATAACTACGAGTATGGCAGCTATATTCTCCAAGTTCCATTCATAGTGGCTGAATATGTTATTATCCATTGGTTATCGAATCTAAGCCACACCCAATAACATAATCACTTACAGATTGGAAAGTAATCTGCTAAAGAAGGAATACCTATTTTCTACATATCTAAGAAGAAGCTTATAGTATCCACAAATTGTTATGAAAAAAGGCGTGTACGTAAGTAAAAAGAGATACACTGCAATTATGGTAACCAAACTTCAAACTGACGAAATCTTTACTAAAACTATCAAGAGTTCAAACGTATAGTATTTTTTGAACAATCCAGTAAAAAAAAAGTAAGTCTAAGGCGAGAGAGAATTTTATTATATTTATTCGAATATGAATACAGGGCTAAAAACTTGCATTTTCGCTATGAATAAGACGAAGCAAGGGTATTTTAAAATTTTGAATTCTTTTTATTATGCTATTAAAATGCATGAAAGTAAATATTTTTCATTACACACTTGACTTTCAGTAGGCTTAAGTCTGATTTAAACTACTCGCTGAACAAAACAATACGATTATTGTAAAAAAAAAAATAACGTCTAACAGTTTCGCCAACTATCTACTTGCCTTCATCAGACACCTAGGCTTGGGTCCATGGTGTCTGATAAAGCCAAGTGGCTAATTGGCGAAACTGTTACAAGTTAGATTGTTTTGCATAGCGAATATTTAAATCAGTTGAAAATAAAGTTATACTTGCATAATAGCTTCTTTCTTAATGTAAGTTTTTGATTGCTTATTTTTCTCGTATGATTTTGATGAGTTTGTTCTGACACCATTATGAAAGGCTATGAAAAAAGAGGTAACAAAGATAAACAAATGCTTTTGTACCATCTCTCTTAGAAATGATATTTTTAAGGAAAAGATGTATTGCTCTATTTTACGGAAACATTCAACTTCCATGCATAAAAGAGCGACCATTCCATTACAGGATTAATGTGAGGCGAAAAAGAAGGAAGAGCTACCTGAAATCCTGGCATCGTACAGACAGCGAGATGTTGCCCACCTACATCATTCATTTTTTGCCTCATTTCTCATCACCTCTCTTTGTTTCTTGTTTAATCCACGTAAGCTATAGACCCTAAATCATGAAAACTACAAATTATTAAAAAAAATGCTTCTAAAACATGCTCAGATTTAACATTTTTCTTCCTCTTTCACCATCGTCATTCATTCAATATTATTATTCCTAGAACACTACCGTATTACACATTTACCCTGATTACTAGCTAATGTGCTCTTAGTGTGCGTTGTCCAGGGTTCAACACCGGGTAAAAGCTGAGAATTCTCGCTGTTGGATAACGTGAGCTTAAAAAGTAGAGTATTGTGGTGTAGGAAACAAGAAACAATGGTCACGTATCAGAGATCTGTATGGGTACAAAATATTATATCTGTCACATTTTAACGGCATCTTCATCCACAACATTTATGTCCCTATCCGTAAGTAATTAGATAACAGAAAGAGACAATACGTTGGTTCTAGAGCAATAATGATTCTACTAATAATAATTGTATGCACTCCATTTGGAGACTTGTGAATCCTTTGGTATGATATAAAATGCAAGCAAAACATTATTATATAAAAACACCTTAAATAAAATGAAAGTACCCACATTAGGATATTGTGAATACGTTTATTACAAATTTAATGAGAATATACGTACTCGCTTATGAATACATGCTTCTGACAAAAAAAAAATAACAATTTTGAAGTTAGTAGGTAGGTTCTAATTTTTCGAGTAACTTCATAGCACACTTTTATCAATCGCTCATAAGGCAAGAGAGTATTAGGGCTATTGAGAACACCAAGATGGAGTTGAAATAAAAGGTCGCAGAGAAAAGAGAATAAGCCACCATAAACAAAAAAAAAACTCTCATTAAATCGCATTAGTTTTCTTATTAATTACTTAACAAGTAATGACACTTGTCCGGACACGTTAACTCTATAGAAATTCGAGTCTCAGTTACCTTGCAATTTCCAGGTTCCTTTTACTATACTTACTGTGTAAAACACAAAAAGGGATACAAGTTTTATTGGCATTGATTCCTATCATTATAATATATGAAATATACTTAAACCTAGGTGTGGAAGTAGCATATTTTCTTCAATTTTGATGAGTACGAACAATTAGAGATGAAAATGTTTACGTGTATTTTAAGGAGGTAAGACTTAATAATTATTCTTGAGTTGAGTTGATTTTGAGTTTAACGTCCCTTTTCAGCAGCGAGGCTATATGACACCTGGACCTACTGATTAACGTGGAATCCGAACCACATGAGCTCACGCCGGGAATCGAACCCGAGTCTCCCGCGCCAAAGGCGCGTACGCTAACCGCTTAGCTCAATAATTATTCTAGAATGGGAGAAAATTAGATATATAAATACTCGGAAAGCACGATACTGACCAAAACAAGGAAGTGAAATACATCTGGGAAATTTATTGGAATAACGCTTTAAAATTTCCCTTTGTTTAATTTTGTTTTTCGTTCCTGACTGTGCTGTAATAGCCCAGCATTGTTAAATAGGCCTAACTGAAGAGATATTTGTAAAACAGTAGCGATATCCGATCTCAGATCACTTACATTTTGATAATCATCGTAGTCATGAGATTGTTCCTCACTCTTCAAATTTTTCCAACGTTTTCGTTTCATCGTTTTGGTTATTATTATTCACTTCTACTCGTCATCGCCTCGTTTGGTGATAGGAATGGGATAATAATCTAAAGGCATTTTATTATTAAGTTAACATCAGTGGGACTTAGGTTAAAGTCAGTGTTAGTCCGCATATATGTTACTTCACATGATAACCCTTTAACAAAAGCTACATTTTTTTTTTTTGATTCTGTTTATTGCAATAGTCAGTTAGAGGAGGTATCCTAGCTGAATTCGTTAATTGAGTCAAATCTGTTATTATCTTAAACGGAAACGGTGCCTTGTGAAGTCCGGTGTTGCACACGACAAATCCTAAACGAAACTGAATTTTGTTTTTGTGCAATAGATAGTAGAGCTATTATCTTGGTTAAGTTCGTTAATGTAGACAATCCATTAATATCTTCTCGGATAACGGAGAGTTTGACAGTAGCTATTCATCTTATAGTTTCTAATGGATGTTACACATCTCGCCACTAGATGACAAGAAATTGAAACGTCTAGCGCATACCATTAATGATTATTTTTGATTGTTTACCAAAGTTTATAATTATCATCATCATTGTGTTATTATTCTTTTATTTTTATTATATAACTTGTTAAAATGAATTGTAAGAAACAAAATATATTTAATTTAATAACAAGATGCAATACTATGTTAGCAAATGTGTCATAATGGAGTAGCATTGCAGAAAGACGAACGAGTTAAAGATCTAGGCGTATTAATTGTTAGATATGAAATTTAGAAATTATATTAATGTTACAGTGCCAGACGAATAATATGGTTATGTTTTAACAATGATCTGAGTTTAAAACAAATACTGGTTTATATGTATATTTATATGAGATACTTCCAAGATTAAGGCTTGAGTTTGGTGCAATTATTTGGAACAACATATGAACAACGTTGGAAAAGAAAATTGAATCAGTAAAAAATATATTTCATTAGGTTATTATGTCGTAAAATAAATTCAAGCTACTACTGTCGCAGTTATGAATATTGGAGTCAATTTTGGGGAACAAATCGATAACGTGGCAGGAGAAAAGAATATTTAAAATATTTTATTCAGACAATATTTGACAGTAGATATTATAGTGAATGATGGACATAAAATATGTGCATAAGAGTACCAACATATAAGAAATTGATTAATACTTGTTCCTTTGATTCATAATTCTATAAATTTCAGAAGAATTGCCAACTCATTAAATCTAATCTAAGACCTCTACTTTAATCAGCACGTAAGCATAAATTTTAAATATTGACGAACATTATATGCAATAGTTTTCACAATGTTTCGAGTTTGAGACTATAAAAGATTTTGTAATAATATAACAAGAATTGTTAGGATATGATTGTTTAATCCTATAGAATTCTGGTGTTTCTATTGGTTAGTAGAAAATATGTATTGTACGCTATCTTGAATACAACACGTGTTAATATTTTAACGACAAGGAGCTGTATTTTTGTGCATTGGTGTGCATTGGTCTATTCAAGGCACAGAAATACTACTACTACTACTACTACTACTACTACTACTACTACTACTACTACTACTAATAATAATAATAATAATAATAATAATAATAATAATAATAATAATAATAATCCAGCGAGAATTTATCCAACAGCGAGAATTCTCAGCTTTTACCCGGTGTTGAACCCTGGACAACGCACACTAAGAGCACATTAGCTAGTAATCAGGGTAAATGTGTACTACAGTAGTGTTCTAGGAATAATAATATTGAATGAATGACGATGGTGAAAGAGGAAGAAAAATGTTAAATCTGAGCATGTTTTAGAAGCATTTTTTTAATAATTTGCAGTTTTCATGATTTAGGGTCTATAGCTTACGTGGATTAAACAAGAAACAAAGAGAGGTGATGAGAAATGGGGCAAAAAATGAATGATGTAGGTGGGCAACATCTCGCTGTCTGTACGATGCCAGGATTTCAGGTAGCTCTTCCTTCTTTTTCGCCTCACATTAATCCTGTAATGGAATGGTCGCTCTTTTATGCATGGAAGTTGAATGTTTCCGTAGAATACATCTTTTCCTTAAAAATATCATTTCTAAGAGAGATGGTACAAAAGCATGTGTTTATCTTTGTTACCTCTTTTTTCATAGCCTTTCATAATGGTGTCAGAACAAACTCATCAAAATCATACGAGAAAAATAAGCAATCAAAAACTTACATTAAGAAAGAAGCTATTATGCAAGTATAACTTTATTTTCAACTGATTTAAATATTCGCTAAGCAAAACAATCTAACTTGTAACAGTTTCGCCAATTAGTCACTTGGCTTTATCAGACACCATGGACCCAAGCCTAGGTGTCTGATGAAGGCAAGATTATTATTATTATTATTATTATTATTATTATTATTATTATTATTATTATTATTATTATTATTATTATTATTATTATTATTATTTCAAAATAGAGTTGAAAATTCAAGAAAAGCATTCTGCAGCTTTTTGATATTTTTCTTAAAACAAGATAACTGACACGGATGAAGCATGTTTACATAATCATCATTCTATAGTCACATTATTCATCTAAAAATTAAGAATGATAGAATAAAATCAACAAAATGAATGAAATGAATGAATGAATGTTTGTGTTCAGAAATGTTGATGGACCACAAAGTTTAAAACCAAGGATAGGTAATATATTGAAAAAAGAAAAGAAATGTCAAATAAAATTTAATTGTTCTCCGAGGAAACCACAAAGTCTGAAGTTTTTCTCTGTTGCTACTGGAATCCTTTAAAAGGATGAAATTGTAGCAAAGGTCATAAATGGAAAATGGATTATTCGATATCACAAACAGAAAAGTTTTAAATAGTTTCGGGATACGATTTTTACAGAAACTTCTACAATGTTGACAGATAAAGACAAAGCTTTACAAAACTAATTCAATTGGCATATGTATTTAAGAGCAATGTGTTTTACTGATATTTTATTGCACGAAACAACAATAAAAGAATTTGAATAAAATATTAGTTTTTTTTTCCTTTTATTCATTCTTTTTTTCTAAATGAATAACTGTAATGTTTTCCACTATATAAAGTTTGCTTTTCATAAACTCAAATTTGATTTAAACTACTCCCTGGGCTAAACAATTAGTTTATTGCAAAACTTGTTAATGTGTAACAGTTTCGCCAAATATCATCAAAGCAAAAGTGGATATTTGACGAAAGTTACAAGTTAATAATTTTTATAACAAACGTATTGTTTTGTTCAGTTACTAATTAAATCAAATTTAAATGAATATTTTTCACTAAATTTAATCTTGTTAGTATATCAACGTTCGGTGTTATTCTGCCATACGAAAAGAAAAATTTCAATTGTCTTAATTAAAATACCTTGTTTTGAAAGTAGATACATAGTTCCAGAACGGTAGATGATATTTTCATTTCGAAACATTAATCATAGTGCATTGATGGAACTAACGTACCATAAACACACTTACAATTAGTTATCAAATATGTTTGAGAATTCTAAGATGACTTACACAGTATAAAGAATAACTTTCGGTAGTTAGGTGTGAATTTCAGACTCCTATTACAAACGTTTGAATGTCATTTTAGGTTTGAGGGAATGAGTGTGTTTAAGAATCAGTGGATAAATTCCAGAATGATGGCGAACGGGAGGACCGCACATGCTTAAAACATTAAAATCCGGCACATTTTAAACGTTTTACGGACGTTAGGACAGAACAGACATACAGACAATTGCCGATTGGGTGAAATGATAGAAGCTCGCTCCCATAAATAATTTTGGAAAACTATTTTTATTTTAATGTAACCATTCTATTACCCTCCAGAATTTGGCTTTTTCTTCCCCGAAAATTATTAATTTCGTTTCTGAACAGCAACGGTTATAGACATTCCTATTGATGAAGGAAGTCTTTAGATGAAACAAATAGTAAATTTACAAAGCATCTAAATGAAAACCACCCTTTTAGGACATTTGGAACATTGAATATAATTCTGTCACCAGAAATTATTACAGTCATGCGCGTCGACTACGTGGGTGCTCCGACACCCACACAAATAATCTTGTAGGTTCACCGGACCCACAAGATTTTTAGTTTGGACTCGGTTTGAACCCGTTTCTCTTGCGTTTAAGTCAGTCATGTTACCCACTGAGCTAGGGCAGCTCCAACTTATTCTTATAGTACCGGTATATTTTACTTTATCCAGCACAGCCCTTTATGACAGTGTTCATAAAAGATTTTAACTAAATTTAAATCAATCAAATATCGAGACTTCCTTGAAAGTATTAGGCTAACACGTCTCGCAGTGGATATGCACCTACACAAATTTTGGAAAGTCGGCACCGTTGATTTTAGTAGTAATTAAAATTGGTCAATATGCATGCAAGTCAATATGAAGACCATAAACTCAATCAATTGACATACTTTTGAATAAGTTTTATATAGAAATAAACTAAAAGCATATTTACATAGCTTTCCTGTAAATATTTTGCTCTTTAAATCAATGCTCAAATATTGTTTCCTCAGAACTAGATAAACCTTGTGCAGAAGGCGAAGGGTGGGTTGCTCATTTCCCAGTCAGAAACTTTCAGATACTTTGGTACGTTAGGTACTTGAGTTAATGTGAACATAACAAAAAAAGAAAATGGCATCTGAGCTCGCACAGCATGACAGCTGCAAAACTATGTGATGCGATGTAATGGAATAAAATATTGCAAAGATAGACAGCTTTCTTGTTTTCTACTACGTCTCTCTTCCAGTAGCGCTGTTCCTAACAATGTATCTAGCATTGAGAGAAGAGTGGAACTTCACTTTACCATAGCAAGAGCACATTTTAATTTACAGGGTGAGTCAAAAGTCCTTGGACATCTGCATACGTTTGAAAATTGACGGGAAAAGTAAAAAGTGATGATGCGAACAGAGGTTCGATGAGGGACCGCAACCTTTGGAGTGTATGTCATTCATGGCCGCAATCTTGAAATCCGCCATTTTGAATTCAAGTCATTTTTACATGAGAAGGGGGTGAATGACAAATTAAATAACGCTAGCTTGAGCTCAGGAATTTAGTGGTGTAATTTGTTTTTCTTTTTTCTTGTACAGTTTAGAAGTTATTAATGTTCAAAGGTGGGAAATTACCTTGATACTGACCCAGTTCTCTCTTTGTTCCAGGTGATCTAAAAAGGGTCTGGCACGTGAACAGAAGATCGAAATCATCCTTATATCAGGGGAACGCAGCTACCGAATAATAGCAGCTGACTACAACAGACAGCCCCAAGACAGAGAACCGGTATCACACAGCACAGTGGCTCACGTGATCACCAAATTCCGGGAGACGGGCTCTGTTCAAGATAGGGCACGTAGTGGGCGACCAAAGACTGCCACCAATGAGGAAACTACAACGGCGGTTATTGAGTCGTTTGTGAAAAGTCCTAAAAGAAGTACCCGTCGTGTGTTCCTAGCATGTGCAATAAGCCAATCCTCCTTTGTCCGGATATTGCACGCCAATCAGCTGAATCCTTACAAGCTGCACATGTAACATAAACTGAACGAGGATGACCCTGATCGCCGGTTGGATATCGAAAATAATGATTCGATATTGTCTGAAGAAGGATATGTTAGATATTCGAAACCATTATTATTATTTTAAAAAAGTGTGTTTTAAGCTTTGGTCAGTGTTTCTCTTTTTAAAATAATCAATCCAAAGCCATGGATAGTCTTGCTATATGTTTTTTTGTAACATTATACACACATATACTCATACACAAAGATATGTGGGAAGATATCCTTTTATTTCGAACTGGTCAAAGATGATATTTCGTAACACATGAGTGCTTGTGCAACAAAAGAAGTTCCAAAGTTGTTTATTCTCGGCCGTATCCCAGCAGGGTATGGAAGTTTGTACTCATGAAAGCTGTATGCATGTACATCCAGAAGAAGACAATGCTCTGCAGAAGGTATAACACACATCACGTGTCGTTAATAGACCATTATTTACCTGTAACACATATGGGAAATGAAACCAGCAAACAAAGATATAATGTTTTATGAATTACTTATTATTGATTACTTATACTCCTTTCTTCTAGGTTTATGTATTAAGTGCTAAAATAGTATAAAACTTAATGATGTCAACTTCTCAATAAATATACATCTAAGCAGAATATTAGAATTTCATGTTTCAATGTTATTATGGATACAATATTTTTTGAACTGTAGTTATTTTGAAGTTTTATATTGCCTCTTTCTGCATTGATCAGCGTGTGCATAATAGCTTCCGAAATGATTTCGCTGAAAATATTTTGTTCACAATTTGATAAAGAAACAGGTGAATAGAAGATGTTATATAGTAAGAAACTTTCCAATAGCTAAATTTCATCCAATATCATATGCGGGTAATAGGATTGAGATGTTTAAGAATGGAAAGACACGACGCTCATATAACAAAAACAAACTGGGTACAGAAAGTCGTAGTTGGGAAGGTAGTAAAAGCAGATGACTCGAAGAATGATAGAAAGAGATAGAATAGAAGAAGATTGAAATGGAACAATAGAGCATAGCTAATGATAAGACCTGATTTCTGCGGCAATAAATCTTTCCAGAATATTACTCTATATATCTAGTTATAGTACGAGTAGTTAATGCAATATGATGAATTAAACAGCCAACATATAGTGGCCTTTCGTTGTCAAATATCTAACGTACTTCATTTCTGTATGCGTGGTATAAGGTTCGCTTCCCTGTGGAGGTATTTTGGTTAATAATTAAGTAGTAGATTTTTATCTCGAATGCTGCAAATAGACGTTGATGTTCAATAAATCAACGACTTAAATATACAGAGAAATTTATAGTTGCTATTACTCACTTCGAGTGTTGCAAAGCGAATCTTGCAGATCAACTTTTAATAAGGAACTCACGTCCGGAAACATCCCGCTTTAGTATACACAGATAACAAGATCACATAATGTATTATCTCCAGTATTAGCAACATACATATTAGCCACATCTCCTTGTACCTGGCGTCATGTGTACTGCTTCAAACGTCCTCTATGTACAATTCGGCGTGCTTGGATCTTCACGTCAGTTCCTTGTAAGTCGTCGCGGAAGACACTTCACTGTGAACAATTCAATGTGCTAGGACCTTCACGTTAGTGGCGAAAGACAATATGTTGTGTACTATTTTGGGTCTCGATTTTCACTTCAGTTTTATTTAGTCGTGGTGGAAGAGACCACAGTACAATATGGTTGAATACACGTTTGCTGAGAACATCGAGATCTTGTTAATTTACTGCGATCCAGGAAGTAATAATAGACCTGCGTATTATTTGCATGTGTGTCACTCCATCATATACTGTTTTCTACCGGATTTGAATAACGACTGAGAAACCTTCACAGTGAACAGAGTTGACTGTGATGCTTCTTGGACATACTGATTGCTCGAAGTTGAAGAAAAAAAGAAATGAGATGTTTAAATTTTACGCACCATTGTTATGCTGTGTAGGCTAAAGGAAACAGTTTCAATGAGAGTAAATGAAACACTAGAAGGGGGGAAGTAGGAGGAAATGGGAGAACTCCGAGAAAATTCACACACTCTGATTTTTCTCCCCCACAAATGCAACTTGGCGTGAGCTACGATAGAGCCAGGATCCCCACACATCAAAAGAGAATACTCTACCATTGAGGCACCGCAACCCTATTAGTTGAAGAGGAGTCCTTACATCAAACTAAAAAGAACCCATCTACGAATACAAAATCACTAACGACCCCCTTCATGTATTTCAAAGTAGCGTCTTGCATATTCCGCATGACCACCAGCTTCGCTCATACCAATCCCAGAGGTTACTGACAATGACTGATTCCCTTAGATTTTGTCATATGTGTCAATTATTATACATGATTCTTACACCGTTGTGTGTACGTTCTCGACTTTCTTCGTCAGCTTGTGCTTTTTGTGGATGAAGCATGTTTCACCTAAAGGAAACAGCAGTAGGAACAGTCGCATTTAGGATAATGAAAATCCACGTGCCATAGAGTCTCAGGGATTTCAACATCGATTTGCATTAATATATGGGCTGTTATCATCGATGGTCCTCTGCCTGGACTGGAGTTTGTTCCGGACTGCCTAATGGCCCCAGTTATTTGACTATCCTGCAAAAGGTGTTAGCGAAATCCTTGAACAATGTCCCGTTGCATATTGGACACTTGGTTTCATCATGATGACGCACTAGCATACTTTTCCTAGGATTTTCGACATCATCTCAATCACATAAACGGATCGTCGCGGTGGACCAACTACTTGGTTACCACGATCACCAGATCTTACCACCCTTTACTTTTTCGTATGTTGCTACATTGTTTATGAGATCCTGTCGTGAAGGAAGAAGTCTTGATTGTAGAATTTCTGGAGGCAGAAGATACGATTCAGCACACACTGGCTGTTTTTTCATGTGTATGCAAACATCCTTCGAATTTACACTGCTTGCAACGTACCACAGGAGCTACACATGAAGAAACTCTTGTAGATAAATTGCGAGATAAATTACGAGATGTGTAGTTCTGTGCTTTGGCCATCTGTGTCTTATAAGAACAGTATAGTGTGTAACGTGTGATGAATTATCACACTATAAAAAAATTCTTACTTTGTTATCCTGGAGGTTATGTTAAATAGTCCGAATTATTGGGTACCTGAGCGCCTCTAGTGGGAGTTTCCAATTGCCTGCCTTCGAATCTCCTGCTGAGCGAAGGGGAAGCCATTCGAAGCGCGAAAGTATAACCGCTATCTTTGTATTGTATAGTTCGAAGGAGAAAAAGATCTGTGTAGTGTGCAATGTAAAGCTGTTAAAGTTATTACATAATATTACTCGAAATGCAAGGATACATTATTGAGGGTACTTCTGTTGTGGTGCTAAGTAGCGCTCCAATTAATTTCTTCCAGAGGTGGTTGAAGGTTAGATTAACGTAATACATTTGGTGAGTGTTAAAATTTTGAATATATTTGCTTGAATATTTCTAAATAGGAGAAGTAAGATATATATATATATATATATATATATATATATATATATATATATATATATATATATATATATATATATATGAATATTGGAAAACCTTTTTAGGTCAGGAGGTTTTGTAAATATTTAATATTGCTGAGATTTGTTTGATAAATATATTTATAGCTAATTAGGCATCGGTACTATTCAACTATTCTTTTCTAAAAAAGTTAAATTCATTCTATAAAGATTAATCATTGCGAGCAGATATTTGCTATATTTGCTATATATTCTGGCATAATTCTTATAAAATTTTACAAAAGAAATTCAAATATCTTCTTTTTTGGCTATCTAGATTACCCATTTATACTGAATGGTTTGTTTTTTCTAATATATTAATAAGATGTTAAATTTCAGAATACATAGGGAAAAGTAATTCAGATTATTTAAAATTATAGAGGATTTTCTTTTATTATAAAAGCCATATTTTTACTTTTTAAAAAAAAAATGACAATTCAAATCCTATTTATTATTCTTGTCCTGGTTAATATAACCAGTAGCCCGGGACATAACTCATAGGAACACGTTTAAAGTGGAAGATATGATATTGTGGGAACCTGTCATCTTTGTAGTACAGAAAAAGATACGTCTTCTTGTGTGAGTTTGTTATCCTAATTTGATCTAAGTAGGTCCCTTTCACAACTTTTGAAGTGTGCAGAAGGAATTCTGAAATTACTCTCTAACCTAATAATGTTCTAAAGACTTCAATTATATTCATGTTGAAAGTGTATACTTTTCCGTCCTTACAAAAACAAAGCTACCGTATTACTCACATAAATGTAGTCATGCTTTTGGGATCAGAAAACATAATTATTTCACATACTTCTTTTCATTTCCAACAGATTTCAGGTCAACAGCATACGAGACATTTGGATAACATAGAAATAGACCATTAAAAGATACGAACACTAGATGCTCCTTCTTCTTCGTGTCTACGTTGATACGACAGAAATAGTTCCCTGTATGCAGACTTACCCACAAAGAAAAAAGGAATAAATGCATTTATTTTATTTGTAGTAAGAAAAAGAAAGAATGCCTTATATGTGAAAGAAGAAAATTAAATATTCATCAAAGAACTATTATATTCATGAAAAAATATTTCTACAAATATATATTAGTCTCATTTATGGATAAAGCCAACAAGTTAGCAATCCTAAATATCCCTCTTAGGGTGCTGAAATATATAGAAAAACAAAATCCAATAGGTGATGGATTGATTTCGACAGATGTATTAGAGTACATATATGCTTAAAAAGTGATTGCAACTTAAAAGCGTTACAATGTATAATGAAATCTAAGAAATGAGAATTAAGATCTTAATACATCTTCTTTAATTCTTTTAATCCTTCAACTTATAATAGAAAAAAATCGAAAACCAAATATATTTATGCATTATAAAAGCATAAGATCATGGTCAAAGTCAGTTATTATCCTCAACATTAGTATCATAACTATTCTCCCATCATGACAGTTCACACGCTCAAATTCAGTAACTTCCACGTTATCCGGTGACGTCTTACTTTGAACATTTAAGTTAAATTTCTTAATATTTTATTTACAGTAATTATAATATTTTTCCTTTTTATTTCTTTTGCGTTCTAACTGTTGAGAATTAAAAGTGACTAATAATTTCTTGAGAAAAGAAATAAGCTGATGCCAATGTTATTAAAAGGGAAGAATATTTTAGGGAATATTGTAATTACGTCGTGTAGCATGATTTATAACATAAAAAATCAGAAGAATGGAAGTTATATTGACAATCGTGATATATTTTGATGAAGCACAGGAGACATGGGAGCTTACTTCGTGAGCTTTATTCAACGGTTCTCCTGACACTAAGAACTCCCTCTTCTACTTCCGGGAGTAATTAACTCTGAGCGCTTTATTTTTTCTTAGAAGAAAAAAAATTGTCATTCCTAAAAACTCCAGGAGACAAGTAGACCAACATTGTTATATCTCCCAACGGCAATTGCCCTTTTCGCCAAAGTTAAATCTAAATATGTGGAAAAATCTTTAAAAAAATGACCTTTTTATTTGTTGCTCTCGTGCTGAAAAAGAACGTAATTGTTGTTGCCTCTTGTGCCCCCCACCTTTCTTTTCTTGTGTTATCTTAATGGAAACCACTTTCTTAATTTGTAATTGCAGTTAGTTCATGATGTGGCTTCTACAGTTAAGATCACATACTTTCTGCGAAGCGCTTTTGGTTTGATTCAACTTTTGCTTTGTCACATAATCTTCCTTGTCGATGTTTATTCCATTCCTTCCATCATTTTCATTGCAGGAACCCTTTGCCACACACTTTCATCAGAAAGATATTGGAGTTAGAGGAGCTTGGATTCTTCAACAGCTCTCAATATTTACTGTCCTCTCCGCAATCCAACTACACCTGCAGACGTCTCTGATTGGTGTTAGATTTCTCCCACAATTGTTTCTTCAGGAAGTTCTTAGCCAATATACTAACAAGGGACTAACTTGAGATCTCTAACTTGACTTACCCAATACATTTAACATTCAAACCAACAAACAATTTTAATTTTCTGAAGAGACTAATTCCTCCCCTCCTATCATTCCTAAGCTACACCTTTTTTTATGTAGATATTTAGACGTTGCTTGTATTTATTATTTTGCTTTTATTAGTTTACAATTTCTAACTATCCTCAAATAATTCATTAGTTTCACTCGTAAGGGAACGTTCTGCATATACAGAATAAACTTTTCAACGACAATCAGCATCTAAAAGGAAATGTATTTGTATGTGCGACAGAAGAAAGCCTCGATGCTGACGTTCAATTTAAAGCCTACTCAATCAATCAAAATCTTCTGTAGTACTTATTTATTTATTTATTTATTTATTTATTAAATTTTGCTTTCTTCGTTTTTAAATTTTATTTAAATGCAATTTGAGCATTCGAATTGGTAGTCACGGGGACAAATAGCCTTGTTGCTGACGTCCCCATTATACTTCAATGAATCTAACTGCTCCACGACATCTTCCGTCAAAGAAAGCAGTGCAGTTTGATTAAGAACTGCCTGTGTATTCAAGATAACGTATATTTCTCAAGTTGCAATTAATCATGAATAAAAAACGAATTCACCACAAAAAAGTCCGTGGTGCAAAGAGTACTTCTCAGATTTGCTAAAATTTAACTGTTTTTATTTTCAAGTTTTGTTATAAACATTGTTTTCTTTATTCTTTCGTTTGCAGTGTATTCAGCTGTAAACTCTTGTCAACAGGCCCATTTGTTTTACTGCATAAGCCATTACTCAGAATACAAACACTACACTGTTGATACAACGTTGTATAACATGTCAAGTGTTGATATGTTTCCACATGTGTGCGTATGTTTCATTAAATTCATTGCTGTATTACGACAACAGGCGAGGGAGAAGACTCATGTAAATTTATCACAATAAATGTTGTAGGAAGCTCTAGAATATTTTACGATGTATTTGACAAGACGAATGAATGAAACAGCGTACTTTGTTAGACTTTTTGTAGTTCAGAATACTTTCCTTCTGAATGTAAAGTATTTCGTGTTCGACACTTGCTACTGTATTTTTGCAAATGTTAACTGCAGGTTGAAATCTTTAATTTACTACTAACTGAACTGTATCAAGACTAATGCAAGTATAATTTTGTCAAATAAATTGATGTTTAATGTTATGTTGTAGCCGAGTAAAGAGGAATCTTAGATAATAGTTCCAAAACCTTCAATCAATTGAACAGTTGGCAAAATTACCATTGATTTAATTCAAAATGAGATGCATAGTGCTTCAAATAGTCTTAGACATTAAACCATATTCGTTTGAACTTTGTGAGGTACAAATACTTTTCGACTCGAAATCCAAGCAGTGGTATTCACAGGACATTTGCAATTTTGGTGGAAATATTGATATCCACTATAGTGCACAATTGTTTGTATTTTGCGGAGTAAAGTCTCTTTTGCGCCGTTCTCTTGAGTTTTCATTTTTTTATAAGGTGTGTGGCAGCAAACTTATAAGACATCTTTGTATTACTAATTGAGCGTAATTTTCTGTTTATATAATGTATTATATAGTAATATACCTAATGAAAACATAAAAAGTGCAGGTGCATGGGGTATCGAGTTTGATTCCCGAACGGAGAGGATTAAATTCACATTACACTGTAGATATACGTGTCATATAGCCTTCATGTTGAATAGGAAGCTAAAGCTTGAACAGAAACACACATTATTTACTTCTCGAGATAACATTAAATTCAACTTCCAGTATAATCTGAGGAATGAATTGCATTTTCCTTAGATAATTGCGATAATAGATTATATTTGGTCTAGGAATTAATTCGTGCGGTTTTACAAAAGATGGCGTAACTAGCTTATTGTCCCATAGTTTCGTTGATCCAAACATGCGTTGAAAACTACTGTCATTGAGCATCTTGTTTAGTATATGTCAGTTGCTTGAAGCGGAAACAACAACATTTTTTCTTCAACTGAAAATGGCGCATTTTGTGCCTGATAAAGTGTTTTTGCGGGGAGTTATTCTTCATTGCTTTAACATGAAGAAAAGTGCTACCGCAAGTCATCATATTTTAATGGAAGTGTTTGGTGACCATGCTCTAGCTGAGCGAACGTGTCAGAAGTGGTTTGCACGGTTTAAAGGTGGTGATTTCAGCTTGGAAGACCAAAAGCAATTTGGACAGCCAAAAGAATTTGAAGATGAAGAATTGAGAGCATTGCTTGATCAGGATTCGTGTCAAACGCAGGACGAACTTGCAGAAGCATTTGGAGTTGAGCAAACAACAGTTTCCAAACGTCTCAAAGCCATAGGAATGATTCAAAAGATGTCTTATTGGGATTCACATGAATTGAAAAGAAAGACGTTGAAAGAAGAAAAACCGTTTGCGAATTGCTGCTTCAAAAACATAAAAGGAAGGGATTTTTGCATCGAATTGTAACTGGTGATGAGAAGTGGATTCATTACGAGAATCCTAAGCGAAAAAAGACCTGGGTGAAGCAAGGTGAACCAGGTCCTTCACAACCGAAACGAGATATTCATTGTGCAAAGGTTATGCTGTATATATGGTGGGATTTGAAACGTGTGGTGTACTATGAACTTCTAAAACTTGGTGAAACTATTAATGGACACCGCTATCGACAACAATTAATGCGTTTGAAGCAAGCTCTGGCCTGAAAACGACCAGAATGGAATAACAGGCATAATAAACTTATTTATCAAGATGATAACGCTCGACCACATGTCGCAAAACCGGTCAAAACCTATTTGGAAAATGTCGGATGGAAAGTGTTACTCCACCCGCGATATTCACCAGACACTGCTCCGTCTGACTACTACTTGATCGATTGCATGAATAACGATTTGATTGGACAGCGGTTCACTTCTTCAGAAAATATCGAAAAATGGATCTTTGATTAGATTGCGTCAAAAGATGAGGAATTCTTTCGACACGGAATCCGTAAATTGCCTGAAAGATGGGAGAAAGTAGTGGCTAGCGATGGACAATATTTTTGTTAAGGTATTCATTTACTTTGTTTTTTAAATAAAGCTTCAATTTTTATTAAAAACCGCACGAATTAATTCCTAGACCAAATAGTTAAATAAGGTCAAGCTGTACAGCCAAAAGGTTATTACCAGAAATTCACTGTACTAGCAAAAGAAGCTCTGATACTTCAGATGGAGCTAAAACACTTTGTTAGATTAAATATAAAATACATATTCTGACAATGCTAAGTTATAATTTGGCATAGTTTTATTAGAAACGTCTCAAAGATCGTACTCCAGAGTTAATTAAAATTCCTATTTCAGCATTATTCTACAGTAGTATAATTAACTCATAACGCGAGCAAGGGCAATCGATTTTTTTATGGCAGAACATATATGAATGATTCGTTCTAATAATGAATAACCTTACATTGCAGAAAGCAGGAATGAATTCTCTATGAGCCTCAATCTTCTTCATCCATCTATAACTTCACTTAGGTTCTTCTTTCAAATACAACGAATGAGTTTTATTTCACTCTTGGAAATAAGGATAGCCTTGCAATCTCTGCGAATTCAACATTGTAGCTGATTGTAGTAGATCTATAAAAAGTTTAGTTGTAATTCTCAGAAAAATCTCAAAGATGGAATTTATTCCTGGAACGTTTAAGCCACAACAACAACAAAAAGGAAACATTTCTTTCTATGTCCTACAATTCTCGCTTTGTGAAGACTAATATTCTAACAAGAAGTGATAGTACCTAGTTAATTTCTACAAGTTACAGTTGGAGTAAAAAAAATAAAGTTGGGAATGGAATATGCATTCTTCGTAAGTTTTATGGATGGAGGGAAACTACGGTTTCTGCTCCATGGAAATTTATAGTGGAACTGAAAGTAGTTATAAAATTCTGCTACTTCCGGTTTCAGTAGAGATTAGGATTATGAATAGGAACTAGATTTCAAGACTTTCAGCATCTATGGCCGTGTTAGCTGGTGACGTATGAGGGATGACTTCCCTCGAAGATCTCATTATCCAGGAAAGGAAAGGAATAAAGGATTGCGGAAGGAATAATGCAGCCAGAGACATATATGTTAGGTACTATCACGACATTTGACTGGTATGCATGAAGAAAACCCAGGAAGATGGCTGGCGTGAGAAAGGTTTTACACTTTCTCGATCGAGTGTCCCCCAGGACAGCTCGCACTAACGACGGGAGCGTTAGCGACTATGCTACGCAGGGCCACGGTTTTAGTAGAAAAATGTGCGTAAAGAAGTCATCTTTTTCTGAGGCACTGAATATGTTTGAAATTTTAAAAAAGGAAACTTGTAGTTATCCATTACCGTATAATTCAGTGACTATCAGAACAGAAACCGTAAATGGATCATTTCTACTATTTCTGGTTTAAATAGAGAAGAGATAGAACTTATTCTCGGGGTAGCGAATTAATTTCAAGAGTCAGTTTCTGTCTTTTACCGCTTCTGCTCTATGGAGATCCATATCGAAACCGCAATTAATAGTAACTTTGTACAACTTCCGGTATTAGTAGAGAGATGCAAGTGAAGATATTACATTTCCTGAAACCCTGAATCGGTTAAAAAAACGTTCGTTTCTACCTCTTATTGTTTCGCGTATATGGTGATCAACATTCAAGCCCGAAATGGTTAGTTTCTATCTCTTGTGGTTTGGAAAGGGGATTAGAGGATGTTGGCAGAACTGAATGTTCCAGCAAGTTGGCAGCACTGAACGGTACACGATATTCATCTGTTCAATTTGTGGTTAGTAGTCACGGAGCGCCGAATAGCGCATGATCGTCATTTGTCTTCTGTACGGTAGGAATGGAGCACTTCACGACGAAACAGCGTGTTGCCATAGTGAACACTTGTTACAAATATGGTGAATATTGTGCAGAGACTTCTCCAACTCCGTAGAATTTTGGTCAACGTAATACACCGAATAAGTCGATTATCATTAGACTTATAAATTTGAGAAAACTGGTTTGGTTATAGACATTAAACCGTAAGGACATTCTTGTGTTAGTCGTTCTGCGGAAAATATTACAATCTGAGTGATTATTAGCGCTCGGAAGTTGAAGACCTAAAATTTGCCTAAAAAGGACCTATAAAAGTACCCAAAAATATATGGAGAAGGACCTAAAAACTGAAAAAAGGACGTAAAAATAAGACCCAATTTAATTAGAATTAAACATTTAATGAATATAATGCTCGAGAAGTACAAGCTTCTTCCACAAACTGAAGTACAAACCAAAATAAGAAAACATCCCCACCTTCACCTCCTCTTGCTGGAAGATGTTGCTTGGCCTCCTTATCTGATTTGTGATTGTTGCAGATCTGGTTTTATCAGTCCAGTCGCTGAAGAATGTCTTATCTTTTGAGTTTTCTTTACTTAAAAAAAAGATGTTTAAGAATTGGTGGTTATTCGAGTTAATGGCCAATAAATTTATTGACAAAAGATGAACTGCAAAAAAGACGTTAAGACCTATGAAAAGATTTAAAAAAGACCAATAAACAAACAAAAAAAACCGACGAAAACGGCAAAAAAAGGATAAATAAAATCCACCATTTTCTGGCATACAATGACCCAAAATGAACATATATTATGTTAAGCCTCGTCTTCGTACACTCGTAAGAAAGAGGATTTTTCCTCAACTTCCGAGCCCTAGTGATTATGTTGCTGTAAGTCCTGTTAAGACGTTCGTTTGAAACGTCAGTCAATTAAAATAAATATGCTTGGAATATCAGAAATCTTATATAATGAATTATAAACGTCTCTGTCAAAATTATATTAAGTAAGATAAAATGTAGTTTGACACTAGGATGAAAAATATATTCTTATAGATTTAGGTCAATGAATTGTATTTCAATAGGAAATTCCTGTACACCATGTTTTATTTTCCCTTTCACTGCACGTATTCAGCGATTAATATGTCCAGGAAGAAAAGGGAAAGACATCTTGCATATTGATCTAATGTATCTTTCTGATGTGACTGCTCAATTATCTCATTTTTCTTAAGGATGGTTCTATTCACCCTAAAACTGATTGCCTTCCTCGTAATATTGAAATGGTACTTTTTAACAGTATTTTCCTATAATTTTCTATATTTTCCTATCATTTTCTATATTTTCCTATCATTTTCTATATCTTCTTAAAAGTTTATTTACACAAAGGCAAAATAATCAGTTTGAGCAGAAAATCTTTTAGCAACATCGAGAAAAAGTTTCTCTTTATTAAGTTCAAACATTTCAGGCAGGAATGTAGCCAGCTATGTCGTGTAAACATTGTTCACTTTAACAGTTATTTTTCCTCTGGTAGTAGATAGCCTGTGTTTGAAATTTTGTATTTTGTGCTCTTGTTTTGAAAATTGTAACAAAAAATTGCCTTGAACTTACTCCCGTCTTTCCTTAAGGCAGGATGTTAAAGAAGACAACGCATGTGTGAACAAATTCTGCACTCTTCTAAAAGAACTCTTTCAGCCCAATTAATGTCATGTGACCCTCAAACACAAATGTTCATACCATAATACAAGTTTGAATTCCGAAAGTGAATATTGCTATGTTTAGATGGACAGATATTACATTTAAAATTTTCTATAATAAGTTTATGTTTTTCTGTTAATGTTGCTAATTCAGCTTGAGTTTGTTTTCCTCTCTTGCCTCTGAAGTACGTGAATACTTATTATAATTAAAGAGAAGAAGAAATATTTCCTGTGAAGTATATGATTAAACCACAGGGAATAACTAATCAAATAAATTCAGGTGAGAGAACGTCAAAAGCCTCCTTCGGAAGGTGTATTTGTGATTACAAGATCCCATCCCTTTAAATCTTGTGACTTTCAACGTTGGCTGTAGCGGGAATTGAGAGTAGGAAACTCACAGCTAATTCAATTATGGACGAAACATTCTAATTTATTATTCATCCCAGAGCTCATCTGCTTTATTGCTGCTACCTACAGTCTATTAATAAGAGCGTGATCTGGTTAATTAGGAGAAATATGTATTTGACAGAAAATGAAACCATATACGTACATCAGATATACACGAAAGAAAAATGCACGTACAATTAATAACGCGTCTAGTCACCCGCAGCGTCGAAAATGGAAAATGACCAAGGTTTCCGCTTATTCGCGTGGATGAGACCTTCAAATGCGTCGAATTTACGTTGACAGCTGTTTTAAAGTGATGGGCCGCTTGCCTTGAAACTTCAGCTTGATGTATGAAAAGACATTTCAATGGGATTAACGTCAGGTGACTGAGGGCAAATCCAGTACCTTTACACCTATCTCCCTTTTCTAGTGGCTGAAAAGTTTGCTGCGGTGCTTAGGATCATTGTCCTCTTGTTGTATCTAGTCTTCATTTTTGTCGATGAACCAACGTTTGGCAGTCGGTAGCAAACATTTTTGATAAGTTTAAACTATCCCCTGTGCATTTAAAGTGTTGAAACTGAATTTTGAAAAACACCTTCAAACATGCACCGTTATGGGGTGTTTCACTGTTCGTTGGACAAACCCGTTGGCGGCAGTTGACCAGACTCGTTGTGCACTTACATAACCTCACACAAAAGATTCATCGGTAAAAATTGCGTTGTCCCACTCGCGGTTCAAGTTATCTTTCCCCCATGAAAGTCGTTTCGTGACATGCTTTTCACTTAATAAAGGTTTCTTCACTGCAGCTCGATATTTAATGTTGTGAGCCCGGAGATGCATTCTAATAGTTACACACGACATAGTAGCCCTTTTGCTTTCGCTTGACGTAGTGTTAAGGCTTAAGTTCTCGAGAAAAGCTTAATAATCGTTTTTGCCACTTGTGAAGTCACTTTCCCTCTCGACCCACGTTCTTCACTTTATATCGATTTACCCACCTTTGTACAAACGACTTGGACTTCCTCATATTTCGCCGCTGCGGGGTGATTCATTTTCGGCCCTCTGGGGCGGCTACAGAGAAACATAACCTCAAAACGCGACGCGTAAACTGTACTCATTGCTACTGTTATCTTTCTCAGTCACACATTCACACTCAACTAGTGCTTTCTGGACATAGTGATGTATCGCTCGAGTGTGGGCTGATTCTTCTGACTTACTCTTTTGGATGAGTGAGTGAGTCGTTGTTCACTAGAAATAAGCAACGATTCTTCGAGAGTCGTTACACTTCGAGAGCCGTTGTTCTTCGGGAGTCGTGTTCTTTGAGAATCATGATTCTTCGGGAATCGTGGTTCTTCAGGAGTCATGGTTCTCTTTGAACCACTGTTCTCTGGAAGGGACGATTCTTTAGGAGTGACATTGTTTGGAGAACGTGAATCTTGTACGTCGCTCACTCGCGAACCGCCCTCTTGCTGTTTAATCTTGTTGGTTGGTTCAGTCAGTTGCTGTTTTGGAGGGGTAGTTTCGCTTGTTCTCACTATCGCGAGCGCTTCTTCAGTCGAGTTCGCCAAATATGAGTTGCCTTAGTGTATTTGTACCTCTGGCATGAATAAGTTAAAAAGAGTACCAACAATGTAAATGTTTAGCACTTTAAGGTGCAGTTGGACTTACATTGATATATTACATATAAAGCGTACACATTAACTATCAAGTAAAATCGAATCTGCAGAATGGGGGAGTAGGTCAAGTACGTAAAAGCAAGAAAGAGACAGTTATTTTCTGTTCCCTGGATCCGCTCTTGCAATCACACATAGACAATTGAATATTCGGTTGAGAAATTAATGAAAACGAGAGCGCACAGCGCACCAGCAGTAGAGATAAGAACTGATTAGTCACTCTGCGTTTATTCGTGCACCAATATTGTGCAATTGTTAGTTTTAAGCAAAAGTATATGTTCTACAATTCTCTAGGAAAATGGTATGTTAAAATGAGCATATGTAATTCAAATGAATTCGTAATAATTACAGTAAATTTTAAATATATTTTATGATAGGAGAGAATTGATCCTGACTGTCTTAGTTCATTATTTTCGTTGCAAAAGGTAACTTCAGCTTAAATAACGAAAGTCTACTTAAGGGTATTTTAAGATACTTTTATAATATAGGCCTATATGGAAATTCTTAAGACTGTGATGTAGAGTCACGAACATTAATAAATGGAGGCTGAAGCCACTATTTCTTATGGCTCCAACCTTCATTTATTAATGTTCGTGACTGTACAAAATTAAAAACGTATTTCCCGTAAGTTGTACCTACAACATAACTGAATTGAATGGAAACACACAGGGTTGGGATGGGTGGGACCGATGCCCCTGTTAAGGTTTTCTGTACTTAAAACAGTGTTATGTTATTGACACAATACGTCTATTACGTAAAAATGACAAGAATCTTGTAATCACGCCAAGGGAAAACAGCTGAACCGTGTAAAATTAATTTTTTTTATATAGTTATTAACACCTACTTCGAATTCAGTTTTTATCATGTTACTTTGATTTGATTCAGGTCCGTATCCACGTGGGGCAGGGGACCGGGCCACTTTAAATTTTTACTGTCTCCCCTAAAATTTTCACGGTAGGCTTGCAAATGACCTATATAATATGGTGATGAACTACAATATGGTTGGACCGCCCTCCCTAACATCGATCGAGCCCCAATACATTTTTGGAATGGCTATGGGTCTGATTTGATTTGCTTTTGAGTTTAACGTCATTTTCAGTAGCGAGACACTGTAGCTCAGTGTTAAAGCTCTTACCTCTGGTGCGTGGGGTCCCTGGTTCGCTCACCGGCCAAGTAAGTTCGTGGTGGACATCATGTCCGTGGGTTTTCTCAAGTACTCCGTTTCCTTCCACTTTCTCATTCCATCAATTCTTCCATCATCATTCAGTTGCTTTAATCATCGTCTTCCTTAGCGTACAGGACTTAATCGTTTGCCATTAAATTAAAATGTTTCATTTTATTTCAGCAGCGAGGCTATATGAGACGTGGACCTACTGATTAACGTGGAACACGAATCACAAGAGCTCCCAGGAATCGAACGCCGGGTCTACCACGCCAAAGGCGCGTATGCTAACCGCTTAGCCACGGGGGAACTTGTTACTTTGATTAAAATGTGTATTCTAAGGTGGTTGTGGTGGCCAACTTTTTTTAGGAAAAATTTAGTTTCTTTCGATGTTGTAATAAAATTATATATATATATATATATATATATATATATATATATATATATTGGCATTGAATTTAAAGTTGTAACACTTTTACAGTAATTCTAAAATTATATTGCTATAGCATTGAGTCTAAGGTTGTAATATTTTCCATTCCGTATCTTGATTCATTTAGGCTGTAATTTGCATTTGTGATGTATTTTCACACTTATTAATAGTAATTTTATTTAGTCTAATTTGCACGTGTATTTTGTATACGAATTGCATTTTTGTGTGTTACATCTGTTAATTGTAATTTGCATTAGTCTGAAAGTGTAACTTCCTGTGATTTTTAAAGTTAAATTTGTTAATAGCAGTATGCTTTGTAATCTAAAATTGGAGTTATATTTTTCAAATTCATTTGATGTAATGCATTTAGTCTGATAATACAATTTTAGTTTTTAACTTCCCCCTCTCTTCGTTGTAAAAATATAAGTAAGTCACTGAGTCGTTCAAATGAATCGATTCATTTTAGTGAGCGAACTATTGAGCGGCGATCTCAGGGGTGAATCGATTTGCCCATCACTATCTGGACACTGCATGGAGGACACAGGTTTCCTCTATTGGGCTGTGAAAGAATTACGGCGATATATGTTACCATCTGTGCATAATGCTGCCTTCGCTCTTACTTAACAGACCGTATGTCGGTTTTCAATTTGCCTCAACATTTACGGTATGAAAATAAAGAACGTTTTTAGTTCTTGTGACCTATTCCTTCGTAATTAGAAGGGGTTATTTTGCTGAATGTTACAGCGCTAAATTACCACCTGTACAATAATTTGTGGTTCGATACAAAGTTGTGGTGAATAAAAGTGTGTCTGTGAGCTTCCATCTTGTCTAGTTTACTTAATTTTCCCATTGTCCCATAATTAGTCTTCAAAATGAAATTAAAAAGGAAATATTATGTTTCCTATCTACAGCTTTGAAATGAATTAATACTGCTAGAATCTTATTTTTCAAAACATTAAGTTAAATTTTATCTTCTTACGTTTTATACAGAGTAATATAGTGCATTTATTGTCAATACTTTGTTCCAGGTAAAGAACATAATTATGCGATTGGCCGCTTTTGAATAATAAAGGTATTTTGATGCATAGTAAATTCTGTGAGCCTGGCCATACATTGTCTCAGAGACTTAAACAACGGACAAATAAGAAATAGTTCTATATACAGTCAACGATAAAGTAAAACGTTTTATTGTATATAAGATAGTGAAACATTTACTTTTGTCAATAATTGCCCACAATTGTACATTTTGTGCTCACGTGTATCAGTCGACAAACTTGAACAAATGGAGTTCCTAACAGAAAATATACAGTATGTTGCAATAATAAAAATAATCAGACTTCTAAGTCGGGTGAATTTGTTGACCACTACTTTATCATCCACATGGTAGAAGAAAACTATAATCTCCAAAAATAAGCGATTCATGCAGAATACATTTAAAAACCACCTTCCGTAAACAGTTGCGTTAGGACCGTGATTCTTCTTAGCTTTATAATGCTATGTGCTACTGACTGTGCTTTGTATTCACTTCTTTACAGACAGAAAGCCTTCGGGAAGATTCCATTTACCATGCATTCTGCACTACTTCTTAATGGCCCGTCAGCCTGAAGTGCTAAAATCTTCCATTGTTGTGTTGACTTAATAAGAAAAATATATCATCTGTACAATCAAAAATTCATCTCGCGAACGCTTTCAATTCGTAAGGGATTATTTCACGATCCATCCTTTTTTTCTCCTTCCATTTAGCCTGTGCTTAATTACAAATTTTAAATCTGACGTTCCCTCATCTTATTATGTTTCACATATTTGTTTCGTAGCACTTCCTTCTTTGTAGCTTGCAGGATATTGACATTTATTTGCTTCGAATAATAATAACGAAAATAAGTTTTGAGAGCTTCTTACTAGAACAGTGTATTAAAACAAAACAGTGCTTACTTTTAGTGCTATCAGAAGTACAATTGTGAGAAAGATGGGATCATAGGTAATAAGTTGTTGTGTCGAATTCTTCTCGTTGGCTCTCCCGCACACCAGTACATAATTTGTAACTATATTCACTCTTATGAAGGAGTAGCTAACTGGAGAAGTCCAAAAGTATGATACTCCGGCTTACAAAGCACGGAGTGTTATGGGTGCGTTACTCTGACAGTTGTTAGACCCCAGTCTATCTAAAGTCACAGACTAAACTTTTTCCCAGTTTCTGTCTGTATTAATATTTCTGTAAAGGAAGCTTACATACTAGCCTCAACTACTCTTAACGAAAATGAGGGGCTTTAGGTTTATAGAGAAATGAAAGAGCAACATTTTTGATTTACATAATGTTTTGTTAAAATAATTTACCTGTAAGTCTGCAACGTAGAAATAAAACAGTTGAGCTTAATAAAACAGATAGCACAATTGAACCTAAAACTAAAAATGCGAAAGATCTAATCTAAACTAGTGATCATAATAGTATAATTCCAGGTACTATTACATAATTAGAGTCATGGTTATTACATTGACAAACTGAATATCTCACTCAAACAGGCGTTGCCTTTCATAAGTTCCTAATATAACAAAGAAAAATGTAAAGACATTTGTATTTCAGTCAACGAGACATATTACGGCGATCGATAAACTTAGGTAATGAATTTTTAAAATTTATTATAATTTTCATATAATTTAATGAATCATTCTCATATTGAGTCAAATAATCGCTTAAGTACTATGAAATAACTGCACTGTGAATCGATCATCACGCTAGCTGAAGACTTCAGATGATCAACACCTGAACTAGATGATCCTCTAATTACATAAGCAAATAAAGAAACAAATCTTTCTGAATAAATAATTTCATGAAGACAATCAATTATCTAATTTAGTTTACAAATATTTAAATCAACCAAAACCCGAACTAGGATACCTTGATTATCACTATTTTTCTAAGTCACCTATAGTATAGTCAATTCAAACGCTACTATGATAATAACTGGATTCAAAGTCGAAGACAACTATCCCTTCCTAAGACTCGATTAGTGCAAATGTGCCTAAAATCGGTGAAATGCCAGCTTATTTCGATCCCAACCCACTGAGTTTAAAACTCTAATCATATATTAAACAAAATTCATTCCTAGATTAAATTGGATTTATTTTCGTTACTAGTCCACATTTATCATAAAAATCCCGATTTTTGGACACGTTTTCTTAAATATGAAAACAAAAGAAGTGATCATAGGTGTCTGTGTTTTGCAGCTAAAAATCCCACAATCAGTTAATGCAGATTTTTTTTCGATAGTGTCTGAAGAAGAATATGTTAGATATCCGAAACCGTTACAAATTATAATTTAAAATAAAGTGTGTTTCAAGCTTTGGTCAGGGTTTCTTTTTTTTAAATCAGTTAAGAATAGAAAAAAATCTAACCCAAGCCATGTTACATATAACGGAGAGAAAGATTTACAAGTTTCAGAATCTATTGATGTGATTTGAATAGTTCAAAGTCTATTTGTGAAAACCTTTAATGTCAAGAAGCTATCCATCTATCAGTCAAAGCTTATACCAAATTCTATAATTTTATTACTTTTCAATAGTTCACGTAACTAACGATGTTCCGCGTTTAAGTCCAATGATGAGATTTCAGTGAGTAAGAACTAAGATAATTTATTCTTTGGTAAAATCACAAAAAGTCCTGTTCCGATAGTCTTTCCAGCGATAAAGGTTTCCACTTTCGATGGTATTTCTACTTAGAAACGGTAGCAATCACAAAAATGTATGTACTGGATGATAGCAGGAAACTCACAGATTTCACGTCAAGAATATAAAGATATTAGAGTGAGTTTGAAACATTTTGTTGTCCCTGAAATATTCCTTCTGTATGAGGAACAGATATTATCGAACTGGGCGTGGGGTTGCTATATAGCTTCTGAATGCAAAATCATCTTACATGCTTCTACGTGCTTCCAATTTGTAGTGCAATCTGTAGTAGTTTTGCCTTTGAGAGATCCCTTGTCATCCTCGTTAGACAGATAGTAAATGTTACTCTTTAGAATTCGGAAGGCGTATCCTACTCTCTCTCTTATTCAAATACTCCCTAGAATTTGCAGTATTTTTCTTCTTCAGAGGTATGCTCACTCAAGGATCCATACAGATTTCTATGCTTTATTTTTCAAATATTTTAAGTCCCTGCACGAAATTTTTCGTAGAATCTGTTGCTATTCTATTCAAGATTTCGCTGTTCTTTCCATCCTTTTGTGTAAGCTTTTGTTACTTACGAAGTAAGCACTACCAGTATGATAAACGTCGAAAACATGTAACTCCTTTTAGAAGAACTACTGGTAATAGATTAGTGGTTAACATTCTTGCTTTGAAATTAAGATATACCGTGTCTTAACACCACTGCTGTTTATTCTAAGTGCAAATCATCTAGCTATTTTTTATCAGATTAATACGATCAATATGTAATTGCATCTACAAATATAGGTATTTTTTGGTTCCTTTCTTTGAAAACTAGTAGTTTGTTGTTGATTATGAATCATATGAGGACTGTTATGCTAAACCTCATTAAGTCAACTTTGATAAATTTTAGAGAAATGTGTTGTAAAAACTTGTATTAAATGTATCTTTTGCATGTCATTTGAACCTCAGTGACTTGAGAAAATTGGTATGTTATGTTGAGCTTAACGTGTTTTATCTTAAGAATAACTTAAAGTTATCTCACAATCCTTGAAGAAAATACTTATCCCATCTTGTATGGATTGTTATGTTTTATTTTTCTTAAGGATCAAGTAAATTGGATTTATAAAAGCATATCAATTTTATACATCATAATTATTAATACCAGAAAAATACAATGTATTCATTTTCCTCAGGATACTTGTCAAAATGTTGATCTAAAGAGGCACTTTGTCTTCTAGCAGATTCATTAAAATGACTGAAATATACAGAATGCCATATACAAGTAAGCAAGAAAAAAAAATTAGCTGTTAGTAAATTTAGCATTTTCTTCCCTGTCCTATTGCATTGAAGATTGAAAGTTCTAATTATGTAGTATATATATGTGTGTGTGCATAAATATATTTTATATGTAAGAATAATATTTGTTTATTGCATAATATGAATATAATTTTAATGTTTAATCAATTATTGCGTTATCACAAAATATATAATGGACTTCTTAAAAATAAAAATAAAAAAATAAAACTTGTTTCCTTATCTTGCAGTTCAGTTTTTATAAACTATTGGTGCCAGAGAATGCATTGAAAGAAATAAACGTTTAACTTTTGTAAGAACAGTGTAATGGTTCTATCTTTCATTTTTTCCTCTCTGCACTGAAATTTACGTGAAAGAAAACACATCATATTAGATACAATTAAAAATTTTTGTTGCCTCTAAAACATGACCACCGCTATAGAGTAATTAGTTTGTTTTGTTTTAATGTGTACACATAATTACCATTAACAAGATTTTAATCTCACAAAAATAAGGCAACTTTTATATATAAACTTATTAATTTACTGAATTTTGACGCCCCATTCTAGCACTGAAGCTACATGAAATGGTATACTCTGCTGAAGTAACATCATTAAAACTTCTCTTGCTTTTATCTGAGGTGATTACGTTAACCTGGAATAAATCCAAGAACAACACACATCTAAAGCATGGAAGTTTTCCACTTGGTAATGAATTGTCATTGAACCTTTTTTAAACTTCCATTCCATAGTTAGCTATTAACAATAGTATTTGTGTGACAAAGGAAGGGTTATTACTCGGTGCTTATCTTGTATGTGTGTATATCCATTACTTTCATTCGTGTTTATATAATGTTTAATTTCTCAAACTGAGTACAGTGTTTTCACTAACAAATTCATAAAAGAAATCATTTTCACACATAAAGCTAAAATTACATATACAATGTTATATATATATATATATATATATATATATATATATATATATATATATATATGTACAGATGGTGATCAGAAAAATGGAAACACCTGAACGAAATTGCAACTTACCAGATTAATATGGTGTCGGGCCACCTTTCGCCTTCAGAATAGCCTTGATGCGACGTGGGATGGAGGCATAGAGGTCGTGAATGGTAGCAAGTGGAAATTTACACCATTCCTCGTGCAGGGCATCGGCCAGCTCTGTGAGAGAGGATGGAGGTGGAATTCGTGTTTCCAAGACTGATCACAGATGTGCAATTATGTTGAGATCTAGGGATTGGCTGGGACAGGGGAGATGTTGAACTTCATCCCGATGTTTCTCAAACCACGCTGCAACAACGCCAGCTGTGTTAATGGGTGCATTATCATCCTGGAAGATGGCATCATTGTCCGGGAACAACATCCGGGCCATAGGATGCAAGTGGTCTCCTAAAATTGCAGCATAATCGTTGGCAGTGATTCATCAGCTAAGTGTGACCACAGGACCCAATGAAAACCATGATATGGCGGCCCACAGCATGACCGAGCCGCCGTCATGTTTTACAGTTGGGCGGAGACACAGCAGATCATAAGCTTCTTTGGGCGTTCTCCACACATAAACACGGCCCGTGGTTGGGAATAGGATGAAGGATGACTCATCTGACCATATCACACGTTTCCAGTCCTCAACGGTCCAAGTGGCATGGTCGCGGCACCATTTGCGGCGTGCGAAAGCGTTATGGTTCATGTAATGTAATTCACTGTGATTGTCGAAACAGGGTGGGGGAGGTGCTGATTGAGTTCCTCCGTCACTTGCTCCGCAGTGGCACGACGGTTCTGCGTGACAATACGCTTTAATACCCGGCGTGACCTGTCACTCATGATTTTCTTCGGCCCACTGTTCCGCTTCCCCGATGTGGTTTTCCTGTGTATTGTGTAGGCCGTCATCACCTTCGACACTGTCCCACGCGACACACCTAACACAGTAGCCACTGCCGTCACACTCACCCCACATAACCGCGCACCAACAAATTGCCCTCTTTGAAAATCTGAGAGGTCTCCCATTTTACACTACCTCCGTCTGCTACAGGCACTGGACACTGCTGTTCCACTGCGCCTGACGTATTATGGAGACCGACCTAACACACCACCACCAGCGGTCTGGCGCTGCGGGCGTCACGATACCACTGCCAACCCATACATCTGCCAACTGCAGGTGTTTCCATTTTTGTGATCACCATCTGTATATATATATTGCACATCATATGCGTCGTGATTTCTCGACCTCACTGTATATGTTGTTTACTAAATGTTACGGAAGTCATCCATTCTCAGCACTATATGAGACACTAATGAGACTATACAATACAGTAATATTCTACATTTCATGTTTCTGTTTGAATTTATAATACATTGGTAGTGGTCTTGTACTGGTCTTGCAATTACTCCTATTTTACCTGTTCCTATGTACGCAGGGCAAGTCAAAATTATGGACCCGATTTCAGAATTATATTCTGTGAAATCTAACAAATATGTGTTATTGTGCGACATGTGGGAACAAAGATAAACTGTCAAAGGTTTCTTCAAACAAATCACAAGTGTTCTATGTGTGCACCCCGCATAACACGGCACAAATTAAGCCGATATTCTATCTCTGTTTTCCATTCAACGCCATTTTCCTTCGCTGCTTGCTGCTGACTCTTAGCGGTAGAAAGTAAAAACAATGAGTGCAATCTAAACTTTGCAAGCTACTCTTTGGAAGCAGAGGTCTCCTAATAACATATGTTTAACAGTTTTAACAGAACAAATTTCTGAAATCTGGTCCATCATTTTGACTTGCCCTGTACATATAAACACTACACAGTTTTTGCGGAGTGATCCAAAGTACCCGCAATTAAATATTGGAAGAAAAGTAATATTGCTGTATGTAATAATGAACGATTGCAATATATAGAAAGTTTTAACATACAGAAATAATAATAGTCTAATAATAATAATAATAATAATAATAATAATAATAATAATAATAATAATAATAATAATAATACGAAATTATTAATAAACCTTGTGGGATTTAGGGGGGTGCAAGAAGGTGCATGTGCAACCCCCTTCGTTGTAAATATACACTATCTTAGATGAATAGCTAGCAGCATTTGTCAAGTAGGGAAGAAAGCAGAAGCCAGGAGGAGAGAAGAACATTTTTTCCAGCATAACACTTGCGACCCTCTCTAAATTACTTTCTTCAGCTCTATGCATTAGTGTTGTCAGGGGTAAAGAACATTGTTGCATGTCACTTTGGAGAGTTTCAGTGTGATTGGTTATTTTGGTAATTATTGGTCCAAACCCCTCAGACAATCCTGGATTCGGCCCTATAGTATATATATATATATATATATATATATATATATATATATATATATATATATATATATATATATATATATATATATAGTAAAGAAGAAAAATATAAGCACGAAAAGCTCTTCTACGTGTCAGTACATTGGTAACGTCGCATTGTGTTAAGAGTAAACAATGGTCCATTTTCAAAGCACGAAGTGTGTTATACCTCCTGCTGTCAAATTTTGTCTTGCTTCAGCATAAATATCGCATATGATGCTGGAAGCGATAGATTTTTTTTTAACTTTTTTAAAAATGTAAGCAGCCTATATGTCTATTACAGCGTAGTGTGACCACTGATTTTTTGTCTTGTTGGAAATTTAATCTGAAAATGTACAGAAAATATATAAGATATTACCATTGAAAATTTCTCAAGTGGCATTGATAAAATGTACTTCATCATAGGTAAGCAATCGACATTTTTTAACGTTAAAATAATTTGTGTTTCACCATTAGGCAGAATAACTGTACGTAAACATATGACCGAAAAGGTTTATCTCCTCTGAAAGATAATGGCTGGGAAAGACAAAAAGAATTTAAGAGAAAACATGTTTATATTTTAGATACAAGAAATGGAGTGAGAAAAATTGCATATTACGTCTACATACATCAACGAAACAATGGACCAAAAGCTCCGATCCACTCGAATTGGTGTTTCATTTATAGGTATGAAGAAAAAATACATGTAAAATAAATTGGATTATCACCAACCGTTGACAACAGGAATTAGTAAATAATAATTCAATTGAGTTTTGAAACAATTACAAATCCATCATTCTGGAATCACATTAACAACACCAGTTATTAGAAAATGCTATTCAAGAGTTTTCAAGAATATTTCTTTTGCATTTCAACTTCACACTGGTCACTATGATTTATAAAACTGCAAGCACACTGGTATGTTGTTTGTTTCTCTACAGGAACCGTCATTTCATCTGGATGTTTTCGCCTGTTCCTTTTATTTAATCCATTGTAACGTCTTAAAATATGTAGCATGCCTAAGTTCACATTTACGTACATCTTCATCAGCGTTCAACCAGTATGGCATTCACACAAGTCCACGCATTCCACTTTCGTACAACTAAACCTGAGTTCGTGATATCTCAGTTCATCCATGTAATTGTTTATGGAATGTAATTTTACATAAAACTACTACTACTACTACTACTACTAAATAATAATAATAATAATAATAATAATAATAATAATAATAAATTAACTGAGAGTGGGAATTCTAACTGGTTCTCTCATCTGACAACTAATGTTGAATATACAATAGTATAGAATATTTTCTTTGTAGTATTCATTATATCGGAATGGCATTGGTACATAATAATACACAACAAAATCAATCCAAGATATTAGTTACTGAATAATATTATTTTCTTCATAATGTTGTTTTATAGCCAGGAAAGAATTCTATCCTCCACTGACAGGTCACTTGTCACGCGTTGAAAAGATTCTCTCTCTCTCTCTCTCTCTCTCTCTATCTATCTATCTATCTATCTATCTATCTATCTATCTATCTATCTATCTATCTATCTATTTGAAATCGACGGCAGTGTTGCAAGAAATAAGCAAGTATTTATAGATCCTTCCGCAAAACTATTCCCTCTTGCTCAACTTCTTCAACCTTCCATTTTAGTCTATTGTTTTGCTTTCTTTAAGTCTTCGTTTTCTTTCGTAGTTTAATCAACCAGTTCTAAAACTGTGCTCCTTAGCTCTATTCTCCGATCGTTTGGTTGAAGTTGTTGAGCACAGACATCATACCTTACCTGAATAACACGATTATTGACAAACCTGACATATTCCAACAGTAAAAGGTATCAACTGACTGAAGTAAATATAGATAGATGTACAGGGTTATTATAAATAATGGACCCATTTAAAAAAAAATCGTAGTAATTAAAGTACAAATCCAAAATGAACAATCTTTATACCAATGGAAAGGGGAAGATTGAAAGTTTCGGTGGGCAATGATGGTTCCCAAAGCGGCTGGTAGAGTTTGCGCGGCAATAGGCCGCCATTCGTTTCCCTTTCAGTTGTGAGTGAGATGGCTACCGCGGAGCACAAGGTTTTCTGCGTTCTTGAGTTCGCAAGAAGCGAGTCACAAATTGTAGTGCAGCGAGTGTTTCGTACAAAATTCGGTATTGAACCACCAGCTAGAGGAAGCATTAAGTGGATACGAATAACTCTGGACGATCGGCGGAACCGTATCACAGCTGCCGTGCGCTCAGTAACAGTAGATACACTTGCTCGTGTGTGGGACGAGTTCAGCTACCGCATAGATGTTTGCCGTGCAAACTGTGGACACATTGAACATTTATAATGTACTTCAGAAAAGCTTGAAACTTCCACTTTCCATTGGTATAAAGGTTGTTCATTTTGGATTTGTACTTTAATAAATACACATCTTCAAAAATTGTTCCATCATTTATAATAACTCCTTATATAAGAGATATTAACAACATTTTTTTTTAAATTTTGCTAATTCGTTACGCAAATCAAGTTGTAATTATTGCGTGCTATTCCGATTCTATTCTCGCTTTTTCGATTTTTTCACTCATCACACTCTACAATGATTAATAACGGAAAACTAATTGATATTCCTTCTTACAACTTTCATCATTATGTGCAGCAACGATATGGATTGTCTATTTATTATTGTCTAGCAACACAGCTGTATAGAAGATGCAAGATAACTTTTTATTTATTTCCATAAATTAATGGATATGTTTGGTATTATGTCAATCTACTTCTAATGAGATCATACACAATCTAACTGTTAATTAACAACTTTTAAACTTATCTTCACTTATTGGTGATCGCATTGGTCCTCATGGAGTACTGTTGCTACTTTCTAAGATTAAGGACAGCAAAACTTGATTTCCATGTAGTGTACCTTTAAAGTTAAGTTTTTACAGTAGAAGAATAGCAGTTGTATATCGATCTGCAACACTCACTAAAAGGGTCATTGCGTGTAATGAGATTGTCGAATGGAAAGATAGGGCGCAAACTAAGAAGTTGCTGCAAGGTTTTAGATACATAGCACTTACGCTCTTTATTAGAATTACTGGTAAATACAAAAGCTTCGTTTGTAATTAGATTGCACCAATATGTGATGTAAGAAATGCAGATGATATGACGGTGATGATGATTTATATTAAAATCAGAAATACTAATAATAGTTATTATAACAATAATACAAAGAAGCTAGTTGAACACCGTGGAGTATGGAAGCTTCTCAGTTGTGGTAAGTGACCTGCATATAATGGCAGAATACCTAGGATGATGATGATGACGCATACTTCATGGTATATTCTACATAAGTATAATTTAGCTAGATACTGTTATGCCAGCAATCATTATTCCACGAGATTTTAGACAAGAATCTTCTGCTTCTAAGTTCAGATATTTCTTCGATAGCCTAATAATGCTGCATTAAAACAAAATAATTTACTTTTGTAGTGAATCGAATCCAGAAGATTCCACTGCTTCTTTTCACAATTACCTCACCAGTAGCTTTATGATGCTGGACTAATGCCAATCTTTAATTCTACTAGGAATTGCTGCACCTTGAATCAGCTACATAATCTAAACAATTCCGTAGTCTGAGCAGAGTAATATCAATAATAATGAAAATTGAGATGCGAATACAGCAAAGTAATGCCCATAGATGTATCAGTTGAAGTCAATTCGAGAGTATGACGAATGGGATAATGGTTACTGAGAAATGAAACTAATCTGCCTTTTCAATTGTAGAAGGAACACTTGATCTTTCCATTAATGTTAGAAGTGCATTGCAACTACAATAACAATACGTATCAAAGTTGACGAGCACTTTTAGTTAAGTATGTAATACCGAAGTAAACTAGTCTAGAAATTATAGGAGAGCATTAAAAGAAAAGAGTGAAAAGAAAAAAAACAGCCATTAAGCAGTTTTCCATTTACAAAATCCTTCGGTAACATGCGTGTTGTCGTGTGTTTGAGATGTAGAAGCTCATTTTGGATATGCTTTCTACATCTGCCTAAAATGTCATTCCATCTTTAGCGCCACACAAAATAATGCAATTCTGTTTGTTTTTGTTTCTTTCCCTAATTAATATTTCTTTCTTCTCTTTTCCTTCTTTCTTCTTTTTAGCCCTTTGCTCTTTACGAGAATCATAAAAGAGCAGAAGAAATCATTTCGAAAGAGACAACAAAATCAGTGTCTAAAAAGTGGATTGCATTTGACTTCACTTTTCAAATACTAAATGTAGGAAAATTTGGCAAATTCCTTAAAGTAAATATACAATTTTCGAAATTAATAATAGCAGAGCAGTTTCTTTACCTCACTCCTTAGATTAAAAACTAGTAGTCCAAGGATTTCTTGTCAACAACAAATAAAAATAATTGAAAGTTACATTTGTATGGTGTTGATACTTAGCTAACGTTTTTAATTCCTTATCGAGAGCTTTGATTCTAGTCCGAATGCTCCCTCACTGTTTTTAATATTAGCCTGAGCCTTTAGAACGTAAGTTATTGATATTAGAATAACGCAAGAAACATTATTGTGATATTATTATCAAAAATATTTGAGTGCAGTCTTGTCTGCTCAACACTATTATTGCAATAGCTTTCAGATTTATAAATGAATTCTTAACAATGAATAATACCAATATTTTTTAAACTGTTCTACGGTAAAATCAACAATAAATTTTGAAGGAGCTATATAGTTCCTAGGGGACACATTACTTCAAAGAACCAACGGCATACAATGGAAAACAAACCCTATCAGTGGAAACACTGCATACAGGATAATAAACTCTGATGTGTCAAGGTGGATAGTACCAGATAAATTATGGTGACTATACGTAAATTTCATGCGTTGCTAATTTTCTAGGGCTGTACAGATATAGTAATAAATATATCGATATCAAACATCGAGATAAATAAAAAATATTGATATTGGGAACCGACAAAACAGGAAAGGTATGAGCCTGCAGTGAAAAAATCACATGTATTAATGTTGAGAAAGTGAATGAACTGAAATATCAAGCAAAAAGCGGTTTCGAGATTTGATACTTATAGTAAAAACTATCTGGACTATGCACATACGATGCATGGACTCTATCCTGGGAGAAATAATTAGCACGCAACCTAGTACCTCGTAAATATAATTATAAACATTTACAGTAATAAAAATGCATTATTAAATATTCGTAACCAAATAAATAGTGAATAATTTATTGAACAGTATCTGTACTCGGTACCGAAAGCATTAGAAGTACTAAGATTAAGTACACTCATGTCCAAAATGATTGCCGCATATCTATAACTGTCTTCTTGTAAGAATATAATTTGACAATGATTTTGCAGGGTACTTTTAATACTGATACTACGAGGTATATAATCAAGAAATGTGTATTTGTGATAAATTTCATAGGAAAAGAATTATAATTACGAAAATTATAAAGAGTAAAACAAAATGTTGCTAAATGGATAAGAAATTTTTATTTTCGTTTTATATTTCTTATTAACTGCTCTTTTGACGTGAAATTTGCCAAATACATAACACAAATTAACACACATATTAACATATTAACACAAAATAATTGTACACATAGTAACGTTATAAGAAATACCGGGCAAATTCGTTATCAAATTATATTCCTACAACAACACATTTATAGAATGCGACAATAATTTTTGACATCAGTGTACAAAAGGAAAAGAAAATGCAGAACGTGTGTCAAGTTTGTTAGATTACTGGAAACTAGCTACATTGCAGTAGAAAAAGTTTTCCCAATATACTTGGAAGAAAAATGTTCGCCTCTTCCTTAAGCTCCTTCCACTACTTTCCATTTTCGTTCGGAACTTTTGCCAAGAAATTTATTCTCGTACGAGAAAGCGGCAGCTAATCTTAAAAGAACTGAAGCAGGGCATAAATAGAGTGGAGCACAATACGATTTGGGTTGTTATAAAAATTTTAAACTTTTAAAGTTTCAAGTTTACCTATGTGATTAACTTATAGAATTAACAAATATGTACTGACATTCTTTCGGGAATTTTGAAGGTTATACCGGGTGTTTCAAAACAACACCGGCAACGTTTGGAAGGTGATTCCCAACACCAAAATACGACAAAAAGTATAGACCAACCTGGGTGCAGAAATGCTTCCTTTCGGAGTTATAGGTTGCCGAAAATAAGAATAATGAAGTTTAAAGGTCCATAGTTCCAATACTATGTGACCCACCGTAGTCGCTTCAAGACTTTATTTAGGAACTAGCATGTGATTTATAGAAATATCGAAGTTTCAGAATCCTGTGGTACTTTCGTAACATGTTTTTTTTGGTTTTTTTTGTTTTTTTTTTGTAGAAGTAGTTGGTGAGTACTTCAAATTATATGACCGTAGCCAAACTGCCTCTATAAAACTTGTTGCGTGAGTACCTTAGGATTCTGAAACATGTATTTTTGGATAGAACACATATTAGTTCCTAAGTAAAGTCTTGATCCGACTACAGTAGATCCCATAGTTTTGGAGCTATAGACATAAAATTTTATTTTCTTTTCATGTTTTATATAACTCCGAAAGGAAGCATTTGTGCACCCAGGTTGGTCTATACTTTTTGTCTTATCTTGTTGTCAGGAATCACCTCCTAATCGTTGTCGGTGTTGTTTTGAAACACCCTGTATATGAATCATACGTTTTTATCAAGCTTAATATTAATATTTTATAATATTTCTGTAAGCGGTTTATATTGCCATAAATTTTCCGTTGGCCCAGATTAACTAGACATATCACATGTAATAGTATAATACGAAAACAGACCCTGGGCTAAAAACAAATCCCCAGATATATTTCTAAGGTTTTGCTACACAAGATGGACATACTCAATTCCATATTGAGGTTATTCTCATGCAAAATCATTCGTAACATATTCTAAGTTTCTGACTCAACCAATGCTGAAATAAATACGGTTACATTGCATATTTATTAACCCTTGTCAGAATTGATTAAATATTGTATTCCCATCGGAGATATACATGAATGGAAAATTTAAAGTTGAATAGTGGAAAAAAATTGATTGAAATTTTGACCTAGGGAGAGAAACATAAAATACAAATTGAAAAACTTAAAAAAAACATATAAAATAACCCAAATAACCCAATGCACTATAGAGACCGTAGGCTCAATGTCATGCTCTTAGACGCTTTCCATTAATTGTTCTTCTTAGTCAACTTGATCCAGTATCTACTGTGTATTCTATTTTCTGCAGATCCATCTTAATAGTATTCTCTCATTCGGGTCTAGGTTTATCCTTATGCTCTCTTTTCGATTGGTTTCTAGTTAAAGTTTTGAAAGTATCAGTACATTCTTCCATTGCTTCTACATGATCTCCTTGTCTGAATTTCCTACACTTAATGACCCACCCAATGTTAGTGAGCCATATAAGGTATGCAGTTTCTCTCAATGACGTTTCTACCATTCCCCATTCTAATTTCTCTTGTCCGGAAAGTCCCATCAGAATTTTGTCTTCAAATATTTTGAGTCTGAGTTCTATCTTCAAGGAATCCGACCATATTTCCAGCCACACACTACAACAGGAATATTTATCGTTTTGTACATTTGAAGCTTCAGATTCTACGACTGAACTCGCGAAGATGAGTTTGGACTGAATAATAACACAAATTGCCTACTTTTAGGCGATATGTAACTTCTTCAAGGATATAGTTTTGACTTGTTAGCGTCAGTCTTGGACATTTGATACTATCCACTTTGTCGAAAGTATTACTTGATGTTTTTAGCTTATCCATAATTTACAGCATTACGAACACAGCAAATTTAAATACTTTTAGTTTTCTCTGCATTTATTTTTAAATCCATGCCTCTGTAAGCTTTAAATTAAAACTTTGTTTTTCTTTCTAGGTCCTCCCATCTCATTAACATTGTCTTCACAAGCCATAAACTAGAGAGTATAATTCAGCTATTGGCTCCGGTATCTATCTTTAGTTCCTTGTAGCGTATACCAGACCAAAATTCAATAGTACTGGAGAAAACTTGTCATCTTGTTCCAGACCATTCTCAACGCGAAAACTTCTTGAAGAGATTACTTTGAGTCTCATTTAAACATCTATTTATTTAGGAAATTGTCAAAGAAATCTTTCCACCTCTTTAAAACACTATCTGTATTCGTGATAATTCTTCTGTTTACTTTCTTTAACATATAAGCGCGAGATTGTTAGCCTTTCTTAAATTCATTGGTGCCTTTATGCATCTATTTTTAGCTGAAATTTTAATATTATCCCTCATTATAACTCAAGTATGCTCACATTTCAACATCAGTGCATTCAGATTGTTCTAAAATAGATATTTGGTTTTTAGATATTCCAATCTGGTATTTACCTCCCTATGACCCTCTAATTTCCTTCCCGTTACCAAATTCTGATTATTTACTATTTCAACGATAATCCTCTCGATAATCGCTACTACCAGAAAATGGTCAGCACTGAAGTCAGATCTTCTGAATGACAGAATATTATTTTAGTTAGACTGTTGTCCTCTACCATAGCTTGATTAATTTGATTATGTTTCTTTTTTTTATCTGGTGAGTTTCAAGTATGTTTATGGATATCGCAATGTGGGAATGCAATACTTTTTACAAAAGGTTTTGGAATGTAGCAAAACTTATTAGTTTAACCTTTTTACGTCCCTCGGGTCCATTTTGACCCAAAGCAATTTTTCAACTTGATTATCTCGGACACTATGTGAGCTGTGATCATCATACTACGTGACTTTTGGTTATTTTACCAAATATGTGTTTTGTAAAAATTTCGATTCAAAACTCCATCCTGTTACGTCACAGTAGAAAAACTAACACGTAAGTTCCTCGGGTCCATTTAGACCCATAGTTCAATCAATATTTAAGTGACTAAAAATCATTATTGAATGGATTTCTGATGATAATACCTCAACAAAAGAATGCAATAATAATAATAATAATAATAATAATAATAATAATAATAATAATAATAATAATAATAATAATAATAATAATAATTATTATTATTATTATTATTATTATTATTATTATTGTTGTTGTTGTTATTATTATTATTATTGCACTGCCCGAAAATAATTTAGTTTCTTCCAGTATATTGTACTGGCAAGGTTCATTTGGGATTAGTTTTTATTCGTAGTAGTGTTTGTTTCCTCGTTGTCCAGTAATTACAGTCTATTTTGGTGTCTAAAATGACTGCTTTGACACTAGAAGAATTCAAAATTTCTTACTTTTTCTGACGATGAAGAAGTGACATCTGAAACGGAGGATCAATTATCAGTGCATGATTCTTTGTCTTCGTCTTCCTTGTCTGATGAAAATTCTTCGGAAAGCTCTGATTGAAAACTACATCAAGATTTCCCTCGTGGCTAAGCGGTTAGCGTATGCGCCTTTGGTGTGGGACACCCGGGTTCGATTCCTGGCGGGAGTTCATGTGGTTCGGATTCCACGCTAATCAGTAGGTCCACGTCTCATATAGCCTCGCTGTTGAAAGGGACGCTAAACTAAAATCAACTCAACTGAAAACTACATCAAACAAACAAAAATGTGCTAAGAACAAATGCAGCCCAAGAAATCGTACGATCGCTCAGTAGAGAGACACAGGAGCAGTGTGTTCATCAAATGACGAGTAGCTCTAATGTTCCGAGGAAAAGAGGTATTGCCACATGTGAAAGGGAACATACAACAAAAGTACGATCAAACACAGTTTGCGAAACAAATTTATCTGTAAGAGACATTTCAATCAGATTTGTGAGCAATGTCAAAAGCAGTAAAATGGGTGTTCACATGTTTCAAGTAGCATAAAAGAAATCAACCACTTACGTGAATTTTGTTCTCAGGAGTCTTCAATAAAAGTTAACAGGAATGCATGACCTAACCTAACCAAAAAGTAACGTAAATAAAACCTGCTTGTAGCAGAACATTGTAAGCCAAAACATTATATATATATATATATATATATATATATATATATATATATATATATATATATATATATATATATATATATATATATATATTGAGTGTGTGTGTGTGTGTGTGTGATATGTGTTGTTTTAGTGTTCTAGATGCAAGGGCATCTCTAGCATGTTAAATTTCGGTGAATAATAAAACAATTGTACAATTACTTCTAAACATGTGACGACAGGGATATATATCATGTATTTAAAGAAATTTAGGGAGCCGAGAACATTACCCTCACCAGTGACGCTTGTCTAGAGTGGATTTGACCCATGTTTTGTTATATTTGACACAAACCAGTCACAACACTATTGCATGTACAAATGTAGTGTAAACTACAAATTAAAACATAAAAAAAATGAATGGGTCCATTTTGACCCAGAGGAACTTATGTGTATGCAAAAATCGAGGGACGTACAAGGGTTAACACTTTTGGCATTACTTTCGTTATCCATATTTTCGTTGCGTATATTCGTTTTTTGAATCTATCATCCCGTCCTACATTTATATAGATATCCAATAATAAAGTTTTCATATGATACTGCGGGAGTTGGTCAAATACCGCACATAATGATCCTAAGCCTCTTCCTTCTCTCCCTATTCCTATTTTCCTCCCCAAAAACCCGGGCAGTGTGATTGCCGAGGAATGTTATCCCACATAACTTGGCCATAAATGCCGAAAACATAGAAATCTAATCTCTAATTCTAATCCTAATTCTAGTTCTTCGTGAAACTGTCCATTATACATTCATCCATATCTTCTTTTAGAGTATGAACATTCAAATCTAAAATATCGCACCACCAACACTGAAGAATAACAAAAGATCAATACGTTTATTTGCTGATATTATTCATTTCTGAACTAATTACCCTTTTCCTAGTTTTTGATTTTATTTATTTCACCACAAAAAACGTAACAGTTCTTGTCTTCCCCGCTCCCTTATCTTCCAGACAAACTTCCTGGACTTGTACTATATCCATCTAAGTCCAGTTGTAAATGCATTTAATACTAATATTAATAATAATAATCATAATAATTCTTTTTTTAACCTAATTTAGTTATTTATTGGATCTAAAATTTATAAAATATAATATTTAGATTGGAATATACATGTATAAAGAACAAATAGCGAACGTTATAGAAGTTAGACCAAATATAACAATAATAAATAAGCTTTGCACATTTCCAACATTATATTTATATTTTAGTGGTTCGGATTCTATATTTTACTATAGGTTTTCGTCACATGTAGCCTCGGTGCTAAAAAGAACAATAGACTTTAACAAAGAAACAAACATACATATTGGAAAGGTACTTAAAATTCAAATATAATTTTGGTAACATAAGCCTCGCAACAGCATCCTCAAACTTCGCCGAGATTACAGACAAAAGATCTCCTCCAGTTCCTTACCAGAGGGTAGCGTTCCCAAAACTGATGCAACGTTCCCTCTTTGTACTGCCATGCTGATGCGTTGCAGTAGAAAAGAGGTTGCTCTAGCATCTCATGACGATAAAGAAATGCGGTGACCAACTTCTTTTATAAAGTTAAGGCCTTCGAGACCCCATGAACCACCCGATTCAATAGCTATAGCGACAAAATTATATTTGTCGAGTAAATTGCTATACTTCCTGCGTTTTTCTGTTTCTCGGCGAGCAGCCACGTTGCCAGCTTGTGCTGAGGAAGAATGTAAATTTGAAGGGGCGAAGGTGTCGGAACAAGTAAAATCCCATAGAAGTGCTTTTCCTTTCTTCCACGGTATTAGGGTCATACCATCTGGCCTCTTGCCGTCTGCACGACTGCATCCCAACGGTTCACATATAGAATGAACGCCTGCTGAAATTAGTGCCCTCATGATAATGTCGTTGACGCTGGAGTGGCGTGAATATCTGCCCGCACTATTGGCACAGGAGAGTCCATGAAGGCCCTTCTTGTCTACGACACTTCTACAGGCAGGACATCTGTGTTGCTCGCAAACATCTGCTCCCAAACGCAGTGCACTGGCAATTCGAAAACTGTCATTGGGAAGATGTAATCCTAAAGAAGGTGACGGGATAGCATGAAGCCAAGCGCCTGCTTCTGGAGATGATGTAGCTAGAAGTCTGGCCTTATCTTCTGGGTTATCGGATGACTGAAGTAGAGCTGAAAAGTGATGACTTATAAGAGGATCGTCCCAAGAGGATTGTAGTCCTCTCTTATCAAGGTCAGGTGTATCTGATCCCACTATAGATGACCACTTAGCAATGCTATCGTTGACATCCGAATCCGATACTAGGCTAAGATCTTGTTGGAGAATGGTCTCAATTAATGGCTTAGCGCCATAGAATGAAGACAGGAAGGATGAAATAGCCAGATCCATGGCGCGACGAATGCCGAGACCTCCGTGGTTAACAGGAAGGGACGCCTGCAACCAAGAGTTATTGTTGAGTGAACAATTCAGGATAGATTCTAGACCGGTTTTCAAGGTGTTGTCATAGCATTCCAGTAGATCAGCATCCCGCCAAGAAGAAGCACAACGAAGAAAGTATAGCAGCCTTGGCATGGACAATGAGGCACGTAGTAGGTAAAAGGCAGAGTGAGCTGAAATCAAGGAAAGACGTGTAAAGAAGAATTCTAATTTAGAAATTTTGTCTTTTAATATTGTTCGTCTTGCCTCATTAGATAATGCTGCTCCTAATAAGCTGGCGTCATCTGTCGAAATTCTTTGAATCCCAGGCGCGGCTTCGTCAAACAGCTTGAAGAGGTTATTAGACTGCTCATTGGAAACTCCGAGAAAGCTGACCTCACATTTGGAGAAATTCATTTGCAATCCGATCTCCTTAGCCCGTCTACGGATCATTTCTAATGTCTCTAGTACTGTATCCTTGTCCCCAGCTATAGTCCCGTCATCCAAATACCATATGTTCAGTTCTGTATCATGATAATTCTATATTAATCAAGAGTACAATTTTGAAATCAGATACAAAGGCAATGACACTTCCCTTTCTACTCTCCTTCTAATGTAATAAAAGTAGAGATTCATTTGTTACGTTTCAAGTAGAGGTGAAGACAGATGACAAGTGATTTTAATATATACATACACACTATATATATATGAGTCTCTCCGTAAATCTTAACGTGGGAAATATACTCATTTGCATGAGACAAATTATCATTTTACAGGTAATGTACAAAAGCTTGCCTTTGCCTTTAGCATAATGATAGTGAGTTCCAGTTAATATCCAGCAGCCAACAAATTTTGTGCTTTTAGTAGAAAATGAAGTAACCGTTAGTAACGTTCGTATACGCTCATTAAAATCCACTAGAAGACAATGCAGCTACCATTGAAAATAATGTAGAATATATATATATTTTTAACAGTATCAGATCTAATTTTTTTAAGCAAACAAACCTTTTTAGGAAGGTGTAGTTTATACATACATATGTAAGTACGTGATGCTAATGACAATCTTGCTTTTTTTCACCCTGCAGAAGCAGTAAGTCGCCGCCCTATGGAGAGAAGTGACAAGATGTAAATGAGAGCGTAGGTTTAGAGAATTGCAAGTTTGAACGATAGGCAATGTTGACAAGTCTTCGGATATGAAGCAATGATCACCAAATATACAAAAGAGTGGTCTAGGAGGAACTTTTCTTTGGGCAAATACAGCACAGGTCTGCTCATCAGGCTTCCAACTCTCCCGACATACCTCAATGTGATATTTGGTATTTTACCAAACTGAAAATATCCTTGAAAGGAACCGGACTTAAATTTAGAGAATACGTAATTCAGAATGCGAATGGTCTATTTGAGAACAAATTCAAAATACTCGTTCCACCGCTGCTTCCAGCAGCAGAATTTCTGTGTGTGTGAATAGAAGTCTGATACTTTATGAACGAAACTAGTATACAATGTATCTCTTAGCCGGTGTAGATCTAGTTGAAGAAATCTGTAAATGTAGACCACTTTTATAAACACTTAAAACTCTTGAAGGTATATGTCTTAGTGGTATAGAGTTCATTTGGTTCGAATCCAAGGCATGTGAGAATTCAATTTGAAAACCACTGATTCTAGCTTTGGAACTTCTTGTATAAAATAGCAGCCGAATTCTGACCAAAGCATATACTATTAAATAAATAATATCGTTACAGTTTCGGTGTAGTATCTTTGCCTTCTTCAGACACATTATAAAATACAATTTCTAAGACTACTGTTTATACATCTCAGATTACTAGATATGACTTTCTCTCATTTTCTGAGATATATATATATATAAATTGTAGTCTTATAGATTGTATTTTATAATGTGTATATTGAAGGTAATGATACTTTGCTGAAATGGTAACTATGTTATTTATTAAATAGTATATGCTTTGGTCAGAATTTGGTTTCCATTTTGTGCGTGGATTCGATGGAGAGCGTTCGTGTTTTGTCCCATTGCTTTTTAGATGTATATTCTTCATTTATCACTAACTTTATCAATTTGTTTACATTTCTTGAGAAAACAGTATTTTCTTTTTTTTTGTTCTGGTGAAGGATCTAGTGTTACGTTGCAGATGCTTTGTACTCCCTAAATCATAAATATTGTAAGGATCCTCATCTTCATCACGTGCTACTATTTACAAACATTTCAAGGAAACGAGAAACTACAACCAGGATGACGCGAAACCAAGACGATGGAGCCCGAGGAGGAACGAGCCATCAGACCATCTATAAAATAGCAGCCTGAGGAGGAACCAGCTATCAGTTTGACCATTGATCAAATAACCTACACTCGCTCCCGGGGTCTCCTTAGTCTAAGGAATTCACCTATACCCAAAACCCGAGATCACTTCGGACTAGGGATCCTAACCACAACTAAACCTCGCGAAGCTGATTTGGACTGAGGATATTTTAATCCCAAAACCTGTAGATGCTCTGGAGGTTGATTTGAGTATAAGGAGCACCGTGTAAAGCACCTTTTCCTCCACCTTGGTCACTTAAAAGGAAACCACTGTTAGACTGAACTATGTAAACTGAAAGATATTTGTATTTACATTTTATAATAAAATTGGTGAAGGGAAATCAACCGGACCGTTATTGACTATACCTCAAAGACATTACAATATATACATTTGTATATGCTGTATCTTCTATTAAACTAAGAATAGTTTATGGAAATGTAAATGAATTATTTTGAAAAAAAGAAAGGAATAAAACAAGAGAGGAAGAAACAAGCTAAAAACTCATTTTAGTGTATCAAAGAGAAATAAAGAATATGAACTTTCATCTTTGAATAGAAAAAAATATATAAGGAGTAAGGAAATGTAATTCCATTTCATCAATATATCTTTGTATTTGCTATTTCAAAGAAAGGGAAGGTATAACAGTGACATTTGTCTTTAAAAGATGATACGAAAGAGGAAATAGAATAGTTGTAAATAATTCATAAACAAGAAGGGACACAAAAAGATATAAAATATTATGCCGTAGGCTATATAAAAGGAAAAGGTAGAGATTTATTTTGTTGTTAATGTTTGGAAACGTAGCAAAACAAAACATAACTGAAAGACAAATAATAAATAAAAGCCCATTCTTTGCCTTATCGGCTTCACATAAGTTTTCTTTTCCAGTCCGTTCCACAAACAAAACAAAACAATTCTTCTACATAAAGAATAAGAAAAAAAACTGTTTCCAGGAGCACCTTTTGACCTAACGGAAGTATAGCATAAAATAACTTATAGAGATTTTAACGAGAAAACAAAGATGAAATGTTTCGAGTGGTATTTGGTAAATAAACGTGCTCATACAATTGATAGAACTACAATATAATAAAGTAATGTATTTCAGTATTCAAGAGTACAATATTTATATCTACGTATTTTTAACATAAAAATGTTTATAAATGTACGTGGATTTTTCCAGACTATTGTACAGTATTCGTGGTGTTGCATGTGCAGCCTGTGTAATGCATCAGGTAGTGTATACTCTTACAATTGGACGCTTCTTTAAATGAATCCTCTTGAAGGGAACAGTGACTGCTTAACCCTTTCACTATCATTTTTCTTTCGAAGCGAAAGACATTAGTTTTGGTTAGCCTTAACTTTTGGACACCACTTGTACACTTGCGACTGAAAGAGAGTTCCTTCGCCATGTTGTGCACTTAATCTTCTGAAAATCAGCAAATTTCACGCCATCCTTCAGAGAAAACTTGATAATGAAGCGCTGCTCCACTCGGGCCACCAGCTCCACACTGCAAGGCTTGTTGCTATCGTCCATCCCCTCTCTCTGAGACTCTCATCTCCTCAAGTCCCCATTATCACAAAAAAGAGTGTCAGGATTACCTATCACAGGATGGGACACGAGCGCCAAGCTGCACACAGAGAAACCTAAAACAAAAAGAAAAGAGAAAGAAATGTCGGTTATAAATTGAACATCCCTCGTTTAAGACGAGGTGATTTCGAACAGTTGGTATAAAAAAATGAATTAACATTCAAGAGTGCCCTTTTTTTAAAATCGCAAAATGAAGGCATAACTGAAATGGAAGAATGCATAACAAATTTCAGTAATGGAGAAGCTACAATCAGTACGGAAAATATAATATTGACCTTAAAAAGTTTAGAGTGAAAGAGTACGAATGGCTAATATTCTCTGTGACGTTTTCACGCCGTCTATGGGCAGAAACCTTGTCAGGATGAAATTTGACCAAGCAACTACAGAACACCAGTTTGAATTACAGATCTTTGAAAAGCTGCGAAACAATAAAAAATAAATTTATCTTAAGCCATTTTCTAAAACTGATAATTATGTAGCTAATTTTGTTAAGAAACTTTAATTAAAAGTAATTTTTTTAATTACTTTTGACTAGCAATGTATAAATTTTAAACGTATCGTATAAGTTCATACAATTCCTCCTTACGTGTTCACAGTTTCATTATTAGTAGAGTACTTGTGGCATGTAATCTCGGCTAATACGGAACTGAAGATTACTGAAGCTAAACTAGTTTGTTGCAGTGTTTAGGGCGTAACTAGCTCCCGGTGCTAAGAAGGAAGTAGGACACCTGACAGTTTTAAGGTTCATCATAAGATCATTTAACTTTACTATTCTTTAACTTTACAAAATCTTTACTTTTAACTTGTTCGTTAAAGTTTACCAGCCCTTCTAAGTATCGAGGGTATAACTGCAGTTTAATGTAAAACCCAAACCATCACAAAACTTTCAAATTTTAGAGATTTCCCACTGGGAATCGAGCCCTTTACCACGAGCACCAAAGACGCACATGCTAGCCATTAAATCTTCGGAGAGGGGTATACAATAATTTGTGGTACACAAACTATGAGCTACATCAAATTTTCTACATCACCAATTGATATATGATATGATCTATATTAAGGAAACAGTTCTACATTTCATCTCTTTTCTTAAATTTGATATGTTAGCACTGAAGTTAAATACTTTCTCTCTCTTAAAATTGTGTTTCATTGTACTCATATATTTCAACGTTACAAACTTCTGTTATCAATAGACTAAATCTATTTTCGTTCTCTTTAAACAAGGAGTATATGATCACGCTGAAAATAGATTTAAATTTGCGGGCTTGAAAAAAAAATATAATATTTAAGACTGCAATATAAAGCCATCGTTTTTCTAAAATAATTTCAAAATAAATAATAGCACGGTGTACCTATATAGCCTTCCACTGTGGACGAAGAAATATTCATAACGATAATATAGTGACAAGTACTGGGAACAGAATTTTAATTAAGAGAGGGAGTTGATTATACAAGTGTCAATTGCAGTATGCTTGGCATGTATCAAATTGTCCTGTAAAGCGTTCCCAATAAACGTTTTGACAGATTTCAAAACCACTTGCTTCTACTGTTGCCACCATTGTTTTCCCTTTTAAAACGTACTCTCTTTGTTCTTTGGTCTTGGGAGTGTCAATATTGCAAAGCAAAGAACCAGCAAAGAACTTTGAAAAGACTAACATTATAATATCTAATATGAATAGTCTATTTAACTTGTGGAGCGCACAACGTGTTAGATGAAAATTCGTTTTAAAAAATGGGTATACCACGAAGAGTGTGAAAATAATATAAACGTCTATCCCTGGAAAGCTCCCTACAATCGTATTCGGAATATATTGGAGAAGAGTATGACTTATTGTCAAATTTTCTTTCTGTGACAATAAACCTTTGACTGTCTTCATATTGAACCCTGAAGTGAAATGAATTTCTACCACTTCCTGTTTCAGAGTACAAATTAGTGTGAAAATGGAATGTATTCCTGAGAATATATCTTAATTGATTGTAGAAAAGACCTTTTCTTTATTATTGTTTTATAGTATAGTGATCACCATTGATTTTCCGCCAATTATGGCTTTAATAAGAGCAATGGAGTTTTTATGAACTATATTCTTGGGGCTCTTAATTGATTACAAGAAACCGCTTGTTGCTGTCTGTTACAATTTTTGTTATATAGCGATCAACACTAAATCCGAAATTAGTTGTTTCCTGCCACTTCCAATGTTAATTGAGAGATTAGAGTGGAAATGAAATGTATTCCTGGAACGCTTAATGGATTACAGATAATGGATTCTTGCTATCTATAACGTTTCTATTCTATGGAGATCAGCTTAAAAATACCAATGATTCATTTCTAGCATTTGCGGCTTGAATATCATCTCAACCAATGAACTTTATTCCAAACTATTGGCCTTCAACATCCTGGACAAATTTAGTGGTGACTCAGCAAGTAGCTTTTAAGATGTTTCTCTCCCAGATAGACTGACGGGGTAATTATATGAAGGGGTTTTGGTAAACCAACCTCCTTTAAAATAGGAAAGATATGCAACTTTATTGTGTACATATGCTTGATTGGATGTCTCTAGAATTTCTGAAGGGGGAAACCAATGCATGAGTCTTACTTATGAACCGTTCTAAGTTTACATATCATAAAGGAAGGCACTGCTGAATATGTACCAAATGCGTCATTTGTGACTTCCAGGCGGTCATTTGCGACCCACCTGAGTTTGACACTTAAATAGATTTGAATCCATAAGATAACAAAATAACAGTGATATATCTGAAAATCTTACTGACATCTAGGGTTTTTCCACTCGCCTCCCCCGCAAGCAAAACCTGAAATGACGCTGTGGAAATGTACATGAGGAATATGTTGATGTCATTTTAAGTAGACAATGTAAATAGTCAATCCACGACGAAACGAATTGGTTAGTATTCTGGGTTCCAAATAAACAATATTGTAAAGCACATCACGACTTATGTACGTTCGATAGTGTACACAATAACTTTTGAACGAAAGCGATTTTTTAACTTTATTTTTAATAGATAGCTAGTAGAGTGACTATCTCGATCGAGTTTGTCAATCGAGTCAATCCGTTAACAACTTACACAAGTTGTCGCTCAAATCTGATTGCCACATGGCACATCTGATAGAGCATCATAAGAAATAAAAATGAGCAAAAGTTAAGGTGCTATGGACAGGAGTGACGGCGTTTCAAAATTTGAATATCCAAAGAATTATATCATTTAATTATGTGCGTTTAAAGTAAATATATCGAAAACTGTTAAAGCAATCAAAACAAATGTTGCACCATATAATGTGAACAAAATGTCCTATCCAAAACCACAAACAGTGTTGCGATAGGTAAAGCAACGTTCCCAACTAAGCATAAAAATATTTTGTTTGAAATAGCACAGATATACAGTAAGTGTTCACAGAGTTAAAATGTACTATTATCACTAAACATAACAGACAAGTGTAGTGGCACAGTGTTGCACACTGTTGGAGCTACCTGTGATGAAAATGTACAACTGAAATGAAGTCTGAAATGTGGCAACAAATGGTAATAATGGAATCTGGGTCTCATACTATGAATTTAGCTCAAATGGATAACACTGATAGTATAACATAGCAAAATGTCAGCAGTGTCTCAAAATATAGATGCATTTTGAAAACGAAATCGAATGATCCGAAGGTATGCAGGACGGAAACTATAGTGTAAAATGGTATCCAAACCACTATGAAAGAGAAAGATAACAATGAAAAAGAAAGATAAGGTAAAAAGTACAATGAAAACATGTCTAAGGCGGGATTTTAACTCGCGATCCCTAATATGTCGGATGTCTATCCTTGTAGACTACACTGCTATCCGGGCTGATTAAAAATGAAATGAGGTAGTAATAAAATAATTATTTTTCCAATGAGAATATGGTAGTATTACAGTGTACAAACATAATCATATGGTTCTTTCCACGCTTGTATCATCTTCTTTTCGCGAGTTCTCTCCTTATTCACGGGAGCTACAGAAGTATAATGCAAAATCCTCACTTTTTTCTAATGCATTCCTATATTGCCATCTGTCGCCACGTATCAGACTTCTCCATTGAACATTTTCAGCACACGTAGCTCCAACAGTGTGCAATATTGTACCCCTATACTTCACTGTTACGTTAAGTGATAATAGTGCACTTTAAATCTGCCCACGCTTGTATATGGTGCCAGGCCCGTATTCAGCCCAATTATGTAGCTGGGGGGGACCCACCCAACCATATTATAGTTCATTTGCATGCCTACCGTAAAAAGTTTAGGAGGGTCAGAAAAAAATAGGGTGGCGACCCCTGGATACGGGCCTGAATGGTGCTATTTCAATTAAAATATTTTATGCTAATTTGGCAACACTGCTTCGCATATACCAACACTGTTTTGGTTTTCGATAGGGCATTTTGTTCTCATTGTATTGTGTAACTTTTGTTTTGATTAGTTTAACGTTTTGATTGCTTGTTTTAATTTCTCATGATACTCTATCAGATGTACTATGTAGCTATGAGATTTAATTGACAATTTTTGGGACCTTCTCGTATTAGAACGTAATAGAAAGTGTTAGATGGCAGAAAACACCCTCCAACGTCGGCATTCTAGCAGACGAAGTTGAACTTCTATTACCTTATCCTTTCTACTGCTTACCAGTTTACCTTACGCCATTCTTCACTTATGGAAATATATATTGTATGATACAAGGCACTATAGATAAAAGCACCACCATTAAGCTTTAACTCTCAATTATCAATTTCAGCAAATAAATTGCTTTCTTTGAGAGCAGGAATTTTGTACCGCTAAACATCAATATCATTCAGTAATTATTTCTTCATTCACCACTGTACATTCCATTGTCTTTTCTCCATGCAAACATTACGCAGACTTTCATTTTCTTTTCAGTTTAGTGTCATATTAATTTAAGTGTTTTGACTCCGATTTTTATTTTCGGACTTTGTTAGTGGGTTCAGATCATAACAAGTTGAAATCACCTCAAATTAAAGTTAAAAATAATTATTTTTGCGCTTCTACCTGAGAAGTTCTTTCAAAATTGAGTAAAACCTTTAGTTAGATCCGAAAAAATACAGAAAACATGAAAACCAGAACAAATAAATATATCAGAAAGTCTTTCATTCCCATCTGGTGATGGGCGGGCCGCAGACGGTTATGCCGTCTCTATGGATATCAGAAAGAGAGAGATTAATACTTTATATATGCTACACAATTGCTAATATGTATTTTGGGTTACTTGAACTTAACTACATACATGCTAACGAGACTTTGTATTTTCCGTAATATATTTATCATTAGGAGCCAAAACTTTAATTGATTTTAAATTTAAGATGATGTGTGTAACAAAATAATTATGAAGAAACGTACGTGAATAATTCGATAAATAATACAGTACGACATCTCTTTTTATAAATGGCAGGCTACCTAACAAAATATTACTTTAAGACAACAGATAAATGTATTCATCAATATTATCCTGGCGAAAGTGCAAAATCTCCTATCTCCACTTTTTATGGAATTTTAGATTTTGATTGCATTCAATTCCCCACATCTGAATCTTACAAAAGTTCCTAAACGAAAATCCAATCAAAGACTTAAAAAAAGTAACATTTAAAACCTGGTATCGCATATAAGATAATGTAAAAGCAGAACTGTTTCATTGTTCTCCTGAAAAGTTTGGTTTTGATGAGTTACGAGGTTTTGCACTTTCACCGTTTGTTCTGTTAGCCGTCCATTCTAAAGTAAGTTATGATCATTTAATTGATTAAATAATTTTCGAATAAGTATTATAAAGAACTTTGTGCATGATAAGTCAAAAAATGAAACATTGGAGGTGGCACGATGGTTCAATGGTAGAGCGCTCGCCACTAGTGCGAGGAATTCCTCTTTGGTGTCCTTTACCCTTTAGGAAGTAAGCGTGGGGCATAAAACCAAAAATTTCATTTCATTTCATTTCAAGGGGTTTAACTGACCAAAATTCCTTTGTAAGTTTACCCTGTCCTCCATGTGTTAATCCATTCTTCTGTCTGGGAAACAAAAAATCTGAAGTACTAAATAAATCACTATCAAACTTGTTCAGGATATAGAGGTCGAAAGTCAAAATTCAAGTTCGTTTTATGGGACTGATTCATTAACCGGAAGTGATAGAAATCAACCATTTTTCGAGTTCAACGTTCATCACTATACAGAACAAATACGGTAATAGATAGCGAGAACTCCTTTCCTGCAATCGATAAACCGCCTCATAAATACATTTCATCTTCATCCTTAATTCTCTAATGAAACCGGAATCTACTACAACTTCCGGTTTCAAAAATTTTGATCTACATAAAGCAGAAACAACAAGACATAATGACCAGTTTTTTTTTCTTTTTTTTTAAATTTGACTTAGCTTTCTAAGAATAGGTGACATCGTCTCTGTTTACCTTCTATTCAACTCAAGAAATTCCGATTTTAATCTTGTCGCTAAGGGAGAAAAATGATATTAGATAGGGCAGTGGCGTATTTATGATTTTGTTTCGGGTGGTGCTTTTCAAACTTTATTCCTGGAAATGTGAAAACTCTGCTAGGTATTTCATTTACTTTAAAATAGTAAATAAAATTTCGGACGGGGATTTCAGCCTGAAAGTCCCCCTTAAGTATGCCACTGACAAGGGAGGGCCATTAAGTTACTTCCGAACGAGACAATTGTATTTGCATTTGATATATTATAACTAGACGAATCCCAAGGTTATACCTGCCACCGGGTGCGATATCGTGTTACAACATATTTTGTAATGTAAAAGCTAGAAAAAAAACATAGTTAAAATCGAGTCATTTATTCGGAAACGGTTGGGTAAATGGAAAACTCGGTGAACACATATCCCATCATTTTCAAGGACACACGTTTTGGGGTAAAAAAAAAGTTTGCCTCATTGTCCCCCACAGGATCCCAGACGGGGTCCAACTCAAAATTTTCAAATATCAAGGAGGGTTTAGTAGCACATCGTTTGAAAGCTGTTGTAAAATGAAAGAAAATGGAGCAAGTCTCGACTCTCTACGACAATCCTGTGCAAAATGGCGGAGGGTCAAAATCTAAACAAAAACAATTGAAAAGTCCATGGACACCCGAATAAATGGTAAACAATGAGATAAATGTGAAAATAGGAAAAGAAGTGTGATATTATTTTCAAAGTACAACGATTTAAGTTAAAATGTCTTGTCGCAGGACCCCAAAGGATACCAAGTAGGGTCCAACTAAAAAGTTTCAAATAGCAAGATGTGTTAAGTAGCATATCGTTTGAAAGCTGTTGCTAAAAGAAAGAAGATGGAGCAAGTCACGACTTTCTACGACAATCCCGTGCAAAATGGCGGTGAGTCGAAATGTGAACAAAAACGTAACTGAAGATCTATGGCCACCTTGAATCCTAGATGGCCAACTAAAACCTATATCAAAACCAGGATAGGCATACCTAACTGCTTAATCTAAGAAAATCAAATCTGGCATGAATGATGTTCAGTAGATGACGAAAACATGCGAAATGTTCCAAAATGCCACATCTTGAGTTCCAAAAGGCCGCACTATGTATCGAATTCATGTCCAGCTCAAACCACTAGTGTCGTAGTACCGAAATGTGGTATTTACGTTTATGGTTTGTAACAGATATCCACAAAATATCAAAGAGTATCATCTATGATGCAATATTGTTGCCAGCGTGGAAAATGAGTTTGTATATAAATATGCTATTTCTTGGAATAATGTAACAAACCAACGAAGTTTGCGCTGGTACTAACATGACTTCAATATATGTCGTTTCAGTCGTGAAAATGGAGAACACTATTTCTGTATCTGAACAGAAATTCAATATGGTGTCAGAAAATTAGGATAAAACTACGAAGAAATGGATGAAAATCAAGTTATAAATTAAAAACTATGGCGAGTAGACCTAATTCCGTTTTTATTAATCATGTCATAACATGCAATCGAGAAATAAAAAGATACGAATGGCGAAAGAACATTTTAGATGTAAGAAGAAGGTAGTTTATTACATTTCTGTACTTAACAGCTAAAAAAAAAAAAAAAAAAAAAACATTAACCATTTTATGATTATTATCATACTATGACGACGCAGAAACGTACAATACAGTACTAAACCGCTACTAAGGTCACGGAGAGGAATTTAGATGAAGTGACGGATGAAGAATAATGATTATCAAAGTGATGACACCTCTGCATTACGAGGTTGTTTCCGCTAGATTAATTCGTTAATTACCGAGGAATTTCAATCAACAACTACAGGAACATTCGCGATCTAATATGATTCAAATGAACAGAGCAGTGATTTTGAATCATATATATATACAGTATATTGTGCGTGTGTGTCCTTGTATCATATAAATCTATCTGGGAATGATTCTTCCTCACATGCTATATAGAAGCCTATACATATATCTATATGTAGAGAATGTAATCATACATGAGTCGCCATGCAATTTGATTAAAATCTACTTCCATTCGGGAGGTAAGTGTGAGCAACTGCAGAATGAGAAACAATAATTACAACACAAATACACATTCGATATAAAATGAAGATAAAACAAATATAAAACTATATGAAAACGTTATATATAACTCCGAATTATTTGAATTTGCTCGATACGATGGTTGGCATTATACAAATATACAGTAGAATGCTTTTGTTTTTAATTAAAAGATTTGGTGTTACCAATTTAATTTAGTAAATTATCGTAACCTACTTATCAATGTACTGTGTGCATATACTCAGTTACCGAGTTTCCATTTTGATTTATTTTATACTTTCTCGTAATAAAATGTAATTGTAAAATATCAATTAGAAACAAAGTATCTTACTGATTTCTTATGCTCTACAGATTCAAATTCTTAAATACAAAATATCCCATTTTGACTTATAAACCATAATTTTTGACCCACCATCAATAAAATACTCTTCCAATGTATAAATTATATTTTAAAGCATTACATTTCCTAACCGAAGAGAGGCATACCTTAAGCAATTTACCAACCAAACATTACAAATGAACTTTCCATTAACGTTCTCAGTTTTTCAAGAGAATATTTGCTGGTAGCATGAATAGCACAGTTATACATCTGGTAAAACAAAAAAGGGAAAGAACGGGTATCATTACTATCATGAATTATTCAGATTTTCGTGCAACTGAAAGATTAGCATTAGCAACAACCAGAAGTAGTATATATATATACAGGGTCAGTCCTTAAAGTAGTAGGACTGAGTCAATTAAAGATAAGATATTGACAGAAATAACACTTACGCTTAATATTCTTCGAAATATGATCCTCCTACATCCACACACCGCTGCCAGCGGAATTTCCAGTTTTCATATGCTTCCTGGAAGGCGGAAACTGAAATGCTGTTCAGCTGCCTCGTCACGGCCTGTTGTAATCCTTCCATCGAGCCGTGATGATGCCCTTTCAGGGCGGTTTTGAGGCGGGGGAAGAGGAAAAAGTCTGGTGTGGCAAGGTCGGGACTGTAGGGTGGCTGAGGCAAGGTTGCAAAGTTATGTTGGGCCAGATACGCTACCACTCGGAAGGCTGTATGGCTCGGCGCATTGTCATGATGCAGTCACCAGGAGTTGGGGATGGCTGGGCGGACGCGGACAATGCGTTTAGCTGTGGATCACTCCTTGTGAATTGAAAAAGCAAATGAGCATTTTTTTCATTTTTGATTTCGTCATGCGCGCCTTTTTGCGGCTTGGGGAATTTCGGATGTGCCATTTCGCGCTTTGACGTTTGGTCGCAGGGTCATACTCAAACGTCCACGTCTCGTCCCCAGTCACCACATTGTCTAACAAGTTTGGATTTTCACTCACTTCTTCGAGAAGGTCCTGGCAGATCCGTTTGCGAACATCCTTTTGTTAGCCTGTCAGCACTCGCGGCACCAACTTTGCACAAATTTTCCTCATTGGCAATTGTTCGTGCATAATTTCGTGTACTTGGGTTCCAGCAATGCCAAGTTCATCGGCGATCATGCGAACAGTTAATCTTCGGTCACTGTCCAGCAAATTCTTCACTCTCGCAACATTTTCCTCCGTTTTGGAGCTCGAAGGTCGTCCTGACCGTGCACCGTCTTCAACTTCTTCTCTCCCCTCCCTACACAGCTTTTGCCACTCACACACTCGATCTTCCAATGGTGTTATCATCGTACGCCGTCTTGATCATTTCATGAGTCTCTTTCCCAGTTTTAGAGAGCTTCACGCAAAATGTGATGGCGTAACGCTGTTCCAAAAGATTGACCATGACGCAGCGTGACGAGGATCATTCGCAAAGGTTACAATGACGAGCGATCTTTACCCTGCTATGGCTGGCAGCCGACTGGCGTTGCTTCCTGTCTTTCCTTAGACCCACCTCAACCAGCAACAGGTGGAGTAGCCGCCGTCAGTCTGTAAAAAAAAAAATCAATCCTACTACTTTAAGGACTGACCCTGTATATAAACTGGCGTGTTAATTAATTAATACAGTAAACGTACTTCATTAATGTATTTAAGATGTTTGATACTTTTATTCTTAGTTTTAATAAGACATTTTAAACAGGATCAATAATTTCCTTATTCTTCCTATTAAAGATGTGTCATCTTTTCAACCGAACGAACACATCCTATCATCGTTTGACATCTTTTCAGACAATATGCTTGCAAGGAGAATACTGTGTAATGTATATTAATATTATAGTAATGAAATTGCTTTCCTATACGTACAGGCACTTCTTACTAAAAAAAAACAAACTCTATTGTTTGCATTACATTGTATAATGAAAATTATTATAATTAAGTCATACTGAGTAATTGAAACTACTTTGATTAAAATTTCGAAACAGATTTTCCACCTACTATGTTGGTTTTTCAGCTGCTGATGGAGGGAAAGGCAGAAGGAAAACAAGGAAGAGGAAGACCAAGGTTAGAATATCTAGATGCAGTTCTGAAGAAGATGCCTTATCAAAGTATAAAACAGCTCGCCCAAGAGAGAGAAAAGTTTTAAAATTTCCATGTTGCCCATCAAACAATGGTTGAGGCGAACAAGAAGAACAAAATGTTGGTTTTCAGCTATGTCGTTCCTGAAAGCGTCATAGCGTGCTTTTCATATATAACTAAATATCTTCCATGATCGAAGTACGTTGAATTGCTCTTTCATGAATATGAACTAACAGCGTAAAACTTTTCAAGTTGTGTTCTCCCATTTGGCCTAGCTATTTCAGCTCAATTATTATATCTCTCCAACTTCCAAGCTATGGTGGCTGAATATGTTGGTATCCATTGTTAATCGAATCTGAAACATACCCAATAACAGAATTACTTACAGACTAGAAACTAATCTGCTAAACAAGAAATACTTATTTTCTACATATTTTAAATGAAGCTTATAGATTTCACAAATTGTTACCAGAAAAATATACTGTGTTCATAAGTAAAGAGAAACAAAATATACTGCAATTATGGCAACCAAAGACCGAACTGTTCAAATCTTTATAAAACTGTCAAGAGTTCAAAAGTAGTATTTTCTTGATGGTTTGGTAAAAACAAACAAATAAATAAATAAATAAAACTAAGGCGAGAGAGAATTTTATTATATTTATTTGAATATGAATATAGAAAAAAGAAACGTTCGTTTCAACTACAAGTAAGAGGAAGCAAGGATATTCAAAAAATTAATTAGTTTTCTTATGCCATTACAATATATGCAAATAAACCTATAGTTAGATAATAATTTATTTTCCAATGTAATTTTCTGATCATCTGTTTCTTCCATATAATTTTGATAACTTTCTTCTGACACCAATATGAAAGGCCATGAAAGAAAAGAGATAAAGAGAAACGCATGTTTCTGTATCATCTCTCTAAGAAATAATACTTTTAACGAAAAGAAGACATATTGATATTGTTATATTCTATCGAAACATTCAACTTTCATGCGTAAACGAGCCACCATTCGATTACAAGATTAATGTAAGACGAAAAAGAAGAAAGAGCATCCTGAAATCCTGGCATCGTACCGACAGCGAGATGTGATGACCAGCTATATCATTACTCATTCATTTTTCTCACCTTTTCACGCCATCTCCCCTTGTTTCTTGTTTAATCCACGTAAGCTATAAATCATGAAAGCCACAAATTATTAGAAAATGCTCCTAAAACATGCTCAGATTTAACATTTTTCTTCATTTTTCACCATCATAAATTCGTACAATACTATTAATCCCAAAACACTATTATTAGTAGTAGTATAATTTACCTGAATTGTTAGCTAGTGTGGCTTTAGTGTGCGATTAATAGTAAGGTTCAATGCCGCGTAAAAGCAGATAATTCTCACTGTTAGAACACTATTGGGAGTCAATTAGTGATGTACCTGAGCTAAAAATTAGAAAATGATAGCGTAGGAAACAAGAAATAATGGCCGTGTAATAGAGCTCTGCACGTGTACAAAATAACTCATCTGTAACATTTTAATTTTATCTTCATACGTAACATCTCTGGCCCTATTCTTAGATAATAAGGTAACAGAAACAGACAATACTTTGGTTCTGCGACAATAATATTTTTTAAAATATTTTCTACTATAATAATTGTATGTAATCCACCTGGAGATTTGGGAGTACTAAAGTATGATATAAAACGCAAATGTACCATTAAAATACAAGTTACTTTAAATAAAATGAAATAACCCATATTATGGATATTATGAATATTAAAAATTTACTTGAAGAAAAGTACTTGCTGAACGTCCTGTCAAATGCAGGCTTCTGACAAATAAACTAACAATTTTGAAGTTAGTATATTATCTGTAAAGTAAGTTCATTGCACATTTTTTATCAATCACTCATAAGGTAAAAGCGTATTTATTCAGAACGCAAAGGTAAAGTTGATATACAGCAACAGGAATAAGTCACCATAACTTTTCAAATTCTCATTAAATCACACTAGCTTTCTTAATAATTACAGAGTTTTAAAAAAGAGAGAAAAGCATATGAAAATACAATGAAATAATTTTACTCTGCTTCTTTGATCTAAGTTTTAAAGCACTTTAATACAGAAATGCAACACTCAGGAGTAAAACCCAAAAATTGGGTTTCCAGAGACATCCGCCATCCGCAAAATAAACCATGTACGCATCTACGCAGATCTGTAGAAATGGTAATTAATGTACTGATAATGTATCACAACTAATGATACCTAACCGGACATATTGACCTTCCAAAAAACATTAACTTGACAAGAAATTTATTTACAGTTCACTTGCAATTTCCAGGAATTTTTACTATATTTGATATGTAGAACATTAAAAAAGATACAAGATCTTTCCCGTAAAATTGGTATTGCTCTTTATTGTAATGACATTATTATTATTATTATTATTATTATTATTATTATTATTATTGGTATTAGTATTAGTATTATTATGCATCATATTAAAAATAAATTGTGAGAAAATATATTTCAAATACTAACAAAATGTAATATCAAGTTAGCATATGAATTATTTATGGAGTATCAGTGCAGGAAGACGAGAAAACAAAAATATTTAGGAGTAGTGTTTGATAGAAATATGAAATTTAGCAATCATTTTAACATTGTAATGTAAGGCTCCAGAAGAAATTAAATATTTGAAATTTACGTCCCACGATTATGCTGGCTAGGCTAAAGGAGACTGTGAATATGAGAAATGAATGAAATAATGGAATGAAAGAAGTTGGAGGAAGCGGGCGAACCTCCAGAAAACCCACGCACACGGTGCTTATCCACCACAAACTTCACTTGGCGCGAGCTGGGATCAAACCAAGGACCCCATGCACCATAGGTGAACGCTTTAGCACTGAGCCATCGCGGCCCCTAGACAATAGAAGAGATGTGTAATATGGTTCATACTTAAACTGTGGTGTGAGTGTTTTTTATAAAAAAAAATACTAGTTCATACGTATATTTATATAAGATACTTGTAAGTTCAAGGCTTGATTTTGGTGCAGTTATTTGGAATAACATGTGTTTAACATTGATAAAGAAAATTGAATCAGTTAAAACTGTATCATTAGATTATTTTGGGAAGTACAGCATAACATGAAAGGAGAAATAGTATTAATAAAGATTCTATACAGAAAATACTATCAGTAAATATAATAGTGAATATTGGCTATATAATGCAGATATAAGAAATGAATCAATGGTTGTTCCTTTGAATCCTAAATCTTAAATTTGAAATAAATTACCAGCTCTTTTAATCTAATCTAAGACATCTACTTTAATAAGCACGCAATCATAAAATTTAAATTTTGACGAATAGTATTGTTAATTTCTCGGTTTTGAGGTTATAAAATATTCTACAATAATATGACAAAGATTGATTATTTAAACTGATAGATTTCGCATTGTTCTATTGTTTAACTGGGTAATACATATTGTAGGTTATGCTGTATACCATACATGTTTATATTTCAATGATAAAATGCTAGCTGTATCAATTCGTGTTTATATTCTAATGCTCTGTATATAATACGTGTTTATATTTCAATGATAAAAGCCTATGCTGTTTACAATACATGTTTATATTTTAATGATAAAAGGGTACAATGTATAAAATACGTATGTATAATTTTATTAGAAAGCGCTGTATTTTTACCATTGGGCTAATCAAGGCACAGAAATAAACATTATTATTATATTTTTCTTATTTTCAAAATGCACACAAATCAACGCTGGTCACATAACTATCCTTCTCTTGTCATAATATTCTAGAAACTAAGAGTAATGGCATAAAATCAACAAAAATAATAAAATATATTGAACTTCATTCTCTTCAGAAATGTCGATAGGCCGCAAAGTTTAAAGCAGAACATATTCTATATATACAAAAGAAAGAAAAAAATATTAAATAAAATTTAATCGATTTTCCTAGGAAAGCACAAAGTTCGAAGTTTCTCTCTGATTGTTACGATTGCAAATCATTAAAAAGAGGAAATCGTAGCACAGCTTATAAATGGAAAATGAATTATTCGACCTCACAAGCAGAAAACATTTAAATTGTTTTGAGATACGATTTCAACAATACAAGTGCAATGTTGACAAATGAAAAACAGGGTTTACAAAAACAGTTCAGTTGGTATTTGTATTTGAAAATCAATGCCTTTTACTGGTAATTCATTGCATTAAACAACAATAAAGGAATTTCAATAAAACAGATTTTCCATTTTAATCAATTATTTTTCTAAATGAATAAGTTTTCACTAAATTGAATCTGGTTAATGGACCAAAATAATTATTCATTATATTTATTTTATATCAATATTAATATTGTATTTATATCAATTTCATAATTAATTATATTCTTACATTTTATATCGTCGATAGGGCACGTAAGAAGTGGAGTTTGTAAATTATTTTAGGTCTGTTTTTAAGCCATAAAGATGTTAATTAACAAATCAAAATTGTTCGAGCAAAATCAAAAAGAAGGTTGACAAAGATATATTTTATAAATTATTCCAGTTATATTTTGGTTTCATACCTAAAACATTTTACCGTTTATTCTCTTTACTTTCAATTTGTTGTCATTAAACATTTTATGCAATGCTTTATGTAATGCTTTATCTTTATGTAATTCTTCAAACAAGAAGCAATCATAACACAAATATATATACAAAAGAAATACAACACGAACACGAAATATTGATAATATCGAAAACAAAACATAACAGCAGGACATATATTTACATGAATAAAGAAATTGTTATACAGTAAAACCTGCCTTCAACGGACCCTTTATTAAACGGAAAACTGTCTTAAACGGAAATATTTCATGGTCCCATAAATTTTGGAGTGCAAAACTTGTAAAAGTCCCTTCATTAAGGGGAAACTGTGTTATGCGGAGAACGGAAAGCAAAATAAACCTTTTAAGGAAAATTCTGAGTCCCAGACTGCATCGTTTAGAACTTTGTAAGAGGGTAAATATATACATTACATTCTATAACAGGGTAAATATATATATATTATTTAAAATACATGTCTGCCATAAATTCTTCGTTCTTTTGTTAAATCTTTCTCGGCATTGTTGACCTTCCCCAACAACCACTCATATTCACCCCTACAATTTGTCCTTAATTCCCTCACCTTTATCAAGATTCATATGGATAGTCGGAAAGGAGAAGACGAGATGGAAGAAGAAGACGAATACGCACCGAATTCGAAAGAGAGTGTTGAATAAAAACGTATCAAGATGCTCTCAGAAGTTTAAAGGAACTGCTACAATTTGCCTTGCGAAAAAAAAAATACTCTGATTTACTTAGTATCGTTTCTCAGGTTAAAGTGTGTGCGGAAAGTCGAGCAGCCAAGCAACAATGTATCAAGAAAACTCTGCTTGACTACTGGGAAAAATAAAGAAAGCATATGAATAGCATATTTTGTATTAATTTTAAACTGTTTATGTATTAATTCGTGGAAAAAAGAAGTATTGTAATTGAAAAAAAGTATGTACAACGTACGTACAATATTTTCTCTGTATGTCCGTTATAAGCATGTATTTTTTTAAAGGCAACATTTCCCTCCATTAAGTGGAAAAATGACTTTAACGGAAATTTTTGCTAGTCTCGCTTGATTCCGCTTAAGACATGTTTTACTGTATTAAGTAAAGATTTAAAGATTTAATGTCATAAATTAAAATATAACATTATGCGTTATATATCTCCACAACTCTTAGTTTTCTCCCTTTTAAAACTGAATGCCATCTGTTATATATTGTTTACATTAATTTTATAGAATTCAAATAAGTACGAATAACAAATAAAATCATGGCGATATTTAAACCAAAAATCAATTGAATACGATTTTATTGGACACCGGAATTTTAGCTTAAGTTACATGACAAACAAATTCATTCAAATTGCATTGAAAATCATAAACCGAAATACAGTTTTTTACGTTCTTTACTTCTACAGTTCTTAGTTTCTTACTTTGAGAATTTGTGTCATCTATGGAATTTTTAAGAAATTCAGTTCGAGAAGAATCAGATCTAATGATAACATGCTTTTTACGTAGTGCGATTGCTATTGCTATTGCTGCTAAAACAAGGTTCAGTTACACAATTGCCACTACTATTGCCATTAGGATTAGGTTCGTTTCCACTACCGGTAAAATTAGGTTCAGTTCTCATTCCCTTCACTGGTGGTGAAATATCGTGTCTCCTAACGGAGATCTGTACTTGTCCTTCACATGACATCCACGGTAGTCTGTTCTGCCATGGTTTCTGTTTCTTCTTTAATTAGGTACGGTTACATTACCGGTACATATGGACTTAACATCACCTTTTACATTGGAATTATATACCTCTAAAGTCGGAAACACACTTAATTGTTTGCATACTTCCACAAAACATACAAACACAAAATTTTGCATACTTGTTCGTCATGGGATGTGAGTCATGGGAAAATTCCGATATCACGAAAAAGGCGACATTTTCCATGTAAATGAAGTTTCGAAATTTTTCGTCGTTTCGAAATGCTGGTTTTTAGGGTAGTTCCGCACACCATAGAAACGTCATATTTTGTCAGGCAGTGAAGAAAGGCACATAGTTTATGATAGAAAAAAGAGCTTTAAAATTCGTTTTCGTTTCGCGGCGCAAATCGAAAAAATGTGAAATTTGTAATGGCTGTATCTAGGATGTTGAAATTTCGAGGTAATGTTTATTCTGATGTGTAGTTTGCGAATCCGCACTTAAACTTGAAAAAAATAGTCATGTTCGGTGTCAGAAAGTGCTACGAATGTCATAAGGGGGCGTCTAATTCTACACAACTTGTAGATATGGTGGAATCACGAAATTGCGTTCAAGTGTGTAGAGTACAACGCATGTGAGAGGAAAAATCTGACATGTTGGAAAAGTCGTCATCTTCGATTCAAAATGGCGTCTCAAAAATTTGTAACCATGAAAATTGTAAGATGTGCTCTTGGTAGGTAAGCCAGGTTTCGCTATGTTAATAAGGACGTAGTTCAGTTTAAGTGAAGAAACAAATCATTGGAGAAGTCGCCATCTTGAATTCAAAATTGCCATATTTTTGAATTGCCTTCATTTGGCCTCTTATTTGGTATATTGAGCAGAATATAACAAACTGATTTCAACGTAGTAAGTTAGCTCCGCGGTAAAGTGTCTGCTTTCTGAGTAGCAGGTCTGGGTTCGAATCCCCGCAAACTTGTTTTATCTTGCGTTTTTTTTTCTTATCACGTTACTTCATTTTACCAAATAGTTTCTGTTGGCATTGCGTGAACAAAATATTTTCGTTATTACAGACATAGACGGAATGGATATATTTATACGCTAACTGTTGATATCGTCTCGAAACTAGGCAATATGTTCGTGTGAAGCTTCGAGACGATACTCAACTATTTAGAAAGAAACATATGTAGCTTTAGAGATGGGGCAACACCAGTGTTTCTTTCAGAAACAATGTTCCTGAGGATCACAGTTAGTATTCCCAGGGGCACTGCTCATAGTATTCTATTTATTATTCTATTATACACGTATTATTTGGTCTCCTGCGGGGGCACTCTAAGAGCCCCAAGGAGGCAGTGTACCCCCCAAAAACATTTTGGAAAAAAATATTGAGCATCATTTCCACGATATAGTATACAGACGAGACTAAAATACATTTTGTCTCGCGAGGATACTGTGTGCTTCGAACCGGAAATAAATGCAAACAATCTCCCTTTTTATACTGGTCGTTTAGATAGATGCGTATACCAAGTTTGAAGTGTATACCACAACTGAAAAAGTATAAGATTATAACTTTTAAGAAAATACACACACACACAGACACACACACACACACACACACATATATATATATATATATATATATATATATATATATATATATATACGCACCTTTTGACAATTTTTTCGTTGGCAGCGTATATAGTTATAATATACGGGATACGTGGAAAAGTGCCTCTTTCGGTTCAGTAGTTTGTTTACAGGACCGGTTGGAGTGAAATGCGTTTTATAATAGACTCAAACCTATAGGCAAACAATATATATATGAAAATAAACTTTCAAAGAAAGAAAAAGTGAGAAAAAGATTGTTAGGTATCGAACCCAGGTCTCCTGTCCAGTAGGCTCACGTCAATCCCCTACACTACCGATTTCCTTAGATTTTCGACTTCGTTCTTACTGCTCACAAAATACTGGTACGTTGCGGCCGGCATCTGTGGGGAATTATATACCTCTATAATCGGAAACACACTTAATTGTTTGCATACTTCCACAAAACATACAAACACCAAATTTTGCATACTTGTTCGTCATGGGATGTGAGTAATGGGAAAATTCCGATATCATGAGAAAGGCGACATTTTCCATGTAAATGAAGTGTCGAAATTTTTCGTCGTTTCGAAATGCTGGTTTTTAGAGTAGTTCCGCACACCATAGAAACGTCATATTATGTCAGGCAGTGAAGCTAGGAACATAGTTTATGATAGAAAAAAGAGCATTAAAATTCGTTTTCGTTTCGCGGCGCAAATCGAAAAAATGTGAAATTTGTAATGGCTGTATTTAGGATGTTGAAATTTCGAGGTGATGTTTATTCTGATGCGTAGTTTGCGAATCCGCCCTTAAACTTGAAAAAAATAGTCATGTTCGGTGTCAGAAAGAGCTAGGAATGTTATAAGTGGGCGTCTAATTCTACACAACTTGTAGATATGGTGGAATCACGAAATTGCGTTCAAGTGTGTAGAGTACAGCTCATGTGAGGGGAAAAATCCGACATGTTGGAAAAGCCGCCATCTTCGATTCAAAATGGCGGCTCAAAAATTTGTAACCATAAAAATTGTAAGTTGTGCTCTTGGTAGGTAAGCCAGGTTTCGCTATGTTATTAAGGACGTAGTTCATTTTAAGTGAATAAACAAATCATTGGAGAAGTCGCCATATTGAATGCAAAATTGCCATATTTTTGAATTGCCTTCATTTTTCCTCTTATGTGGTATATTGAGTAGAATAGAACAAACAGAATTCAACGTAGTAAGTTAGCTCCGCGGTAAAGTGTCTGCTTTCTGAGTAGCAGGTCTGGGTTCGAATCCCCGCAGACCATGTTTTATCTTGCATTTTTTTCTTATCACGTTGCTTCATTTTACCAAATAGTTTCTGTTGGCATTGCGTGAACAAAATATTTTCGTTATTACAGACAGACGGAAAGGATATATTTATACGCTAACTGTTGAGATGGTCTCGAAACTAGGCAGTATGTTCGTGTAAAGTTTCGAGACGATACTGAAGTATTTAAAATCAAACATATGTAGCTTTGGAAATGGAGCATCACCAGTGTCTCTATCGGAAGCAATGTTGGGGGGGGGGAATGAAATGAAATGAAATCTTTTAGTTTTACGTCCCACGGTATGTTGCAGGGGGAGTATTACCCCGGGGGCACTGCTGATAACATTCTATTTGTTATTGTATTATAAACGTATTATTTTGATCTCGCCAGGGGCGCTCTGAGGAGGCAATGTCCCCCAAAAAGAGTCTGAAAGAAACATTGGGCATCATTTTCACGATATAGTGTCCATACAAGAAAACAATACATTTTGTCTCGCGACAACAGTGTCTGCTTCAAACCAGAAACGATTGCAAAATATCTCTCTCCCCTTTCATGTTCCTCGTTAAGATACATGCGTATACCAAATTTGAAGTGAATACCACAAATGGAAAATATAAAATATTAATTTTAAGGAAATACACACACACACAGGGAAGTACGCAGGGGGTGGGTCCTGGGGGTCCGGACCAGCACCGAAATTCCAACTTTTGAGTAAATTTTGCCTAATTTTTGGGACAAGTTTAGGAATTTCAATATAAAATACACTGATATTGAGTTTGGCCCTTCCCGAAATAAATTCCTGCGTACGCAACTGCGCACACACGCTCATACACGCACACGCACACGCACACACACAAATGGGCACCTTTGAAAATTGTCTCGTCGGCAGCGTACATAATTTTAATATATAAGATACGTGGAAAAGTGCCCCTTTCGATTTAATAGTTTTAGTTGCGGGTACGGTTGGAATGAAATGCCGTATATAATAAAGTCAAGCTTACTTTCAATCACCTATGCTATAAAAATAAACTTTCATAGAAAGAAAAAGTGAGAGAAAAACTTGTTGGGGATCGAACCCATGTCTTTTGCACAATAGGCTCACGTCGTTCCCCTACACTACTCAATACCTTAGATTTTGGATTTCCTGCTTACTGCTCACATAGTACTGGTACGTAGCGGGCCCGCGTCTGTGGAATTATATACCTCTATAATCGGAAATACACTTAATTGTTTGCATACTTCCACAAAACATACAAACACCAAATTTTGCATACTTGTTCGTCATGGGATGTGAGTAATGGGAAAATTCCGATATCAAGAAAAAGGCGACATTTTCCATGTAAATGAAGTGGCGAAATTTTTCGTCGTTTCGAAATGCTGGTTTTTAGAGTAGTTCCGCACGCCATAGAAACGTCATATTTTGTCAGGCAGTGAAGCTTGGAACATAGTTTATGATAGAAAAAAGAGCATTAAAATTCGTTTTCGTTTCGCGGCGCAAATCGAAAAAATGTGAAATTTGTAATGGCTGTATCTAGGACGTTGAAATTTCGAGGTGATGTTTATTCTGATGCGTAGTTTGCGAATCCGCACTTAAACTTGAAAGAAATAGTCATGTTCGGTGTAAGAAAATACTAGGAATGTTATAAGTGAACGTCTAATTCTACACAACTTGTAGATATGGTGGAATGACGAAATTGCGTTCAAGTGTGTAGATTACTGCGCATGTGAGGGGAAAAATCCGACATGTTGGAAAAGTCGCCATCTTCGATTCAAAATGTCGGCTCAAAAATTTGTAACCATGAAAATTGTAAGTTGTGCTCTTGGTAGGTAAGCCAGGTTTCGCTATGTTATTAAGGACGTAGTTCAGTTAAAGTGAAGAAACAAATCATTGGAGAAGTCGCCATCTTGAATGCAAAATTGCCATATTTTTGAATTGCCTTCATTTGGACTCTTATGTGGTATATTGAGGAGAATAAAACAAACAAAATTCAACGTAGTAAGTTAGCTCCGCGGTAAAGTGTCTGCTTTCTGAGTAGCAGGTCTGGGTTCGATTCCCCGCCAAACCTTGTTTTATCTTACGTTTTTTTTCTTATCACGTTGCTTCGTTTTATCAAAATAGTTTCTGTTTTCATTGCGTGAACAAAATATTTTCGTTATTACAGACATAGAGGAAAAGAATATATTTATACACTAACTGTTGATATCGTCTCGAAACTAGGCAGTATGTTCGTGTGAAGCTTCGAGACGATACTCAACTATTTAGAAAGAAACATATGTAGCTTTAGAGATGGGGCAACACCAGTGTTTCTTTCAGAAACAATGTTCCTGAGGATCACAGTTAGTATTCCCAGGGGCACTGCTCATAGTATTCTATTTATTATTCTATTATACACGTATTATTTGGTCTCCTGCGGGGGCACTCTAAGAGCCCCAAGGAGGCAGTGTACCCCCCAAAAACATTTTGGAAAAAAACATTGAGCATCATTTGCACGATATAGTATGATAGCGGTTCAAAAGTTTGTAACCATGAAAATTGTAAGTTGTTCTGACGATAGGACAGTCATTTTTTGGTATACTCTTAAGGAGGAAGGACAGTTTCAATGGAGAAACAAATCATTGGAGAAGTCGCCATCTTGAATGCAAAGTTGCCATGTTGTTGAATTGCCTTGATCTGCCTTGTTATGAGCTATGTTAAACATAATAGAAAAAACATAAATCAACATACGAGCATGGCTCAGAGGGGAGTTCACCGGTAGACGTGAAGGAGTGCGGACGTTTGCTCCTGCTCGTTGTGACTACCGAGTAGCCAGTTAAGTGCGGCTAGCTAAGTGGTATTTCAAGTGACTGTTATTAGTGCTATCTTGCTATAGTGAACAGCTTTGATACTTGTAGAGTATCTAGTTGTTGTATGAAAAGTATTTTTGTTGTTGTTTGATTTGGTGCGCATCATGTTTCGTGGTTTACGTCAGAACACAGTGAAACTTGCATTCGATAAAAGTACACGACATATACGCCCAACGGCTTTGGATATCCATGTTTGGCTGGACGAACAGTTACATGTGAATTTGGATCAAATCGATGGTATTCAATTAAACAGTGAGGAATATTGCGTGTTCTTGAAATTTAGTTCTCCAGAAAAATTTGAACAATTTCTCCTCAATACACCTAGTGAGCTTCCCTTTCTGCATCAAGATGGCTCCCGGAGCCTTGTTTCAGTGCAAAATGCTTCAGATACTCTTACACGAGTGCGTATCACAGATCTCCCCCTTGAACTAGATGTTAGTTTCCTCAATTCTGCCCTCAGTAATTACGGAAGTGTGAAAAAGATAGAAAATGAGCAGTGGTCCCAGAAGTACCGCTTTCCTGTGTTTAATGGAGTACGTATAGCGTATATGGAACTCAAGAAGCATATTCCTTCAAAATTACTCATCCAAGGTTATCGAACAAGTGTTATATACTCTGGGCAACCCCCAACTTGCTTCGCGTGCCACCAGGTCGATCACACGTTTAATTCTTGTCCCCGACGCCTACAGCGCGCCAAACATTTGAGTACAGCTCCTCTGACGCTCAATATGTCCCAGTTATCTGGAAAAACTCTTCCTCAAACGCCTCGTTACTCAAACGATCAGAGCTTGCAACCTGGTAACAGTACATTAACAACGGCCTTATCTGACTCATTACCCAGTGCCCACCATGCTCCATCGCTACAGGACCTCAATGAGTTTCCAGTGCTGACTGTGCCTACTTCCCTGGATCGACCCACGGATACCGGGATACAGGATTCGATAACTAGTGCGTCCCCCGAAGATATAGGAGATCCGCCCATGGTGCCTGATGTCAAAGACCAGTGTTCGTTAACAAGTGTGTCGGCAATAGAGGAAGCTTCCAACACCAGTGCTTCTCAGATACCGCCTACTAAAGTACTTCACGACCTTCCGCCTCCTTTATCTGAATCAGTAGATGCGGAAAGCAGCAAAACTGTGAGAACGGTTTATATAAGTGAAAAAGCAGGTAAGATTGCCTTGTCAACACACAAGAAAATCAAAACAAACACAGGGAAAGGGAAGGCTGTCCTGACACGTGACTCACGTGAGCCTGTTGTTGGTGCTTCGATTACATCATCGCAACCTAGCTTCTCGACTGTCCTTGACGATTCACTACAAACAGACAGTGTAAAGAATCAACCTGAATAGTGTTGTTTTTTTCTTTTTTCTGTTTGTCAGGTCTCATCATGCAGTTTGTTTATTTTGCAGCTCTAATAACTCTGTTTACTTTCTATCAGCTGGGTATGTCTTACCCTATTGTCACTGTTCGTAAAGTGGGTACTTTAAATTTAAATGGTATAACTAGTCCTACGAAACAACGCTTGTTACAAAACTTTATACGATTACATGACTTTGATATACTCAATTTGCAAGAACTAAAAATTGCCGATTTAAGTTTTATAGATCGGTATAATTGTTTTGTTAATCTTGGATATAGTGGTAGAGGTACTGCAATATTAGTGAAGAAAGGAATCCATGTGCAACACCTTACTCGTTTACCGTCTGGCAATGGGCTCAGCCTTGTATGCGAGAATATTCTATATGTAAATGTGTATTGCCTGTCAGGTTTTCTACACAAACCTGACCGTGAAAATTTTTTTAATGCTGATATCGTGCCTCTGTTTTCTGTTCCGCATACGAGTATTATCCTTGCTGGAGATTTCAATTCCATTTTGTTTTGTGACGATTCTACTGGCTATTTTAATAAATGCTTAGCGTTAGAAAGACTGGTCCACGGATTCCGATTAGTTGACACCTGGCGGTCCAAACGAACTGATATCATTTATACGTATGTCACTCCATCAGTGAAGTCACGCATAGACAGGATCTATACCTCCTTCGATCTCATACCTCGTGTGTGTGACATTAGTGTTCTTATGGCGCCGTTTAGTGATCATAGTGCTGTGTGTATGTTGCTCAAATTTCCTCCCCCTCTCCTTGGTTTGAACCCAACGTTCGGTCCCTCTAACTGGAAACTTAATCCACAGCTTCTGAAATCTGATGATATTAAAGAACTGTTTCGAGAGAAATGGGCTTACTGGTGTCGACAACAGAGATATTTCGGCAGTTTAAATTTGTGGTGGGTTCAATATGCTAAGCATAAAATTAAATCCTTTTTCCAATGGATGCATTCTGAATACCGTCAGAACAGCAAAACTACCATTGACTACCTTTACAAAGTGTTACATGAGTTGTGGCAACAGCCTCCCTCTGCGCACACGTATATGCATATTAACAAAATAAGAGCAAAATTAATTCGATTAGAAAACGACTATTTACAGACTATCACTAAATCATTCGATTCCCAATTATTGTTGTCCAATGAACGAGTTACGTTTTTCCACCTCATGCGGCAACATAATAGAAGGAGAACTAATTTTATGGAACATCTTGTATTAGAAAATGGCCAAGTTGTCACTGCATTACCTGACATTATGTCCAGTTTAACACGGCATTATGAACAACTATTTGAATCGCATCCAGTTGCTACTCAGACATGGCCCACTTTCTTTTCCAATATATCTTGTAAATTAACAGAGGCTGACAATGCGCCATTGTTAGCCCCGATTACTAAACAAGAGATTTATGATGTGTTAACTACTACCAAGCATTGTAGCAGTCCTGGAAAGGATGGTCTCATTTTTCTCTTCTATAAACAGTATTGGGATGTGGTAGGAGATACTTTCACTGCTGTACTTAATGATATGTTTCAATCTGGCAATGTTATGCAAAATGAGGGTATCATTATTTTAGTTCCAAAAAAAGGAGCCCCAGCTCATATTTCTAATTTTAGACCCATTACGCTGTTAAATACTGATGTAAAATTATTATCTAAGGTATATAAAGTACGCATGGAAAAAGTTCTCGAGAAACTTTTAAGTGGTAAGCAAGCGGCGCTATCAAAAGAACGTAATATTTATTATGCCCTGTGTAGCCTACGAGACATCATGGGATATTTTCAAGTGCAACAGCTTCCTGCCTGTGTCACTTCTATAGATTTCAAACATGCTTTTGATTTTGTTGAGCATAACTATCTTTACGCTGTATTACAAGCATTTGGTTTTGACTCACGCTTTATTGCTAATATTAAAAATTTATATCACAATGCAAAATCCCAGCTTCACATCAATGGTTACTTTAGCTCACCCATATCTATCAAGCGAGGTATCCGCCAAGGATGTCCATTGTCAATGTTGTTATTTGGCTTAGTTCTTGAACCTTTATTGCAAAATTTGTCCTGTTTTCCAGTCTCACATTTACATGATTTTCAAAATATTGTTTGTTTTGCTTTTGCTGATGATGTCTCAATCAGTTGTACCACTGTTGCTCAGGTCAACTATGTGCATAAGTGCTTAAATAGCTATTGTAATGCTAGTGGAGCAAGTATTAATGTCAATAAAACGAAAAGTTTAACCTTTAATAATTGGGCTACGGTCAATAAAGGGTTAACTATCTGTCACTCAGAAATTGTGACGAAACTAAAAATTTTAGGTGTTACTTTTACGAGTAATCTTGATCCAGACTCTGAGGCAGTCTGGGCGCCAATAATTAATAAAATCAGGACAGTTGTTCTCCAAAATCGTCATCGACAGCTGAATTTAATCCAGCGAGTATGGTATGTAAATACTTATATATGTTCTCAATTATGGTATACAGCACAGGTATGGCCACTTCCTGACATCTGTGCCAAAAAAGTGCAATCGATCATTGGCTGGTTTATTTGGTGCGGCTTTTTCTTCCGAGTTCCACAGGTAGTAATGGTGTTACCAGTAGACAATGGTGGCCTTGCTTTAATCGATGTACAACTCAAGTGTAAAATATTATTTTTATTACGTAGCTATAAATTGTACCATTTGGACCATAGTCATACACAACAATGGCTACAATGTTGGACGCCCGCATTACCTGCTCCAAATCCACCCAATGTTCCTTTCCTTCAACACGCACCCTTATATGTATATAAATTCGTCCTAGCCTGGAGTTATCTACCTCAACATGATGAGATAAGAGAAATCTGTTCTCGTGGTCTTTATCTGTATTTTTTAAAAATGACCTTTACTACAACTACGATACGAGTACAGCAGAACCATAATAGTTGTAACTGGAATCGCATTTGGTTTAATATTCATAGAAAGTTTCTTCCGACTTGTGTACGTAGTTTATGGTATAGTGTTGTGCATGATATTCATGCTACTAATCAACGTTTGTTCGACATCCATCGCCTACCACGTAATGCGTGTTCCCATTGTGGACACCCCGACACCATTCTCCACAGATACACCTCTTGCCAGATAGTAAAGTCTGTGTGGTTAAAACTATGTGCTCTCCTTGCTATCGTATGTCGGACATCTCCACACCATTTTACGCCTGATATTATTACCTTACCCGATTATCATTGGTACCCTCCAACCCGCAATAATGCTGTTACTTGGCTAATAGGACACACCTTATACTATATTGATTCCAGTCGCAGTCACATAAGTGTCACGGATTATCATGAATTCTTAAAACGCACCAGGTGGAAAACTTTTGGTATGGTACCTTTCCACAAGACTTTCGCAAACTTTCTGACTGCCTCATTTTAACATGATTTGACTAGTGTAATATCTGTAAGATCTTATTTGTAGTACCTCTAAATCCTTGTATAATATTGTCTCTCTTTTAAACGTTGTTGTCTACTTTGGCAAGTTCAAAAAAGGTAATATGATGCTGTGATTTTTATTGTTCTTAAAGCACTGTGTATGTGCCAACGTTATACTTGTATTTACCGTCTATGTCTTATGTCTACACGACCAATTTCTTTCAGGTATGTAAGTGACCTTGGGAAATAAAGATGTTTAAAAAAAAAAAAAAAGAGGTAACGTGTAAGATTTCTAATTAGCAGGTCCGGGTTCTATTGCCGACTAAACGGTTTTTGTATTTTTTTCTTATCTCTATTTCTTTGTATTAGCAAAGTACTTTCTGTTCGTGTTGCGGGAACAAAATATTTTCATTATTACATACGTAGAGGCAACTTTTGAGATGGTCCCGAAACGAGGCAGTATGTTCGTGTAAATTTTTGGTGACGATACTCAAGCATTCAAAATCAAACATATGTAGCTTTGGAAATGGAACATCACCAGTGTCCCTTTCGGAAGCAATGGTCGGGGGGGAGTATTAGCCCGGGGGCACTGCTAATAACATTCTATTTGTTATTGTATTATAAACGTATTATTTTGATCTTGTCACGGGCGCTCTGAGGAGGCAGTGTCCCCCAAAAAGAGTCTGAAAGAAACATTGACATTTTCACGATATAGTGTCCATACAAGACAGCAATACATTTTGTCTCGCGACAACAGTTTCTGCTTCAAACCGAAATGATTGCAAAATATCTCTCTCCCCTTTTATGTCCCTCGTTAAGATAGATGCGTATACCAAATCTGAAGTGAATACCACAAGTGAAAAGTATAAAATATTAATTTTAAGAAAATACACAAACACACAGGGACGTACGGAGGGGGTGAGTCCTGGGGGTCCAGACCACCCCCGAAATTCCAACTTTTGTGTAAATTTAGCCTAATTTTAGGGACAAGTTTAGGAATGTAAATATAAAATACCCTGATATTGAGTTTTGACCCCCCCCCCGAAATAAGTTCCAGCGTATGCTACTGCACACACACACACAAAAATGGGCACCTCTTGAAAATTTTCTCGTCGGCAGCGTACATAGTTATAATATATATATGATATGTGTAAACGTGCCCCTTTCGATTTAATAGTTTTAGTTGCGGGTCCGGTTGGAATGAAATGCCGTGTATAATAAAGTCGAGCTTATTTTCAATCACCTATGCTATAAAAATAAACTTTCAAAGAAAGAAAAAAGTAAGAGAAAAACTTGTTGCGAATCGAACCCAGGTCTCCTGCGCAGTAGGTTCACGTCGTTCCCCTTCACTACTCAATTCCTTACATTTTTGACTTCCTACTTACTGCTCACACAGTACTGGTACGTAGCGGACCGGCTTCTGTGGAATTATATACCTCTATAATCGGAAATACACTTAATTGTTTGCATACTTCCACAAAACATACAAACACCAAATTTTGCATACTTGTTCGTCATGGGATGTGAGTAATGGGAAAATTCCGATATCACGAAAAAGGCGACATTTTCCATGTAAATGAAGTGTCGAAATTTTTCGTCGTTTCGAAATGCTGGTTTTTAGAGTAGTTCCGCACGCCATAGAAACGTCATATTTTGTCAGGCAGTGAAGCTAGGAACATAGTTTATGATAGAAAAAAGAGCATTAAAATTCGTTTTCGTTTCGCGGCGCAAATCGAAAAAATGTGAAATTTGTAATGGCTGTATCTAGGACGTTGAAATTTCGAGGTGATGTTTATTCTGATGCGTAGTTTGCGAATCCGCCCTTAAACTTGAAAGAAATAGTCATGTTCGGTGTAAGAAAGTACTAGGAATGTTATAAGGGGGCGTCAAATTCTACACAACTTGTAGATATGGTGGAATGACGAAATTGCGTTCAAGTGTGTAGATTACTGCGCATGTGAGGGGAAAAATCCGACATGTTGGAAAAGTCGCCATCTTCGATTCAAAATGTCGGCTCAAAAATTTGTAACCATGAAAATTGTAAGTTGTGCTCTTGGTAGGTAAGCCAGGTTTCGCTATGTTATTAAGGACGTAGTTCAGTTTAAGTGAAGAAACAAATCATTGGAGAAGTCGCCATCTTGAATGCAAAATTGCCATATTTTTGAATTGCCTTCATTTGGACTCTTATGTGGTATATTGAGGAGAATAAAACAAACAAAATTCAACGTAGTAAGTTAGCTCCGCGGTAAAGTGTCTGCTTTCTGAGTAGCAGGTCTGGGTTCGATTCCCCGCCAAACCTTGTTTTATCTTACGTTTTTTTTTCTTATCACGTTGCTTCGTTTTATCAAAATAGTTTCTGTTTTCATTGCGTGAACAAAATATTTTCGTTATTACAGACATAGAGGAAAAGAATATATTTATACACTAACTGTTGATATCGTCTCGAAACTAGGCAGTATGTTCGTGTGAAGCTTCGAGACGATACTCAACTATTTAGAAAGAAACATATGTAGCTTTAGAGATGGGGCAACACCAGTGTTTCTTTCAGAAACAATGTTCCTGAGGATCACAGTTAGTATTCCCAGGGGCACTGCTCATAGTATTCTATTTATTATTCTATTATACACGTATTATTTGGTCTCCTGCGGGGGCACTCTAAGAGCCCCAAGGAGGCAGTGTACCCCCCAAAAACATTTTGGAAAAAAACATTGAGCATCATTTGCACGATATAGTATGATAGCGGTTCAAAAGTTTGTAACCATGAAAATTGTAAGTTGTTCTGACGATAGGACAGTCATGTTTTGGTATACTCTTAAGGAGGAAGGACAGTTTCAATGGAGAAACAAATCATTGGAGAAGTCGCCATCTTGAATGCAAAGTTGCCATGTTGTTGAATTGGCTTGATCTGCCTTGTTATGAGCTATGTTAAGCATAATAGAAAAAACATAAATCAACATACGAGCATGGCTCAGAGGTAACGTGTAAGATTTGTAATTAGCAGGTCCGGGTTCTATTGCCGACTAAACGGTTTTTGTATTTTTTTCTTATCTCTATTTCTTTGTATTAGCAAAGTACTTTCTGTTCGTATTGCGGGAACAAAATATTTTCATTATTACATACGTAGAGGCAACTTTTGAGATGGTCCCGAAACGAGGCAGTATGTTCGTGTAAATTTTTGGTGACGATACTCAAGCATTCAAAATCAAACATATGTAGCTTTGGAAATGGAACATCACCAGTGTCCCTTTCGGAAGCAATGTTCGGGGGGGAGTATTAGCCCGGGGGCACTGCTAATAACATTCTATTTGTTATTGTATTATAAACGTATTATTTTGATCTTGTCACGGGCGTTCTGAGGAGGCAGTGTCCCCCAAAAAGAGTCTGAAAGAAACATTGACATTTTCACGATATAGTGTCCATACAAGACAGCAATACATTTTGTCTCGCGACAACAGTTTCTGCTTCAAACCGAAATGATTGCAAAATATATCTCTCCCCTTTTATGTCCCTCGTTAAGATAGATGCGTATACCAAATCTGAAGTGAATACCACAAGTGAAAAGTATAAAATATTAATTTTAAGAAAATACACAAACACACAGGGACGTACAGAGGGGGTGAGTCCTGGGGGTCCAGACCACCCCCGAAATTCCAACTTTTGTGTAAATTTAGCCTAATTTTAGGGACAAGTTTAGGAATTTAAATATAAAATACCCTGATATTGAGTTTTGACCCCCCCCCGAAATAAGTTCCAGCGTATGCTACTGCACACACACACACAAAAATGGGCACCTCTTGAAAATTTTCTCGTCGGCAGCGTACATAGTTATAATATATAAGATATGTGTAAACGTGCCCCTTTCGATTTAATAGTTTTAGTTGCGGGTCCGGTTGGAATGAAATGCCGTGTATAATAAAGTCGAGCTTATTTTCAATCACCTATGCTATAAAAATAAACTTTCAAAGAAAGAAAAAAGTAAGAGAAAAACTTGTTGCGAATCGAACCCAGGTCTCCTGCGCAGTAGGTTCACGTCGTTCCCCTTCACTACTCAATTCCTTACATTTTTGACTTCCTACTTACTGCTCACACAGTACTGGTACGTAGCGGACCGGCTTCTGTGGAATTATATACCTCTATAATCGGAAACACACTTAATTGTTTGCATACTTCCACAAAACATACAAACACCAAATTTTGCATACTTGTTCGTCATGGGATGTGAGAAATGGGAAAATTCCGATATCACGAAAAAGGCGACATTTTCCATGTAAATGAAGTGGCGAAATTTTTCGTCGTTTCGAAATGCTGCTTTTTAGAGTAGTTCCGCACGCCATAGAAACGTCATATTTTGTCAGGCAGTGAAGCTAGGAACATAGTTTATGATAGAAAAAAGAGCATTAAAATTCGTTTTCGTTTCGCGGCGCAAATCGAAAAAATGTGAAATTTGTAATGGCTGTATCTAGGACGTTGAAATTTCGAGGTGATGTTTATTCTGATGCGTAGTTTGCGAATCCGCCCTTAAACTTGAAAGAAATAGTCATGTTCGGTGTAAGAAAGTACTAGGAATGTTATAAGGGTGCGTCTAATTCTACACAACTTGTAGATATGGTGGAATGACGAAATTGCGTTCAAGTGTGTAGATTACTGCGCATGTGAGGGGAAAAATCCGACATGTTGGAAAAGTCGCCATCTTCGATTCAAAATGTCGGCTCAAAAATTTGTAACCATGAAAATTGTAAGTTGTGCTCTTCGTAGGTAAGCCAGGTTTCGCTATGTTATTAAGGACGTAGTTCAGTTTAAGTGAAGAAACAAATCATTGGAGAAGTCGCCATCTTGAATGCAAAATTGCCATATTTTTGAATTGCCTTCATTTGGACTCTTATGTGGTATATTGAGGAGAATAAAACAAACAAAATTCAACGTAGTAAGTTAGCTCCGCGGTAAAGTGTCTGCTTTCTGAGTAGCAGGTCTGGGTTCGATTCCCCGCCAAACCTTGTTTTATCTTACGTTTTTTTTCTTATCACGTTGCTTCGTTTTATCAAAATAGTTTCTGTTTTCATTGCGTGAACAAAATATTTTCGTTATTACAGACATAGAGGAAAAGAATATATTTATACACTAACTGTTGATATCGTCTCGAAACTAGGCAGTATGTTCGTGTGAAGCTTCGAGACGATACTCAACTATTTAGAAAGAAACATATGTAGCTTTAGAGATGGGGCAACACCAGTGTTTCTTTCAGAAACAATGTTCCTGAGGATCACAGTTAGTATTCCCAGGGGCACTGCTCATAGTATTCTATTTATTATTCTATTATACACGTATTATTTGGTCTCCTGCGGGGGCACTCTAAGAGCCCCAAGGAGGCAGTGTACCCCCCAAAAACATTTTGGAAAAAAACATTGAGCATCATTTGCACGATATAGTATGATAGCGGTTCAAACGTTTGTAACCATGAAAATTGTAAGTTGTTCTGACGATAGGACAGTCATGTTTTGGTATACTCTTAAGGAGGAAGGACAGTTTCAATGGAGAAACAAATCATTGGAGAAGTCGCCATCTTGAATGCAAAGTTGCCATGTTGTTGAATTGGCTTGATCTGCCTTGTTATGAGCTATGTTAAACATAGTAGAAAAAACATAAATCAACATACGAGCATGGCTCAGAGGTAACGTGTAAGATTTCTAATTAGCAGGTCCGGGTTCTATTGCCGACTAAACGGTTTTTGTATTTTTTTCTTATCTCTATTTCTTTGTATTAGCAAAGTACTTTCTGTTCGTATTGCGGGAACAAAATATTTTCATTATTACATACGTAGAGGCAACTTTTGAGATTGTCCCGAAACGAGGCAGTATGTTCGTGTAAATTTTTGGTGACGATACTCAAGCATTCAAAATCAAACATATGTAGCTTTGGAAATGGAACATCACCAGTGTCCCTTTCGGAAGCAATGTTCGGGGGGGACTATTAGCCCGGGGGCACTGCTAATAACATTCTATTTGTTATTGTATTATAAACGTATTATTTTGATCTTGTCACGGGCGCTCTGAGGAGGCAGTGTCCCCCAAAAAGAGTCTGAAAGAAACATTGACATTTTCACGATATAGTGTCCATACAAGACAGCAATACATTTTGTCTCGCGACAACAGTTTCTGCTTCAAACCGAAATGATTGCAAAATATCTCTCTCCCCTTTTATGTCCCTCGTTAAGTTAGATGCGTATACCAAATCTGAAGTGAATACCACAAGTGAAAATATAAAATATTAATTTTAAGAAAATACACAAACACACAGGGACGTACGGAGGGGGTGAGTCCTGGGGGTCCAGACCACCCCCGAAATTCCAACTTTTGTGTAAATTTAGCCTAATTTTAGGGACAAGTTTAGGAATTTAAATATAAAATACCCTGATATTGAGTTTTGACCCCCCCGAAATAAGTTCCAGCGTATGCTACTGCACACACACACACACAAATGGGCACCTCTTGAAAATTTTCTCGTCGGCAGCGTACATAGTTATAATATATAAGATATGTGTAAACGTGCCCCTTTCGATTTAATAGTTTTAGTTGCGGGTCCGGTTGGAATGAAATGCCGTGTATAATAAAGTCGAGCTTATTTTCAATCACCTATGCTATAAAAATAAACTTTCAAAGAAAGAAAAAAGTAAGAGAAAAACTTGTTGCGAATCGAACCCAGGTCTCCTGCGCAGTAGGTTCACGTCGTTCCCCTTCACTACTCAATTCCTTACATTTTTGACTTCCTACTTACTGCTCACACAGTACTGGTACGTAGCGGACCGGCTTCTGTGGAATTATATACCTCTATAATCGGAAATACACTTAATTGTTTGCATACTTCCACAAAACATACAAACACCAAATTTTGCATACTTGTTCGTCATGGGATGTGAGTAATGGAAAAATTCCGATATCACGAAAAAGGCGAAATTTTCCATGTAAATGAAGTGTCGAAATTTTTCGTCGTTTCGAAATGCTGGTTTTTAGAGTAGTTCCGCACGCCATAGAAACGTCATATTTTGTCAGGCAGTGAAGCTAGGAACATAGTTTATGATAGAAAAAAGAGCATTAAAATTCGTTTTCGTTTCGCGGCGCAAATCGAAAAAATGTGAAATTTGTAATGGCTGTATCTAGGACGTTGAAATTTCGAGGTGATGTTTATTCTGATGCGTAGTTTGCGAATCCGCCCTTAAACTTGAAAGAAATAGTCATGTTCGGTGTAAGAAAGTACTAGGAATGTTATAAGGGGGCGTCTAATTCTACACAACTTGTAGATATGGTGGAATGACGAAATTGCGTTCAAGTGTGTAGATTACTGCGCATGTGAGGGGAAAAATCCGACATGTTGGAAAAGTCGCCATCTTCGATTCAAAATGTCGGCTCAAAAATTTGTAACCATGAAAATTGTAAGTTGTGCTCTTGGTAGGTAAGCCAGGTTTCGCTATGTTATTAAGGACGTAGTTCAGTTTAAGTGAAGAAACAAATCATTGGAGAAGTCGCCATCTTGAATGCAAAATTGCCATATTTTTGAATTGCCTTCATTTGGACTCTTATGTGGTATATTGAGGAGAATAAAACAAACAAAATTCAACGTAGTAAGTTAGCTCCGCGGTAAAGTGTCTGCTTTCTGAGTAGCAGGTCTGGGTTCGATTCCCCGCCAAACCTTGTTTTATCTTACGTTTTTTTTTCTTATCACGTTGCTTCGTTTTATCAAAATAGTTTCTGTTTTCATTGCGTGAACAAAATATTTTCGTTATTACAGACATAGAGGAAAAGAATATATTTATACACTAACTGTTGATATCGTCTCGAAACTAGGCAGTATGTTCGTGTGAAGCTTCGAGACGATACTCAACTATTTAGAAAGAAACATATGTAGCTTTAGAGATGGGGCAACACCAGTGTTTCTTTCAGAAACAATGTTCCTGAGGATCACAGTTAGTATTCCCAGGGGCACTGCTCATAGTATTCTATTTATTATTCTATTATACACGTATTATTTGGTTTCCTGCGGGGGCACTCTAAGAGCCCCAAGGAGGCAGTGTACCCCCCAAAAACATTTTGGAAAAAAACATTGAGCATCATTTGCACGATATAGTATGATAGCGGTTCAAAAGTTTGTAACCATGAAAATTGTAAGTTGTTCTGACGATAGGACAGTCATGTTTTGGTATACTCTTAAGGAGGAAGGACAGTTTCAATGGAGAAACAAATCATTGGAGAAGTCGCCATCTTGAATGCAAAGTTGCCATGTTGTTGAATTGCCTTGATCTGCCTTGTTATGAGCTATGTTAAACATAATAGAAAAAACATAAATCAACATACGAGCATGGCTCAGAGGTAACGTGTAAGATTTCTAATTAGCAGGTCCGGCTTCTATTGCCGACTAAACGGTTTTTGTATTTTTTTCTTATCTCTATTTCTTTGTATTAGCAAAGTACTTTCTGTTCGTATTGCGGGAACAAAATATTTTCATTATTACATACGTAGAGGCAACTTTTGAGATGGTCCCGAAACGAGGCAATATGTTCGTGTAAATTTTTGGTGACGATACTCAAGCATTCAAAATCAAACATATGTAGCTTTGGAAATGGAACATCACCAGTGTCCCTTTCGGAAGCAATGTTCGGGGGGGACTATTAGCCCGGGGGCACTGCTAATAACATTCTATTTGTTATTGTATTATAAACGTATTATTTTGATCTTGTCACGGGCGCTCTGAGGAGGCAGTGTCCCCCAAAAAGAGTCTGAAAGAAACATTGACATTTTCACGATATAGTGTCCATACAAGACAGCAATACATTTTGTCTCGCGACAACAGTTTCTGCTTCAAACCGAAATGATTGCAAAATATCTCTCTCCCCTTTTATGTCCCTCGTTAAGTTAGATGCGTATACCAAATCTGAAGTGAATACCACAAGTGAAAAGTATAAAATATTAATTTTAAGAAAATACACAAACACACAGGGACGTACGGAGGGGGTGAGTCCTGGGGGTCCAGACCACCCCCGAAATTCCAACTTTTGTGTAAATTTAGCCTAATTTTAGGGACAAGTTTAGGAATTTAAATATAAAATACCCTGATATTGAGTTTTGACCCCCCCCGAAATAAGTTCCAGCGTATGCTACTGCACACACACACACACAAATGGGCACCTCTTGAAAATTTTCTCGTCGGCAGCGTACATAGTTATAATATATAAGATATGTGTAAACGTGCCCCTTTCGATTTAATAGTTTTAGTTGCGGGTCCGGTTGGAATGAAATGCCGTGTATAATAAAGTCGAGCTTATTTTCAATCACCTATGCTATAAAAATAAACTTTCAAAGAAAGAAAAAAGTAAGAGAAAAACTTGTTGCGAATCGAACCCAGGTCTCCTGCGCAGTAGGTTCACGTCGTTCCCCTTCACTACTCAATTCCTTACATTTTTGACTTCCTACTTACTGCTCACACAGTACTGGTACGTAGCGGACCGGCTTCTGTGGAATTATATACCTCTATAATCGGAAACACACTTAATTGTTTGCATAGTTCCACAAAACATACAAACACCAAATTTTGCATACTTGTTCGTCATGGGATGTGAGTAATGGGAAAATTCCGATATCACGAAAAAGGCGACATTTTCCATGTAAATGAAGTGTCGAAATTTTTTGTCTTTTCGAAATGCTGGTTTTTAGAGTAGTTCCGCACACCATAGAAACGTCATGTTTTGTCAGGCAGTGAAGCTAGGCACATAGTTTATGATAGAAAAAAGAGCTTTAAAATTCGTCTTCGTTTCGCGGCGCAAATCGAAAAAATGTGAAATTTGTAATGGCTGTATGTAGGACGTTGAAATTTCGAGGTGATGTTTATTCTGATGCGTAGTTTGCGAATCCGCCCTGAAACTTGAAAAAATAGTCAATTTCGGTGTAAGAAAGTGCTAGGAATGTTATAAGGTGGCGTCTAATTCTACACAACTTGTAGATATGGTGGAATCACGAAATTGCGTTCAAGTGTGTAGATTACACTGCATATGAGGGGAAAAATCCGACATGTTCGAAAAGCCGCCATCTTCGATTCAAAATGGCGTCTCAAAAATTTGTAACCATAAAAATTGTAAGTTGTGCTCTTGGTAGGTAAGCCAGGTTTCGCTATGTTATTAAGGACGTAGTTCAGTTTAAGTGAATAAACAAATCATTGGAGAAGTCGCCATCTTGAATGCAAAATTGCCATATTTTTGAATTGCCTTCATTTGGACTCTTATGTGGTATATTGAGGAGAATAAAACAAGCAGAACTCAACGTAGTAAGTTAGCTCCGCGGTAAAGTGTCTGCTTTCTGAGTAGCAGGTCTAGGTTCGATTCCCCGCCGAACCTTCTTTCTTTTTACGTTTTTTTTCTTATCACGTTGCTTCGTTTTATCAAAATATTTTCTGTTGGCATTGCGTGAACAAAATATTTTCGTTATTACAGACACAGACGAAAAGAATATATTTATACACTAACTGTTGATATCGTCTCGAAACTAGGCAATATGTTCGTGTGAAGCTTCGAGAGGATACTCAACTATTTAGAAAGAAACATATGTAGCTTTAGAGATGGGGCAACACCAGTGTTTCTTTCAGAAACAATGTTCCTGAGGATCACAGTTAGTATTCCCAGGGGCACTGCTCATAGTATTCTATTTATTATTCTATTATACACGTATTATTTGGTCTCCTGCGGGGGCACTCTAAGAGCCCCAAGGAGGCAGTGTACCCCCCAAAAACATTTTGGAAAAAAATATTGAGCATCATTTCCACGATATAGTATACAGACGAGACTAAAATACATTTTGTTTCGCGAGGATAGTGTGTGCTTCGAACCGGAAATAAATGCAAACAATCTCCCTTTTTATACTGGTCGTTTAGATAGATGCGTATACCAAGTTTGAAGTCTATACCACAACTGAAAAAGTATAAGATTATAACTTTTAAGGAAATACACACACACACAGACACACAGACACACACACACACACATATATATATATATATATATATATATATATATATATATATACGCACCTTTTGACAATTTTTTTGTTGGCAGCGTATATAGTTATAATATACGGGATACGTGGAAAAGTGCCTCTTTCGGTTCAGTAGTTTGTTTACAGGACCGGTTGGAGTGAAATGCGTTTTATAATAGACTCAACCCTATAGGCAAACAATATATACTATGAAAATAAACTTTCAAAGAAAGAAAAAGTGAGAAAAAGATTGTTAGGTATCGAACCCAGGTCTCCTTTCCAGTAGGCTCACGTCAATCCCCTACACTACCGATTTCCTTAGATTTTCGACTTCGTTCTTACTGCTCACAAAATACTGGTACGTTGCGGCCGGCATCTGTGGGGAATTATATACCTCTATAATCGGAAACACACTTAATTGTTTGCATACTTCCACAAAACATACAAACACCAAATTTTGCATACTTGTTCGTCATGGGATGTGAGTAATGGGAAAATTCCGATATCACGAGAAAGGCGACATTTTCCATGTAAATGAAGTGTCGAAATTTTTCGTCGTTTCGAAATGCTGGTTTTTAGAGTAGTTCCGCACACCATAGAAACGTCATATTATGTCAGGCAGTGAAGCTAGGAACATAGTTTATGATAGAAAAAAGAGCATTAAAATTCGTTTTCGTTTCGCGGCGCAAATCGAAAAAATGTGAAATTTGTAATGGCTGTATTTAGGATGTTGAAATTTCGAGGTGATGTTTATTCTGATGCGTAGTTTGCGAATCCGCCCTTAAACTTGAAAAAAATAGTCATGTTCGGTGTCCGAAAGTGCTAGGAATGTTATAAGGGGGCGTCTAATTCTACACAACTTGTAGATATGGTGGAATCACGAAATTGCGTTCAAGTGTGTAGAGTACAGCTCATGTGAGGGGAAAAATCCGACATGTTGGAAAAGCCGCCATCTTCGATTCAAAATGGCGGCTCAAAAATTTGTAACCATAAAAATTGTAAGTTGTGCTCTTGGTAGGTAAGCCAGGTTTCGCTATGTTATTAAGGACGTAGTTCAGTTTAAGTGAATAAACAAATCATTGGAGAAGTCGCCATCTTGAATGCAAAATTGCCATATTTTTGAATTGCCTTCATTTGGCCTCTTATGTGGTATATTGAGTAGAATAGAACAAACAAAATTCAACGTAGTAAGTTAGCTCCGCGGTAAAGTGTCTGCTTTCTGAGTAGCAGGTCTGGGTTCGAATCCCCGCAGACCATGTTTTATCTTGCATTTTTTTCTTATCACGTTGCTTCATTTTACCAAATAGTTTCTGTTTTCATTGCGTGAACAAAATATTTTCGTTATTACAGACAGACGGAAAGGATATATTTATACGCTAACTGTTGAGATGGTCTCGAAACTAGGCAGTATGTTCGTGTAAAGTTTCGAGACGATACTGAAGTATTTAAAATCAAACATATGTAGCTTTGGAAATGGAGCATCACCAGTGTCTCTATCGGAAGCAATGTTGGGGGGGGGGATGAAATGACATGAAATCTTTTAGTTTTACGTCCCACGGTATGTTGCAGGGGGAGTATTACCCCGGGGGCACTGCTGATAACATTCTATTTGTTATTGTATTATAAACGTATTATTTTGATCTCGCCAGGGGCGCTCTGAGGAGGCAATGTCCCCCAAAAAGAGTCTGAAAGAAACATTGGGCATCATTTTCACGATATAGTGTCCATACAAGAAAACAATACATTTTGTCTCGCGACAACAGTGTCTGCTTCAAACCAGAAACGATTGCAAAATATCTCTCTCCCCTTTCATGTTCCTCGTTAAGATACATGCGTATACCAAATTTGAAGTGAATACCACAAATGGAAAATATAAAATATTAATTTTAAGGAAATACACACACACACAGGGAAGTACGCAGGGGGTGGGTCCTGGGGGTCCGGACCAGCACCGAAATTCCAACTTTTGAGTAAATTTTGCCTAATTTTTTGGACAAGTTTAGGAATTTCAATATAAAATACACTGATATTGAGTTTGGCCCTTCCCGAAATAAATTCCTGCGTACGCAACTGCGCACACACGCTCATACACGCACACGCACACGCACACACACAAATGGGCACCTTTGAAAATTGTCTCGTCGGCAGCGTACATAATTTTAATATATAAGATACGTGGAAAAGTGCCCCTTTCGATTTAATAGTTTTAGTTGCGGGTACGGTTGGAATGAAATGCCGTATATAATAAAGTCAAGCTTACTTTCAATCACCTATGCTATAAAAATAAACTTTCATAGAAAGAAAAAGTGAGAGAAAAACTTGTTGGGGATCGAACCCAGGTCTTTTGCACAATAGGATCACGTCGTTCCCCTACACTACTCAATACCTTAGATTTTGGATTTCCTGCTTACTGCTCACATAGTACTGGTACGTAGCGGGCCCGCGTCTGTGGAATTACAAATCTAAAATCGGAATAGTAATCGTGTTATATATGTATTTTTTAGGATGATTAAGGAAATGATCTCTTGTTATTTGATTGTAATAAGAAATTGGAAAGACACGATTCTAGTACAATGTTTTACTATAGTGTAGAAAGTGGTGTTGTTTAAGTTGCTATAAACAATTTTTTTAAAAGCCTCCAATAATATTCATATTTTAAATTACCTAGTAAATAAACATCTTCATTGAAAATATAAGAGTAAAGATACAGGAAGACTGTATGTAATTGTCCAGTATAAATAATCATTTCAACAAGTCCTGCTGCCCAATAATTACTTTTGTACCAAAGGACAGCATTGTAATACAGTTTACTACGTTACTGTGCAAAAACTGGTGTTCAATCAAATGTTATGAACTAATGTTTAAAAAGCCTTAACAAAATTCATATTTGTAAATTACTAACAAATTTAGTCATCATGAAAATACAAGACGAGAGATACAGGTAGACTCCGAGAAATTGTCCAGTAAATATGAAATATTTCAAAAAGTCTTGCTGCAGGTAATATGTACTACTATGCCTAAGGGTTCTTTTATAAGGGACTTTTCTATATTACAGTGCAAAATAGTGTTTTCTCAAATGATACCAACAAATGTTTAAAAAGCCTCCAACAATAATCATATTTGTAAATCATATACAAATTGTAGTCTTCATTGAAAATACATGAATAAATATACAGGGATACTGCAAGAATTTGTGCAGTATATATGAAACTTTTCAAGAAATCTTGCTGAGGTAATATGTACCAAATTTCACATAAGTAAATCCCCACGCTAAGCGGGTTTGCATATCCAGGCTCCTAACTATGAAAATATTTACGATCACTCCAACCCCAATCATTTCACAGATTCAACCTGTTGTATATAAGTTATTAGGACGTAAAATTGAATGTAATTTATACGAAAAACCCTTTTATGCATTGCAAGACCTGTAACGTCCAAATATTCACCACAAACTTATAGTTGAATCGACATAAACAAACAAACAAAAAAAAAGTGTGGAGCAGGAAACCACTTTACACAAAAGTCAAAAGAGGTTATTGAAGACATACGAACTGGTCGAGCGGTTTGTGTCACTAGTCTATCAATCAGAAGTTTCTGTGTTCAAACCCTGTAGAAAATATTCGTTTTTTTTTCTGAAAAGTGTGTTCCTATTTTCATCAGAGGACTGAGAACATTTCTTTGAATAAATCTTTGGAAACTGCTTTTCTCTCAAATTCGATTAGAAGCGAACATTATATGAATTGCTAATCTAAAATCCACAGCTGAGAACAAAATATTAAGTATGTTCAATATGTCATTATTATCATTTGATTTGTAATTAAAAACTAATTATAAGCATTGATGATTTCAGAAGATTCTCCCCGGTAATGGTCAAGATATGAATGAGAAAAAACTGATAAAACATTATTAGTCTACTTTGAGCATGATCGAAAATAACTTATGGCCACGAAGGGGAAATTTATGTCGACAGGGTCTCAAATTCTCCGACGGGTCATGACCTGAAATTATCATTGTTTGAAAGGTTTCCTTAACAAATAGAATATTACATTTATTTCTCCTTCTACGTTTTGAAATGGAAAAATCATAATTTTAAATAGAATTATAATACGATAAGCATAAAGATTTATACAACTAATGAAGTAAATATCCTTGTGTAAGTTATCGATTTCTATTCGGATTAAAACTCGAATACTCGTTTGCATCACACTTTAAAGTAATTCCTCTCTCTATATATATTTCCTACTGGAAGGCATGTTTATCTCCAATTACTTAATCAATATTTTTAATAATATATTTTTATTGTAATACTCTTACTATTCAATGTTGTATGCACTTAATTTCTCAAAGCAAAACCTCACAAATGTATAATTGACTAGTAAATATTATCAAATAAATTACCATTTAGTTTACGTAAACATTGCATCGCCTGATTTGAAACTTCGTATTTTAAATAATAATAATAATAATAATAATAATAATAATAATAATAATAATAATAATAATAATAATAATAATAGTAGTAGTAGTAGTAGTAGTAGTAGTAGTAGTAGTAGTAGTAAAATCATAGCCATATCTTTATCAGAATTTCAGGCTTAGTCAATAAATGAATTCAACATAGTCTCTATTCGAAGCTCTATTTAATCGAATCAGATAGAAATACGAAGAGGAACTTCGAGAACAGGTAAAAGAAAAATGTTACTTTGGTGGGTTTGGAAGTAACTTTTAAGAGTTTTTTTTTTTGTTTACAAATTACAGACAAATGCTTTGGACACTTTTTTCTTTTCTTTAAGTTAACTGATTCACCGAACGTATCTGACATATGAGTAACTTGTCTCTATTTTCTACTCGGTTATACACGTTTTACACTCTTTTCCATTAACCTTGAACGACAAGAACACGAACACAAAAACGTCCACATAGGTATGACAGTTAAAATTCCTAACTTCCCCCAAGGGGAATCGAACCCGGGACCACATACACCTGAGGCGCACGTGCTAGCCACTAGACCAGCGGGAAGAGCAAATGCAATGTATTTTTTAGTGTCTGAAGTTTATAGCTATTTCACCCTGTTGTAGTATGTCTATTGATTTTTTAATGTTTACCGTATTCGTTACTTTGAGGAATGATATATATTATTGATATAGGCTTTATTACATATTCGGCCATAAATATTATATAAATTATCATTATTATATAAATTATAAATTATATTATAATCATTATCATCATCATCATCATCATCATCATCCCAGGAATTTATATTTATTTCCAGCAAGACTTTTGCATACCCTCCTAGTGCAATATGATGTTTTTGTAAAACGGCAATTATAAAATTGTCAAGCTGAATTTGAAAGTCATAATAAGTAGTGCTTTATTTATTTATTGCACAATTCTTTTATGCCAGTAGCTTTCGCCACCTTACTCGCTCTTCATGCTTACTCAGGAGGAAGCTGCGGGTCCCTAGGTTGGGAACTACTGCTTTCCACCAAGGAATTCAGACATCCTGTTAGTAATTTGTGTTCTGACCAACATCAGAAAGTTGTGTTCTTCTGTTTCTACTGCGCATGCACCAGTGAATTTCCATGGAAGATCATGAATAATTCTGATAATTTATATAATATTTATGGCCGAATATGTAATAAAACCTATATCAATAATATATATCATTCCTCAAAGTAACGAATACGGTAAACATTAAAAAATCAATAGACATACTACAACAGGGTGAAATAGCTATAAACTTCAGACACTAAAAAATACATTGCATTTGCTCTTCCCGCTGGTCTAGTGGCTAGCACGTGCGCCTCAGGTGTATGTGGTCCCGGGTTCGATTCCCCGTGGGGGAAGTTAGGAATTTTAACTGTCATACCTATGTGGATGTTTTTGTGTTCGTGTTCTTGTCGTTCAAGGTTAATGGAAAAGAGTGTAAAACGTGTATAACCGAGTAGAAAATAGAGACAAGTTACTCATATGTCAGATACGTTCGGTGAATCAGTTAACTTAAAGAAAAGAAAAAAGTGTCCAAAGCATTTGTCTGTAATTTGTAAACAAAAAAAAAAAACTCTTAAAAGTTACTTCCAAACCCACCAAAGTAACATTTTTCTTTTACCTGTTCTCGAAGTTCCTCTTCGTATTTCTATCTGATTCGATTAAATAGAGCTTCGAATAGAGACTCTGTTGAATTCATTTATTGACTAAGCCTGAAATTCTGATAAAGATATGGCTATGATTTTACTACTACTACTACTACTACTACTACTACTACTATTATTATTATTATTATTATTATTATTATTATTATTATTATTATTATTATTATTATTATTATTTAAAATACGAAGTTTCAAATCAGGCGATGCAATGTTTACGTAAACTAAATGATAATTTATTTGATAATATTTACTAGTCAATTATACATTTGTGAGGTTTTGCTTTGAGAAATTAAGTGCATACAACATTGAATAGTAAGAGTATTACAATAAAAATATATTATTAAAAATATTGATTAAGTAATTGGAGTTAAACATGCCTTCCAGTAGGAAATATATATAGAGAGAGGAATTACTTTAAAGTGTGATGCAAACGAGTATTCGAGTTTTAATCCGAATAGAAATCGATAGCTTACACAAGAATATTTACTTCATTAGTTGTATAAATCTTTATGCTTATCGTATTATAATTCTATTTAAAATTATGATTTTTCCATTTCAAAACGTAGAAGGAGAAATAAATGTAATATTCTATTTGTTAAGGATACCTTTCAAACAGTTAAGATTTTAGGGCATGACCTGTCGGAGAATTTGAGACCCTGACGACATAAATTTCCCCTTCATGGCCATAAGTTATCTTCGATCATGCTCAAATGGACTAATAATGTTTTATCAGTTTTTTCTCATTCATATCTTGACCATTACCGGGGGAGAATCTTCTGAAATTGTCAATGCTTATAATTAGTTTTTCACTACAAATCAAAGGATAATAATGACATATTGAACATACTTAATATTTTGTTCTCAGCTGTGGATGTTAGATTTTCAATTCATATAATGTTCGCTTCTAATCGAATTTGAGAGAAAAGCAGTTTCCAAAGATTTATTCAAAGAAATGTTCTCAGTCCTCTGATGAAAATAGGAACACACTTTTCAGAAAAAGAAAAACGAATATTTTCTACAGGGTTTGAACACAGAAACTTCTGATTGATAGACTAGTGACACAAACCGCTCGACCAGTTCGTATGTCTTCAATAACCTCTTTTGACTTTTGTGTAAAGTGGTTTCCTGCTCCACACTTTTTTTTTGTTTGTTTATGTCGATACAACTATAAGTTTGTGGTGAATATTTGGACGTTACAGGTCTTGCAATGCACAAAAGGGTTTTTCGTATAAATTACATTCAATTTTACGTCCTAATAACTTATATACAACAGGTTGAATCTGTGAAATGATTGGGGTTGGAGTGATCGTAAATATTTTCATAGTTAGGAGCCTGGATATGCAAACCCGCTTAGCGTGGGGATTTACTTATGTGAAATTTGGTACAACTATGCCCATGGTTTCCATTATAATCCACTGTACTACATTATAGTACAAAAGTAGTGTTCACTCAAATGCTATGAAAAAAATTTAAACAATCTCCAACAATATTTATATTTGTAAATTATCTAGTAAAATGTAGTCTTCATTGTAAATACAAGAATAAATGTGCAGGAAGACTGAAATATTTTCCCACCCTTATATCACAGGTATGAATTACTTTTCCTGCTGGTAATATGTACAATTAACTACAAGGACACTATTATATTACATTGTACTAAATTACACTGCAAAACATAATATTAAAAAATGCTACGAATAAATATTTGAAAGGTTGCAAAAATCACATTTGTAAACAGTGAGTGTTTTCGCAAAATGCAAGGTTTAATAGGTAGGCTATTGGAAGACAGTGTCCGCTGTTTATGTTTGAGAAAATAAATTCTGTTATTGTCTCTAACATGTATAGGTGTGCGCAAAGTGTACATAATAAGCCATGCACATGATTACCAGAGTAGAAGTAGTAATAGAGTTCTTTCTAATAAATTGTGTGTTTGCTTTTCAAAGTTACATGGAAGGAATAATAACGGGTGGAATTGAAGTATGTGTTGGTAACAGGTGTCTGCTGTAAAGGGAAGTGAATTCCTGAAGGAATAGTTTTCTAGAACATGACACCTCATGGCAAAGGCCTGACCGGGGGCCTGGGGGCGGAGCCCCCAGCGAGCTTTAGCGAGTTATATACCTCTAAAGTCGGAAACACACTTAATTGTTTGCATACTTCCACAAAACATACAAACACCAAATTTTGCATACTTGTTCGTCATGGGATGTGAGTAATGGGAAAATTCCAATATCAAGAAAAAGGCTACATTTTCCATGTAAATGAAGTTTCGAAATTTTTCGTCGTTTCGAAATGCGTGTTTTTAGAGTAGTTCCGCACACCATAGAAACGTCATATTTTGTCAGGCAGTGAAGCTAGGAAATGATAGAAAAAAAAACATTAAAATTCGTTTTCGTTTCGCGGCGCAAATCGAAAAAATGTGAAATTTGTAATGGCTGTATCTAGGATGTTGAAATTTCGAGGTGATGTTTATTCTGATGCGTAGTTTGCGAATCCGCCCTTAAACTTGAAAAAAATAGTCATGTTCGGTGTCAGAAAGTGCTAGGAATGTTATAAGGGCGCGTCTAATTCTACACAACTTGTAGATACGGTGGAATCACGAAATTGCGTTCAAGTGTGTAGATTACAGCTCATGTGAGGGGAAAAAGCCGACATGTTGGAAAAGTCGTCATCTTCGATTCAAAATGGCATCTCAAAAATTTGTAACCATGAAAATTGTAAGTTGCGCTCTTGGTAGGTAAGCCAGGTTTCGCTATGTTATTAAGGACGTAGTTCAGTTTAAGTGGAGAAACAAATCATTGGAGAAGTCGCCATCTTGAATTCAAAATTGCCATATTTTTGAATTGCCTTCATTTGGCATCTTATTTGTTATATTGAGGAGAATAGAACAAACAGATTTCAACATAGTAAGTTAGCTTCGCGGTAAAGTGTCTGCTTTCTGAGTAGCAGGTCTGGGTTCGAATCCCCGCGAACCTTGTTTTATCTTGCGTTTTTTTTTCTTATCACGTTACTTCATTTTACCAAATAGTTTCTGTTGGCATTGCGTGAACAAAATATTTTCGTTGTTACAGACATAGACCGAATGGATATATTTATACGCTAACTGTTGAGATAGTCTCGAAACTAGCAGTATGTTCGTGTAAAGTTTCGAGACGATACTGAAGTATTTAAAATCAAACATATGTAGCTTTGGAAATGGAGCATCACCAGTGTCTCAATCGGAAGCAATGTTCGGGGGAAGGGGAGTATTACCCCGGGGGCACTGCTGATAACATTCTATTTGTTATTGTATTATAAACGTATTATTTTGATCTTGCCAGGGGCGCTCTGAGGAGGCAGTGTCCCCCAAAAAGAGTCTGAAACAAACAATGGGCATCATTTTCACGATATAGTGTCCATACAAGACTACAATACATTTTGTCTCGCAACAACAGTGTCTGCTTCAAACCGGAAACGATTGCAAAATATCTCTCTCCCCTTTTATGTTCCTAGTTAAGATACATGCGTATACCAAATTTGAAGTGAATACCACAAATGGAAAGTATAAAATATTAATTTTAAGGAAATACACACACACACAGGGACGTACGCAAGGGGTGGGTCCTGGGGGTCCGGACCACCACCGAAATTCCAACTTTTGAGTAAATTTCGTCTAATTTTAGGACAAGTTTAGGAATTTCAATATAAAATACACTGATATTGAGTTTGGCCCTTCCCGAAATAAATTATTGCGTACGTAAGTGCGCACACACGCTCATACACAAAGACACACACACACAAATGGGCACCTTTGAAAATTGTCTCGTCGGCAGCCTACATAATTTTAATATATAAGATACGTGGAAAAGTGTCCCTTTCGATTTAATAGTTTTAGTTGCGGGTCCGGTTGGAATGAAATGCCGTATATAATAAAGTCAAGCTTATTTTCAATCACCTATGTTATAAAAATAAACTTTCAAAGAAAGAAAAAGTGAGAGAAAAACTTGCCGGGAATCGAACCCAGGCCTTTTGCACAGTAGGCTCACGTCGTTCCCCTACACTAGTCAATTCCTTAGACTCTGGATTTCCTACTTACTGCTCACAAAGTACTGGTACGTAGCGGGCCCGCGTCTATGGAATTATATACCTCTAAAGTCGGAAACACACTAAATTATTTTGCATACTTCCACAAAACATACAAACACCAAATTTTGCATACTTGTTCGTCATGGGATGTGAGTAATGGGAAAATTCCGATATCACGAAAAAGGCGACATTTTTCATGTAAATGAAGTGTCGAAATTTTTCGTCGTTTCGAAATGCTGGTTTTTAGAGTAGTTACGCACACCATAGAAACGTCATATTTTGTCAGGCAGTGAAGCTAGGAACATACTTTCTGATAGAAAAAAGAGCATTAAAATTCGTTTTCGTTTCGCGGCGCAAATCGAAAAAATGTGAAATTTGTAATGGCTGTATCTAGGATGTTGAAATTTCGAGGTGATGTTTATTCTGATGCGTAGTTTGCGAATCCGCCCTTAAACTTGAAAAAAAAATAGTCATGTTCGGTGTCAGAAAGTGCTAGGAATGTTATAAGGGCGCGTCTAATTCTACACAACTTGTAGATATGGTGGAATCACGAAATTGCGTTCAAGTGTGTAGAGTACAGCTCATGTGAGGGGAAAAATCCGACATGTTGGAAAAGTCGTCATCTTCGATTCAAAATGGCATCTCAAAAATTTGTAACCATGAAAATTGTAAGTTGCGCTCTTGGTAGGTAAGCCAGGTTTCGCTATGTTATTAAGGACGTAGTTCAGTTTAAGTGGAGAAGCAAATCATTGGAGAAGTAGCCATCTTGAATTCAAAATTGCCATATTTTTGAATTGCCTTCATTTGGCCTCTTATGTGGTATATTGAGTAGAATAGAGCAAACAGAATTGAAAGTAGTAAATTAGCTACGCGGTAAAGTGTCTGATTTCTGAGTAGCAGGTCTGGGTTCGAATCCCCGCAGACCATGTTTTGTTTTGCATTTTTTTTCTTATCACGTTGCTTCATTTTACCAAATAGTTTCTGTTGGCATTGCGTGAACAAAATATTTTCGTTATTACAGACAGACGGAAAGGATATATTTATACGCTAACTGTTGAGATGGTCTCGAAACTAGGCAGTATGTTCGTGTAAAGTTTCGAGACGATACTGAAGTATCTAAAATCAAACATATGTAGCTTTGGAAATGGATCATCACCAGTGTCTCTATCGGAAGCAATGTTCGGGGGGGGGGGTGAGTATTACCCCGGGGGCACTGCTGATAACATTCTATTTGTTATTGTATTATAAACGTATTATTTTGATCTCGCCAGGGGCGCTCTGAGGAGGAAATGTCCGCCAAAAAGTTTCTGAAAGAAACATTGGGCACCATTTTCACGATATAGTGTCCATACAAGACAACAATACATTTTGTCTCGCGACAACAGTGTCTGCTTTAAACCGGAAACGATTGCAAAATATCTCTCTCCCCTTTTATGTTCCTCGTTAAGATACATGCGTATACCAAATTTGAAGTGAATACCACAAATGGAAAGTATAAAATATTAATTTTAAGGAAATACACACACACACAGGGACGTACGCAGGGGGTGGGTCCTGGGGGTCCGGACCAACACCGCAATTCCAACTTTTCAGTAAATTTAGCCTAATTTTTGGGACAAGTTTAGGAATTTCAATATAAAATACACTGATATTGAGTTTGGCCCTTCCCCAAATAAATTCCTGCGTACGCAACTGCGCACACACGCTCATACACGCACACACACACACACAAATGGGCACCTTTGAAAATTGTCTCGTCGGCAGCGTACTTAATTTTAATATATAAGATACGTGGAAAAGAGCCCATTTCGATTTAATAGTTTTAGTTGCGGGTCCGGTTGGAATGAAATGCCGTATATAATAAAGTCAAGCTTATTTTCAATCACCTATGCTATAAAAATAAACTTTCAAAGAAAGAAAAAGTGAGAGAAAAACTTGTTGGGGATCGAACGCAGGTCTTTTGCACAGTAGGCTCACGTCGTTCCCCTACACTACTCAATTCCTTAGATTTTGGACATCCTACTTACTGCTCACATGGTACTGGTACGTAGCGGGCCGGCGTCCGTGGAATTATTATATACCTCTAAAGTCGGAAACACACTTAATTGTTTGCATACTTCCACAAAACATACAAACACCAAATTTTGCATACTTGTTCGTCATGGGATGTGAGTCATGGGAAAATTCCGATATCACGAAAAAGGCGACATTTTCCATGTAAATGAAGTTTCGAAATTTTTCGTCGTTTCGAAATGCTGGTTTTTAGAGTAGTTCCGCACACCATAGAAACGTCATATTTTGTCAGGCAGTGAAGATAGGAACATAGTTTATGATAGAAAAAGAGCATTAAAATTCGTTTTCGCTTCGCGGCGCAAATCGAAAAAATGTGAAATTTGTAATGGCTGTATCTAGGATGTTGAAATTTCGAGGTGATGTTTAATCTGATGCGTAGTTTGCGAATCCGCCCTTAAACTTGAAAAAAATAGTCATGTTCGGTGTCAGAAAGTGCTAGGAATGTTATAAGGGCGCGTCTAATTCTACACAACTTGTAGATATGGTGGAATCACGAAATTGCGTTCAAGTGTGTAGAGTACAGCTCATGTGAGGGGAAAAATCCGACATGTTGGAAAAGTCGTCATCTTCGATTCAAAATGGCATCTCAAATATTTGTAACCATGAAAATTGTAAGTTGCGCTCTTGGTAGGTAAGCCAGGTTTCGCTATGTTATTAAGGACGTAGTTCAGTTTAAGTGGAGAAGCAAATCATTGGAGAAGTCGCCATCTTGAATTCAAAATTGCCATATTTTTGAATTGCCTTCATTTGGCCTCTTATGTGGTATATTGAGTAGAATAGAGCAAACAGAATTGAACGTAGTAAGTTAGCTCCGCGGTAAAGTGTCTGATTTCTGAGTAGCAGGTCTGGGTTCGAATCCCCGCAGACCATGTTTTGTTTTGCATTTTTTTCTCATCACGTTGCTTCATTTTACCAAATAGTTTCTGTTGGCATTGCGTGAACAAAATATTTTCGTTATTACAGACAGACGGAAAGGATATATTTATACGCTAACTGTTGAGATGGTCTCGAAACTAGGCAGTATGTTCGTGTAAAGTTTCGAGACGATACTGAAGTATTTAAAATCAAACATATGTAGCTTTGGAAATGGATCATCACCAGTGTCTCTATCGGAAGCAATGTTCGGGGGGGGTGAGTATTACCCCGGGGGCACTGCTGATAACATTCTATTTGTTATTGTATTATAAACGTATTATTTTGATCTCGCCAGGGGCGCTCTGAGGAGGCAATGTCCCCCAAAAAGTATCTGAAAGAAACATTGGGCATCATTTTCACGATATAGTGTCCATACAAGACAACAATACATTTTGTCTCGCGACAACAGTGTCTGCTTTAAACCGGAAACGATTGCAAAATATCTCTCTCCCCTTTTATGTTCCTCGTTAAGATACATGCGTATACCAAATTTGAAGTGAATACCACAAATGGAAAGTATAAAATATTAATTTTAAGGAAATACACACACACACAGGGACGTACGCAGGGGGTGGGTCCTGGGAGTCCGGACCACCTCCAAAATTCCAACTTTTCAGTAAAATTAGCCTAATTTTTGGGACAAGTTTAGGAATTTCAATATAAAATACACTGATATTGAGTTTGGCCCTTCCCCAAATAAATTCCTGCGTACGCAACTGCGCACACACGCTCATACACGCACACACACACACACAAATGGGCACCTTTGAAAATTGTCTCGTCGGCAGCGTACATAATTTTAATATATAAGATACGTGGAAAAGAGCCCCTTTCGATTTAATAGTTTTAGTTGCGGGTCCGGTTGGAATGAAATGCCGTATATAATAAAGTCAAGCTTATTTTCAATCACCTATGCTATAAAAATAAATTTTAAAGAAAGAAAAAGTGAGAGAAAAACTTGTTGGGGATCGAACGCAGGTCTTTTGCACTGTAGGCTCACGTCGTTCCCCTACACTACTCAATTCCTTAGATTTTGAACATCCTACTTACTGCTCACATGGTACTGGTACGTAGCGGGCCCGCGTCCGTGGAATTATATACCTCTAAAGTCGGAAACACACTTAATTGTTTGCATACTTCCACAAAACATACAAACACCAAATTTTGCATACTTGTTCGTCATGGGATGTGAGTAATGGGAAAATTCCGATATCACGAAAAAGGCGACATTTTTCATGTAAATGAAGTGTCGAAATTTTTCGTCGTTTCGAAATTTTTCGTCGTTTCGAAATGCTGGTTTTTAGAGTAGTTCCGCACACCATAGAAACGTCATATTTTGTCAGGCAGTGAAGCTAGGAAATGATAGAAAAAAGAGCATTAAAAATCGTTTTCGTTTCGCGGCGCAAATCGAAAAAATGTGAAATTTATAATGGCTGTATCTAGGATGTTGAAATTTCGAGGTGATGTTTATTCTGATGCGTAGTTTGCGAATCCGCCCTTAAACTTGAAAAAAATAGTCATGTTCGGTGTCAGAAAGTGCTAGGAATGTTATAAGGGCGCGTCTAATTCTACACAACTTGTAGATATGGTGGAATCACGAAATTGCGTTCAAGTGTGTAGAGTACAGCTCATGTGAGGGGAAAAATCCGACATGTTGGAAAAGTCGTCATCTTCGATTCAAAATGGCATCTCAAATATTTGTAACCATGAAAATTGTAAGTTGCGCTCTTGGTAGGTAAGCCAGGTTTCGCTATGTTATTAAGGACGTAGTTCAGTTTAAGTGGAGAAGCAAATCATTGGAGAAGTCGCCATCTTGAATTCAAAATTGCCATATTTTTGAATTGCCTTCATTTGGCCTCTTATGTGGTATATTGAGTAGAATAGAGCAAACAGAATTGAACGTAGTAAGTTAGCTCCGCGGTAAAGTGTCTGATTTCTGAGTAGCAGGTCTGGGTTCGAATCCCCGCAGACCATGTTTTGTTTTGCATTTTTTTCTCATCACGTTGCTTCATTTTACCAAATAGTTTCTGTTGGCATTGCGTGAACAAAATATTTTCGTTATTACAGACAGACGGAAAGGATATATTTATACGCTAACTGTTGAGATGGTCTCGAAACTAGGCAGTATGTTCGTGTAAAGTTTCGAGACGATACTGAAGTATTTAAAATCAAACATATGTAGCTTTGGAAATGGATCATCACCAGTGTCTCTATCGGAAGCAATGTTCGGGGGGGGGTGAGTATTACCCCGGGGGCACTGCTGATAACATTCTATTTGTTATTGTATTATAAACGTATTATTTTGATCTCGCCAGGGGCGCTCTGAGGAGGCAATGTCCCCCAAAAAGTATCTGAAAGAAACATTGGGCATCATTTTCACGATATAGTGTCCATACAAGACAACAATACATTTTGTCTCGCGACAACAGTGTCTGCTTTAAACCGGAAACGATTGCAAAATATCTCTCTCCCCTTTTATGTTCCTCGTTAAGATACATGCGTATACCAAATTTGAAGTGAATACCACAAATGGAAAGTATAAAATATTAATTTTAAGGAAATACACACACACACAGGGACGTACGCAGGGGGTGGGTCCTGGGAGTCCGGACCACCACCGAAATTCCAACTTTTCAGTAAATTTAGCCTAATTTTTGGGACAAGTTTAGGAATTTTAATATAAAATACACTGATATTGAGTTTGGCCCTTCCCCAAATAAATTCCTGCGTACGCAACTGCGCACACACGCTCATACACGCACACACACACACACAAATGGGCACCTTTGAAAATTGTCTCGTCGGCAGCGTACATAATTTTAATATATAAGATACGTGGAAAAGAGCCCATTTCGATTTAATAGTTTTAGTTGCGGGTCCGGTTGGAATGAAATGCCGTATATAATAAAGTCAAGCTTATTTTCAATCACCTATGCTATAAAAATAAATTTTAAAGAAAGAAAAAGTGAGAGAAAAACTTGTTGGGGATCGAACGCAGGTCTTTTGCACAGTAGGCTCACGTCGTTCCCCTACACTACTCAATTCCTTAGATTTTGAACATCCTACTTACTGCTCACATGGTACTGGTACGTAGCGGGCCCGCGTCCGTGGAATTATATACCTCTAAAGTCGGAAACACACTTAATTGTTTGCATACTTCCAGAAAACATACAAACACCAAATTTTGCATACTTGTTCGTCATGGGATGCGAGTAATGGGAAAATTCCGATATCACGAAAAAGGCGACATTTTCCATGTAAATGAAGTTTCGAAATTTTTCGTCGTTTCGAAATGCTGGTTTCTAGAGTAGTTCCGCACACCATAGAAACGTCATATTTTGTCAGGCAGTGAAGCTAGGAACATAGTTTATGATAGAAAAAAGAGCATTAAAATTCGTTTTCGTTTCGCGGCGCAAATCGAAAAAATGTGAAATTTGTAATGGCTGTATCTAGGATGTTGAAATTTCGAGGTGATGTTTATTCTGATGCGTAGTTTGCGAATCCGCCCTTAAACTTGAGAAAAATAGTCATGTTCGGTGTAAGAAAGTGGTAGGAATGTTATAAGGGCGCGTCTAATTCTACACAACTTGTAGATATGGTGGAATCACGAAATTGCGTTCAAGTGTGTAGAGTACAGCTCATGTGAGGGGAAAAATCCGACATGTTGGAAAAGTCGTCATCTTCGATTCAAAATGGCATCTCAAAAATTTGTAACCATGAAAATTGTAAGTTGCGCTCTTGGTAGGTAAGCCGGGTTTCGCTATGTTATTAAGGACGTAGTTCAGTTTAAGTGGAGAAGCAAATCATTGGAGAAGTCGCCATCTTGAATTCAAAATTGCCATATTTTTGAATTGCCTTCATTTGGCCTCTTATGTGGTATATTGAGTAGAATAGAGCAAACAGAATTGAACGTAGTAAGTTAGCTCCGCGGTAAAGTGTCTGATTTCTGAGTAGCAGGTCTGGGTTCGAATCCCCGCAGGCCATGTTTTGTTTTGCATATTTTCTTATCACGTTGCTTCATTTTACAAAATAGTTTCTGTTGGCATTGCGTGAACAAAATATTTTCGTTATTACAGACAGACGGAAAGGATATATTTATACGCTAACTGTTGAGATGGTCTCTAAACTAGGCAGTATGTTCGTGTAAAGTTTCGAGACGATACTGAAGTATTTAAAATCAAACATATGTAGCTTTGGAAATGGATCATCACCAGTGTCTCTATCGGAAGCAATGTTCGGGGGGGGTGAGTATTACCCCGGGGGCACTGCTGATAACATTCTATTTGTTATTGTATTATAAACGTATTATTTTGATCTCGCCAGGGGCGCTCTGAGGAGGCAATGTCCCCCAAAAAGTGTCTGAAAGAAACATTGGGCATCATTTTCACGATATAGTGTCCATACAAGACAACAATACATTTTGTCTCGCGACAACAGTGTCTGCTTTAAACCGGAAACGATTGCAAAATATCTCTCTCCCCTTTTATGTTCCTCGTTAAGATACATGCGTATACCAAATTTGAAGTGAATACCACAAATGGAAAGTATAAAATATTAATTTTAAGGAAATACACACACACAAAGGGACGTACGCAGGGGGTGGTTCCTGGGAGTCCGGACCACTACCGAAATTCCAACTTTTCAGTAAATTTAGCCTAATTTTTGGGACAAGTTTAGGAATTTCAATATAAAATACACTGATATTGAGTTTGGCTCTTCCCCAAATAAATTCCTGCGTACGCAACTGCGCACACACGCTCATACACGCATACACACATACACACAAATGGGCACCTTTGAAAATTGTCTCGTCGGCAGCGTACATAATTTTAATATATAAGATACGTGGAAATGAGCCCCTTTCGATTTAATAGTTTTAGTTGCGGGTCCGGTTGGAATGAAATGCCGTATATAATAAAGTCAAGCTTATTTTCAATCACCTATGCTATAAAAATAAACTTTCAAAGAAAGAAAAAGTGAGAGAAAAACTTGTTGGGGATCGAACGCAGGTCTTTTGCACAGTAGGCTCACGTCGTTCCCCTACACTACTCAATTCCTTAGATTTTGAACATCCTACTTACTGCTCACATGGTACTGGTACGTAGCGGGCCCGCGTTCGTGGAATTATATACCTCTAAAGTCGGAAACACACTTAATTGTTTGCATACTTCCACAAAACATACAAACACCAAATTTTGCATACTTGTTCGTCATGGGATGTGAGTAATGGGAAAATTCGGATATCACGAAAAAGGCGACATTTTCCATGTAAATGAAGTGTCGAAATTTTTCGTCGTTTCGAAATGCTGGTTATTAGAGTAGTTCCGCACACCATAGAAACGTCATATTTTGTCAGGCAGTGAAGCTAGAAACATAGTTTATGATAGAAAAAAGAGCTTTAAAATTCGTTTTCGCTTCGCGGCGCAAATCGAAAAAATGTGAAATTTGTAATGGCTGTATCTAGGATGTTGAAATTTCGAGGTGATGTTTATTCTGATGCGTAGTTTGCGAATCCGCCCTTAAACTTGAAAAAAATAGTCATGTTCGGTGTCAGAAAGTGCTAGGAATGTTATAAGGGGGCGTCTAATTCTACACAACTTGTAGATATGGTGGAATCACGAAATTGCGTTCAAGTGTGTAGAGTACAGCTCATGTGAGGGGAAAAATCCGACATGTTGGAAAAGTCGTCATCTTCGATTCAAAATGGCATCTCAAAAATTTGTAACCATGAAAATTGTAAGTTGCGCTCTTGGTAGGTAAGCCTGGTTTCGCTATGTTATTAAGGACGTAGTTCAGTTTAAGTGGAGAAGCAAATCATTGGAGAAGTCGCCATCTTGAATTCAAAATTGCCATATTTTTGAATTGCCTTCATTTGGCCTCTTATGTGGTATATTGAGTAGAATAAAGCAATCAGAATTGAAGGTAGTAAGTTAGCTCCGCGGTAAAGTGTCTGATTTCTGAGTAGCAGGTCTGGGTTCGAATCCCCGCATACCATGTTTTGTTTTGCATTTTTTTCTTATCACGTTGCTTCATTTTACCAAATAGTTTCTGTTGGCATTGCGTGAACAAAATATTTTCGTTATTACAGACAGACGGAAAGGATATATTTATACGCTAACTGTTGAGATGGTCTCGAAACTAGGCAGTATGTTCGTGTAAAGTTTCGAGACGATACTGAAGTATTTAAAATCAAACATATGTAGCTTTGGAAATGGATCATCACCAGTGTCTCTATCGGAAGCAATGTTCGGGGGGGTGAGTATTACCCCGGGGGCACTGCTGATAACATTCTATTTGTTATTGTATTATAAACGTATTATTTTGATCTCGCCAGGGGTGCTCTGAGGAGGCAATGTAACCCAAAAAGTGTCTGAAAGAAACATTGGGCATCATTTTCACGATATAGTGTCCATACAAGACAACAATACATTTTGTCTCGCGACAACAGTGTCTGCTTTAAACCGGAAACGATTGCAAAATATCTCTCTCCCCTTTTATGTTCTTCGTTAAGATACATGCGTATACCAAATTTGAAGTGAATACCACAAATGGAAAGTATAAAATATTAATTTTAAGGAAATACACACACACACAGGGACGTACGCAGGGGGTGGGTCCTGGGGGTCCGGACCACCACCGAAATTCCAACTTTTCAGTAAATTTAGCCTAATTTTTGGGACAAGTTTAGGAATTTCAATATAAAATACACTGATATTGAGTTTGGCCCTTCCCCAAATAAATTCCTGCGTACGCAACTGCGCACACACGCTCATACACGCACACACACACACACAAATAGGCACTTTTGAAAATTGTCTCGTCGGCAGCGTACATAATTTTAATATATAAGATACGTGGAAAAGAGCCCCTTTCGATTTAATAGTTTTAGTTGCGGGTCCGGTTGGAATGAAATGCCGTATATAATAAAGTCAAGCTTATTTTCAATCACCTATGCTATAAAAATAAACTTTCAAAGAAAGAAAAAGTGAGAGAAAAACTTGTTGGGGATCGAACGCAGGTCTCTTGCACAGTAGGCTCACGTCGTTCCCCTACACTACTCAATTCCTTAGATTTTGGACATCCTACTTACTGCTCACATGGTACTGGTACGTAGCGGGCCCGCGTCCGTGGAATTACACCTCTAAAATCGGAATAGTAATCGTGTTATATATGTGTTTTCTCGGATGATTAAGGAAATGATCTCTTGTTATTTGATTGTAATAAGAAATTTGAGAGACACGATTCTAGTACAATGTTTTACTACAGTGTAGAAAGTAGTGTTGTTTAAGTTGCTATAAACAATTTTTTTAAAAGCCTCCAATAAAATTCATATTTTAAATTACCTAGTAAATTAACGTCTTCATTGAAAATATAAGAGTAAAGATACAGGAAGACTGTATGTAATTGTCCAGTGTAAATAATCATTTCAGCAAGTCCTGCTGCCCAATAACTACTTTTGTACCAAAGGACATTATTGTAATACAGTGTACTACGTTACTGTGCAAAAACTGGTGTTCAATCAAATGTTATGAACTAATGTTTAAAAAGCCTTAAAAAAAATTCATATTTGTAAATTACGAACAAATTTAGTCTTCATAAAAATACAAGACGAGAGATACAGGTAGACTGCAAGAAATTGTCCAGTAAATATTAAATATTTAAAAATGTCTTGCTGCAGGTAATATGTACTACTATGCCGAAGGGTTCTTTTATAAGGGACTTCTCTATATTACAGTGCAAAATAGTGTTTTCTCAAATGATACCAACAAATGTTTAAAAAGCCTCCAACAATAATCATATTTGTAAATCACCTACAAATTGTAGTCTTCATTGAAAATACATGAATAAATATACAGGGAGACTGCAAGAATTTGTGCAGTATATATGAAACTTTTCAAGAAATCTTGCTGAGGTAATATGTACAACTATGCCCAAGGTTTCTATTATAATCCACTGCACTACATTATAGTACAAAAGTAGTGTTCACTCAAATGCTATGAAAAAAATTTAAACAATCTCCAACAATATTCATATTTGTAAATTATCTAGTAAATTGTAGTCTTCATTGTAAATACAAGAATAAATGTGCTGGAAGACTGAAATATTTTCCCACCCTTATATCACAGATATGAATTACTTTTCCTGCTGGTAATATGTACCAAATTTCACAAAATTAAATGCCCACGTTAAGCGGGTTTGCATATCCAGGCTCCTAACTATGAAAACATTTACGCTCACTCCAACCTCAATCATTTCACGAATTCAACCTGTTTTACGTATGTTATTAGGACATAATATCGATTGTGATTTATTCTAAAAACACTTTTATACATTGCAAGAGCTGTAACGTCCAAATATTTACTGAGAACTCATAGTCGTATCGGAATAAACAAAAGCGAGTATGGAACAGTAAACTGCTTTCACAAGAGGCAAAAGAAGATGTGCAAAGGCATACAAAACGGTCGAGTGGTTTGGGTCGATACACTATCAATCACATGTTTGTGTGTTCAAACCCGGTAGTAAGTTGTTTCTTTTTATGTGTCTTCCTATTTTCATCCGGAGGCTGAAAATATTTCTTTGAGTAACTCATTGAAAACTTCTTTTGTTTCAAATTCGATTAGAACGGAACATTATATGAATTGCGAATCTTAAATCCATAGCCAAAAAAAAAAAAAGGAAGTATACTCACTACTCCATTATCCTCTGATTTGTAACGAAAAACTATTTATAAACAGTGGTGACTTAACAAAATTATCCTCGGGGGGAATTTCAATGTGCGTCTGGAGGGCAAACATTGGTAGCCCACATTGAGCACGATCGAATATGTGGTCCTGAAGGCGGAAATTTCTTAGCTCGAAAGGGGTCTCAGATTCTCCGTCAAATCACGTCTTGAAAGTATCATTGGTTAAAAGCTTTTCGTAGCAAATATAATATTACACTTGTTTCTCGTTCTACATTTAGAATTGGTAAAATCATAACTTACAGAGGATTATAATAAAAGCATAAAAATTACAATACCAATCATGTATAAATTATCCTGTAAGTTACCAACTTTGGGTCAGATTAAAACTCAAATATTTGTTTTCGGATTGCACTTAGAAGTAAGTCCTCTCTGTATAATCCTGATTGGAAACCCATGTATAACTCTAATTAATTAATCAGTATTTATACAAATATTTTTTTATTTTACTATTTTTACTATTCAATATTATATACACTTCATTTCCAAAATCAAAATTGTACGAGTATGTATATTGTACGAGTGCAGATTCGGAAATAAATGATTATTTATCATATATATTGGTCTCTATTCGAAATTCTATTTAATCGAATCCGACAAGAACACAGACAGAAACATTGAGAACAGGTGGAAAAAAGGAGAGAAAAAGGTGCTGTACCCGGCGGAGATTCGAACTTAGTTCGAAAGGTGCTTTATAAGTCGAACGCTTTAGGCCACACGGCTATGGTAACAACTAGTGATTGTAGCAAAGGCTTCGAGTAGTAGTTCCTATTACAGAATAACGTTTTCTATTGCCTAAAATTTAAACCTAATTTACTTTGATATAATATATCTATTAATTTGTTTCATGATAACGTTTTCGTTACTTTGATGAATGATGTATGTTGTTGATATAGATTCTATTACACGTTCTTTCGTAAATATTATAGAAAGTATCAGGGTTATTTATGATCTTTCATGGAAATTGACTGGCGCATGCGCAGTACACAGACAGTTCAATTGGAAGGCGAGGAAGGAAACGCTAACACACTGTTAGAATGTTTCATCGCTGTGAAGTATAAAGAACAGCTAAAATGAATTTTACTCTTGTCATTGCGTAAAGAATCACCAGGTTAATGTTTGTCCAAGTTCTCACTGATCAACTGGACTCATGAAAAATAATTAATATTGTCATTACTGCACAATATGAAGAATAAATAACGTAAATTACACCACATTGTTCTCGAATTCGAACCTAGCTAAGGAAGGGACAATAAACAAAATGTGATTTATTCATTCGAATTGAGATAATTTAATGAAACTAGAAATTACACAATCAAAAGGAAAAACATCGTTAAAAAGGCAATAATACTTTTATCCGAGATGTAAAATAAAGGTATTAATTTACTGAAATGAAAGTAATATTGGGCATGATATAGAGTAAGAAAAAAAAGTAAATGTATTCTTAGAAACGTTCAAAGTAAATTCACAAATACTTTTTGAAGATATACTACTCTTCCTTAACGTTTTAACGAACTAATAAGTAAACAAGCAAAGGAAAAGAATGAAGAACGAAAGTATTGCTCTTGAAGAAATATAATAAATAAATGAAACTTAAATAAATGTTTACACAAAAATAACACACTAGTACTTCGTGTAATCACCTCCAGAGTCAATAACTTTTTGAAGTCTGGAGGGGATACTAGATACAAGTCTCGAGCAATACGACGGTGTGTCACGAAAATGTTGCCACAGTTCCATAACATGATTTTGAAGAAACGTTTGGTCTCTGTCTTCACGTCTCTCTTCCCATTCTTGCACCATGTAGGCCCAGAGATGTTCAATTGGGTTCAAATCTGGGGATAGAGGGGACCACTCAATACAAATTAACTCTGGATGTTCACTTAGCCACTCTCGTGTTTGCCGGGAAGTGTGAACAGCACTGTTGTCATGCATAAATATATATTCTTCCTGTTCGGGGAAGTTTCTTTCTAAGGGCGGTAACAACGTATTTTCGAGAATATTAATGTAAACACTGCTGTTCATTCTCTCAGGCACCGCAACCAAATCTCCAGGACCAGCAGCCGTCATGTCTCCCCAAAAGTGTGCTGATATTTGTCCTGAACAAGAAGTTCTGATAATATTTTGTTCAGCATATCTGGTTCCGCGCGGTCTATACAATATAACTCTGCCTTGTTGGTTAGACTTGAAAACCTTCTCGTCGGTCCAGATGACTAAGTCCCAATATGACTGAGGTTGGGTTATGTTATTCTGTGCCCATTCCATTCGTCTGGCCTTGTGAGTTTCAGTCAGGAGATTCTTCCTAGCGGGTCTTGAACAGTGTAGACCAGCCCCCAATAATCTTCTTCTTATTGTTTCGTGAGAACAATTATATTCTCTGGCTTTGTCCAAGAGGATTGACGTGTGGCGTAGAGGTCTGTTCATTACTTCTGTAACTAAAGCTTGATCTTGAGCTGCAGTTGTCACCTTTGGCCTTCCACTTCTTGACCGAGACCTGAACCATTCACCACCTTCTTCATGTCGCTGAACCCATTTCTTGACCGTTTTCTTGTCACATCCCAGATCTCTAGCAATCTGAGGCACAGTTTGTCCCATTTTTGCTCGGCCTATGATTTCTCCTCTCAGAGCAACAGACAGTTCTCCACAACCTTTAGAGCGAGGCATTTTCAGAACCTGTTAGAAATTTGCGCTCTGGCGTGTATGACAAATGTCGGTAAAGTGCATCCTTCTGTTTCTACTGCGCATGCACCAGTCAGTTTTCATGAAAGATCATAAATAATCCTGACAATTGTTGTAATATTTATGAACGAATACGTAATAGAACCTATATTAACAACATCATTCGTCAAAGTAAAGAATACCGTAAACATAAAACAATTTCAACAGACTATTACATCAGGCCAAAATAGGCATAAACTTCAGAGAATACAAAATAAATTTCATACTGTAACAAAAGATTGAACACGAAACACGCTTACTATATTTTCAACTTGTGACATTTGCCTAGTGGACTGAGGCATTCGGCTAGAGATTCTGAGGCACCATTCAAGAGTAGTTCGAATCCCACCACAGTACAATTTGGTTTTACCTCTTCTTGACGTTTCTGTTTGTGATCCTGCCGGATTCTATTAATTATAATTTCGTAATACGCTAAAATATACGTAATATTTGAAATTCTTAACCTCCCATTTTTACATTTTTCAAGCTCAGTTGAGAAGAAAGTGGGAAAATGAAAGTACAAACATTTACAATAATTACTTAGCATTTACTGTCATTGTAATTGTGGATATTTTATTTATGAAAATGTATAATGAACTAAAAATATATTTAGTAGGTCACATGTCTCCATTTTTCGATTCTAACTTGAAAGTTACAGTTTAGGCGGTGACATATCCAAGACCCAGGGGGTTGTAACTCCTCCCATGGAAACTTTTATATTCTATTAAAATAAAAAGTGTTCCAGTTTGTAATATTGGAAAAGCAACAATCACTGTGTGTGGAGGACGATTTATTTATACTACGATTTATCACTTCCAAAGGTGTCGAAGATGTGACTGTATATTGTGCATAATCATTCAAGAAATATAACACAACGAAGGGACTTCGTAAACCCTTCACGCCACCCCAGGAGGAGGAAGTGCGTCCCGCCGTCCCTCGGTTGGGAACTACTGCTTGTGAGGGAAACATTCTAACAGTGTGTTAGCGTTTCCTTCCTCGCCTTCCAATTGAACTGTCTGTGTACTGCGCATGCGCCAGTCAATTTCCATGAAAGATCATAAATAACCCTGATACTTTCTATAATATTTACGAAAGAACGTGTAATAGAATCTATATCAACAACATACATCATTCATCAAAGTAACGAAAACGTTATCATGAAACAAATTAATAGATATATTATATCAAAGTAAATTAGGTTTAAATTTTAGGCAATAGAAAACGTTATTCTATAATAAGAACTACTACTCGAAGCCTTTGCTACAATCACTGGTTGTTATCATGGGCGAGTGGTCTAAGGCGTTCGGTTTATAAAGCACTTTTCGAACTAAGTTCGAATCTCCGCCGGGTACAGTACCTTTGTCTCTCTTTTTATCACCTGTTCTCAATGTTTCTGTCTGTGTTCTTGTCGGATTCGATTAAATAAAATTTCGAATAGAGACCAATATATATGATAAATAATCATTTATTTCCGAATCTGCACTCGTACAATATACATACTCGTCCAATTTTGATTTTGGAAATGAAGTGTATATAATATTGAATAGTAAAAATAGTAAAATAAAAAAATATTTGTATAAATATTGATTAATTAATTAGAGTTATACATGGCTTTCCAATCAGGATTATATAGAGAGGACTTACTTCTAAGTGCAATCCGAAAACAAATATTTGAGTTTTAATCTGACCCAAAATTGGTAACTTACAGGATAATTTATACATGATTGGTATTGTAATTTTTATGCTTTTATTATAATCCTCTGTAAGTTATGATTTTACCAATTCTAAATGTAGAACGAGAAACAAGTGTAATATTATATTTGCTACGAAAAGCTTTTAACCAATGATACTTTCAAGACGTGATTTGACGGAGAATTTGAGACCCCTTTCGAGCTAAGAAATTTCCGCCTTCAGGACCATATATTCGATCATGCTCAATGTGGACTACCAATGTTTGCCCTCCACCCGCATATTGAAATTCCCCCCGAGGATAATTTTGTTAAGCCACCACTGTTTATAAATAGTTTTTCGTTACAAATCAGAGGATAATGGAGTAGTGAGTATACTTCCTTTTTTTTTTTTGGCTATGGATTTAAGATTCGCAATTCATATAATGTTCCGTTCTAATCGAATTTGAAACAAAAGAAGTTTTCAATGAGTTACTCAAAGAAATATTTTCAGCCTCCGGATGAAAATAGGAAGACACATAAAAAGAAACAACTTACTACCGGGTTTGAACACACAAACATGTGATTGATAGTGTATCGACCCAAACCACTCGACCGTTTTGTATGCCTTTGCACATCTTCTTTTGCCTCTTGTGAAAGCAGTTTACTGTTCCATACTCGCTTTTGTTTATTCCGATACGACTATGAGTTCTCAGTAAATATTTGGAAGTTACAGCTCTTGCAATGTATAAACGTGTTTTTAGAATAAATCACAATCGATATTATGTCCTAATAACATACGTAAAACAGGTTGAATTCGTGAAATGATTGAGGTTGGAGTGAGCGTAAATGTTTTCATAGTTAGGAGCCTGGATATGCAAACCCGCTTAACGTGGGGATTTAATTTTGTGAAATTTGGTACAATTAACTACAAGGACACTTTTATATTACATTGTACTAAATTACACTGCAAAACATAATATTAAAAAGTGCTACGAATAAATATTTGAAAGGTTGGAAAAATCACATTTGTAAACAGTGAGTGTTTTCGCAAAATGCAAGGTTTAATAGGTAGGCTATTGGAAGACAGTGTCCGCTGTTTATGTTTGAGAAAATAAATTCTGTTATTGTCTCTAACATGTATAGGTGTGCGCAAAGTGTGCATAATAAGCCATGCACGTGATTGCCAGAGTAGAAGTAGTAACAGAGTTCTTTCTAATAAATTGTGTGTTTGCTTTTCAAAGTTACATGGAAGGAATAATACCGGTTGAATTGAAGTATGTGTTGGTAACAGGTGTGTGCTGTAAAGGGAAGTGAATTCCTGAAGGAATAGTTTTCTAGAACATGACACCCCATGGCAAAGGCCTGACCGGGGGCCTGGGGGCGGAGCCCAAAGCGAGCTTTAGCGAGTTATATACCTCTAAAGTCGGAAACACACTTAATTGTTTGCATACTTCCACAAAACATACAAACACCAAATTTTGCATACTTGTTCGTCATGGGATGTGAGTCATGGGAAAATTCCGATATCACGAAAAAGGCGACATTTTCCATGTAAATGAAGTGTCGAAATTTTTCGTCGTTTCGAAATGCTGGTTTTTAGAGTAGTTCCGCACACCATAGAAACGTCATATTTTGTCAATCAGTGAAGCTAGGAACATAGTTTATGATACAAAAAAGAGCATTAAAATTCGTTTTCGTTTCGCGGCGCAAATTGAAAAAATGTGAAATTTGTAATGGCTGTATGTAGGACGTTGAAATTTCGAGGTGATGTTTATTCTGATGCGTAGTTTGCCAATCCGCCCTTTAACTTGAAAAAATAGTCATGTTCGGTGTAAGAAAGTGCTAGGAATGTTATATGGGTGCGTCTAATTCTACACAACTTGTAGATATGGTGAAATCACGAAATTGCGTTCAAGCGTGTAGATTACAGGGCATATGAGGGGAAAAATCCGACATGTTGGAAAAGTCGCCATCTTCGATTCAAAATGGCGGCTCAAAAATTTGTAACCATGAAAATTGTAAGTTGTGCTCTTGGTAGGTAAGCCAAGTTTTACTATGTTATTAAGGACGTAGTTCAGTTTAAGTGAAGAAACAAATCATTGGAGAAGTCGCCATCTTGAATGCAAAATTGCCATATTTTTGAAATGCCTTCATTTGGACTCTTATGTGGTATATTGAGGAGAATAAAACACACAGGATTCAACGTAGTAAGTTAGCTCTGCGGTAAAGTGTTTGCTTTCTGAGTAACAGGTCAGGGTTCGATTCCCCGCCGAACCTTCTTTTTTTCTTACTTTTTTTTCTTATCACGTTGCTTCGTTTTATCAGAATAGTTTCTGTTGGCATTGAGTGAACAAAATATTTTCGTTATTACAGACACAGACGAAAGGAATATATTTATACACTAACTGTTGATATCGTCTCGAAACTAGGCAGTATGTTCGTGTGAAGCTTCGAGACGATACTCAACTATTTAGAAAGAAACATATGTAGCTTTAGAGATGGGGCAACACCAGTGTTTCTTTTAGAAACAATGTTCCTGAGGATCACAGTTAGTATTCCCAGGGGCACTGCTCATAGTATTCTATTTATTATTCTATTATACACGTATTATTTGGTCTCCTGCGGGGGCACTCTAAGAGCCCCAAGGAGGCAGTGTACCCCCCAAAAACATTTTGGAAAAAAACATTGAGCATCATTTCCACGATATAGTATACAGACGAGACAAAACTATATTTTGTCTCGCGAGGATAGTGTGTGCTTCGAACCGGAAATAATTGCAAACAATCTCCCTTTTTATACTGGTCGTTTAGATAGATGCGTATACCAAGTTTGAAGTCTATACCACAACTGAAAAAGTATAAGATTATAATTTTTAAGGAAATACACACACACACACAGACACACACACACACACACATATATATATATATATATATATATATATATATATATATATATATATATATATATATATATATATATTTATATATATATGCATCTTTTGACAATTTTCTCGTTGGCAGCGTATATAGTTATAATATACAGGATACGTGGAAAAGTGGCTCTTTCCGTTCAGTAGTTTGTTTACAGGACCGGTTGGAGTGAAATGCGTTTTATAATAGACTCAACCTTATAGGCAAACAATATATGCTATGAAAATAAACTTTCAAAGAAATAAAAAGTGAGAAAAAGACTATTAGGAATCGAACCCAGGTCTCCTGCCCAGTAGGCTCACGTCAATCCCCTACGCTACCGATTTGCTTAGATTTTCGACTTCGTTCTTACTGCTCACTTAAGACTGGTACTTTGCGGCCGGCATCTGTATAGAATTATATACCTCTATAATCGGAAACACACTTAATTGTTTGCATACTTCCACAAAACATACAAACACCAAATTTTGCATACTTGTTCGTCATGAGATGTGAGTAATGGGAAAATTCCGATATCACGAAAAATGCGACATTTTCCATGTAAATGAGGTGTCGAAATTTTTCGTCGTTTCGAAATGCTGGTTTTTAGAGTAGTTCCGCACACCATAGAAACGTCATATTTTGTCAGGCAGTGAAGCTAGGAACATAGTTTATGATACAAAAAAGAGCATTAAAATTCGTTTTCGTTTCGCGGCGCAAATCGAAAAAATGTGAAATTTGTAATGGCTGTATCTAGGATGTTGAATTTTCGAGGTAATGTTTATTCTGATGCGTAGTTTGCGAATCCGCCCTTAAACTTGAAAAAATAGTCATGTTCGGTGTCAGAAAGTGCTAGGAATGTCATAAGGGGGAATCTAATTCTACACAACTTGTAGATATGGTGGAATCACGAAATTGCGTTCAAGTGTGTAGAGTACAACGCATGTGAGAGGAAAAATCCGACATGTTGGAAAAGTCGTCATCTTCGATTCAAAATGGCGTCTCAAAAACTTGTAACCATGAAAATTGTAAGATGTGCTCTTGGTAGGTAAGCCAAGTTTTACTATGTTATTAAGGACGTAGTTCAGTTTAAGTGAAGAAACAAATCATTGGAGAAGTCGCCATCTTGAATTCAAAATTGCCATATTTTTGAATTCCCTTCATTTGGCCTCTTATTTGTTATATTGAGGAGAATAGAACAAACATATTTCAACGTAGTAAGTTAGTTCCGCGGTAAAGTGTCTGCTTTCTGAGTAGCAGGTCTGGGTTCGAATCCACGCAAACCTTGTTTTATCTTGCGTTTTTTTTCTTATCACGTTACTTCATTTTACCAAATAGTTTCTGTTGGCATTGCGTGAACAAAATATTTTCGTTATTACAGACATAGACGGAATGGATATATTTATACGCTTACTGTTGAGATAGTCTCGAAACTAGCAGTATGTTCGTGTAAAGTTTCGAGACGATACTGAAGTATTTAAAATCAAACATATGTAGCTTTGGAAATGGAGCATCACCAGTGTCTCAATCGGAAGCAATGTTCGGGGGAAGGGGAGTATTACCCCGGGGGCACTGCTGATAACATTCTATTTGTTATTGTATTATAAACGTATTATTTTGATATTGCCAGGGGCGCTCTGAGGAGGCAGTGTCCCCCAAAACGAGTCTGAAACAAACATTGGGCAACATTTTCACGATATAGTGTCCATACAAGACTACAATACATTTTGTCTCGCAACAACAGTGTCTGCTTCAAACCGGAAACGATTGCAAAACATCGCTCTCCCCTTTTATGTTCCTAGTTAAGATACATGCGTATACCAAATTTGAAGTGAATACCACAAATGGAAAGTATAAAATATTAATTTTAAGGAAATACACACACACACAGGGACGTACGCAAGGGGTGGGTCCTGGGGGTCCGGACCACCACCGAAATTTTCTCTTTTGAGTAAATTTCGCCTAATTTTTGGGACAAGTTTAGGAATTTCAATATAAAATACACTGATATTGAGTTTGGCCCTTCCCGAAATAAATTCCTGCGTACGTAAGTGCGCACACACGCTCATACACACAGACACACACACACACAAATGGGCACCTTTGAAAATTGTCTCGTCGACAGCGTACATAATTTTAATATATAAGATACGTGGAAAAGTGTCAATTTCGATTTAATAGTATTAGTTGCGGGTCCGGTTGGAATGAAATGCCGTATATAATAAAGTCAAGCTTATTTTCAATCACCTATGTTATAAAAATAAACATTCAAAGAAAGAAAAAGTGAGATAAAAACTTGCCGGGAATCGAACCCAGGCCTTTTGGACAGTAGGCTCACGTCGTTCCCCTACACTACTCAATTCCTTATACTCTTGATTTCCTACTTACTGCTCACATAGTACTGGTACGTAGCGGGCCCGCGTCTATGGAATTATTATATACCTCTATAATCGGAAACACACTTAATTGTTTGCATACTTCCACAAAACATACAAACACCAAATTTTGCATACTTGTTCGTCATGAGATGTGAGTAATGGGAAAATTCCGATATCACGAAAAAGGCGACATTTTCCATGTAAATGAGGTGTCGAAATTTTTCGTCGTTTCGAAATGCTGGTTTTTAGAGTAGTTCCGCACACCATAGAAACGTCATATTTTGTCAGGCAGTGAAGCTAGGAACATAGTTTATGATACAAAAGAGAGCATTAAAATTCGTTTTCGTTTCGCGGCGCAAATCGAAAAAATGTGAAATTTGTAATGGCTGTATGTAGGATGTTGAAATTTCGAGGTGATGTTTATTCTGATGCGTAGTTTGCGAATCCGCCCTTAAACTTGAAAAAATAGTCATGTTCGGTGTAAGAAAGTGCTAGGAATGTTATATGGGAGCGTCTAATTCTACACAACTTGTAGATATGGTGAAATCACGAAATTGCTTTCAAGCGTGTAGATTACAGGGCATGTGAGGGGAAAAATCCGACATGTTGGAAAAGTCGCCATCTTCGATTCAAAACGGCGGCTCAAAAATTTGTAACCATGAAAATTGTAAGTTGTGCTCTTGGTAGGTAAGCCAGGTTTCGCTATGTTATTAAGGACGTAGTTCAGTTTAAGTGAAGAAACAAATCATTGGAGAGGTCGCCATCTTGAATGCAAAATTGCCATATTTTTGAAATGCCTTCATTTGGACTCTTATGTGGTATATTGAGGAGAATAAAACAAACAGGTTTCAACGTATTAAGTTAGCTCCGCGGTAAAGTGTTTGCTTTCTGAGTAGCAGGTCAGGGTTCGATTCCCCGCCGAACCTTCTTTTTTTCTTACTTTTTTTTTCTTATCACGTTGCTTCGTTTTATCAAAATTGTTTCTGTTGGCATTGCGTGAACAAAATATTTTCGTTATTACAGACACAGACGAAAGGAATATATTTATACACTAACTGTTGATATCGTCTCGAAACTAGGCAGTATGTTCGTGTGAAACTTCGAGACGATACTCAACTATTTAGAAAGAAACATATGTAGCTTTAGAGATGGGGCAACACCAGTGTTTCTTTCATAAACAATGTTCCTTAGGATCACAGTTAGTATTATCAGCGGCACTGCTCATAGAATTCTATTTATTATTCTATTATACACGTATTATATGGTCTCCTGCGGGGACACTCTAAGAGCCCCAAGGAGGCAGTGTACCCCCCAAAAACATTTTGGAAAAAAACATTGAGCATCATTTCCACGATATAGTATACAGACGAGACAAAAATACATTTTGTCTCTCGAGGATAGTGTGTGCTTCGAACCGGAAATAATTGCAAACAATCTCCCTTTTTATACTGGTCGTTTAGATAGATGCGTATACCAAGTTTGAAGTCTATACCACAACTGAAAAAGTATAAGATTATAATTTTTAAGGAAATACACACACACAGACACACACACACACACACACATATATATAAATATACATACATATATATATATATATATATATATATATATATATATATATATATATATATATATATGCACCTTTTGACAATTTTCTCGTTGGCAGCGTATATAGTTATACGGGATACGTGGAAAAGTGGCTCTTTCGATTCAGTAGTTTGTTTACAGGACCGGTTGGAGTGAAATGCGTTTTATAATAGACTCAACCTTATAGGCAAACAATACATGCTATGAAAATAAACTTTCAAAGAAAGAAAAAGTGAGAAAAAGACTGTTAGAAATCGAACCCAGGTCTCCTGCCCAGTAGGCTCACGTCAATCCCCTACGCTACCGATTTGCTTAGATTTTCGACTTCGTTCTTACTGCTCACATAATACTGGTACTTTGCGGCCGGCATCTGTATAGAATTATATACCTCTATAATCGGAAACACACTTAATTGTTTGCATACTTCCACAAAACATACAAACACCAAATTTTGCATACTTGTTCGTCATGAGATGTGAGTAATGGGAAAATTCCGATATCACGAAAAAGGCGACATTTTCCATGTAAATGAGGTGTCGAAATTTTTCGTCGTTTCGAAATGCTGGTTTTTAGAGTAGTTCCGCACACCATAGAAACGTCATATTTTGTCAGGCAGTGAAGCTAGGAACATAGTTTATGATACAAAAAAGAGCATTAAAATTCGTTTTCGTTTCGCGGCGCAAATCGAAAAAATGTGAAATTTGTAATGGCTGTATGTAGGACGTTGAAATTTCGAGGTGATGTTTACTCTGATGCGTAGTTTGCGAATCCGCCCTTAAAGTTGAAAAAATAGTCATGTTCGGTGTAAGAAAGTGCTAGGAATGTTATATGGGGGCGTCTAATTCTACACAACTTGTAGATATGGTGAAATCACGAAATTGCGTTCAAGCGTTTAGATTACAGGGCATGTGAGGGGAAAAATCCGACATGTTGGAAAAGTCGCCATCTTCGATTCAAAATGGCTGCTCAAAAATTTGTAACCATGAAAATTGTAAGTTGTGCTCTTGGTAGGTAAGCCAGGTTTCGCTATGTTATTAAGGACGTAGTTCAGTTTAAGTGAAGAAACAAATCATTGGAGAAGTCGCCATCTTGAATGCAAAATTGCCATATTTTTGAATTGCCTTCATTTGGACTCTTATGTGGTATATTGAGGAGAATAAAACAAACAGGATTCAAAGTAGTAAGTTAGCTCCTCGGTAAAGTATTTGCTTTCTGAGTAGCAGGTCAGGGTTCGATTCCCCGCCGAACCTTCTTTTTTTCTTACTTTTTTTTCTTATCACTTTGCTTCGTTTTATCAAAATTGTTTCTGTTGGCATTGCGTGAACAAAATATTTTCGTTATTACAGACACAGACGAAAGGAATATATTTATACACTAACTGTTGATATCGTCTCGAAACTAGGCAGTATGTTCATGTGAAGCTTCGAGACGATACTCAACTATTTAGAAAGAAACATATGTAGCTTTAGAGATGGGGCAACACCAGTGTTTCTTTCATAAACAATGTTCCTGAGGATCACAGTTAGTATTCCCAGGGGCACTGCTCATAGTATTCTATTTATTATTCTATTATACACGTATTATTTGGTCTCCTGCGGGGGCACTCTAAGAGCCCCAAGGAGGCAGTGTACCCCCTAAAAACATTTTGGAAAAAAACATTGAGCATCATTTCCACGATATAGTATACAGACGAGACAAAAATACATTTTGTCTCTCGAGGATAGTGTGTGCTTCGAACCGGAAATAATTGCAAACAATCTCCCTTTTTATACTGGTCGTTTAGATAGATGCGTATTCCAAGTTGGAAGTCTATACCACAACTGAAAAAGTATAAGATTATAATTTTTAAGGAAATACACACACACACAGACACACACACACACACACACACACACACACACATATATATATATATATATATATATATATATATATATATATATATATGCACATTTTGACAATTTTCTCGTTGGCAGCGTATATAGTTATAATATACAGGATACGTGGAAAAGTGCCTCTTTCCGTTCAGTAGTTTGTTTACAGGACCGGTTGGAGTGAAATGCGTTTTATAATAGACTCAACCTTATAGGCAAACAATATATGCTATGAAAATAAACTTTCAAAGAAAGAAAAAGTGAGAAAAAGACTATTAGGAATCGAACCCAGGTCTCCTGCCCAGTAGGCTCACGTCAATCCCCTACGCTACCGATTTGCTTAGATTTTCGACTTCGTTCTTACTGCTCACATAATACTGGTACTTTGCGGCCGGCATCTGTATAGAATTATATACCTCTATAATCGGAAACACACTTAATTGTTTGCATACTTCCACAAAACATACAAACACCAAATTTTGCATACTTGTTCGTCATGAGATGTGAGTAATGGGAAAATTCCGATATCACGAAAAAGGCGACATTTTCCATGTAAATGAGGTGTCGAAATTTTTCGTCGTTTCGAAATGCTGGTTTTTAGAGTAGTTCCGCACACCATAGAAACGTCATATTTTGTCAGGCAGTGAAGCTAGGAACATAGTTTATGATACAAAATAGAGCATTAAAATTCGTTTTCGTTTCGCGGCGCAAATCGAAAAAATGTGAAATTTGTAATGGCTGTATGTAGGACGTTGAAATTTCGAGGTGATGTTTATTCTGATGCGTAGTTTGCGAATCCGCCCTTAAACTTGAAAAAATAGTCATGTTCGGTGTAAGAAAGTGCTAGGAATGTTATGTGGCGGCGTCTAATTCTACACAACTTGTAGATATGGTGAAATCACGAAATTGCGTTTAAGCGTGTAAATTACAGGGCATGTGAGGGGAAAAATCCGACATGTTGGAAAAGTCGCCATCTTCGATTCAAAATGGCGGCTCAAAAATTTGTAACCATGAAAATTGTAAGTTGTGCTCTTGGTAGGTAAGCCAGGTTTCGCTGTTATTAAAGACGTAGTTCAGTTTAAGTGAAGAAACAAATCATTGGAGAAGTCGCCATCTTGAATGCAAAATTGCCATATTTTTGAAATGCCTTCATTTGGACTCTTATGTGGTATATTGAGGAGAATAAAACAAACAGGATTCAACGTAGTAAGTTAGCTCCGCGGTAAAGTGTTTGCTTTCTGAGTAACAGGTCAGGGTTCGATTCCCCGCCGAACCTTTTTTTTTCTTACTTTTTTTCTTATCACGTTGCTTCGTTTTATCAAAATAGTTTCTGTTGGCATTGCGTGAACAAAATATTTTCGTTATTACAGACACAGACGAAAGGAATATATTTATACACTAACTGTTGATATCGTCTCGAAACTAGGCAGTATGTTCGTGTGAAGCTTCGAGACGATACTCAACTATTTAGAAAGAAACATATGTAGCTTTACAGATGGGGCAACACCAGTGTTTCTTTCATAAACAATGTTCCTGAGGATCACAGTTAGTATTCCCAGGGGCACTGCTCATAGTATTCCATTTATTATTCTATTATACACGTATTATTTGGTCTCCTGCGGGGGCACTCTAAGAGCCCCAAGGAGGCAGTGTACCCCCCAAAAACATTTTGGAAAAAACATTGAGCATCATTTCCACGATATAGTATACAGACGAGACAAAAATACATTTTGTCTCGCGAGGATAGTGTGTGCTTCGAAACGGAAATAATTGCAAAAAATCTCCCTTTTTATACTGGTCGTTTAGATAGATGAGTATACCAAGTTGGAAGTCTATACCACAACTGAAAAAGTATAAGATTATAATTTTTAAGGAAATACACACACACACACACACATATATATATATATATATATATATATGCACCTTTTGACAATTTTCTCGTTGGCAGCGTATATAGTTATAATATACGGGGGATACGTGGAAAAATGGCTCTTTCCGTTCAGTAGTTTGTTTACAGGACCGGTTGGAGTGAAATGCGTTTTATAATATACTCAACCTTATAGGCAAACAATATATGCTATGAAAATAAACTCTCAAAGAAAGAAAAAGTGAGAAGAAGACTATCAGGAATCGAACCCAGGTCTCCTGCCCAGTAGGCTCACGTCAATCCCCTACGCTACCGATTTGCTTAGATTTTCGACTTCGTTCTTACTGCTTACATAATACTGGTACTTTGCGGCCGGCATCTGTATAGAATTACACCTCTAAAATCGGAATAGTAATCGGTTTATATATGCGTTTTTTTAGTATCATTAAGGAAATGATGTCTTGTTATTTAATTGTATTAAGAAATCAGAAAGACACCATTCTAATACAGTTATACTACTATGCAAAAAGTGGTTTGTTTAAAATGCTATAAACAAATTTTCAAAAGCGTCCAATAATATTCATATTCTAAATTACTTAGTTAACAATCGTCTTCATTGGAAATATGAGAGTAAAGATACACGAAGACTCTATGTAATTGCCCAGTGTATATAAACATTTCAAGAAGTCTTGCTGGCCAGTAAGTACATTTTTTACCAAAGGACACCATTATAATAAGATGTACTACGTTACACTGCAAAAACTAGTGTTGAATCAAATGTTATGAACTAATGTTTAAAAAGCCTTAACAAAATTCATTTTTATAAATTACCTACAAATTGTAGTCTTTATTGAAAATAGAAGACGAGAGATACAGGTTGACTGCAAGAAATTGTCCAGTAAATATGAAATATTTGAAAAAGTCTTGCTGGTGGTAATATGTACAACTACGCCCAAGGTTTTCATTATAATCCACTGTACTACATTACAGTACAAAAGTAGTGTTCACTCAAATGCTATGAAAAAATTTTAAATAATTTCCAACAATATTCATATTTGTAAATTACCTAGTAAATTGTAGTCTTCATTGTAAATACAAGAATAAATATGCAGGGAGCCTGAAATATTTTCGCACTCTATCGCAGATGTGAATTACTTCTAGTGCAGGTAATATGTCCAATTAACAACAGGGACACTATTATAATACATTGTACGTACTAAATTACACTGCAAAACATAATATTTAAAAGGGTGGAAAAATTCAAATTTGTAAACAGTGAGTGTTTTCGGAAAATGAAAGGTTTAATTGGTAGGCTATTGCAAGACAGTTTCCGCTGTTTATGTTTCAGAAAATAAATTCTGTTATTGTCTCTAACATGTATAGATGTGCGCAAAGTGTATATAATTAGCCTTGTACATGATTGCCAGAATAGAAGTAGTAATAGAGTTCTTTTTATAAATTGTGTGTTTGCTGTCCAAAGTTAAATGGAAGAAATAATACCGGTTCAATGGAAGTATGTGTTGGTAACAGGTGTGTGCTGTAAAGGGAAGTGAATTCCTTAATGAAGTTTTGTAGAACTTGACACCTTATGGCAAAGCCATGACCGGGGGTCTGGGGGCGGAGCCCCCAGCGAGCTTTAGCGAGTTATATACCTCTAAAGTCGGAAACACACTTAATTGTTTGCATACTTCCACAAAACATACAAACACCAAATTTTGCATACTTGTTCGTCATGGGATGTGAGTTATGGGAAAATTCCGATATCACGAAAAAGGCGACATTTTCCATGTAAATGAAGTTTCGAAATTTTTCGTCGTTTCGAAATGCTTGTTTTTAGAGTAGTTCCGCACACCATAGAAACGTCATATTTTGTCAGGCAGTGAAGCAAGGCACATAGTTTATGATAGAAAAAAGAGCTTTAAAATTCGTTTTCGTTTCGCGGCGCAAATCGAAAAAATGTGAAATTTGTAATGGCTGTATCTAGGATGTTGAAATTTCGAGGTAATGTTTATTCTGATGCGTAGTTTGCGAATCCGCCCTTAAACTTGAAAAAAATAGTCATGTTCGGTGTCAGAAAGTGCTAGGAATGTCATAAGGGGGCGTCTAATTCTACACAACTTGTAGATATGGTGGAATCACGAAATTGCGTTCAAGTGTGTAGAGTACAACGCATGTGAGAGGAAAAATCCGACATGTTGGAAAAGTCGTCATCTTCGATTCAAAATGGCGTCTCAAAAATTTGTAACCATGAAAATTGTAAGATGTGCTCTTGGTAGGTAAGCCAGGTTTCGCTATGTTATTAAGGACGTAGTTCAGTTTAAGTGAAGAAACAAATCATTGGAGAAGTCGCAATCTTGAATTCAAAATTGCCATATTTTTGAATTGCCTTCATTTGGCCTCTTATTTGTTATATTGAGGAGAATAGAACAAACAGATTTCAACTTAGTAAGTTAGCTCCGCGGTAAAGTGTCTGCTTTCTGAGTAGCAGGTCTGGGTTCGAATCCCCGCAAACCTTGTTTTATCTTGCGTTTTTTTCTTATCACGTTACTTCATTTTACCAAATAGTTTCTGTTGGCATTGCGTGAACAAAATATTTTCGTTATTACAGACATAGACGGAATGGATATATTTATACGCTAACTGTTGAGATAGTCTCGAAACTAGCAGTATGTTCGTGTAAAGTTTCGAGACGATACTGAAGTATTTAAAATCAAACATATGTAGCTTTGGAAATGGAGCATCACCAGTGTCTCAATCGGAAGCAATGTTCGGGGGAAGGGGAGTATTACCCCGGGGGCACTGCTGATAACATTCTATTTGTTATAGTATTATAAACGTATTATTTTGATCTTGCCAGGGGCGCTCTGAGGAGGTAGTGTCCCCCAAAAAGAGTCTGAAACAAACATTGGGCATCATTTTCACGATATAGTGTCCATACAAGACTACAATACATTTTGTCTCGCAACAACAGTGTCTGCTTCAAACCGGAAACGATTGCAAAATATCTCTCTCCCCTTTTATGTTCCTAGTTAAGATACATGCGTATACCAAATTTGAAGTGAATACCACAAATGGAAAGTATAAAATATTAATTTTAAGGAAATACACACACACACAGGGACGTACGCAGGGGGTGGGTCCTGGGGGTCCGGACCACCACCGAAATTCCAACTTTTGAGTAAATTTCGCCTAATTTTTGGGACAAGTTTAGGAATTTCAATATAAAATACACTGATATTGAGTTTGGCCCTTCCCGAAATAAATTCCTGCGTACGTAAGTGCGCACACACGCTCATACACACAGACACACACACACAAATGGGCACCTTTGAAAATTGTCTCGTCGGCAGCCTACATAATTTTAATATATAAGATACGTGGAAAAGTGTCCCTTTCGATTTAATAGTTTTAGTTGCGGGTCCGGTTGGAACGAAATGCCGTACATAATAAAGTCAAGCTTATTTTCAATCACCTATGTTATAAAAATAAACTTTCAAAGAAAGAAAAAGTGAGAGAAAATCTTGCCGGGAATCGAACCCAGGCCTTTTGCATAGTAGGCTCACGTCGTTCCCCTACACTACTGAATTCCTTACACTCTGGATTTCCTACTTATTGCTCACATAGTACTGGTACGTAGCGGGCCCGCGTCTATGGAATTATATACCTCTAAATTCGGAAACACACTTAATTGTTTGCATACTTCCACAAAACATACAAACACCAAATTTTGCATACTTGTTCGTCATGGGAAAATTCCGATATCACGAAAAAGGCGACATTTTCCATGTAAATGAAGTTTCGAAATTTTTCGTCGTTTCGAAATGCTGGTTTTTAGAGTAGTTTCGCACACCATAGAAACGTCATATTTTGTCAGGCAGTGAAGCAAGGCACATAGTTTATGATAGAAAAAAGAGCTTTAAAATTCGTTTTCGTTTCGCGGCGCAAATCGAAAAAATGTGAAATTTGTAATGGCTGTATCTAGGATGTTGAAATTTCGAGGTAATGTTTATTCTGATGCGTAGTTTGCGAATCCGCCCTTAAACTTGAAAAAAATAGTTATGTTCGGTGTCAGAAAGTGCTAGGAATGTCATAAGGGGGCGTCTAATTCTACACAACTTGTAGATATGGTGGAATCACGAAATTGCGTTCAAGTGTGTAGAGTACAACGCATGTGAGAGGAAAAATCCGACATGTTGGAAAAGTCGTCATCTTCGATTCAAAATGGCGTCTCAAAAATTTGTAACCATGAAAATTGTAAGATGTGCTCTTGGTAGGTAAGCCAGGTTTCGCTATGTTATTAAGGACGTAGTTCAGTTTAAGTGAAGAAACAAATCATTGGAGAAGTCGCAATCTTGAATTCAAAATTGCCATATTTTTGAATTGCCTTCATTTGGCCTCTTATTTGTTATATTGAGGAGAATGGAACAAACAGATTTCAACTTAGTAAGTTAGCTCCGCGGTAAAGTGTCTGTTTCTGAGTAGCCGGTCTGGGTTCGAATCCCCGCAAACCTTGTTTTATCTTGCGTTTTTTTCTTATCACGTTACTTCATTTTACCAAATAGTTTCTGTTGGCATTGCGTGAACAAAATATTTTCGTTATTACAGACATAGACGGAATGGATATATTTATACGCTAACTGTTGAGATAGTCTCGAAACTAGCAGTATGTTCGTGTAAAGTTTCGAGACGATACTGAAGTATTTAAAATCAAACATATGTAGCTTTGGAAATGGAGCATCACCAGTGTCTCAATCGGAAGCAATGTTCGGGGGAAGGGGAGTATTACCCCGGGGGCACTGCTGATAACATTCTATTTGTTATAGTATTATAAACGTATTATTTTGATCTTGCCAGGGGCGCTCTGAGGAGGCAGTGTCCCCCAAAAAGAGTCTGAAACAAACATTGGGCATCATTTTCACGATATAGTGTCCATACAAGACTACAATACATTTTGTCTCCCAACAACAGTGTCTGCTTCAAACCGGAAACGATTGCAAAATATCTCTCTCCCCTTTTATGTTCCTAGTTAAGATACATGCGTATACCAAATTTGAAGTGAATACCACAAATGGAAAGTATAAAATATTAATTTTAAGGAAATACACACACACACAGGGACGTACGCAGGGGGTGGGTCCTGGGGGTCCGGACCACCACCGAAATTCCAACTTTCGAGTAAATTTAGCCTAATTTTTGAGACAAGTTTAGGAATTTCAATAAAAAATACACTGATATTGAGTTTGGCCCTTCCCGAAATAAATTCCTGCGTACGTAAGTGCGCACACACGCTCATACACACAGACACACACACACAAATGGGCACCTTTGAAAATTGTCTCGTCGGCAGCCTTCATAATTTTAATATATAAGATACGTGGAAAAGTGTCCCTTTCGATTTATTAGTTTTAGTTGCGGGTCCGGTTGGAATGAAATGCCGTATATAATAAAGTCAAGCTTATTTTCAATCACCTATGTTATAAAACTAAACTTTCAAAGAAAGAAAAAGTGAGAGAAAAACTTGCCGGGAATCGAACCCAGGCCTTTTGCATAGTAGGCTCACGTCGTTCCCCTACACTACTGAATTCCTTAGACTCTGGATTTCCTACTTACTGCTCACATAGTACTGGTACGTAGCGGGCCCGCGTCTATGGAACTATATACCTCTAAATTCGGAAACACACTTAATTGTTTGCATACTTCCACAAAACATACAAACACCAAATTTTGCATACTTGTTCGTCATGGGAAAATTCCGATATCACGAAAAAGGCGACATTTTCCATGTAAATGAAGTTTCGAAATTTTTCGTCGTTTCGAAATGCTGGTTTTTAGAGTAGTTCCGCACACCATAGAAACGTCATATTTTGTCAGGCAGTGAAGCAAGGCACATGGTTTATGATAGAAAAAAGAGCTTTAAAATTCGTTTTCGTTTCGCGGCGCAAATCGAAAAAATGTGAAATTTGTAATGGCTGTATCTAGAATGTTGAAATTTCGAGGTAATGTTTGTTCTGATGCGTAGTTTGCGAATCCGCCCTTAAACTTGAAAAAAATAGTCATGTTCGGTGTCAGAAAGTGCTAGGAATGTCATAAGGGGGCGTCTAATTCTACACAACTTGTAGATATGGTGGAATCACGAAATTGCGTTCAAGTGTGTAGAGTACAACGCATGTGAGAGGAAAAATCCGACATGTTGGAAAAGTCGTCATCTTCGATTCAAAATGGCATCTCAAAAATTTGTAACCATGAAAATTGTAAGATGTGCTCTTGGTAGGTAAGCCAGGTTTCGCTATGTTATTAAGGACGTAGTTCAGTTTAAGTGAAGAAACAAATCATTGGAGAAGTCGCAATCTTGAATTCAAAATTGCCATATTTTTGAATTGCCTTCATTTGGCCTCTTATTTGTTATATTGAGGAGAATAGAACAAACAGATTTCAACTTAGTAAGTTAGCTCCGCGGTAAAGTGTCTGTTTCTGAGTAGCCGGTCTGGGTTCGAATCCCCGCAAACCTTGTTTTATCTTGCGTTTTTTTCTTATCACGTTACTTCATTTTACCAAATAGTTTCTGTTGGCATTGCGTGAACAAAATATTTTCGTTATTACAGACATAGACGGAATGGATATATTTATACGCTAACTGTTGAGATAGTCTCGAAACTAGCAGTATGTTCGTGTAAAGTTTCGAGACGATACTGAAGTATTTAAAATCAAACATATGTAGCTTTGGAAATGGAGCATCACCAGTGTCTCAATCGGAAGCAATGTTCGGGGGAAGGGGAGTATTACCCCGGGGGCACTGCTGATAACATTCTATTTGTTATAGTATTATAAACGTATTATTTTGATCTTGCCAGGGGCGCTCTGAGGAGGCAGTGTCCCCCAAAAAGAGTCTGAAACAAACATTGGGCATCATTTTCACGATATAGTGTCCATACAAGACTACAATACATTTTGTCTCCCAACAACAGTGTCTGCTTCAAACCGGAAACGATTGCAAAATATCTCTCTCCCCTTTTATGTTCCTAGTTAAGATACATGCGTATACCAAATTTGAAGTGAATACCACAAATGGAAAGTATAAAATATTAATTTTAAGGAAATACACACACACACAGGGACGTACGCAGGGGGTGGGTCCTGGGGGTCCGGACCACCACCGAAATTCCAAATTTTGAGTAAATTTCGCCTAATTTTTGGGACAAGTTTAGGAATTTCAATATAAAATACACTGATATTGAGTTTGGCCCTTCCCGAAATAAATTCCTGCGTACGTAAGTGCGCACACACGCTCATACACACAGACACGCACACACAAATGGGCACCTTTGAAAATTGTCTCGTCGGCAGCCTTCATAATTTTAATATATAAGATACGTGGAAAAGTGTCCCTTTCGATTTAATAGTTTTAGTTGCGGGTCCGGTTGGAATGAAATGCCGTATATAATAAAGTCAAGCTTATTTTCAATCACCTATGTTATAAAAATAAACTTTCAAAGAAAGAAAAAGTGAGAGAAAAACTTGCCGGGAATCGAACCCAGGCCTTTTGCATAGTAGGCTCACGTCGTTCCCCTACACTACTGAATTCCTTAGACTCTGGATTTCCTACTTACTGCTCACATAGTACTGGTACGTAGCGGGCCCGCGTCTATGGAATTATATACCTCTAAATTCGGAAACACACTTAATTGTTTGCATACTTCCACAAAACATACAAACACCAAATTTTGCATACTTGTTCGTCATGGGAAAATTCCGATATCACGAAAAAGGCGACATTTTCCATGTAAATGAAGTTTCGAAATTTTTCGTCGTTTCGAAATGCTGGTTTTTAGAGTAGTTTCGCACACCATAGAAACGTCATATTTTGTCAGGCAGTGAAGCAAGGCACATAGTTTATGATAGAAAAAAGAGCTTTAAAATTCGTTTTCGTTTCGCGGCGCAAATCGAAAAAATGTGAAATTTGTAATGGCTGTATCTAGGATGTTGAAATTTCGAGGTAATGTTTATTCTGATGCGTAGTTTGCGAATCCGCCCTTAAACTTGAAAAAAATAGTTATGTTCGGTGTCAGAAAGTGCTAGGAATGTCATAAGGGGGCGTCTAATTCTACACAACTTGTAGATATGGTGGAATCACGAAATTGCGTTCAAGTGTGTAGAGTACAACGCATGTGAGAGGAAAAATCCGACATGTTGGAAAAGTCGTCATCTTCGATTCAAAATGGCGTCTCAAAAATTTGTAACCATGAAAATTGTAAGATGTGCTCTTGGTAGGTAAGCCAGGTTTCGCTATGTTATTAAGGACGTAGTTCAGTTTAAGTGAAGAAACAAATCATTGGAGAAGTCGCAATCTTGAATTCAAAATTGCCATATTTTTGAATTGCCTTCATTTGGCCTCTTATTTGTTATATTGAGGAGAATAGAACAAACAGATTTCAACTTAGTAAGTTAGCTCCGCGGTAAAGTGTCTGTTTCTGAGTAGCCGGTCTGGGTTCGAATTCCCGCAAACCTTGTTTTATCTTGCGTTTTTTTCTTATCACGTTACTTCATTTTACCAAATAGTTTCTGTTGGCATTGCGTGAACAAAATATTTTCGTTATTACAGACATAGACGGAATGGATATATTTATACGCTAACTGTTGAGATAGTCTCGAAACTAGCAGTATGTTCGTGTAAAGTTTCGAGACGATACTGAAGTATTTAAAATCAAACATATGTAGCTTTGGAAATGGAGCATCACCAGTGTCTCAATCGGAAGCAATGTTCGGGGGAAGGGGAGTATTACCCCGGGGGCACTGCTGATAACATTCTATTTGTTATAGTATTATAAACGTATTATTTTGATCTTGCCAGGGGCGCTCTGAGGAGGCAGTGTCCCCCAAAAAGAGTCTGAAACAAACATTGGGCATCATTTTCACGATATAGTGTCCATACAAGACTACAATACATTTTGTCTCCCAACAACAGTGTCTGCTTCAAACCGGAAACGATTGCAAAATATCTCTCTCCCCTTTTATGTTCCTAGTTAAGATACATGCGTATACCAAATTTGAAGTGAATACCACAAATGGAAAGTATAAAATATTAATTTTAAGGAAATACACACACACACAGGGACGTACGCAGGGGGTGGGTCCTGGGGGTCCGGACCACCACCGAAATTCCAACTTTCGAGTAAATTTAGCCTAATTTTTGAGACAAGTTTAGGAATTTCAATAAAAAATACACTGATATTGAGTTTGGCCCTTCCCGAAATAAATTCCTGCGTACGTAAGTGCGCACACACGCTCATACACACAGACACACACACACAAATGGGCACCTTTGAAAATTGTCTCGTCGGCAGCCTTCATAATTTTAATATATAAGATACGTGGAAAAGTGTCCCTTTCGATTTATTAGTTTTAGTTGCGGGTCCGGTTGGAATGAAATGCCGTATATAATAAAGTCAAGCTTATTTTCAATCACCTATGTTATAAAACTAAACTTTCAAAGAAAGAAAAAGTGAGAGAAAAACTTGCCGGGAATCGAACCCAGGCCTTTTGCATAGTAGGCTCACGTCGTTCCCCTACACTACTGAATTCCTTAGACTCTGGATTTCCTACTTACTGCTCACATAGTACTGGTACGTAGCGGGCCCGCGTCTATGGAATTATATACCTCTAAATTCGGAAACACACTTAATTGTTTGCATACTTCCACAAAACATACAAACACCAAATTTTGCATACTTGTTCGTCATGGGAAAATTCCGATATCACGAAAAAGGCGACATTTTCCATGTAAATGAAGTTTCGAAATTTTTCGTCGTTTCGAAATGCTGGTTTTTAGAGTAGTTCCGCACACCATAGAAACGTCATATTTTGTCAGGCAGTGAAGCAAGGCACATGGTTTATGATAGAAAAAAGAGCTTTAAAATTCGTTTTCGTTTCGCGGCGCAAATCGAAAAAATGTGAAATTTGTAATGGCTGTATCTAGAATGTTGAAATTTCGAGGTAATGTTTGTTCTGATGCGTAGTTTGCGAATCCGCCCTTAAACTTGAAAAAAATAGTCATGTTCGGTGTCAGAAAGTGCTAGGAATGTCATAAGGGGGCGTCTAATTCTACACAACTTGTAGATATGGTGGAATCACGAAATTGCGTTCAAGTGTGTAGAGTACAACGCATGTGAGAGGAAAAATCCGACATGTTGGAAAAGTCGTCATCTTCGATTCAAAATGGCGTCTCAAAAATTTGTAACCATGAAAATTGTAAGATGTGCTCTTGGTAGGTAAGCCAGGTTTCGCTATGTTATTAAGGACGTAGTTCAGTTTAAGTGAAGAAACAAATCATTGGAGAAGTCGCAATCTTGAATTCAAAATTGCCATATTTTTGAATTGCCTTCATTTGGCCTCTTATTTGTTATATTGAGGAGAATAGAACAAACAGATTTCAACTTAGTAAGTTAGCTCCGCGGTAAAGTGTCTGTTTCTGAGTAGCCGGTCTGGGTTCGAATCCCCGCAAACCTTGTTTATCTTGCGTTTTTTTCTTATCACGTTACTTCATTTTACCAAATAGTTTCTGTTGGCATTGCGTGAACAAAATATTTTCGTTATTACAGACATAGACGGAATGGATATATTTATACGCTAACTGTTGAGATAGTCTCGAAACTAGCAGTATGTTCGTGTAAAGTTTCGAGACGATACTGAAGTATTTAAAATCAAACATATGTAGCTTTGGAAATGGAGCATCACCAGTGTCTCAATCGGAAGCAATGTTCGGGGGAAGGGGAGTATTACCCCGGGGGCACTGCTGATAACATTCTATTTGTTATAGTATTATAAACGTATTATTTTGATCTTGCCAGGGGCGCTCTGAGGAGGCAGTGTCCCCCAAAAAGAGTCTGAAACAAACATTGGGCATCATTTTCACGATATAGTGTCCATACAAGACTACAATACATTTTGTCTCCCAACAACAGTGTCTGCTTCAAACCGGAAACGATTGCAAAATATCTCTCTCCCCTTTTATGTTCCTAGTTAAGATACATGCGTATACCAAATTTGAAGTGAATACCACAAATGGAAAGTATAAAATATTAATTTTAAGGAAATACACACACACACAGGGACGTACGCAGGGGGTGGGTCCTGGGGGTCCGGACCACCACCGAAATTCCAAATTTTGAGTAAATTTCGCCTAATTTTTGGGACAAGTTTAGGAATTTCAATATAAAATACACTGATATTGAGTTTGGCCCTTCCCGAAATAAATTCCTGCGTACGTAAGTGCGCACACACGCTCATACACACAGACACGCACACACAAATGGGCACCTTTGAAAATTGTCTCGTCGGCAGCCTTCATAATTTTAATATATAAGATACGTGGAAAAGTGGCCCTTTCGATTTAATAGTTTTAGTTGCGGGTCCGGTTGGAATGAAATGCCGTATATAATAAAGTCAAGCTTATTTTCAATCACCTATGTTATAAAAATAAACTTTCAAAGAAAGAAAAAGTGAGAGAAAAACTTGCCGGGAATCGAACCCAGGCCTTTTGCATAGTAGGTTCACGTCGTTCCCCTACACTACTGAATTCCTTAGACTCTGGATTTCCTACTTACTGCTCACATAGTACTGGTACGTAGCGGGCCCGCGTCTATGGAATTATATACCTCTAAATTCGGAAACACACTTAATTGTTTGCATACTTCCACAAAACATACAAACACCAAATTTTGCATACTTGTTCGTCATGGGAAAATTCCGATATCACGAAAAAGGCGACATTTTCCATGTAAATGAAGTTTCGAAATTTTTCGTCGTTTCGAAATGCTGGTTTTTAGAGTAGTTTCGCACACCATAGAAACGTCATATTTTGTCAGGCAGTGAAGCAAGGCACATAGTTTATGATAGAAAAAAGAGCTTTAAAATTCGTTTTCGTTTCGCGGCGCAAATCGAAAAAATGTGAAATTTGTAATGGCTGTATCTAGGATGTTGAAATTTCGAGGTAATGTTTATTCTGATGCGTAGTTTGCGAATCCGCCCTTAAAATTGAAAAAAATAGTCATGTTCGGTGTCAGAAAGTGCTAGGAATGTCATAAGGGGGCGTCTAATTCTACACAACTTGTAGATATGGTGGAATCACGAAATTGCGTTCAAGTGTGTAGAGTACAACGCATGTGAGAGGAAAAATCCGACATGTTGGAAAAGTCGTCATCTTCGATTCAAAATGGCGTCTCAAAAATTTGTAACCATGAAAATTGTAAGATGTGCTCTTGGTAGGTAAGCCAGGTTTCGCTATGTTATTAAGGACGTAGTTCAGTTTAAGTGAAGAAACAAATCATTGGAGAAGTCGCAATCTTGAATTCAAAATTGCCATATTTTTGAATTGCCTTCATTTGGCCTCTTATTTGTTATATTGAGGAGAATAGAACAAACAGATTTCAACTTAGTAAGTTAGCTCCGCGGTAAAGTGTCTGCTTTCTGAGTAGCAGGTCTGGGTTCGAATCCCAGCAAACCTTGTTTATCTTGCGTTTTTTTCTTATCACGTTACTTCATTTTACCAAATAGTTTCTGTTGGCATTGCGTGAACAAAATATTTTCGTTATTACAGACATAGACGGAATGGATATATTTATACGCTAACTGTTGAGATAGTCTCGAAACTAGCAGTATGTTCGTGTAAAGTTTCGAGACGATACTGAAGTATTTAAAATCAAACATATGTAGCTTTGGAAATGGAGCATCACCAGTGTCTCAATCGGAAGCAATGTTCGGGGGAAGGGGAGTATTACCCCGGGGGCACTGCTGATAACATTCTATTTGTTATAGTATTATAAACGTATTATTTTGATCTTGCCAGGGGCGCTCTGAGGTGGCAGTGTCCCCCAAAAAGAGTCTGAAACAAACATTGGGCATCATTTTCACGATATAGTGTCCATACAAGACTACAATACATTTTGTCTCGCAACAACAGTGTCTGCTTCAAACCGGAAACGATTGCAAAATATCTCTCTCCCCTTTTATGTTCCTAATTAAGATACATGCGTATACCAAATTTGAAGTGAATACCACAAATGGAAAGTATAAAATATTAATTTTAAGGAAATACACACACACACAGGGACGTACGCAGGGGGTGGGTCCTGGGGGTCCGGACCACAAGCGAAATTCCAACTTTTGAGTAAATTTCGCCTAATTTTTGGGACAAGTTTAGGAATTTCAATATAAAATACACTGATATTGAGTTTGGCCCTTCCCGAAATAAATTCCTGCGTACGTAAGTGCGCACACACGCTCATACACACAGACACACACACACAAATGGGCACCTTTGAAAATTGTCTCGTCGGCAGCCTTCATAATTTTAATATATAAGATACGTGGAAAAGTGTCCCTTTCGATTTAATAGTTTTAGTTGCGGGTCCGGTTGGAATGAAATGCCGTATATAATAAAGTCAAGCTTATTTTCAATCACCTATGTTATAAAACTAAACTTTCAAAGAAAGAAAAAGTGAGAGAAAAACTTGCCGGGAATCGAACCCAGGCCTTTTGCATAGTAGGCTCACGTCGTTCCCCTACACTACTGAATTCCTTAGACTCTGGATTTCCTACTTACTGCTCACATAGTACTGGTACGTAGCGGGCCCGCGTCTATGGAATTATATACCTCTAAATTCGGAAACACACTTAATTGTTTGCATACTTCCACAAAACACACAAACACCAAATTTTGCATACTTGTTCGTCATGGGAAAATTCCGATATCACGAAAAAGGCGACATTTTCCATGTAAATGAAGTTTCGAAATTTTTCGTCGTTTCGAAATGCTGGTTTTTAGAGTAGTTCCGCACACCATAGAAACGTCATATTTTGTCAGGCAGTGAAGCAAGGCACATAGTTTATGATAGAAAAAAGAGCTTTAAAATTCGTTTTCGTTTCGCGGCGCAAATCGAAAAAATGTGAAATTTGTAATGGCTGTATCTAGGATGTTGAAATTTCGAGGTAATGTTTATTCTGATGCGTAGTTTGCGAATCCGCCCTTAAACTTGAAAAAAATAGTCATGTTCGGTGTCAGAAAGTGCTAGGAATGTCATAAGGGGGCGTCTAATTCTACACAACTTGTAGATATGGTGGAATCACGAAATTGCGTTCAAGTGTGTAGAGTACAACGCATGTGAGAGGAAAAATCCGACATGTTGGAAAAGTCGTCATCTTCGATTCAAAATGGCGTCTCAAAAATTTGTAACCATGAAAATTGTAAGATGTGCTCTTGGTAGGTAAGCCAGGTTTCGCTATGTTATTAAGGACGTAGTTCAGTTTAAGTGAAGAAACAAATCATTGGAGAAGTCGCAATCTTGAATTCAAAATTGCCATATTTTTGAATTGCCTTCATTTGGCCTCTTATTTGTTATATTGAGGAGAATAGAACAAACAGATTTCAACTTAGTAAGTTAGCTCCGCGGTAAAGTGTCTGCTTTCTGAGTAGCAGGTCTGGGTTCGAATCCCCGCAAACCTTGTTTTATCTTGCGTTTTTTTCTTATCACGTTACTTCATTTTACCAAATAGTTTCTGTTGGGATCGCGTGAACAAAATATTTTCGTTATTACAGACATAGACGGAATGGATATATTTATACGCTAACTGTTGAGATAGTCTCGAAACTAGCAGTATGTTCGTGTAAAGTTTCGAGACGATACTGAAGTATTTAAAATCAAACATATGTAGCTTTGGAAATGGAGCATCACCAGTGTCTCAATCGGAAGCAATGTTCGGGGGAAGGGGAGTATTACCCCGGGGGCACTGCTGATAACATTCTATTTGTTATAGTATTATAAACGTATTATTTTGATCTTGCCAGGGGCGCTCTGAGGAGGTAGTGTCCCCCAAAAAGAGTCTGAAACAAACATTGGGCATCATTTTCACGATATAGTGTCCATACAAGACTACAATACATTTTGTCTCGCAACAACAGTGTCTGCTTCAAACCGGAAACGATTGCAAAATATCTCTCTCCCCTTTTATGTTCCTAGTTAAGATACATGCGTATACCAAATTTGAAGTGAATACCACAAATGGAAAGTATAAAATATTAATTTTAAGGAAATACACACACACACAGGGACGTACGCAGGGGGTGGGTCCTGGGGGTCCGGACCACCACCGAAATTCCAACTTTTGAGTAAATTTCGCCTAATTTTTGGGACAAGTTTAGGAATTTCAATATAAAATACACTGATATTGAGTTTGGCCCTTCCCGAAATAAATTCCTGCGTACGTAAGTGCGCACACACGCTCATACACACAGACACACACACACAAATGGGCACCTTTGAAAATTGTCTCGTCGGCAGCCTACATAATTTTAATATATAAGATACGTGGAAAAGTGTCCCTTTCGATTTAATAGTTTTAGTTGCGGGTCCGGTTGGAATGAAATGCCGTACATAATAAAGTCAAGCTTATTTTCAATCACCTATGTTATAAAAATAAACTTTCAAAGAAAGAAAAAGTGAGAGAAAAACTTGCCGGGAATCGAACCCAGGCCTTTTGCATAGTAGGCTCACGTCGTTCCCCTACACTACTGAATTCCTTACACTCTGGATTTCCTACTTATTGCTCACATAGTACTGGTACGTAGCGGGCCCGCGTCTATGGAATTATATACCTCTAAATTCGGAAACACACTTAATTGTTTGCATACTTCCACAAAACATACAAACACCAAATTTTGCATACTTGTTCGTCATGGGAAAATTCCGATATCACGAAAAAGGCGACATTTTCCATGTAAATGAAGTTTCGAAATTTTTCGTCGTTTCGAAATGCTGGTTTTTAGAGTAGTTTCGCACACCATAGAAACGTCATATTTTGTCAGGCAGTGAAGCAAGGCACATAGTTTATGATAGAAAAAAGAGCTTTAAAATTCGTTTTCGTTTCGCGGCGCAAATCGAAAAAATGTGAAATTTGTAATGGCTGTATCTAGGATGTTGAAATTTTGAGGTAATGTTTATTCTGATGCGTAGTTTGCGAATCCGCCCTTAAACTTGAAAAAAATAGTTATGTTCGGTGTCAGAAAGTGCTAGGAATGTCATAAGGGGGCGTCTAATTCTACACAACTTGTAGATATGGTGGAATCACGAAATTGCGTTCAAGTGTGTAGAGTACAACGCATGTGAGAGGAAAAATCCGACATGTTGGAAAAGTCGTCATCTTCGATTCAAAATGGCGTCTCAAAAATTTGTAACCATGAAAATTGTAAGATGTGCTCTTGGTAGGTAAGCCAGGTTTCGCTATGTTATTAAGGACGTAGTTCAGTTTAAGTGAAGAAACAAATCATTGGAGAAGTCGCAATCTTGAATTCAAAATTGCCATATTTTTGAATTGCCTTCATTTGGCCTCTTATTTGTTATATTGAGGAGAATAGAACAAACAGATTTCAACTTAGTAAGTTAGCTCCGCGGTAAAGTGTCTGTTTCTGAGTAGCCGGTCTGGGTTCGAATCCCCGCAAACCTTGTTTTATCTTGCGTTTTTTTCTTATCACGTTACTTCATTTTACCAAATAGTTTCTGTTGGCATTGCGTGAACAAAATATTTTCGTTATTACAGACATAGACGGAATGGATATATTTATACGCTAACTGTTGAGATAGTCTCGAAACTAGCAGTATGTTCGTGTAAAGTTTCGAGACGATACTGAAGTATTTAAAATCAAACATATGTAGCTTTGGAAATGGAGCATCACCAGTGTCTCAATCGGAAGCAATGTTCGGGGGAAGGGGAGTATTACCCCGGGGGCACTGCTGATAACATTCTATTTGTTATAGTATTATAAACGTATTATTTTGATCTTGCCAGGGGCGCTCTGAGGAGGCAGTGTCCCCCAAAAAGAGTCTGAAACAAACATTGGGCATCATTTTCACGATATAGTGTCCATACAAGACTACAATACATTTTGTCTCCCAACAACAGTGTCTGCTTCAAACCGGAAACGATTGCAAAATATCTCTCTCCCCTTTTATGTTCCTAGTTAAGATACATGCGTATACCAAATTTGAAGTGAATACCACAAATGGAAAGTATAAAATATTAATTTTAAGGAAATACACACACACACAGGGACGTACGCAGGGGGTGGGTCCTGGGGGTCCGGACCACCACCGAAATTCCAACTTTCGAGTAAATTTAGCCTAATTTTTGAGACAAGTTTAGGAATTTCAATAAAAAATACACTGATATTGAGTTTGGCCCTTCCCGAAATAAATTCCTGCGTACGTAAGTGCGCACACACGCTCATACACACAGACACACACACACAAATGGGCACCTTTGAAAATTGTCTCGTCGGCAGCCTTCATAATTTTAATATATAAGATACGTGGAAAAGTGTCCCTTTCGATTTATTAGTTTTAGTTGCGGGTCCGGTTGGAATGAAATGCCGTATATAATAAAGTCAAGCTTATTTTCAATCACCTATGTTATAAAACTAAACTTTCAAAGAAAGAAAAAGTGAGAGAAAAACTTGCCGGGAATCGAACCCAGGCCTTTTGCATAGTAGGCTCACGTCGTTCCCCTACACTACTGAATTCCTTAGACTCTGGATTTCCTACTTACTGCTCACATAGTACTGGTACGTAGCGGGCCCGCGTCTATGGAATTATATACCTCTAAATTCGGAAACACACTTAATTGTTTGCATACTTCCACAAAACATACAAACACCAAATTTTGCATACTTGTTCGTCATGGGAAAATTCCGATATCACGAAAAAGGCGACATTTTCCATGTAAATGAAGTTTCGAAATTTTTCGTCGTTTCGAAATGCTGGTTTTTAGAGTAGTTCCGCACACCATAGAAACGTCATATTTTGTCAGGCAGTGAAGCAAGGCACATGGTTTATGATAGAAAAAAGAGCTTTAAAATTCGTTTTCGTTTCGCGGCGCAAATCGAAAAAATGTGAAATTTGTAATGGCTGTATCTAGAATGTTGAAATTTCGAGGTAATGTTTGTTCTGATGCGTAGTTTGCGAATCCGCCCTTAAACTTGAAAAAAATAGTCATGTTCGGTGTCAGAAAGTGCTAGGAATGTCATAAGGGGGCGTCTAATTCTACACAACTTGTAGATATGGTGGAATCACGAAATTGCGTTCAAGTGTGTAGAGTACAACGCATGTGAGAGGAAAAATCCGACATGTTGGAAAAGTCGTCATCTTCGATTCAAAATGGCGTCTCAAAAATTTGTAACCATGAAAATTGTAAGATGTGCTCTTGGTAGGTAAGCCAGGTTTCGCTATGTTATTAAGGACGTAGTTCAGTTTAAGTGAAGAAACAAATCATTGGAGAAGTCGCAATCTTGAATTCAAAATTGCCATATTTTTGAATTGCCTTCATTTGGCCTCTTATTTGTTATATTGAGGAGAATAGAACAAACAGATTTCAACTTAGTAAGTTAGCTCCGCGGTAAAGTGTCTGTTTCTGAGTAGCCGGTCTGGGTTCGAATCCCCGCAAACCTTGTTTTATCTTGCGTTTTTTTCTTATCACGTTACTTCATTTTACCAAATAGTTTCTGTTGGCATTGCGTGAACAAAATATTTTCGTTATTACAGACATAGACGGAATGGATATATTTATACGCTAACTGTTGAGATAGTCTCGAAACTAGCAGTATGTTCGTGTAAAGTTTCGAGACGATACTGAAGTATTTAAAATCAAACATATGTAGCTTTGGAAATGGAGCATCACCAGTGTCTCAATCGGAAGCAATGTTCGGGGGAAGGGGAGTATTACCCCGGGGGCACTGCTGATAACATTCTATTTGTTATAGTATTATAAACGTATTATTTTGATCTTGCCAGGGGCGCTCTGAGGAGGCAGTGTCCCCCAAAAAGAGTCTGAAACAAACATTGGGCATCATTTTCACGATATAGTGTCCATACAAGACTACAATACATTTTGTCTCCCAACAACAGTGTCTGCTTCAAACCGGAAACGATTGCAAAATATCTCTCTCCCCTTTTATGTTCCTAGTTAAGATACATGCGTATACCAAATTTGAAGTGAATACCACAAATGGAAAGTATAAAATATTAATTTTAAGGAAATACACACACACACAGGGACGTACGCAGGGGGTGGGTCCTGGGGGTCCGGACCACCACCGAAATTCCAAATTTTGAGTAAATTTCGCCTAATTTTTGGGACAAGTTTAGGAATTTCAATATAAAATACACTGATATTGAGTTTGGCCCTTCCCGAAATAAATTCCTGCGTACGTAAGTGCGCACACACGCTCATACACACAGACACAAACACACAAATGGGCACCTTTGAAAATTGTCTCGTCGGCAGCCTTCATAATTTTAATATATAAGATACGTGGAAAAGTGTCCCTTTCGATTTAATAGTTTTAGTTGCGGGTCCGGTTGGAATGAAATGCCGTATATAATAAAGTCAAGCTTATTTTCAATCACCTATGTTATAAAAATAAACTTTCAAAGAAAGAAAAAGTGAGAGAAAAACTTGCCGGGAATCGAACCCAGGCCTTTTGCATAGTAGGCTCACGTCGTTCCCCTACACTACTGAATTCCTTAGACTCTGGATTTCCTACTTACTGCTCACATAGTACTGGTACGTAGCGGGCCCGCGTCTATGGAATTATATACCTCTAAATTCGGAAACACACTTAATTGTTTGCATACTTCCACAAAACATACAAACACCAAATTTTGCATACTTGTTCGTCATGGGAAAATTCCGATATCACGAAAAAGGCGACATTTTCCATGTAAATGAAGTTTCGAAATTTTTCGTCGTTTCGAAATGCTGGTTTTTAGAGTAGTTTCGCACACCATAGAAACGTCATATTTTGTCAGGCAGTGAAGCAAGGCACATAGTTTATGATAGAAAAAAAAAACTTTAAAATTCGTTTTCGTTTCGCGGCGCAAATCGAAAAAATGTGAAATTTGTAATGGCTGTATCTAGGATGTTGAAATTTCGAGGTAATGTTTATTCTGATGCGTAGTTTGCGAATCCGCCCTTAAAATTGAAAAAATAGTCATGTTCGGTGTCAGAAAGTGCTAGGAATGTCATAAGGGGGCGTCTAATTCTACACAACTTGTAGATATGGTGGAATCACGAAATTGCGTTCAAGTGTGTAGAGTACAACGCATGTGAGAGGAAAAATCCGACATGTTGGAAAAGTCGTCATCTTCGATTCAAAATGGCGTCTCAAAAATTTGTAACCATGAAAATTGTAAGATGTGCTCTTGGTAGGTAAGCCAGGTTTCGCTATGTTATTAAGGACGTAGTTCAGTTTAAGTGAAGAAACAAATCATTGGAGAAGTCGCAATCTTGAATTCAAAATTGCCATATTTTTGAATTGCCTTCATTTGGCCTCTTATTTGTTATATTGAGGAGAATAGAACAAACAGATTTCAACTTAGTAAGTTAGCTCCGCGGTACAGTGTCTGCTTTCTGAGTAGCAGGTGTGGGTTCGAATCCCCACAAACCTTGTTTTATCTTGCGTTTTTTTTTTCTTATGATGTTACTTCATTTTACCAAATAGATTCTGTTGGGATCGCGTGAACAAAATATTTTCGTTATTACAGACATAGACGGAATGGATATATTTATACGCTAACTGTTGAGATAGTCTCGAAACTAGCAGTATGTTCGTGTAAAGTTTCGAGACGATACTGAAGTATTTAAAATCAAACATATGTAGCTTTGGAAATGGAGCATCACCAGTGTCTCAATCGGAAGCAATGTTCGGGGGAAGGGGAGTATTACCCCGGGGGCACTGCTGATAACATTCTATTTGTTATTGTTTTATAAACGTATTATTTTGATCTTGCCAGGGGCGCTCTGAGGAGGCAGTGTCCCCCAAAAAGAGTCTGAAACAAACATTGGGCATCATTTTCACGATATAGTGTCCATACAAGACTACAATACATTTTGTCTCGCAACAACAGTGTCTGCTTCAAACCGGAAACGATTGCAAAATATCTCTCTCCCCTTTTATGTTCCTAGTTAAGATACATGCGTATACCAAATTTGAAGTGAATACCACAAATGGAAAGTATAAAATATTAATTTTAAGGAAATACACACACACACAGGGACGTACGCAGGGGGTGGGTCCTGGGGGTCCGGACCACAAGCGAAATTCCAACTTTCGAGTAAATTTAGCCTAATTTTTGAGACAAGTTTAGGAATTTCAATAAAAAATACACTGATATTGAGTTTGGCCCTTCCCGAAATAAATTCCTGCGTACGTAAGTGCGCACACACGCTCATACACACAGACACAAACACACAAATGGGCACCTTTGAAAATTGTCTCGTCGGCAGCCTTCATAATTTTAATATATAAGATACGTGGAAAAGTGTCCCTTTCGATTTATTAGTTTTAGTTGCGGGTCCGGTTGGAATGAAATGCCGTATATAATAAAGTCAAGCTTATTTTCAATCACCTATGTTATAAAAATAAACTTTCAAAGAAAGAAAAAGTGAGAGAAAAACTTGCCGGGAATCGAACCCAGGCCTTTTGCATAGTAGGCTCACGTCGTTCCCCTACACTACTGAATTCCTTAGACTCTGGATTTCCTACTTACTGCTCACATAGTACTGGTACGTAGCGGGCCCGCGTCTATGGAATTATATACCTCTAAATTCGGAAACACACTTAATTGTTTGCATACTTCCACAAAACATACAAACACCAAATTTTGCATACTTGTTCGTCATGGGAAAATTCCGATATCACGAAAAAGGCGACATTTTCCATGTAAATGAAGTTTCGAAATTTTTCGTCGTTTCGAAATGCTGGTTTTTAGAGTAGTTTCGCACACCATAGAAACGTCATATTTTGTCAGGCAGTGAAGCAAGGCACATAGTTTATGATAGAAAAAAAAAACTTTAAAATTCGTTTTCGTTTCGCGGCGCAAATCGAAAAAATGTGAAATTTGTAATGGCTGTATCTAGGATGTTGAAATTTCGAGGTAATGTTTATTCTGATGCGTAGTTTGCGAATCCGCCCTTAAAATTGAAAAAATAGTCATGTTCGGTGTCAGAAAGTGCTAGGAATGTCATAAGGGGGCGTCTAATTCTACACAACTTGTAGATATGGTGGAATCACGAAATTGCGTTCAAGTGTGTAGAGTACAACGCATGTGAGAGGAAAAATCCGACATGTTGGAAAAGTCGTCATCTTCGATTCAAAATGGCGTCTCAAAAATTTGTAACCATGAAAATTGTAAGATGTGCTCTTGGTAGGTAAGCCAGGTTTCGCTATGTTATTAAGGACGTAGTTCAGTTTAAGTGAAGAAACAAATCATTGGAGAAGTCGCAATCTTGAATTCAAAATTGCCATATTTTTGAATTGCCTTCATTTGGCCTCTTATTTGTTATATTGAGGAGAATAGAACAAACAGATTTCAACTTAGTAAGTTAGCTCCGCGGTACAGTGTCTGCTTTCTGAGTAGCAGGTGTGGGTTCGAATCCCCACAAACCTTGTTTTATCTTGCGTTTTTTTTTTCTTATGATGTTACTTCATTTTACCAAATAGATTCTGTTGGGATCGCGTGAACAAAATATTTTCGTTATTACAGACATAGACGGAATGGATATATTTATACGCTAACTGTTGAGATAGTCTCGAAACTAGCAGTATGTTCGTGTAAAGTTTCGAGACGATACTGAAGTATTTAAAATCAAACATATGTAGCTTTGGAAATGGAGCATCACCAGTGTCTCAATCGGAAGCAATGTTCGGGGGAAGGGGAGTATTACCCCGGGGGCACTGCTGATAACATTCTATTTGTTATTGTTTTATAAACGTATTATTTTGATCTTGCCAGGGGCGCTCTGAGGAGGCAGTGTCCCCCAAAAAGAGTCTGAAACAAACATTGGGCATCATTTTCACGATATAGTGTCCATACAAGACTACAATACATTTTGTCTCGCAACAACAGTGTCTGCTTCAAACCGGAAACGATTGCAAAATATCTCTCTCCCCTTTTATGTTCCTAGTTAAGATACATGCGTATACCAAATTTGAAGTGAATACCACAAATGGAAAGTATAAAATATTAATTTTAAGGAAATACACACACACACAGGGACGTACGCAGGGGGTGGGTCCTGGGGGTCCGGACCACAAGCGAAATTCCAACTTTCGAGTAAATTTAGCCTAATTTTTGAGACAAGTTTAGGAATTTCAATAAAAAATACACTGATATTGAGTTTGGCCCTTCCCGAAATAAATTCCTGCGTACGTAAGTGCGCACACACGCTCATACACACAGACACAAACACACAAATGGGCACCTTTGAAAATTGTCTCGTCGGCAGCCTTCATAATTTTAATATATAAGATACGTGGAAAAGTGTCCCTTTCGATTTATTAGTTTTAGTTGCGGGTCCGGTTGGAATGAAATGCCGTATATAATAAAGTCAAGCTTATTTTCAATCACCTATGTTATAAAACTAAACTTTCAAAGAAAGAAAAAGTGAGAGAAAAACTTGCCGGGAATCGAATCCAGGCCTTTTGCATAGTAGGCTCACGTCGTTCCCCTACACTACTCAATTCCTTAGACTCTGGATTTCCTACTTACTGCTCACATAGTACTGGTACGTAGCGGGCCCGCGTCTATGGAATTATATACCTCTAAATTCGGAAACACACTTAATTGTTTGCATACTTCCACAAAACATACAAACACCAAATTTTGCATACTTGTTCGTCATGGGAAAATTCCGATATCACGAAAAAGGCGACATTTTCCATGTAAATGAAGTTTCGAAATTTTTCGTCGTTTCGAAATGCTGGTTTTTAGAGTAGTTCCGCACACCATAGAAACGTCATATTTTGTCAGGCAGTGAAGCAAGGCACATGGTTTATGATAGAAAAAAGAGCTTTAAAATTCGTTTTCGTTTCGCGGCGCAAATCGAAAAAATGTGAAAGTTGTAATGGCTGTATCTAGAATGTTGAAATTTCGAGGTAATGTTTATTCTGATGCGTAGTTTGCGAATCCGCCCTTAAACTTGAAAAAAATAGTCATGTTCGGTGTCAGAAAGTGCTAGGAATGTCATAAGGGGGCGTCTAATTCTACACAACTTGTAGATATGGTGGAATCACGAAATTGCGTTCAAGTGTGTAGAGTACAACGCATGTGAGAGGAAAAATCCGACATGTTGGAAAAGTCGTCATCTTCGATTCAAAATGGCGTCTCAAAAATTTGTAACCATGAAAATTGTAAGATGTGCTCTTGGTAGGTAAGCCAGGTTTCGCTATGTTATTAAGGACGTAGTTCAGTTTAAGTGAAGAAACAAATCATTGGAGAAGTCGCAATCTTGAATTCAAAATTGCCATATTTTTGAATTGCCTTCATTTGGCCTCTTATTTGTTATATTGAGGAGAATAGAACAAACAGATTTCAACTTAGTAAATTAGCTCCGCGGTACAGTGTCTGCTTTCTGAGTAGCAGGTCTGGGTTCGAATCCCCGCAAACCTTGTTTTATCTTGCGTTTTTTTCTTATCACGTTACTTCATTTTACCAAATAGTTTCTGTTGGCATTGCGTGAACAAAATATTTTCGTTATTACAGACATAGACGGAGTGGATATATTTATACGCTAACTGTTGAGATAGTCTCGAAACTAGCAGTATGTTCGTGTAAAGTTTCGAGACGATACTGAAGTATTTAAAATCAAACATATGTAGCTTTGGAAATGGAGCATCACCAGTGTCTCAATCGGAAGCAATGTTCGGGGGAAGGGGAGTATTACCCCGGGGGCACTGCTGATAACATTCTATTTGTTATTGTATTATAAACGTATTATTTTGATCTTGCCAGGGGCGCTCTGAGGAGGCAGTGTCCCCCAAAAAGAGTCTGAAACAAACATTGGGCATCATTTTCACGATATAGTGTCCATACAAGACTACAATACATTTTGTCTCGCAACAACAGTGTCTGCTTCAAACCGGAAACGATTGCAAAATATCTCTCTCCCCTTTTATGTTCCTAGTTAAGATACATGCGTATACCAAATTTGAAGTGAATACCACAAATGGAAAGTATAAAATATTAATTTTAAGGAAATACACACACACACAGGGACGTACGCAGGGGGTGGGTCCTGGGGGTCCGGACCACCACCGAAATTCCAACTTTCGAGTAAATTTAGCCTAATTTTTGAGACAAGTTTAGGAATTTCAATAAAAAATACACTGATATTGAGTTTGGCCCTTCCCGAAATAAATTCCTGCGTACGTAAGTGCGCACACACGCTCATACACACAGACACAAACACACAAATGGGCACCTTTGAAAATTGTCTCGTCGGCAGCCTTCATAATTTTAATATATAAGATACGTGGAAAAGTGTCCCTTTCGATTTATTAGTTTTAGTTGCGGGTCCGGTTGGAATGAAATGCCGTATATAATAAAGTCAAGCTTATTTTCAATCACCTATGTTATAAAAATAAACTTTCAAAGAAAGAAAAAGTGAGAGAAAAACTTGCCGGGAATCGAACCCAGGCCTTTTGCATAGTAGGCTCACGTCGTTCCCCTACACTACTGAATTCCTTAGACTCTGGATTTCCTACTTACTGCTCACATAGTACTGGTACGTAGCGGGCCCGCGTCTATGGAATTATATACCTCTAAATTCGGAAACACACTTAATTGTTTGCATACTTCCACAAAACATACAAACACCAAATTTTGCATACTTGTTCGTCATGGGAAAATTCCGATATCACGAAAAAGGCGACATTTTCCATGTAAATGAAGTTTCGAAATTTTTCGTCGTTTCGAAATGCTGGTTTTTAGAGTAGTTTCGCACACCATAGAAACGTCATATTTTGTCAGGCAGTGAAGCAAGGCACATAGTTTATGATAGAAAAAAAAAAACTTTAAAATTCGTTTTCGTTTCGCGGCGCAAATCGAAAAAATGTGAAATTTGTAATGGCTGTATCTAGGATGTTGAAATTTCGAGGTAATGTTTATTCTGATGCGTAGTTTGCGAATCCGCCCTTAAAATTGAAAAAATAGTCATGTTCGGTGTCAGAAAGTGCTAGGAATGTCATAAGGGGGCGTCTAATTCTACACAACTTGTAGATATGGTGGAATCACGAAATTGCGTTCAAGTGTGTAGAGTACAACGCATGTGAGAGGAAAAATCCGACATGTTGGAAAAGTCGTCATCTTCGATTCAAAATGGCGTCTCAAAAATTTGTAACCATGAAAATTGTAAGATGTGCTCTTGGTAGGTAAGCCAGGTTTCGCTATGTTATTAAGGACGTAGTTCAGTTTAAGTGAAGAAACAAATCATTGGAGAAGTCGCAATCTTGAATTCAAAATTGCCATATTTTTGAATTGCCTTCATTTGGCCTCTTATTTGTTATATTGAGGAGAATAGAACAAACAGATTTCAACTTAGTAAGTTAGCTCCGCGGTACAGTGTCTGCTTTCTGAGTAGCAGGTGTGGGTTCGAATCCCCACAAACCTTGTTTTATCTTGCGTTTTTTTTTTCTTATGATGTTACTTCATTTTACCAAATAGATTCTGTTGGGATCGCGTGAACAAAATATTTTCGTTATTACAGACATAGACGGAATGGATATATTTATACGCTAACTGTTGAGATAGTCTCGAAACTAGCAGTATGTTCGTGTAAAGTTTCGAGACGATACTGAAGTATTTAAAATCAAACATATGTAGCTTTGGAAATGGAGCATCACCAGTGTCTCAATCGGAAGCAATGTTCGGGGGAAGGGGAGTATTACCCCGGGGGCACTGCTGATAACATTCTATTTGTTATTGTTTTATAAACGTATTATTTTGATCTTGCCAGGGGCGCTCTGAGGAGGCAGTGTCCCCCAAAAAGAGTCTGAAACAAACATTGGGCATCATTTTCACGATATAGTGTCCATACAAGACTACAATACATTTTGTCTCGCAACAACAGTGTCTGCTTCAAACCGGAAACGATTGCAAAATATCTCTCTCCCCTTTTATGTTCCTAGTTAAGATACATGCGTATACCAAATTTGAAGTGAATACCACAAATGGAAAGTATAAAATATTAATTTTAAGGAAATACACACACACACAGGGACGTACGCAGGGGGTGGGTCCTGGGGGTCCGGACCACAAGCGAAATTCCAACTTTCGAGTAAATTTAGCCTAATTTTTGAGACAAGTTTAGGAATTTCAATAAAAAATACACTGATATTGAGTTTGGCCCTTCCCGAAATAAATTCCTGCGTACGTAAGTGCGCACACACGCTCATACACACAGACACAAACACACAAATGGGCACCTTTGAAAATTGTCTCGTCGGCAGCCTTCATAATTTTAATATATAAGATACGTGGAAAAGTGTCCCTTTCGATTTATTAGTTTTAGTTGCGGGTCCGGTTGGAATGAAATGCCGTATATAATAAAGTCAAGCTTATTTTCAATCACCTATGTTATAAAACTAAACTTTCAAAGAAAGAAAAAGTGAGAGAAAAACTTGCCGGGAATCGAATCCAGGCCTTTTGCATAGTAGGCTCACGTCGTTCCCCTACACTACTCAATTCCTTAGACTCTGGATTTCCTACTTACTGCTCACATAGTACTGGTACGTAGCGGGCCCGCGTCTATGGAATTATATACCTCTAAATTCGGAAACACACTTAATTGTTTGCATACTTCCACAAAACATACAAACACCAAATTTTGCATACTTGTTCGTCATGGGAAAATTCCGATATCACGAAAAAGGCGACATTTTCCATGTAAATGAAGTTTCGAAATTTTTCGTCGTTTCGAAATGCTGGTTTTTAGAGTAGTTCCGCACACCATAGAAACGTCATATTTTGTCAGGCAGTGAAGCAAGGCACATGGTTTATGATAGAAAAAAGAGCTTTAAAATTCGTTTTCGTTTCGCGGCGCAAATCGAAAAAATGTGAAAGTTGTAATGGCTGTATCTAGAATGTTGAAATTTCGAGGTAATGTTTATTCTGATGCGTAGTTTGCGAATCCGCCCTTAAACTTGAAAAAAATAGTCATGTTCGGTGTCAGAAAGTGCTAGGAATGTCATAAGGGGGCGTCTAATTCTACACAACTTGTAGATATGGTGGAATCACGAAATTGCGTTCAAGTGTGTAGAGTACAACGCATGTGAGAGGAAAAATCCGACATGTTGGAAAAGTCGTCATCTTCGATTCAAAATGGCGTCTCAAAAATTTGTAACCATGAAAATTGTAAGATGTGCTCTTGGTAGGTAAGCCAGGTTTCGCTATGTTATTAAGGACGTAGTTCAGTTTAAGTGAAGAAACAAATCATTGGAGAAGTCGCAATCTTGAATTCAAAATTGCCATATTTTTGAATTGCCTTCATTTGGCCTCTTATTTGTTATATTGAGGAGAATAGAACAAACAGATTTCAACTTAGTAAATTAGCTCCGCGGTACAGTGTCTGCTTTCTGAGTAGCAGGTCTGGGTTCGAATCCCCGCAAACCTTGTTTTATCTTGCGTTTTTTTCTTATCACGTTACTTCATTTTACCAAATAGTTTCTGTTGGCATTGCGTGAACAAAATATTTTCGTTATTACAGACATAGACGGAATGGATATACTTATACGCTAACTGTTGAGATAGTCTCGAAACTAGCAGTATGTTCGTGTAAAGTTTCGAGACGATACTGAAGTATTTAAAATCAAACATATGTAGCTTTGGAAATGGAGCATCACCAGTGTCTCAATCGGAAGCAATGTTCGGGGGAAGGGGAGTATTACCCCGGGGGCACTGCTGATAACATTCTATTTGTTATTGTATTATAAACGTATTATTTTGATCTTGCCAGGGGCGCTCTGAGGAGGCAGTGTCCCCCAAAAAGAGTCTGAAACAAACATTGGGCATCATTTTCACGATATAGTGTCCATACAAGACTACAATACATTTTGTCTCGCAACAACAGTGTCTGCTTCAAACCGGAAACGATTGCAAAATATCTCTCTCCCCTTTTATGTTCCTAGTTAAGATACATGTGTGTACCAAATTTGAAGTGAATACCACAAATGGAAAGTATAAAATATTAATTTTAAGGAAATACACACACACACAGGGACGTACGCAGGGGGTGGGTCCTGGGGGTCCGGACCACCACCGAAATTCCAACTTTTGAGTAAATTTCGCCTAATTTTTGGGACAAGTTTAGGAATTTCAATATAAAATACACTGATATTGAGTTTGGCCCTTCCCGAAATAAATTCCTGCGTACGTAAGTGCGCACACACGCTCATACACACAGACACACACACACAAATGGGCACCTTTGAAAATTGTCTCGTCGGCAGCCTACATAATTTTAATATATAAGATACGTGGAAAAGTGTCCCTTTCGATTTAATAGTTTTAGTTGCGGGTCCGGTTGGAATGAAATGCCGTACATAATAAAGTCAAGCTTATTTTCAATCACCTATGTTATAAAAATAAACTTTCAAAGAAAGAAAAAGTGAGAGAAAAACTTGCCGGGAATCGAACGCAGGCCTTTTGCACAGTAGGCTCACGTCGTTCCCCAACACTACTCAATTCCTTAGACTCTGGATTTAATACTTAATGCTCACATAGTACTGGTACGTAGCGGGCCCGCGTCTATGGAATTACACCTCTAAAATCGGAATAGTTATCGTGTTATATATGTGTTTTTTAGGATGATTATGGAAATGATGTCTTGATATTTGATTGTAATAAGTGATTAGAAAGACATGATTCTAGTACAATGTTCTACTACAATGTAGAAAGTGGTGTTGTTTAAGTTTCTATAAACAAATTTTTTAAAAGCCTCCAATAATATTCATATTCTAAATTACCTAGTAAATAAACATCTTCATTGAAAATATAAGAGTAGAGATACAGGAAGACTGTATGCAATTGTCCAGTATAAATAATCATTTCAACAAGTCCTGCTGCCCAATAATTACTTTTGTACCAAAGTACAGCATTGTAATACAGTGTACTACGTTACTGTGCAAAAACTGGTGTTCAATCAAATGTTATGAACTAATGTTTAAAAAGCCTTAACAAAATTCATATTTGTAAATTCGAACAAATTTATTCTTCATAAAAATACAAGACGAAAGATACAGGTAGACTGCAAGAAATTGTCCAGTAAATATGAAATATTTCAAAAAGTCTTGCTGCAGGTAATATGTACTACTATGCCGAAGGTTTCCATTATAAGGGACTTTTCTATATTACAGTGCAAAAGTAATGTTCTCTCAAATGTTAGCAACAAATGTTTAAAAAGCCTCCAACAATAATCATATTTGTAAATCACCCACAAATTGTAGTCTTCATTGAAAATACATGAATAAATATACAGGGAGACTGCAAGAATTTGTGCAGTATCTATGAAACTTTTCAAGTAGTCTTGTTGTAGGTAATATGTACAACTATGCCCAAGGTTTCCATTATAATCCACTGTACTACATTATAGTACAAAAGTAGTGTTCGCTCAAATGCTATGAAAAAAATTTAAACACTCTCCAACAATATTCATATTTGTAAATTATCTAGTAAATTGTAGTCTTCATTGTAAATACAAGAATAAATGTGCAGGAAGACTGAAATATATTCCCACCCTTATATCACAGATATGAATTACTTTTCCTCCAGGTAATATGTACAATTAACTACAAGGACACTATTATAATACCTTGTACTAAATTACACTGCAAAACATATTATTAAAAAATGCTACGAATAAATATTTGAAAGGTTGCAAAAATCATATTTGTAAACAGTGAGTGTTATCGCAAAATGCAGGGTATAATAGGTAGGCTATTTGAAGACAGTGTCCGCTGTTTATATTTGAGAATATAAATTCTGTTATTGTCTCTAACATGTATAGGTGTGCACAAAGTGTACATAATAAGCCATGCACATGATTGCCAGAGTAGAAGTAGTAATAGAGTTCTTTCTAATAAATTGTGTGTTTGCTTTTCAAAGTTACATGGAAGGAATAATACCGGTTGAATTGAAGTATGTGTTGGTAACAGGTGTCTGCTGTAAAGGGAAGTGAATTCCTGAAGGAATCGTTTTCTAGAACATGACACCTCATGGCAAAGGCCTGACCGGGGGCCTGGGGGCGGAGCCCCCAGCGAGCTTTAGCGAGTCATACTTTAATCTCACATGGACACTTCGAACTTCGTTTCGATTAAGGTTAGTTTGGTTCAGGTTAGTACTGTATTGCACCATTGAAGGATTTTCAAAACTCTGCAATATCATGCTTAGATGATTAAAGTCAATACACTGCAGTGCATTTTGTGAAAACATCATCGGATTGTTTACTAACATCATTTTGGTCTTTTCGTTGAATGAACAATTCAAAGGATTCACTTCAGTCGACCAATCACTACAAACATTAGTAGGAACACACGTTTTCTTTCTGAATTTCACGAATACTAGAATCAACTTTCTTCCTGCTACATGAACAACAGTATTAATATAATGTTGAATATACGGCGAATACAGACAATCAATAGCGTTCCCAAGACGAAAATGGTTATAACTTTTCGCACACTGATACATACCAGAATCCTCGTTACACACAGTAAAGGAATGAAAAACTTTCGAATGAGGAGAGAAGTTAGGATAATCTGATCCAACCAATACCGTAGTATGTTTTTGGGAACATTCAGGTAATTTCATCCACACATTCAAATCAATATAGTCATATTTCCTCGTCGATGCAAATTTAGGATCTGTAGAAGGTTCAAGTACATTTAATGGATTCCTGCTGACTGATGATGAAGTTTCTTCAGTTATTGGCAGACCTTCCATTTTCGCACTAAATTGCTGATTCATACATTCTAGTTTACCGTCTATTTGTTCAGATAATTGCTTTATGACGTCCTTATTTTGTAGTTGCATTTGTTCCCACCGTTCCAAATTCACTGTTGCATCTGGTCCAATCGTTGGTTCAGGTGATTATTTTCTTGTAGCATTTGTTGTTGCATTTGTTCCCACCTTTCATCACCTCGTTGTTGCATCTGGTCCAATCGTTGGTTCATGTGATTATTTAGTTGCATTTTTCCCACCGTTCATCACCTCGTTGTTGCGTCTGATCCAATCGTTGGTTCATGAGATTATTTTGTTGTTGCACTTGTTCCTACCGTTCATCACCTCGTTGTTGTATCTCGTCCAATCCTTGGTTCATGTGATTATTTTGTTCTTGCATTTGTTTCCACCGTTCATCACCTCGTTGTTGCATTTGTTGTTGCATTAGTTTCATGTGTTGAAGGATTACTTCCAAGGTAACGTTCGGTTGGGTTGTTTCTTGTGGCATTATATTAATCACATTCTCAGAAGTATTCGTTTCACCTTCCATATCTGTATTCACAATAGAGCCATTTCTCGGGACACTCATTTTTACGATTCTGTATATTTTAGTTCCACTACGAAGCAAAGTAAAATTTACGTCTCGGTCAATGATGATAAAGATTTACTATTCTTCTCTTCTATATCACAGTTTCCCGACGTTTCGGCACCATTTAATATAACAAATATATATCTCGCTACATAACTGACACAACAAACTCACTGGTTCGTAAATAGTAAAATTGACCGACTTTAACTTATTTTGTTAAACCTTTTATTATCTTTTGAACCTTCGTAAAACCTTAACTCACATTCAACATACCAGCGAGTCCATTACATTATATTACATTATAACTTGTTTGTTGTTTCTATGACAACCTTCAGTTCGTTGTTCTTAGTTACATATAAATATTCAATTATATATATTAAAAAGAATATATATAATAATCTTATAATATTTTCTTTTTCTTCTTCTATAAAGTAAACTGGCTTGTACATATCTATAAACCAAATATTACTCGAAGATAAAAGAGAATATAAGTATGCAATGAAGAATTCAAGTATACAACATACTGTTGTACGTGGACACTGTGAACAACTCTTGTGTTTTCATTGCAATCTTATAGATACTCTTCACATGAACTGTCCTTCATACATTTGTATGCACCTTTATCAGTATACTTGCTTATGTGGTGTTATATGAAGAACCACATCGTAATTGTATTAGTAATTCCTGCCCTCATTTGCGTCGAGTGTTCTAACGTGACGACGACTATCTTTAACATTGCAATCTTACCAACTCTTTGCATGTGCAAATACTCTTTTTCTAGATGCTCATCATATGCCAAGACTTTGCAGATGGTTTAGAGCATATACGATTTTCCATACGCTCATTAGGGCATGCTGGTACTTGTCGCCTTTTGCCCGTACATATTGCTGGTCATTTTCCTTGTATCTGGTGAACAGGTTATATCGACGTTTGTGCAAACATATCCTCACAACTTTATGTTACTTTTCAACTCACAATAGAGTTACTACATAATGGCTGACACCAATTAACTCCTGATAAAATTTTAGTCCTATTTTATATGACAAATGGCATACCTTTCCTTTTACATTATGCATCCAAATATAAGATGGCCATTTTCAATATGGCGGCCATGATGTTCATATTCCTCACATATACAGATCTTATCATTCATTTACTACTAAACTTGACCTTCATTTCTGTGGCAATTCACAAGCGGAACGAGTAATCTCTTAGCTTTCTGTGTTGTTGAGCCCTATCGTCGGCCATACTTCTTTCGGCTCTCATGCTTCTCCATGTTGCCCTCAGCTGCTATAAACTTGCATATGTACATAGTTTCACACCCTCTTTCATATCTGCCACATGTCGTTCGGGAACTCGAGTACTCCATTTGGGCCCTTCCCTGGTGAGTCTCCTGCCAACAAACTGTATGCCGAGTTAGTAAAAACCTTGAAAATGTATTATGAAGCTAAGGTGAATGTCATCGCTGAACGCTGTCGTTTCCACCCTATGACACAAAAGAAATATCAAAATGTCACAAGCTTTGAGTTGGATTTAAAGAAACAATCTATCCCCTGTGAATATTTTTGTTGTCTCGACAAGAATTTACGACATCAATTTATATCTGAGATAGCTGGTGATACCATAAGACGCAAGTTATTATTATTAATAATAATAATTGAATATCATTGATATAGCAAGTAGCAAGAGGAAGGAGTACTACGGACTTTTTTTTTTTTTTTTGTCAAGTGTGCATTTTGACTTTTCTCTCATTCTGCTGATAGCGGCATTCTTCACCAGTGCTTTGTGGATGTGATAAGAGAATGAGTCACAACTAGAGGAAAGTAAGGAGCCTGAAAGCCTTGGCTGGACTAACCATTCATTCTACTTTACTTCACAACAACGAGTTTCCAGTTGAACTTATGAACAAAACACCTCTTACAGTATGACGTCATTCCTTATTACTTTGACCCCCTTCTGGTCAAAAACACAAAACGCGCTGTTGTGTGTGTTATGGTATAATAAAGAGTAACTATTCTCAGTTTCATATTTTTTTAAATCCAGGCCCAATAAAGATATTTGGCAGTGAAATATTCCGAACTGGCATAATTTCCCAACTTTAAGATTTTTTCAGGCCTTTGGGAGCTGCAACAGGTCTGCAAATTTTTGTGTACAATGTCACATGCACACAGAAATTCAGTCCTCTCCGTCAGTTGTTTAATCTTTCTAAACATGTCTACAATGTCCAAAAATGTTGCTACTGTAGGCCTTGATTTCACCCGTTTCAAGTAGTATTAGAAAAAATGTTAAGAGATCAAAGGTTTAGCTCTGCACAAGTTGCAGACACCCAGTAATTTTCAATTTGCTAGGAAAAATATATGCTGAGATATTCAAAACAACATAAACGCCAGAAATCGAGAAAACGCAAAATGACGGCAGCCTCTGCGTTGCCATTGGATGTTGTAAAAAATAATTAATTGTGGTTTTGAAGTATTCTTATATTGACTCAATATTTCTGAACAAATTAGATTTTTTTCAAAAGATCGAGCGGCCATGTTTCATTTTTCTCGATCACCTAGTATGGATTGACCTAAATATATTTATGCATCGATTATAAAAGCATAAGAGCTTGGTCAAATAGTCAGCTATTATCGTCAGCATTAGTATCGTAACTCATGCCAGGTCACAAGCTCAAATTGATAACTTCCACGTCGATTGGGTGATCTCTCCTTTGGAACATTTAAGTTGAATTTCTTAACATCTTATAGTAATTAAAATATTGTTCCTTTTTTTGTTTTGCGTTCTAACTCTTGGGAATTGAAAGCGACTAATAATTTCACGAGTAAAGAGAAAAACTGATGCTAATGTTGTTAAGACGAATAAAGTCTATATGTGTTAGTTTATTGAATTAGAAAAGGCAAATTGTCAAAAAATGTGTAGACGTTTGTTTTAATTTTAATGTCGCACAATTATACACCAAGGCTATAGGAGGCGGTGACGATGGGAAAGATGATAATGGTGGAATGAAAAATCTTCCAGTTTAATGGCCTTAAGTCTAAGGGAGACAAATAATTAAGGCAAATGAGTGATGATGGAAGAATTGGTGGAATAAAATGTAGGAGGAAACCGGAGTACCCCGAGAAAACCCATGGACATGATGTTGTACACTTAGCCGGAGATTGAATGAAGGAGCTCACGTACGAGACGAAGCATGCCACTGAGCCACTGTGGCCCCTGATAATGGTGGAATGACAAAAGTGGAAGGAAAAGATAGAACCCCGAGATATTCCCCCACGCACTTGTTATTAAGCAGTTGATATTATGTGACAAACGTTTCAGAGTGTGACAATAAAGATGTAAGAATAGAGACAAAACAAATAAAAGAATTCTGAATGTTAATAGCTGTGTACGAATTGTAATTGAGGAGCGTATTTCCAAAACATGCTAAATCCGTTTTTTATAATTCTTCAGAAAGAGCAAAAAACCACGTCTTTTAACATTGAAACATTATGGCAAGTGATATTTCAAACAGAATTTACCACAGAAAATAATGTGTTTCGACAAAAAAAAAAAAAAAAAAGCAGGGTATCCGGAATGGGACTGACGGTTTTTTAAAAGTGTATAGCTTTATTATGGTCAGAGATACAGAAGAAAAAAATCATGCATTTTAAAGGAGAACTCAAAAAGTTTATGTGGTCTTACTTACAAGTCATTCTAACTCAGTGTAACTCCACGTGAGGTCCATTTGTAACTGTTACAATATCTAGCCTGAACTCAATCTCTCTCCACTATTCTGTAACATATGAGGTGTTACTGAAGCAATCGCATTCCTAATAAGGGTTTTTTTTAGTTCATCAAGGTTACGCACCTTTTCACCAGAATACACATGGTCTTTCACATACCCCCCACAGGAAGAAGTCCATGGGGTAACATCAAGAGAGCGTGGAGGACACCTAATTGACCCATTACGGCCTATCCTATGGCCAGGAAATTCTGTATCAAGATACTCCCTCACTTGTGAGCTCCAATGTGGCGGGACACCATCTAATTGAAATATCACTTGAGGTTGCAAATGTTGTAACTGGGGAATTAGCAAAGTATTGAAACATGTCTAAGAACACATTTCTTGTTATTGTTTGCTCTATGAAAAAGAAGTTGGCTATAATTGCATTATGTGTTAAAGCACTCCAAACATTCCATTTGGGACTGTCTCTAGAATGTTCTACGTACGCATGTGGATTCTCAGATCCCCACATCCTAACATTGTGTCTGTTAACCCAGCCAGACAAGTGAAAAGTAGCCTCATCAGAGAAAACAACATTCAATAGGAAATGTTGGTCATAATCAATTCTTTCCAGAATTTCAGTAGCAAATGCTGCTCTCAATGGGCTTAATTTCTTTCAACAATTGCACCTTATACGCCCGCAAACGTAATCGTTTGTGTACCACATCGTGCACTGTTGACTTTGGAATTGCTAATTGCCTGCTCACTGCTTCCTCTCTTATTGATTCCACACTTTTCTCTGGCACATGCGATTTACCACCACTGTGTTGTTTCACTTCACTCCCCGTTGATACAATTTATCCTTCCGCGCCTGGACATTATTGCGTGATGGAGAATCCTTGTGGTAAACAAGTCGAAAATTTCGTTGACCTTGAACAACACTTTTTGTATCTGAAAGCCACCACACGCATTGCGCCTTATCGACTGAAAATGCCATCTCTGTTTATCGGCGATACTAGCGCCGTCACCGGTAGTTGCTCAAGTATGAAAATTTACTGAACAAATTTTGCTTTTTGAGTTTTCCTTCAATATGAATGTTTTTCATCTGTTTCTCTGACCATGTTAAAACTATACACTTTTAAACCGCCACTCCCATTCCGGACACCCTACAAAATTTAACGTTAAAACGTTCCATAGTATACTCTTCCATACTGCATTCAATTCAAAATTGGACATTTTTGGATTTAGCGTGTTTTGGAAATACACTCCTCAATTATTTAAGCTGGTGAGGCTGTCAAGTATATCTATCCTAAGGAGAAACTTACAACTCTGATCTTCTTTCTTCCCGAGCTATAATTATAAATTTCTTCTTTTCTAATTTTAACTGTAATCAGTAATATGTATTCGCTTCTCCCTAGTTTCAGGTTAAACCTCCTCTTTATCTGTCCATTCCATCATCCACCTACTTTCCCCTGTTGCTTAACCAGAGTATAGGCTTTAACACTGTAGTCCTGTTTCCTATACAAACTCCATAATTTAGTTCCGTTTAATTTAAGAAACTCTTTAACTATCTCACGAAGCTAGATCAACAGCAGAAACCAAATCTAATGTGCGTGAGACTAAAGATCAACGTGTCGTAGGGAATACAGGAAAGCCAAGGGTTGCGATTCTTGTAGATTTGGATAGTACTAATGCAGAATCTAACCGTCCAACACACACAACATAATATGTTAAAGGACATGGAGATCACTGAATAGTTTTACGTTTAAAAAGAATCTCGGTCTCTCTAAATATTAGTCACAAAATAATTTCATATTTGGATACTGAAAAAGAGAGCCAGTTGAGGAAATGTCATTGAAGTACGCTAGCTTTGATCAGAAATAAGAAGTCAAGTGAACTGCCTCCAACTCAGTCATTGAGTCTTACTTGTAATGTAAGCCTCATGAGCGCATTAGTAAACTACAAGATAAAGCTTCTGCCATTCCAATGTTAAGAATACAAGAATCACTTGGAAAACAATCTTTTGTACCTCATGGCTCACATAAAATTACCGCGGCGTGCTAATATCAAATAATCACCAAAAAGTAGGAAGATGTAAAATCTGGCTTACCTGCACTTTACAAAGATGTTGTAAGTGGTCCCGTTAATTGTGAGTCACTTCTGTGAACTTCGCAGCATAATGACTGACTCCACCTGTAGTCAGATATGGGTAATGCTCCGGATGGTGGGGGTATTGCTTTGCTGCAGTTGTGCCAGGGAATAAAGCACTTCTGCTTTAAGCATCCCCAAAGATAAAAATCATATTAGGACAATTCCTGGAATAAAAGCGGGCGCAACCCCTTGCTTACTGTCCGTTGTGGCGCGCACGAAATACCGGGGTCCCAAATTTTACCCCCTCATAAATCATAGTTGTAAAATGTCAAAACATACTGTGTTAAAACAGCAGATGGCTTTTTCAAACGAAGGCTTTTGAGGTACAAGTTTTGTAGTCATGCATGGTTGCCAGTGCACGGACTGCAGAGAGGAGTTTGTCCAACGATAGAATATTTCTGTACCCCCAATAAAATAAGGAAAAGGCACGGAGCAATAAAACTACCACACGTCTTGACCACAAATTTAGGAGAGGAAAAATTGGCACGCGACATATTGAGTGACAGGTAATAAACCAACCGCTCAATGCGGAGAATCGGTCCATTGAAAAATCTTCTATATTAATCAATAGATTTTACTTTTTGTAAAATATTAATGCTTTCACAAGATAAATAAAACTGTCACTGTTCATTGGATCAGTCATAAACATATATATATATATATATATATATATATATATATATATATATATATATATATATATATACAGTGGCGGATCCAGGATATAATCAAGGGAGGGGCTAAACTATAGTTTGCACTTTTATCCAGTGAAAGCAGGATTGAAGCCCATTTTATCCAGTGTACACTTGAGCGTCCACTATATATATTTTAAATCAATTGATCAGTGTTGACAAATTATGTTCCAGACTGCAAATATTATCTTTGTATATATTAAAATTAAGTTACTTGAAATGAAATTTATTAGTTTAATCAGGAATGTCATTTATTTATTTATGCCCCCTAAGTCTGAGGTGTATAATGAAATACTAATGGAAAACGTTCATTAGTAGAAAACATTACTCCAGAAATGTTACTCCAGAATATGTTTCAATTAAATTCAATTTCTTTAGTCATTACGCAACACCAAGGCTATGAAGGACGGAACGTGGGCCTTGAACAGCCACCGGCGGGTGTACAGACAATCATATAAGATCAACTTTCTCAGAATAAATATTTTCCACCACACTGCCTCACTTTCCAGAGAGTTGGATTAGAGGATCATGCAACTGTCCTGACATGACTAACTCCAATAATCTAAATTAAAAATATATCGAGTACTTAAGTCTTCCAAACATAAATAAATGAATAACCTACCCATTCTTTCTCAGTTTTATAAGTTTCTGTCGAAGGGGCATATATATCTGATATCTCGCTTATTGTTTAAGAACAGCGAGACAAAACTTTTTCCTATATAAATTTTCTTTTTGTCACTATCTTTTCAATGATATATCAAATTACATACTTTATCATGTAAGATTTTCGGATAGCCACAGCAATAGGTTACACGGTGACACAAGCAGAGCACTCCATGAAAATATTGTTTTCAAAAAAGATTGGAGACATCATCAAAAGGTTCTGTTGTTTTTCCTGCTCGTAATAATTTTTTCTTGAAAATGGTTTGTCCTGGAACAGAGTTGTAGAAATGTGGTGATGCAGCACCAGCGATGTTAGCTTCGCAGTCTGGATTTATAAAGCTGGCAAGGAACAAAAATTCTACAGTTATGGGTTTGCACTACTTAATTCACACACAAGCATTAGGGAAAAAAACTTTTTCAGAAAACTTGAAGCAGGCATTATCACTGGCTATTAAAGTTTTTAATTTTGTCAAGTCAAGTGCTCTGAATGCTCGCCTTTTTGAGATTTTGTGCTGTATCCATATTGAAGTTCGTTGATTAAGGAGTTTAAATACCACTTTTCATATCCCTCATATGTCTCAAATTTTCCGGTATTTCGAGATAGGGCCATCTTATTATAACAGTTGCAAACCAATCCCTTTTTTTTCTCCCACCTTTCTCTTCCCCTTCTAAGGAAATCCAGAAAATGCAGAAACAATTCTTTAACTATTTTAAATGAAAAGTCTAAATAAAATAAATTATGTCTCTAAGCTTTAGGAATTTCGAGATATGGCTATCTTATTTTAACAATTGCAGCATCCACCTATTTTCTTACCGCCTTTTTCACTTTCTGCTTTTCTCTTCCCTTCTAAGGGAAATATCTAAAAACGCTGAAACACATCTTTAATAACTTTAAATGAAAAGTCTAACTACCAAATTTCATGTCTCTAACCTTAAAGGATTTTGAGATATTTTTATTTTGTTATAACAATTGTAACCTCATTCCTTCCCCTTCTTCCATTCTAGGGAAAATACCAAAAACCGACGAAACACGTGTATAATTATTTTAAATGGCAAGTCTATATACCAAATTTTATGTCTCTCTCTGCCTTCAGAGATTCGGAGATATGGAAATTTTAGTATAATTATTGCCAGCACCCTTTCCTTCCTTCCATATCGATTTTCTAAAAATCTCTCCTTAATGGTATCCCACATTACAAATCCCATGCACTGTAAAAATTTAAAGTTTCCAGGTTAAGAAATTTGACCTTTGAGTTGTTCAGTCATGTAGGCCTTACTGTGTCCAGTGGTGGTTGATGTGTCCGAGGTTCGATCTCAGCTCTTGGCAAGTGAGTTTAGTGACTGACAAGTAGTGTGCGCGAGTTTTCTCGGTATTCTGTTTCCTTCGGCTTTCCTTATTCAATCATTATCATCAATAGAGCCCGGATTTCCATACATAAACAAACCCCAAAATATTCATGCAAACATGCACGAAAAATACAGTATAAAAATATGCACTAAAATATGCATTTAAAAATTTAACATATGCACTAAAATATACACTATGAAAATAAAATATCAGGTTCTTACAAAAATATCTTATCTTAACGATCTCTGTTGCAATGAACTATCTTCCTTCAGTTTTTTTTCTGTCAGCTCTGTGTTTATCAGTAAGAAACGTTTTGTAGATCGAAAAGTTTATTTCTACATCAGCAGAAGTCACTCATACATGTGAAATACATGAAAGTCTTCCTGTGTTACATTCTCTTCCCATTCCATGTTTTCACCATTAAGTACATTTGTAATGGCACAGATTATTTTGTACCCGGATTTTTTTCTTTTTTTTCCAAATACTTTGCAAAGTTTATCTGACGCTATTTTGGCAAGACCATGAATTGTTTCACTGGACAAAGTCAGCGATAATTCGCCCAAGGAGAGTGAATGCTGCAAAGCCTTCTTACAGGATTCCAACTGTCTGCCAACTTCAGGTATTGCCGAGAAGTTGTTATGTATGTACTTAATTTTGTTCTCAATGCCACTTGTAGAGAAACATTTTTGAGAAACATTTTTGAGTGAGTCTACGGTTGTCTTCATTCATTTTTAAGATATCTGTATAATACTGCACAGCTTGGAGCCACGAGCTCTTCACTGGATGAGAATGTACTGGAACATTTTTCGCAACTTCGCGAAAAATACGTAAGCGCAACGGAGCTTTCACAATAATTTATTTGCATTGAATACTAGCGCGTCTACTGCTAGGTATTAGCATTTGGTTGTTTCAGTTACGCAACACTTTCTGCTATTATTCTGTACAACATTTTGCTCTACACTGCGTTTACAAACGGAGTCAGTTCACTTTAAATATAGCCTACTTTCATGTGATATACTCTCAAATATGCTAGTATGCAGCAATAAAATTCAGGAATATGCAGTAAGTAGTAAAGATTTAGTATGGTAATCATGAAAGAGATGCGACAGTTGATAAGAGATAGTTTATCGCTTGTTTAATTAAGGATAAGGGGAGTATCGAAGGAGGTGATGCAATAGGGTTAGGAAAGGGGGAAAGGTCAATTGATTGATAAAGAACACGTGATGTGTTTCACAATGATAGATGATGAAAGGAAAGGTTGAATGACCACTACGAAGGTCACAGTGGATGACCCCTGGAAATGGCCCCCAGGACCCAAGATTGACCCCTGTATAGGGACCATGTTTTTTAGGGACACCCTCCCCTGTTTAATGAATTTTTTAAAAAATATGAAAATATATTTATGTGGACACAGGAATTGAACTCGGGAAAATAGGAAATAACTTTATTTTATTTTATTGCATTATTCAGCCATATTTGATGCCCGTACTAAAGACGGAGTCTTGTTCTCGTACATCCATCACCGAAGAACTTAAGACATGAACTGAGGTTTTGCGCGCTTTAGAAAGTCGGATGAATTGACCTTTGTACGATTAGATAAACTTGTTGAACGAGGAAACATCATGTGATGATGAGTATTTTTGACCGTTGATACATGACTAAACATCATGTGACTATGCCAGAAGAAGTAATTTTGACCCTTGATACATGATTAAACATCATGTGATAAGGAATTGGGGTCATTGACGTATGACTAAACATTATGTGATAAGTAATTTGGGCTACAACAGTATGATTAAGTATCATGTGATTGATAACTAACCACGTTTGATTATGCATAAGGTGAACACGTGATGGGATGTTCACCAGCAGATGAATAAACATTATATGACACTGCCACAAGTAATGTTGATTTTACGTATTGTGAACATGTGATGGGAACGCTATGATAAGATATTATAAAAGAAACTGTTAACGTACTACGAAATAAGATAGATAGGGTATTGAACTTATATGATTAAAGATCCTTGTTATTAATTAAGATTGCCAGAGCGTTAAATACACAAGCGAGAGATTACCAATGATAAATAAAACTGAATTTAACATTATAGATGTTTTGAACTTTGAAAACTTGTTGTTTTTTGAAATAATATTTGTTTTAATAGGTCGGTTTAAAATATCATGTGGTTTGATTACAACATGATATCATATTGTATACGTGTTTTCCGTATATAATGTGCTTATGATCACGGATTGTTTTTGAAATTTATATTTGAAAAAATATAATGATCATGTGATATGACGTTGGTGATAAAATGTTTCCTTATATACTGGGGTTTGAAGAGAAGTTGTTCATAGAGGCATCAACGCTGTAGAGTCGATTAAAAGTTAAGTAGAGAGGCAGATTTGAGATGGATTCTAATATTGAACCGGCAATGAAGAAGTTTAAGTCTTCAGACTATTTTTCTGAAATTTCTATAGACGCTCCGCAATCTCCAGAAATGATTATTGAGGAGGACATTATTCATCTTAGACATGAACCGGTTTTAATTCCAACATCACCAGTGGGATCACCTTCATTATTGAGAGCATCAAATACTGGACCATTGTTTGGTACAACATTAAAAGTACCAGCAATGAAATGGACGTTGGATGTTGAGAAAGAAGAAGAAGCAAGACAATCACCACCACCACCAGCGATATATGTGGAGAATGAGGAAGCAAGACCCCCATCGCCGGATATATTTATTGAAGAGGAGGAAGAAGGAAGAACACCAGCACAACCACCATTGATATTTGTGGAGGATGAGGAAGCAAGACCCCCATCACCAGATTTATTTATTGAAGAGGATGAAGAAGCAAGGTTTCCATCATTATATGTGGATGCGGAGGAAGCAAGACCACTATTGACAAGTTTATTCATTGAAGAGGAGGAAGAAGCAAGACCACCAATGTCAGGAGGAAGAAGAAGTAAGGCCCCCATCGCCAGACTTATTTAGTGAGGTGGAAGAAGAGGAAATTCTTCGTTTATTTGAGGAATTGGACGAATGTAAACCTGATACACCAATTGCAAGTGTTACACCATCACAACAAAAGGAACCAATGGATTTATCAGTGCGACGAAAAGAAAAGTGTGAGTGCGGTTTTGATATTGTGGACAAAAACTGTGTACATAAAAGTATTTTAAATTGGAAACCTGAAAATGTATTATTGTGTCAAGGCTGCGCCTTTAATTTTACAATCAGCTTGCACATCATTGTTTGCTGACAAACCAACTGTCATTGGAGGCGGAAGCATGGGTTATTATGTAAAGAGAAAATGTAAGAAACGACGTTTATATTTATTATTTGATTTCACATACTAATATGTATGTTAATGAACAATTGTTTAACAACCATTATAATGAATTATTACAAAATCCGAATTACATTGAGGAATTACCCAATATACTATTGGAAAAAGACAGAAATGTAACATTTAAAGCATGATTTTTGTATACATATTTTGTTTTGTACTTGTTTTATTTCTTTGTATTATTATTTTGCTTGTATATATTTTTTTGTTAGTGAAATAAATATTTAGCCAAAATTTTATTTTTGATTTTTATTTATTATTAAAAACTTTTCCTGAATAATAATAAAAATAGGTAATATACTATTATTGGGTATAAGAATTGGTATTTACAATGAGCTTTAATCCGAAGAAACTTATTTTCAAAATACCCAAATTGTAAATTATAAAAAGTTATACGTTAATTAGAAATGCAATATGAAAACTGTAGAAACTTTTTCATATACATATGGTATAAAAATTTCAAAACAAGTTTAAAACAAAATGAAAATGAAAATAAAAATACAAGTTTAAAAACAAAATGCAAAATAAAAATAAAAATACAAGTTTAAAAAACTAAATGCAAAATAAAAATACAAGTTTAAAAAACTAAATGCAAAAAAAACGCCAACTAAAAAAAAGTTTTCTTACATGCATGCATTATAAAATGCACAAGTAAATTTTATGACATGTGAATTTTGTCTTGTTATATGCACATGTTAAAGTTTTTTTACTTGCATGAATTAATTTTCACAGAATACTTTAAGTATAATAATATTGTAAAACGCATTTACAGAAAAGAAAAATACATTTAAGGAAATAATAAAAAAATGAAAACAAGTAATATACACTGATAAAATTTTATTCACAATAAGATATACACACAGATACATTTGTATTTTTGATAATGTTAACATTCTTTGATATATTGTTTAATACATTTAAGATTTATATTAGTATATGCACATTTACATATTGCACAGTTTTCACTAATTTATACACATTGTTTTATTATTTGTAATTGATTAACAGAAGAGTTTCCATTACAACTTTTTAAAATGCGGATTATATAGTAAATCTTTTTGTAAAAATAATTTGGTAATTAATTCAATGTTGTCTTTGTTTAATAAAATGTTATATAATGTCCATGTAAATTCCCAATCATCAATTTCAGTATCAGAATGTACTTTTGCAAATTGTTCATATAATTCATCAAAAGTTTGTGCGCTTACCATTGTACGCCATGCATTATAGCATAACATATTATAGTCCGAAGTAATACAATCGTGTTCTTCTATTTTGCTTCTGTTTTGAAAACCTCCGTAACACAAAAGTTCTCGATGTGGTTTCCAACGGGCAATACACATTAACACACAGTGTTCTTTTATAGAAAAAGAAGAACAATGATATTCGCATTCCTCGTATCTATTTAGGAAAATACAACGATGTTTACAATAACGATTTTTGAAACACATTTTTGTCCTTTTCCAGATATGCTTCTCTTAAATCAAAAATATGATAATCATTTAATGTAATTCCTTGATATGAATAGTTAAATTTGTTTATAAGATTTAGAATATTGTTGGTATTTATATATTTTACGTGAATTTTCAAATATTGTTTTAATATTTGATCACGTGTTGATTTTTTAATTAGGAAATTCCACACAACAGTATTTAATTCCTCATCGGTTTCAGTTAAACATTTATGCACAGTTTTATTTTCACTACGATTTGCACAACCTTCACAAAGTAAAGGTTCAGAAAGTTTATAATTTTCTAGTAATTGTTTTACACAAATTTCACTTACGTTATTAGTAGTACAATTACACTTTACTTTGTTGAATATAAGATTATCATTAGAAATTGTATCTTGACTTGTTACTTTCTCTTGAAATGGTATTTCAGTTGATACTCTGAAACTTCTTCTATACACTTGTTCGGGTATTGGCTCCTGTGTTGGAAATATTATGCGACATGTATCATGTTCTTCAGGAATTTCAGAATCATTTGGATTAACAAGTATAATTTTCTTTTATTTTTCAAGTTGAAACAGTTTTTCACGTGGAGAAATATACTTAGAGTCTACAGTATTACTTTTGGATAATAAAAGATTAGTTTGAATTTCACCTTTTTGTTTTTTATTATGAGAAGTTGAAAATGGTTTTATATGTAGTGATGTATTTCTTTTTCGTTTTGCACTAGCGGAAACAGACGGTCTTTGACTGTACATCTTATCACGGTAGAATCCGCTTTATATTAGTATAAGTCATGACCTCATTTATAATCACAAACCTGCGCAGAAGATTGCGCATTAACATATTTAATTTTTACATACATTGGATTTTGTTTTATATGTGAAAATAGACATTTTATAATAAATTACATGATATATAATTATTGTACTTAAAAAACATTACACCATATATTACTAAACGTTTAAAGACAAGGTAAAGGATACAATGTATAGGAATATGTTCATACATTTAAAGGTTAAAACTAATATTGAGCGTTTTGCAGTGCATAAGGCTATACATTATATATAATTAAAATAAAAGAAGTGTAAAAGGATTACATAGTTTATTGCAGATTTCTTTAAATGAAACATTTTTATTTTATGTGCAAGCAAATTAGATAAAAATAAATATATTGCAGAATGTTATGTCCACGAAGGCATACAGTTAGATGAGAAAAATATTGAATTAAACCCTGGCTTAAGGTACATAGCCAAGCTATTCATCAATTTGTTCTACGGCAAATGGGGACAAAGAATGGTTTTGTTGCAATCAGTGGTTTTTAGCACGTTAGAAAAGCTTTACGGCTACCTATGGGCACCGCAGTACGAAGTACAAAGCGTTCTAGTCATTGGGGAAAAACATGCTGTTGTCACATATAAAAATGTTGAAAATGAAAATAAGCCGTTAAAGTTTTCAAACGTTGTACTTGCTGCGTTCATTACATTATGGGCGCGGCTAAAGCTTTACAATTTGTTGTCAACTGTGACACCAATAGTATTATGTTTAGCGGCGCAATGAATAACCTAAGCTTACGTTGGGTTCCTACCTGGGAGAGCTAACCAATAAAGTTTTGGAAGGGTGAAAACTAAATTATGTATACAAAATCAGGGGAAAATTAATTTTGAACATTTTTTTATATTTTAGTACATGCAAAGGAGTGAGACAAAAGAAAAAAATTTTTAAGTAAAAGAATAAAGACATATAGTTGTAAAAAGTATAAGTATAACAAAACAATTGAAGTATATAATAAAAGTTTTAGCGAAAGTATTAGTTTAATTATAAAATTTATATAAGTATGTTTTTTGTAAGACACTAGTGCATAAATATCATGTACAAGTTTAAATATGTACATGGTGACTACTACTACTACTACAACTATTAAAAGCATAAACACAGCAATATTTAAAGATTCATTTTTTATTTAAGAATTAAACTCAAAGGTATTTGTCACGAAATTATATTATTAGTATTGACTGTACAATTGATGTAGTACTAAAACTGGGTAAACAACACCGTGGAACACTATTTTTGGGATGTTAAAAATAATAATAATTATTATTATTATTATAAACAAGTATATCTATTAACGCTTACTGTTTACTATAATTATACTATTTATTAATACATAGTTTAAGTAACACATGACAATGAATACTATTTTTATATATTTCTTATACAAAGTTAATGTCATGTAAAATAGTTGGAAGAATATATTTTGCAATTATATTGTATTTTAAGAAAACTGTTAACATTTGCAGGGAATCACTTGTTATTATTAGCACTATAAAAAAGTCACTTCTTTGAAACGTATGCATACTGAAAAAATTGTTTAATAATAGTTCACAGCAGTGCACATTACATTTTTTTTGTGAATCATTGATAACAGTTTCACATTATTTCAAGTTTTAATTACATACATACAACATTTTCAAGTATATGCCTTTTAAAGTCCTTTTCTAGGAATATTTTTATTAGTTCATTAATAAATTCCTCATTTTCCATTGCATTTTCATATATATTAAAAAATTGTTGTAATGTTGTAAATGTTTTTCCATGCGATTTTTGAAACTGTAGTAAAATTTCATCTTGGATGTCCATATTAGTAATTAAACATAATACACTTGTTTTTAAAATATCCTTGTGTATGACCAGACATTCACGGTTAATACTTTGCTTATATTTGTCTGAACACAGAACACACACTAGCAAACTTCTTCTCTTGGGCTCCCACAATTGAAAGGTTTTTATTAAACATTGAATGTTAATTTCATTATTTATGCATTGGCACATGGTATCCGCCATGATTTAGCAGTACTTAGAAACAAAATTTTCAAAAAATCTTTTACATATATACCCAAAACTAAGGTATTGAGTAGATCTTTTCATTTTAACGCTGTATTTATATATATTGCTGTAATGTCATTGAGCAATCTTAGTGGAAACGCCCACTTAAATTTAAGCAACCAATCATTTTCATTCTTGTTTATGCTTTCTGCAGTATCAGTTTACAAAAACTTTATTCTATGTAGTTTACACTATTACTAAGTTGCTCAATGTCCTATTCTTTGTAACTTTAATATTGCCTTCCACGTACTGAAAACCGCACAAAACTTCGTGCAAGAAAAGTTCATCAATTATATTGAGCTCACCATTGGAACACAGAGAATCCATCTAAAACAAAAGAAAGGAAAGATTTTGAGTTCTAACATAAATCTAGCAAAACAGACAATAATCAATAACTTGCTTTGAAAAACGATAAAAGAAACTTGTTTATTAATTATTAGTTAAAAAACAACCACAGCTAAAGAAATGTTCAATAAATATATTAATTATTATTATGAAATACACTCACCTTCTAATTCTTAGTTGTTCTTGGTAAAAATGGCCTTGCTAATGTTTATTTTGCAACTGCACATCGTAAAACAGATAGTTATTTTTACTAAATTCAGTACTACTATTAGCACTAGTAATATTTATTTTAAATTAGCTCAAGGACGAGTACAATAAAATGATATTAAAACGGAATATATATTAATATATATATGTAATTACATTAAACAAGTTTACGCATGTTTTGACGCAATCATGTGGTAAGTATTGCCACTTAGCGACCTTATTCAAAAGCATTTAGTATAGTATTAAGTCGTCTGCAAACGGTTTCATAAAACAACACGTCTCTGTGCATTTTTTTCCAATTCCCATTCTATATGCATTTGCATTAACAGTACATATCTATGTGGTATTGTTCCAATTGTAAAATATCCTAAGACCCATTCTATATACGTTTGCATTAACAGTACATATCTATGTAGCCTTATTCCAAAATTCTGAAATATCCTAAAGTCCATGCTATACGTATTTGCGTTGACAGTATACATTTATGTAGCCTTATTCCAATTTTGAAATATCATAAGGTACATTCTATACACGTTTCCATTAACAGTATACATCTATGTAGCCTTATTCCAATTCTCAAATACCCTAAAACCCATTCTATACACGTTTGCGTTAACAGTATACATCTATGTAGCCTTATTCAAATTCTGAAATATCCTAAAGTCCATGCTATACGTATTTGCTTTGACAGTATACATTTATGTAGCCTTATTCCAATTTTGAAATATCATAAGGTACCTTCTATACACGTTTCCATTAACAGTATACATCTATGTAGCCTTATTCCAATTCTCAAATACCCTAAAACCCATTCTATAGGCATTTACGTTAACAGTACACATGTGTGTATCCTTATTGCAATTGTAAAATAGCTGAACGCATATTTTGTCCACCGCAATATTCATTTTTAAACTAAGTATCGCAAAAGAAATGGCCCTCATTCTGCACTCTATAATTAAGCTTTCCCCTAAATAGTCCGTGAATATTCTTAGTATGGGCTAGCTACCCTTTAATTATTCTTGATATCCCCTAAATACTGATTAATTATCCTTATTATGGGATAACTACCCTTTAAATATACCCTAATAGTCCTTAAATATCCTTAGTTTGGGATAACTACTCTTTAATTATCCCCTAATAGTCCTAGAATATGTTTAGTATGGGCTAGCTACCCTTTAATTATTCTTAATATCCCATAATAGTCCTTGAATATCTTTAGTAAGGGCTACCTACCCTTTAATTATTCTTAATATCCCCTAATTATTCCTTGAATATTCTTACTATTTGCTACCGACCCTTTAAGCATTCTTAATATCCCCTGATTATTCCTTGATTATCCTTACTATGGGCTAACTAGCCTTTGATTATCCCCTAAATAGTCGCTGACCATATTTAGTATTACGTAAGTACCCCATGAGTATCTTTAGTATACCCTAATTAGCCCTTGCCTATCTTTAGTATTCCGTAACTAACCCCTGATTACCCCCTAAAAAGACCTTGACTATTCTTAGTTTGCCCCCTTTTTTCTGTTACTAACACATTGTTTCTTACTACATAGTCTTTGACTAATACAATGTGTCTTAGTAAGTGGTCTGTTACAAACACAATGTGTCTTACATACTGTTTTAATAAATATTATAAGAATTGCAATACATTGTACAAAAGATCATAAGGGGCCATAAAATGGTAGACACGAAGGCAAATGGTCCATAATAACAGCCGTGGTCTTCTATTTTGTGTATAAAATAAGTATTTTCGCAATTTTAAACGCAATAATTATTCACAATGCAGTATTGCACTTTCCATCTTGGTTTGCGTTAACGCAATATTTTCAGTTATTTTTATTTTAAAGACTAGGCAAGACATATACTTTTTTCCTACATATACTAAAATTATAATAAAAAAATTACCATTTTTTGGTAAAAACACAATTATTAATAAGTTATTTCAATTATTAATAAGTTATTTCAAATACTAAGGACACTTGCAAATCGCAAAAAGATAGATACGGTATCGCAACGCGTCATTAGTGGTGCCTCCTAGTGGGTGTAATTATAAACATCCACTATCTTGTTTGAATAATGATGGTGCATGTGAGATGGTTCCACATCGTAAAAAGATTAAATTATTTAGTAAAAGGTAACCTTTTTTTGTACATATGTTTATGTTTTATTATTGCTTAATTTATTATTATTAAAATATAATCATTGCTATGTTCATTAAGCAAATGATGCTGGCCTACACTATTTAAAGGTATTTCAACCATGTGAATGTTAGCCGATTGCAGGTTGTTCTTGTTTTAAAAATCAATTATATTTTGTATTTATTAATGTAGGTGCATAAAAATATAGCAGTAATTAATTTTAAAAGCGTGGCAATTGGTGCCCATGCGTGCGTGCATTTATACGGAAGCAATCGTACCTTTATTATTGTTAATGCGTAACAGTCGATCTCCATGTGGAAAAACGTGCCTGCATTTATACGGAAGCATGCGTGCATTAATTACATTTATTAGTTTTAAACGTGTAGCAGTAAAAGTCCATTCGTGAAAAAAAACGTGCGTGCATTTATACGGAAGCATTCGTACAATAAATAGTTCAAGCCGTAGCAGTACAAGTCCATTCGTGAAAAAAAACGTGCGTGCATTTATACGGAAGCATTCGTACATTTATTAATATTAATGCGTAGCAGTTCAAGTCCATTCGTGAAAAAAAAACATCCGCGGCAACAAGTGTGCAGGGCAGGGCAGGGCAAAACATACGCGCAAACAAGTGGTTCAGGGTAGGGCAAAGCCGGTGTGCATTTCCAAGCATTTATTCAGTATTAGCAAACGCGTAGCAACAAGTTAAAACAGAATAATAATTATTTTATACATTATTATCAAAGGTGGATAATGCTGCGTTAAGTTAGGTTATACGGTAAAGGCGCGTTACCGACGGTCACGATACCATAGGTGGCGTTAGCAAGTATAACCAGTTTAGGTTAGTTTAGTAAGGAACCATATGGTTTTCCAGTAAAGGCGCGTTAGCGACGGTTACGTTACAATAGCTTAGTAAAAAAAAATGTGTTTTTCCAGTAAAGGGGCGTTAGCAAGTATATGCATCTTAGGTTAGCTTAGTAAAAAAACATGTGGTTTTCAAGTAAAGGCGCGTTAGCAAGTATATGCATCTTAGGTTAGCTTAGTATAAAACATGTGGTTTTCAAGTAAAGGCGCGTTAGCAAGTATAGCCATCTTAGCTTAGCTTAATAATAGATAGGCAATTTAATTTTTGTGCTAGGCAACTAATTTGTCCGCGGAAGTTATATATAACACGAACTCTTTTATAACGCGTTTTCAAATGTAAGTTGGTGGCCGTATTAGCGTACGTGCAATTTTAAAAAGTACAACCAATATGTGTTAGGTGTACGCATTAATTTTTATTTTATGTTCGCGTTAGTGCAATTTTAAAAAGTACAACCAATATGTGCTAGGTGAACACAGTAATTTTATTTCGCTTTCGCGTTAGTGCAATTTTAAAAAGTACAACCAACATGTGTTAGGTGAACACAGTAATTTTTATTTCGCTTTCGCGTACGTGCAATTTTAAAAAGTGCAACCAATATGTGCTAGGTGCACACAGTAATTTTTTTATTTCGCTTTCGTGTTAGTGCAATTTTAAAAAGTACAACCAACATGTGTTAGGTGAACACAGTAATTTTTATTTCGCTTTTGCGTACGTGCAATTTTAAAAAGTACAACCAATAAGTGTTAGGGGAGAATGGTATTTTAAAAATTATTTCCGTAAATGCTTGCTATAATAAAAATAAATCTTTGTGTAAGCGCGCAAGATTAATAGCAAAAAAAACTTATGTGGCAGCAATAAGTATTTCAAGTGAACTAAAGTTTTCTTTGGCAATTATACCTTGGCACCTCTGGTGCTTGGAAGTACTCTAATTATTTGAACATTTTATGACAATCATTAAATTTTGGATTTTGTGGTGGCAGTATGGCTGTGTTTTTTCAGGGCTGCTTTCTATAAAGTTTAAAGAGTTTTTTATAAAAGCTATATATTAATTTATTGTAGCCTAAGTGTAGAAAATTTCCATTTCATTTTTCTTTAATCCATACGGTATGTGAATTAATATACAGGTTATACTTTGGCATTTTTACCTTAAATATTTGAATAATTTCGTGTTTTCATATAAAATAGGTTGGCCCAAAAGAAATACCTAATGAATTATTCAAAACACTTAATGCGTGTTCCCTGCTACAAGTAAATTCTACTATTAACAGAAAAAAAAGTTTTGAAATTCTTTTAACTTTCCTGCATAAAATTTCTTGAAATTTTTAGGTTCGGTCATTTTTTTAAGAACAGACTAAATAGTAAACAAGAACCTTGTTTTAATTCTTGTCTATGCAAACAAGCAATTATTTCAATAAGTTTGTCTCACCCTACAACTATGTATATTGGTTAAAAATAAGAAAACAAAATAGATATCATTAAAACTCAAGTGTAATTTAAAACCTAGAGGGAAACCAAATTAGTTATGGTAGACATTGCATCAAAATTTGAAAACAACTTTTTATTGGTGGGTGTTAACTAAATAGTGCCTCATGCTGAAAAACCATGAACATTCAAAAGCGTTTTTAAACGCTGTTGTTAATAAGATATTTATATGTATCATTAAACAATATATTGCAATATAAGTTCAATATAACCAGGAAAGAAAAAAATAGACATTTATAACCTTTGTTAGGTAGGTTTAAAAAATTCAAAGGAAAGAAAACTCAAATTTTCCCATTTTACCCAAAATAGACATTTATTTCACAATATTTACATTTTTATTTCAAATACTTTGAGATGTTTTCCCGCAGTTTCTCTTTATTTTTTTTTTAATTTTTTCAAGTCTTTCATATTTTTCGTATGCTTCTGTTAAAACATAGTCCTCCCCGTCATATAACAAAGATATGTCATCATCATTAGTTTTACCCCCACTGACATCACCTTCCACCACTGGTGCATGTATTGGCATGAGTTGTATATTGTTCACCACTTTCAACACTGGATTTATTTGTTTTTCCACCACCGCTAGCACTGGGATTACTTCTTTTTTCACCGATGGTTTTGCTTTTACTTTTACTACTGGAAAGTAGCATTTTCGTTTATTTTTTCTTAACTTATTTTCCACATCTTCTTCTCTACCCCTCTTTTCTTCTGCTGCATTTAATAAATTATCAATTTTGTCAAAGCACTACAGTTGGGATATGGTAAGGTATGTCGAAGTGCTCGGTTGAGGTTCCATTTTTCTAAAATAAAAAATAAAAAAACTGTAATTAGTATCAATTATAATTATATTTTCTTAATATACAAAATATGTATATATTTCTAGCTTGTACTATCGAATCTAAGTTAATTTGTTGTACCTAAAATTTTTCATATGTCTATCTAAACTCTCATAAAGTTAAACTTTGTGCCGGTTCATGTCTCATATAGGATTGCTACTAAACGGTTGGTTAACTAAAATTAAGCTATCAGTAATATGTTTGTAAATAACATCTACCACGTAAAAAGATTCAGGCGCTAATATTTTAATGTTCGGTGCTAGCAACCCCATGTTCAACTTTCGGTTATGGTAAACTAATAGTTACGTATAGCCACGGTGCTGAACGAAGCTAACATTGTACAAAAATTCTTTTGTTTTTTTTCCTTTTCCGTGAAACACTTCGGAAATTACTTGCCAATAAGCATACATGTAATTTCTCACAAAAATAAATAAATATTCTAAACGCATGCTTAAATTAAGCTTCCATGCTTTTAAATAAAAAAAAAATCTGTTATTTATTCTCACGTATAAAAGTCAATCAATCATATTTCCATAATTAATGCAAGCAATCCCTGTACTGAATTTGTTCCCCTAGAATAGTCATTAAGGCTCTCAACTATTGTTATATTCCTAGAAAATTCACCTAACGTACCCTCTTTTTTTTTCAAACATATCCAAATTAAATTGCGGTAAGTCCCGCCTTTTGGGCTCAATTTCTAATGCTTTTACCTAACATACACGCCTTTAGTGCAACGGTTCCAAGTCGGTTTTAGAAATATTTTAAAAAACAAAGTCCAACAACACAAACTTAAGGAAATACGAATAATTAACACCAAAAAAACTTGCTTAAGCTCAATTTCAAGATTTTAAAACACTGCTAAAACTCAAAAGTAAATCCGTCTTTGAAAATCCTTAACCATAAAAAAATCTATATAGGCATATATCTTCTTATGGACAATAAAAAATGGATTATGACTAGTAAACTCAGTATGAGGACTATGTTAAACTTTACTACCTCCAAAAAAAAGTAGGATAAAATAACCTCCAAACAAACAAACGTTCCTATTTAGCGGAAAATTCTAAATTGTTATGTAGTTTTTTCTTTCTTTCTTTTATCTCAAATTCTTTTGAGCACACACACTGTATTTATTTATTTATATCAATTATGCATCATTAACTATTTTAAAATAATAACCACGCTAATAAATGGTATGTTAATTCACGCTTTTAATTTCCAAAACGCAGACTAATACAATCAAACGCCCGTAAATTTAATTCCCAGCGCAGCCGTGCGCGGTAGCAGCAAACGCGAATCTAATTCCTAACGCCCGCGTGTTTAATTCCCAGCGCAGCCGTGCGCAAATTTAATTTCCGGTAGCAGCAAACGCGAGTCTAATTCCTAAGGCATTCATTTACGGTCAAAAAGTACATTAAAAATATTAATTTAATTCCTAATAAGTAAAATATTATTTTATTTTCCATCCAATGGTAGTTTATAGTGTAATACAACAACAATTATTTATTGCCCACAACTCATATGTCATTTTTTTTCATTTACTGTAAACGGTATTATACTTCAATTCCCAATTGCTTACACATAACGTATTCATTAAAGCCTGTGCAAGCACGCGCAAATTCAATTTGCAATACATAAACTAGCGCTCAAATCGCTTTTAATAATAGCTAAAGCTTAGTATAAATAAACACTCCGGGTAAGACTATGATGTCACCTTACGTGTTTTACTATCTAACGTCAGTGTAAATACACTAAAATTCACAGTATAATTGTTTTTTTTTCTTACAAAATACTATAGGATACAACCACTTCCTTTTCACCCCTCAAAAATAATCCGTTAAACAATTTTCAATACTATTCCAAAAGTCAAACAACTCAAATTATTAAAAAAAACGCATTCGCTTCACATGTTTACGCTCTATACTTCAATTTTAATTCCACCCTCAACTAAACAAACACAATATATATATATATATATATATATATATATATATATATATATATATATATATATATATATATATTAAATGCATTAATAATAATACATGCATCTATTTCTTTCAAGAAATTCTTATTATTTTAATACTATTACTATAATAAATTGGTGCTAGTCGTGAGACCTTTGGGTAAAAATTCTGAAATAGGATTTAGTATACAACAATCTCTCTTTAATTTTAAGGTAATGTATACTATTATTTATTTCAATAATTGTTATATTTCTTTTCTTAACCATTAGTTAATATTTAAAGGGATACACATGTCAAATTTTCTCTGTTGTTCCTATAATATTAAAACATTTTAATAGGCCCGTATGTTCTAAGTAAAACAAGTATGGGTTAAATAACTGCTTTGAATTTAAAAAAATCTAAAATAATCTTCATTAATGGAAAAAGTATACGTGTACTACCTAAAAATAGTAATAAAAATTTCCTATGTTAGTGAAACCGTTCGCTTTGCGTAAATTATCTAGGGACTAATGCAAATCTAGGGGTAACTAACATATTTCTTTCTTACAGTAATTTTCTTTTAACGACAATTCATATAATTGGATTATTCATTTCTATATTACAAAAAAAGCTTTTCAAAGATATAACACTCATAATACTAAAAATCAATGTAAATCCACGTTAATCAAAAATAACTACAGTTCATTTATGGCTAAGCAAATAACGTACACAGCTTTAACGTTAGGGCTCAATTCTAAGCGAAAAACTCATGTAGGTTCACACTAAGTGTTCTGTGCTTCCTTAGCAATCAATCCGTGAAATAAGTTGCTCCCACTAATTTATTAAAAAAGTATAAAATGTTTAATTATAAACATCCTATGTTAACTGGGCGCGTCAGTAACTAAGGGTACACCTGTCTTTTGGAAAACAAAACAAAAAATTATTTCCGCGTAAGTTGCTCCAAATAATTTATTATAAGGGTATAAAATATTCAACCGTAAACAACCTATGTTAACTGGGCGCGTGAGTAACTAAGGGTACATCGGTCTTTTGCAAAACAAAACAAAAAAAATATTTCCGCGTAAGTTGCTCCGAATAATTTATTAAAAACTTATAAAATATTCAATTATGGAAAACGTATGTTAACTGGGCGCGTCAGTAACTAAGGGTACACCTGTCTTTTGGAAAACAAAAGAAAAAAATATTTCCGCGTAAGTTGCTCCAAATAATTTATTATAAGGGTATAAAATATTCAACCGTAAACAACCTATGTTAACTGGGCGCGTGAGTAACTAAGGGTACATCGGTCTTTTGCAAAACAAAACAAAAAAATTATTTCCGCGTAAGTTGCTCCGAATAATTTATTAAAAACTTATAAAATATTCAATTATGAAAAACCTATGTTAACTGGGCGCGTCAGTAACTAAGGGTACACCTGTCTTTTGGAAAACAAAACAAAAAATTATTTCCGCGTAAGTTGCTCCAAATAATTTATTATAAGGGTATAAAATATTCAACCTATGTTAACGGGTCTTATAAATTTATTGTAGTTTCCGTTCCCCTAATAAACTCGTGTGAATTAAATCCCAACCACCAACTATAAGTTTACGTTTCACATAGCCTTACTGTTAAAAGACGCTGTAAATATGGTATTATTAATATTATTATTATACAAATCTTTCTTGTGCAGTGGCGTAAAATTTAGATTCAACATTAAGCTGTAGGTTCACGTCTCACATAGCCTTACTGTTCAAAACACAGTAAATATATTATTATACATTTTTAATGTGTAAAACCCGTTAAGTTAACTAAGCAATTAGTTGGAAAACTTACGTTTTTTTTCTCCCAAAAATAGGTCAATCAGCAATCAATAGACGTAGCACACAAATCAGTATAATGCTGCTAAAAGTAAAACTAATAGAGCAATTGTTGTACAAAGAATTATATATAAGCATTTGATTAATGGAGGGGGTGGAGTTACTTTATACATACATTATAGGACAATTATAACTTTGGGTTAAGTTTAAAAGTTTATTGAGCTTCAATTGGTTAGAAAATATCACATTAAATCAATGACGTATGGGGAGCATTTAAATACAGATAGTCTGTTCAAATTTTAACTTTGGCTAGTTTATTACAAATAAAGTCATTAAGCACATAATTTCTCAAACATTGGGGGAAGCCGGAAAAGTCCATGTATATTGCGGGTAAATATTGAATGTTTTCTTTCTTCATTTCCCTGTTAAGTTGCATTAAATCAGATGAGTTTTTCATAAGTCAAGCTATATACGACAATTAAAATTCTTGTTGCTAAAGCGTAAACAAGGTCATCATAAGTTAAGCTAATATCATAGGGTAGGGGGTAACAGCACATAAGTTCGTTCACTATAAAACATTAGCTTATCTGTCTAAATAATCTCTAAACTTGATTTCAACTTTGGTTCATGTACGTACACCTCGTGATCATTCTATGATTAACTCTGTCGTGGCAATCGGGCTAAACAATGTTCATATGACGTCATAATATCGCCAGCCAACATCTCTATCGCAAAAGTCAGTCTCGTTTCAAAGCATGTCAAGAAAAGATCACTACAGCCAGTGCTCCAAACAACGTTCCAGCTTTAAAATAAAGTTGTTTCCTATTAAAGGCTTCATATAGATATAATTTCATTCATGCAAAATTTTAATATAATCATAAATATTTTATTCGTAAGGCTAGGGGTTCTGCATAAGGGTTATATTTTAACAAAAAAGCTTTTTAACTTCTCACACCTTGTTCGAGTTGAGGTATTAAAATATGCTCACATCTTTTTAACAGGTAGCTTCTAATGAAGCGTAGGGGCCATGGGTTCTGCGGTCATTCGCTGTGTCCCTGCAAGGCAGGGAAGGGGGCATTTCCAGGGACCATGCAGCCATTTCCTTTTATTCGCTCTCACCTTTTTTTTAGCAAGGAGTATGGCTTACCATACAAAACAATAAATATATGCTCACATCTTTTTAACAGGCAGCTTCTATTGAATTATATATATATATATATATATATATATATATATATATATATATATATATATATATATATATGCTCACATCTTTTTAACAGGCAGCTTCTATTGAATTATATATATATATATATATTATACTCACATCTTTTTAACAGGTAGCTTGTAATCAATTATATATTATCACATCTTTTTAACAGGTAGCTTCTAATGAAGCGTATAAGTCATGCAAACGGGCTTTACTATAGGAAATATTCGGATCTTGCATAGAAACTATACCACAGGAGGTTCCTGTTTTATCATTACAATTCTGCAACAAGTCTATGGAATTTTTTAAATATTTGTAGGTTCACACTGTAAGTGTTCTGAGCTTGCTTAGCAATCAATCCGTAAAATAACTTGCTCCGACTAATGTATTAAAAACATATCCAATAATAAACAGTCCAATTTAAAAATTAGTGAATATGTCATGCATTTAGTTCGATAACTATCGTTTTTTTTCAAGTTGCAAGTCCTGCAAAACAGTATAATGGTACTAAAAATAATAAAACGTTTATTATACAGTAAAATATGTAGACATGTATAAAATAATCAAAATTTTTTAACTAGTTTATTACAGTTAAAGTGCTTAGGAAATATTCTTTTAAGCGCATAATTTCTCATTGTTTTACATATAAGAGCTCCTCTGTGCTTAAGTGAATAGCGCACACAACTTTTGGCATAAAAGGTCCGGGTTTAATTCCACGTAGGTCCACGTTTCAAATAGCTTTGGGGGGCGCGGTGGCTCAGTGGTAGAGCGTTCACCTCTGGTGCTTGGGGATCCCAGGCTCATTCTCAATATAATACAGTGTTCACCTATTGTGTTAAGGGTCCCGGGTTCAATCCCATTACAATACAGTGTTCACCTCTGGTGCATGGAGTCCTTGGTTCGCACCAATTATTTCAACATTTTCATGACAAACATTCACTTTGGATTTATTTTTTTATAAATTGAGGTAAACAAGCACAGTGTGCGTGGGTTTTCTCCCACTTTCTATATACTTTTAAGAGCATATTTTAGCTCCCATATTTAGTTCAAACATCTTAGATTGTTCAGAGTTTGTAAAAACAAATGAACGAAAAAAATAATCACCGTCTCCTTTAGCCTAACCGGCATAACCGTGGGACGTAAAACTCAAAGATTTCATTTCATTTCAAATAGCTTTGCTGCTAACGTTACAATCAAGCAATTGATCCACATATAAAATACAAAATTTCTTTAACCTTAGGGTAAAAAAATGGACGAAAAGTACATGTATATTTCAGCTAAATACTGGCTTTTTTTCTTTCCTCATTTTCCAATTAAATTGCATATAATCAAATAAGTTTCTCATGATTCAAACTATATACGTCAGTTGTAATAGGGCAAGCGTTCAATAACCCATCAGTTCTCTTGATTATCGGTTTATTTTTTCTCTATCGTCAATATCATTTAAACTTAGACACATAAACTCGTGATCCATCTGTGATTAACTCTGTTAGATATCACTCATGCTTGTCGATAATAAAGGTTTTTAACCTTGCACGTGATTGTTATTCAGAGTTCTCATTAAGTTCAAATCATACAAATGTTTGTAGATGATTGCAATTAATCTGTAATTCGTGTAAATAAGTAAAGTCTATAATGATATAGCTTAATCAGTTTTATCATTCTGATACGGTACAAAGTTAATCTTGACGTCACTAAAGCCAAGCCAAACGGCTTTTCGCTCGTTCATTTCAATGGCGTCTATGCCACTCAGTCTTCGACTCGCAAGTAATAAAAATTGATTTTAATAAATATAACCCTTTTCATAGTATACTTGTAGGAGGGGGTAGGAGGGGGAGGGGCTAATTTTTAACTTTTCACTTTTTTCAAGTCAAGGGATGCTCACATCTTTTTAACAGGTAGCTTCTAATGAAGCGTAGGAATAAATAATGTGGGTCCTGCACAGGGGGCAATGGGTCCTGGGAGTCATTTCCAGGGGTCATGCACTGTAGTCCTGGGAACCACTTCCTTTTATCTGTTCCCACCTTTTTAGCAAGAAGTATGGCTTGCTATATTTTTCACTTCTCACATACTGTTCGTATGGGTCCTGCATAGGGGCTATGGGTCTTGCGTAGGGGCTATGGGTCCTGGGGGTCATTTCCAGGGGCCCTGCAAGGCAGGGAAGGGTCCATTTCCTTTTATCTGTTCACACACACAGTGTATGAGTATAGCTTGCTATACAAAACAATAAAATATTCACGCATCTTTTTAACAGGTAGCTTCTAATGAAGCGTAGGGGCCATGGGTCCTGCATAGGGGCTATGGGTCCTGGGGGTCATTTCCAGGGTCATCCATTGTGGTCCTGCAAACCAGGGACCATGCAATAGGAAGCATCCACTGTGACCTTCGTAGTGGTCATTCAACCTTTCGTTTCGTCATCTATCTCCAGGAAAAAAAACCTGACCCTATTTCATCACCTCCTTCGATACTCCCCTTATCCTTAATTAAACAATCGATAAACTATCTCTTATCAACTGTCGCATCTCTTTCATGTTTACCATACTAAATCTTTACTACTGCAGTATCCTGCAAAGTTTACAAAATATGCATACACACCGAAATTCACTCAAAATATGCACTTACATGCACCATTACATGCATCTCAAACGAATTCTTGCAAGTCCGTCGGAAGGAGGAGAACATTCTCCATACGTTCTTGCATGTCACTATAAATATGCATTTCGCATATAAATCCAGGCTGTAATCATCAACGTCTTCCTTAACCTCAGTGCATAATCATGGGATGCTAAACTAATAATAATAATAATAATAATAATAATAATAATAATAATAATAATAATAATAATAATGTGGTGAATACATTAATAATTGGCAGGTTAGATAGTATAAGTGTATAAGGACATCGACTTAAGAATCTCTTGAGTTGCTTAAAAACCAGACTTCCGTGTATACGCACATTGCTCTATAGACGTCGCAACCAGGAAATATGGTAAAACTTCAGAGTCAGATATAAGGAAGTCTTGCTACAAGGAAGTCACCTACGAGGTAATTGCATCGATAGGAATTCAGAATATTGCAAGAAATACGGAAGGTAGTTTTCGACCTACAGATAGAGCTCGAGGAGGATAGTCTCGACTAAACTCCCGTTACGGAAAGATCCCGCGAGTCGACATCCAAGTCTGTATATTCTTAGTGATTATAATCTGGACACTTCCATACCAAGACCGAAGTACTTCAACAGCAACCAGGTTAGTAGTTTCTCTTGAGATGTCTAAGTTAAGCAATTAATAACAAAACCGAACGATCTTTAGCTTCAATTAAAGCCGATTAAATTAACTTAAGCTTAAACTGTAAATCCAACACTTTACGAATGAAATAGGAAGATAGATAGTAGCCACACTGCCCACGCAAAGCCCTAAGTTGTTTAGTAATCTAATTGTCACGATAATCAAGAATAAACTATTTAATGATATATGCTAAGTGTATTTATTTAGCTGGTTGTCTGGTTCGCTATCATCGAACCCAGATTGACCGAATTACGGTAATGCTAGCATCGAATGATTAATTACGATCATAAATCATCAACACCGAACCAGACACCACAATAATAATAATAATAATAATAATAATAATAATAATAATAATAATAATAATAATAATAATAATAATAATAATAAGGATCACATTATAGTTTTATAACCAACCTTACACACCTGATTCATGACAATAAATTTACTCTTCTAGTCAACTCTAGGACTTGGTACCGTACTTCAGTGATTATGCCTGTATCATTCAATTTTAAAATAGTTTTGAGTGTACCGTTTGTTCCGCTAGTCCGTGGAATATTTAATAACAATATTTAAATACTGATTCTCACATAGGGTACTTTATTATTATAATTATAATTATTATTATTATTTGCTTTTTAACTACCTACATGAATTACTTTTCTCTGTCTATCTATACTAATACAATAAAATATCGTTTATGTGTGTCTGTTTGTCTCTCATCGGCTTTCCGCAGAGAAAGACGTGACCTAGAGCTATCAAATTTGGTAGGATACTAGATCTAATTCTATATGAAGCACTTTCTTTTTTATTTCGCCACTGAAGACATTGTAGAGGACTCGAAATTTATGCATAAAGGGAGATTAATAATTCCTGGGAAGCCGGATATTAGTGTCTAATTCATAGTTTTCGGTATCACTTAGACGAATAATAACACTCCCGAAGCCGTTCAAGTTATATTCTCTACCCATTATCATCGAGGGGGACGGAGAGAAAAACAGTACATCCAAAATCACCGATATTAGTATCGAATTTGCAAGCTGATTGGTGTTAGTCATGATGACATTGAAGCCCAAGTTTAGGCAAAAAGGAGCATGTTAGTTGGCCCGGGAATAGACAGGTACAACCAGGCGCGGACCAAGGCAAAATTTTCACCCGGGCAAAGTGACTTTCTGCCACTTTCTCCAAGTTCTAACATATATTTTACATTTTATTCGAGTGATTTTAATATTTTAAACCCATTGTTCAAAGAGAAAAATTAATATTCAAATACATGACATATGTAGATATATTTAGTACTTAAAAAATGAATATGGTATAATATATATTGTGTTTATATTATTATTATTATTATTATTATTATTATTATTATTATTATTATTATTATTATTATTATTATTATTATTATTATTTATGTATCGATATCTAACAACAAAAACAATATCGAACACCATTTATTGAATACTACTAATGCTGACATGATTAGTGCTATATAATCAATTGTTTTGTTATCAATAACATCAGTAGTAGTATTCAATACCACCCACTACCATAAATCCCACTATGTAACAATCTATTCTAATAATGTGAAATACCAATAAAGACACTTCACATATGTTGAATGTCTTTTACGCACAGCAATATAAACCACCCTTTTTAAGTAGGTCCTACTAGTTGAAGTCCATAGCATTCATAAAACATATCTCATGAATTTGTACAAAAGCTGAACACTCTTACAAGACTGAAGCTTAATAACAGGTTTTATTAAGTATTAGAAATCCTCTGACTTTGATAAGTAAGTAGATCATATCAATGTCAATTTATGGAACTTTATGAGAAAGAGCGTCCAGGTCTTTTTCTTCCATAAAAACAGTATCTTAAAATCTTGAATAATTTACTGAAATTAGTTTCCTAATTTTGCAACATTTAGCCTCAGGCGTGATAATTAATAGTGTAACAAAATTTAGAAACTAAATAAAAAGTTAAACTTTACTATTACTGAAAATTAACAACAAATTAAACAACTTTAAATATATTTGTTTTCAGCACTCACAACAATTAAAATATAATTTTCCAAGTCTTTATTGTCTGCAAAATACCTAACAATGACATCTGTGTCAATGTCTTGAAGAATGTCGAACTCAATCGGCATCATGGCGATCCGCACGAGGCGCTCCTGGCACATGGTAGATCTCAAATAATTTTTAATTAATTTTAATTTTGAGAATCTTCTTTCGCCTGAAGAAACGCTGACATGAAGAGGGGGCGGCCCCCCAAACCCCGCTGGATATGGGCCTGCTGGTTACTCCTTAAGTATTTTAATACTTCAAAGCAAGGCTGACATTTTCATTGTAACTTTGGGAGGGTGGGGGGCAGTGTTTGGTTGCAAATAAGGGTCTAAGAAGGCATATATAAGGATTTTAAGACAAATTAAATTCAAATTATGCAAAATATTGTATATTCATAAAAAAATATAACAATAAAAAATATTCAAAAAATACATGGGGGGCCACATAAGCATTGGAAGGCCCGGGCCCCCACGTTCTCCAGGATCGGCGACCTTGCTTCAAGATTTTTTTTTTCATTTTCACCTGGTAGTAGGAGGAGTAAAACCAATAGTTCCTGTTGAAGTTGGAAACCCTCAATATCACAATGCTCTAGGTCAGCAAATTTCTTCATCAGGGTATCCTAGTCTTCCTTCTTGATCCTGTATAAAAACCCAAATAGGTCATGTTGTTGGGTCGAAATGAATGATTTTGCAAGAACTGTGCATAGCGATACAATAACATTTCCTAGACACTATTATACTTTCAACAAAGGCCGACAGTTAGGTACGGCGGCATCGTATCTAAGAAAACAAAAATAAGTGGTGCCTGTTAACCCTCCACTACCACTTTAAATGAGTAGCACATATAAACTCCAATAACATTCATTGCCTGGGAAAAGTTTACAAAGAAAATGGGCCACTATAAACAATATTAAACCCCCCTCCACTCTCTCTTGTACATGCCATGTCTCTATTTGTCGATAAGCGGCCCATACACGTAAACGCATGCCTTAAGAAACAGCCCGACTTGTATGAAAAATGATAAAACCACAGGCAAGTTGATCGTGTATGGCCTCGTTCATTCATGTTGAAAGTTTTCAAAATCTTCTGAAAACATGTTTGATGTTTTTGTCGTTCTGCATGCATGTTTACCGTGTATGGGCTCGTTCATGCAAGGTGGCTGTTTTATATTTAGGTCCGCCAATCACGACAGCGGAAGAAATCACGTGAGTCTCTCCTCCGTCGCATGCCAAGGTCGTGCAGTTGCAGAAAGAAAAAGCACGCGTTTCCTCGTCCTCCACATTTCTCAAACTACTTTCAGTATGTTGGACAGCACGTTGGTACGTGTGTGGGCAAAAAATTCTTTCAAGATGCATGATGAAAGAAACCTTTCATACATGTTGGTAATGCAAGTGCGTGCGTCTATGGCGCGCTATACAGTCCCCTACTAATATGAAACTCTCTTCTTCCATGGTGGAATTGAAAAAGATTATCTAATTGACGCTAGTTTACAACAATATAAACAAAAAAAATCAGTAGAGAACACGTTATAAAATTTGCTTTTTGAGACTCGTTTTGGCACCCCCTGACTGTGGCGCCTCGGGTATTTCCCCGGGTTGCCTGGCCCTTGGTACGCTCCTGGGTACAACGCCAAGGGAACTACTCTTCCTTATTTATTCATTTAACATATTTCTTTACTTTCAAATCTATCGTTCTATATTGTATAAATAAAAATGAAAATGACAATGTTGTGACTTATTAACTCTTCAACAATAAGACTGATCTCGATCAAATTTTCAACATAAATGAGGTCTGGGATGATTTTCATAATTTCATTTTGATGGCGCAATTTCGGGAGGGGGAAATGTGTAAAAATAAGCGAAAATGAGCGATATTAGTGCCGAATCCATAGTTTTTGGGGTCGGTGAGATCAACAGTGACACTTCGATGCCGTTTCAGTCCCTATTAGTACTTCTAAGAGAAGATGGTACCATATAAAAATAATTGAAAATGACCGATATTAGTGTTAAATTCATATTTTTTGCGGTCCCTAAGTTGATTGGGGACAGTTTTGACGCTTTTTATGTCCAATATGAAACGCATTCTCCCCGTGCGAAGAACGGATATTTAAGGTAATATGTATAAATTCAATGGCTCATTCACTGAGTCATTCATAAACAAATCTCTCCGTTATTAGACGAACTTTGAAATTATTTATGAATGTTCTCCTTCTAGTCTATATTGTAGATAAGACAGTTTTTTTTTTTTTTTTTTTAATGTAACTCCTAAATCTAAGAACGAGGGGAGAGCTTCAATGATTTTTGCCCTGGACAAATCTCCGAAACTACTCACCGTACAACCTTAAAATCTTTTGTTTTCATCGCACCCTGGGCTGTAGACTATACGGGTATTTTCGAAATGCAACTGTTTATGTAAGGGAGGGAAGATTGTTTTCTTGTCGTACAATTTTGAGAGTAGAACTATTACATTTTGAGTAAATATTTTTCTTTCCCTACTGCAGATTTTTTTTTTTAATTGTGACTTCCTAAAAAGATGGGAAAAAGGGGCTTTCTTCTTTCCGTTCTCCAGACCTTTAACCCTATTAAATATAAAACCTTGAACAATTTGCTTAAGCATTTTCAATTCACACCAAGTGATTTTGCGAAATTTGAGCTTCAAGGGGAGACTGAGGCTTAAACTTATTGCCTTTCTGTTGGTCTTTGAACTTTTTCATAAATATTATTGATTCACTCAGGCTCTAGATGACACGGGATTTTTGAAATGGTATCACTAAGAAAAACAAATAAATAAAAAAAAACATAATGTAATTTTTTTCATTCTGGATTTCCTAAAACATTAGGTGCCTGATCTTGAAAACTTTTCATTTCTACCTTCTGAATTAGACACGGTTTTACGAAATGAGATCCTCGGTCTGAGGAAACGGTCTCTATCTCTTCCTTCTCGTTCGCCAGATCTCCGAAATAGGTGTACATAATCTTAATTTTGTATAGATATTAGGGTATAAATTTATGGGTAAAACTTTTTTTAAAAAATGAATCATGTAAGAAGGTGGAAATGGGGTTAGAGGTTTTCTGGCACTAGAAAGTTGAAATGTTGTGAATATATAATAAACTGTATACTTTAAGACAGAATTTGAAAATGAAATCCTTAAGTTTTACGTCCCACGGTTATGCCGGTTAGGCTAAAGGAGACGGTGATGATGAGAGATGAGTGAAATAGTGGAATGAAGAAAGTGGGAGGAAACAGGAGAATCCCGAGAAAACCCACGAGCACGGAAGACAGAATTTGAGTAATAACTCCAAGGACACGAGTTAGAATCAAAAGATTTCGCATTATTAGTAATTTTGTAATTTCTTTTGAATGAAATGAAGTGAAACTTTTCAGTTTAACGTCCCACGATTCCTCTCTTTAATCTAAGGGAGACGACGATTAAGGCAAGTGAATGATGATCGAAGAATTGGTGGAATGAGAATTGAGAGGAAGTGGGAGTATCCTGATAAAAATCACGGACACAATGTTGTCCACCATAAATTTATGTGGCCGGGGATAGAACCAGGGACTCCACATACCAGAGGTAAGCGTATCTATACCACTGAGCCACCTTCCTCTCCCTAACTTCTTTTGAAACTAGCTATATTTTGGCATGCAGAATATTAGTATATTTTGCGAGAGATCGACTTGGTCAAGTTTGGGAACTGAGAAAAGACATTGAAAGGTGCTTTACGGAAAATTAATTTCGATGAATATGAGATTTAGTAACAATTTCCGTTGACACTGTGAAAATCTTGTGATTTCCGGTGCAAGAAATTGATTCACCTCAGTCTCAACTCTGATAAAATACATAAAAAAAAATAGATTTTGGGATTATGCGTATCGCCTAAAAATTTTGCCTAATGATTTACGTAGATTTTGGTGAATCCGCCATTTTTTGCTGCTAAAAACGGTCTAATCCAGCCTTAACGTTGCGAAAAGTTATTTAGGAGCTGTTGCGTGAAGTTTTACGTAATTCCAGTGAAATCAAAATTCTATTAACAAGTGTTTTAAATGAAGAAAATTTGCACATATATCAAATATTTTCTCATAAACCTATTTTTTCCGTGCGAAGAACGGACATTCTCCTAGTAATTTATTAAATTACTTACTTGATTTGTCGAAAGAAGATGTTTACTTTAAAATTAAAATTGAGTAAGACATCATGAAAAAATAAATATTTCCTGTGTTGGGATATGTGCCTGAAATTATATGAACTTGAAAGCATAAGTCACCATTGCCATTATTTTTCTGTGACAATGAACTTTCTGCCCTCTTAAGACACAAGGTTATTTACTTTGATTCATGTTGTATGTTATTTGAAGCTTATATCTTGTACTATACTTAATTTTGATTGGAAATGCTGTGTGTTATTTGATAGGAAGTCTGATAACATTTTATATTAAAACAGAGAACTTGTTTTTATGCCAGTTTCAGTATGTCCAGACGTGATTGACATTATAGTTTGTTGTCTTGAAAATAAAGAAAAGCGCCTTTATTTCTCCGAGACGAACATACTGCTTATTTCACAGATGTTCATACAATAGATGAGTACCTGGTTGATCATTTTTACACTACACAGCATGTGACTTGGTCCCATGAGGATCTTCGGCCTTCTTGTTCCTAATCCGCTAGAACAAGACCTCGTGAGAAACGCAAGTAGACTACTTACCTAGTACTATACATCCTTTGTATCTAAAGGCCAACATACACTAGCGTATTTTCAGCGCGCATTTTCGGTCCGTAAAATGATGTCGTAAATTTCGGTCCGTAAGTCGGCCCATACACCTAGCGTAAAAATAGGCGCGTAAAAGAAGAAGAAAAAGAAGCGGCCAGTTTTCGCTCTTCCTTTTGCCTGTTATTTCAGCACGCGGTCGTTTTCCAGTTTGCTCAAGTTGTTTGAACAGGACAGATCTGTTTTAAATGCAGGTCCTATAAACATTATGCTATTAAGGAAACGAATAAAAAGAAAGAACAAAACAATAAAAACATTTGGACTAGCAAGTGATATTCAATGTAGGAGTGCTTTTTATTTCTTTTCATAGTATCGGAATGTGAAAATTCCCATAGAATGTTTTAACAAAGTTAAATCAGACAGATTTAAAAAAAAGAAACAAACAAACAAACAAACAAACAAAAACAAAAGCTAAATCCATGATTTTGCGAAAGTAGTAATTCAATTTAATAAATTTTCTCACTAAATTTGTTAGATTTCTCGAATAAATAAATAAATAAATAAATCTACCCCCTGTGGCGTAACATATCTCATGGAACCAGGGCCTACCATCCAGCTTGTGCCACTCATGCCTTTAGGGCAGGGTGCGAATCCCGGGGCGGAATTTCCTTCTATTTTGTTTTAATCTCTTCCAAACGCAACAAATTGAAACATTGGTCCCTCACAAAGCAATCAACTATCTCCTGTTAGAAACTATTGTATCCCCCTTCAAATATACACAACCTAATTGGCGCACTGCTATTGGGTAATATATGCTCAGCACATCTGCTGCTCTTGTAGAATCTAGTCCTTAATGAAAGGGTCAACAAAAAGAAGGAAAGTCAACCGTCTCCAAGTACAAACAAACCAAGGTTTAATTTCGAAGTGTGACTTGAAAAGCTATTTAAAAGTTACAAAGAATATCTAGAATAATTAAAATTTTATATTTAGAAAACGAATTAACACTTAATCTGGGACATAACATAACCAAATGAAAACAATATCAATTGTATTGTTGTACTTTACTAATATGAAATGCGGCAACTAATTCACTCTCCTGTTTTCTTTCACAATCTTTGAAGCATAGCATTTGTTCTAACAGTGACGATATTAATGCACCATGCTACATTACATTGAATAGTACATTTGCTCATAATAAGAAGTTTTTGGAAGTTAAAATATCTTTTTAAGATAAAAAAATACTTTACCTTAAATACAACTAATTTTTAAATATATAAGTGCTTGCGTTATCAATTATCCATTTAGCAACTGTAGAATAGATTGCTTTATATTTAGAATAGTTCTCATTAGAGTCGTAACTAAGTTGGGGGGCCAGCGGGGCGGTTGCCCCGGGCGCTGATAGCAAGAGGGTGCCGAAGGAGCAAGAAGAAAGGAAAGTATTGGAAATGAAAATAGATTTGTTAAAAATTTTCTTGTTCGCTACGCCCGCAATCCAAATGTTTCAATAAGAGTTAGAACAAGTTTTTACTTATTACTTTTTTTTTAAAAAAAAAGCTATTATATATGATTTTTTAATGACGATGTGACATATATGCTGCCAAGTAATGACTTACAGTGTAAACAAGAGCGTTTTCAAAATCAGAAACGGACACAGTCTTAAATACGTACGTATTCGGCATTTTGATGATGATGAGTTTGGTTAGTTAATCACGTTTTTCTAACCAATCGTTTTAATCATGACGGTGAGAATAAAGGTATTAAAAATGAAAGGAGTGAAGAGACAGACAAGTTGTTGTTTGCGCGGGAATATTAAAAATGAAGGTAGACAAGGAGAATAATAACGTTCTTGAAACAGTTTAGAATAGGGGCTTAATAGGTCAGAACTTTACTCCACGAATTTCGTCTTTTTCAAAGACTGATCGCTACCAGTGTTTTTTTTTTTATTTCATTGACATATGAAATGCTTCCAATTTAAAGAAATTTATTGGGATCATTTCTCCATTAACTACTTGTATCTCCAGGATTCTTTTTTGTGCTTACGTATCTAGTTGTGTGATATTTTTTATTTATTTACATACATACAAAACAAACACACACACATACATTATATATATATATATATATATATATATATATATATATATATATATATATATGTGTGTGTGTGTGTGTGTGTGTGTGTGTGTGTGTGTATATTTCAATATTTTTATTAATAAAAGTAACCTTAAATTCAGAATTTTCAGTCATTAAGAAATTAAGTAAGTACTATAATTTTATACATACACTATGTGATCAAAAGTATCCGGACACCCGGCTGAAAATGACTTAGAAGTTCGTGGCGTCCTCCATCGGTACTGCTGGAATTCAATATGGTGTTGGCCCACCCTTAGCCTTGATAACAGCTTCCACCCTTGTAGGCATACTTTCAATCAGTACTGGAAGGTTTCTTGGGGAATGGCAGCCCATTCTTCACGGAGTACTGAACTGAGGAGAGGTTTCGATGTAGGTTGGTGAGGCCTGGCACAAAGTCGGCATTCCAAAACTCCCAAAGGTGTTCTATAGGATTCAAGTCAGGACTCTGTGCAGGCCAGTTCATCACAGGGATGTTGTGGTTGTGTAACCACTCCGCCACAGGCCATGCAGTATGAGCAGGTGCTCGATCTTGTTGAAAGATGCAATCGACATTCCCGAATTGCTCTTCAACAGTGGGAAGCAAGAAGGTGCTTAAAACATCAATGTAGGTCTGCGCTGTGAGAGTGCCACGCAAAACAACAAGGGGTGCAAGCCCACTCCAAGAAAAACACGACCACACAATAACGTCATCACCTCCGAATTTTACTGTTGGCACTACACGTGCTGACAGATAACGTTTACTGGGCATTCGCCATACCCACACCCTGCCATCGGATGGCCACATTGTGTACCGTGATTCGTCACTCCACACAACGTTTTTCCACTGTTCAATCGTCCAATGTTTACGCTCCTTACACCAAGCGAGGTATTTACCTGCGTGATATGTGGCTTATGAGCAGCCACTCGACCATGAAATCCAAGTTTTCTCACCTCACGCCTAACTGTCATAGTACTTGTAGTGGATCCTGATGCAGTTTGGAATTCCTGTGTGATGGTCTGGATAGATGTCTGTCTATTACACTTTACGACTCTCTTCAACAGTCGACGGTCTCTGTCAGTCAACAGACGAGGTCGGCCTGTATGCTTTTGTGCTGTGCGTGTCCCTTCACGTTTCTACTTCACTATCACATCTGACACAGTGGACCTAGGGATGTTTAGGCGTGTGGAAATCTCGCGTACAGACTTCTGACACAAGTGACACCCAATCATCTGACCACGTTCGAAGTCCGTGAGTTCCGCGGAGCGCTCCATTCTCCTTTCTCACGATGTCTAATGACTACTGAGGTCGCTGATAATGAGTACCTGGCAGTATGTGGCAGCACAATGTACCTAATATGAAAAACGTATGTTTTTTGGGTGTCCGGATACTTTTGATCACGTAGTGTATGTAGTAGCCAAACTACATTTTGGATTTCAAGTACGAACATTAAACATATTCTTTACCTCCATCGATCAACATTAAGAAATTCGCAAATACTGTCTCTTCAGAGTTTCCGTTACATTTCACAAAATATTTTTGACCGTAAAACAATCAAAATTAAAATCTTTATGTGGTCACATACAGAATAAAATTACAACAGTTTCCAATTATTACTGGAAATTGATGCTGTTACCCATTTCGAACATTTTTAAGTCACATAGTTTCTAATGTTATAAAATTTCATTTCTTATATATAGTAAGAAACGTAAAAAGTTGTAAATTTTTATAACTTTTCTCAAAGTGGATTTGTGTACAGCAAAGGCAGTTTTGTAAGTTTAACAAAAAGTTCAAAATAAGCCTCTTGAAAACAGCTTTGTAAAATAATAGAGAATGATCATTTTCAGTTGTTGCAATAGTCTGTGCAAGGAGCATGATAAAAATTCAACGTAGCATAACAAGAACAGCTGTTTCTCTTATTTGTAAATAAATAAATAAATAAATAAATAAAGGAAGGAAGGAAGCTTGATAAGGTGAGTGTAGGGGCGCCGAATTCTACTACACCCTTGGCGCCAAAATCTCTAGCTACTGCTGTTTTTCATCCACCTTCTAAACATTTGTATTGTTTACTAACACTTATCGATTCGACTGTGATATTCCTCATTATTGTAATATATATATATATATATATATATATATATATATATATATATATATATATAATTTTTCGAACTTTTAATATTCTCATTCACCGGACGCAAATTCTTATTAATTAATACACTGAGAAAAGTCTGTTATCCGGACAGCGGTATATTGTACAGCGGGGGACACTTCTAAATGGTACAGCCATATGGAGATTTACGGCTAAGGTGTACCATTTAGAAGTGTCCCCCGCTGTACAATTATACGGAATCATTATGTTTACTACAGAAACCTGCACGGAGCATACGTTATCCATATGCTACAGACTTTCCCCGCTTAGATGTTACATCACGCCGTTGCAGGATGTATGACATCTAACAGTCTTCCATATATCACATACGTATACGTATGTTACATACGCCAGTTGTATGTTACATGCGTATATCTGTATGTGAGTTCCTGACCATCTATATACAGTTCTTTCGTTCGTACAGAAAGTACGTTTATTCGAAACATGTATGCGGAAAGTATGTATAAAATGTACTTTTTTCTGTTATACATTTGCTGTACGTTAAGTCCTAAAACTACATGATTTACACATGTAACCTACGTTTTTAAGTACGCCACATACATTTTTTCTGAGTATATAATTTCACAATACGCCCTATGTCCGCCTCTCATGTTAGTGTATAAGATATTAGAAATTTACAGCATTCAATGTAAGGTCTACTGAAAAGCTTTTGACACAATAAGCAGACACTTTTGATCGATGTAAACCAACCTTTAAATTAAAAAATGATTGATTCTAATGACTGGACCAAACCACATGTTCAAATTAAATATAACAAATTTGGTATTGTTTTAAAAATAATTTAGTTAATTGTAAACAAATTAATTTATGTTATTGGCCAATGTAATGACTATTAGTGAATATTCTACGTTTGAACGCATCGTTGGATGATTAACACTTAATGAAAATATAATGAAACTAATTGTAAATCTGAAGTGAAGTGATTCAAATAAAAGCGTATAGATCTAATTAAATACTACTAAAATTATTCCTCAACAAAGTCTTAAAATTCACTTAAATTAGGAATATTATTAACAAATGTGCTGTCCATCGGCGATTAGGGGCGTGAAGGTAATTGCTGCCCCCACTTTTTTGGCTTTACACTATAAACTAATTACATGCCCCTTACTATTAGTAGTGTTTTGTCCCCCTTTTTAGTGTTCATACCCAATTGCCGTCACTGGTATTTTCCATTTCAAGCGAATAGATCTGTGTTTTTGCGCAACTACAATTGATTACGGAAAGTAAGATAAATTTAACGCTTGATTAAAATTACACTGTTCTACAAATTTTAACTTTTTTTTTCTTTCCAAAACGAAAGTAGGTGTTCTTTATGGTTTCTGACCTGCTGATCACGAATCTGAAGTCAGATATGCTGTATCAGGTCTACCTTTTGAGAAATGTTTAAATGAAAGTTAGAATCAAACTCTATATTTGGTGAATTTATGCATTTTAATAATATTATTACTTTTATGTACAATAGAAACCATTTTTTAAAAAAAATGTAAGCATGGCATATCTGGATATCACAAAGATAAAAGAATGCTTATACATTAGTATTTCATGGAGTTTTTCATTAACAATAAACTAAAATAAAGTTTAAAAAACACTAAAATTCCACATTTGGATTTGAAATGCCTTTATACATTGCCACCCAAACAAAAGTCATCTTTTGATTAAAACGTAGAGATAGATTGAGACATCGTAAGAAACGAAATACCTACGAAGATTTCCTCTTGTGTGATGTGGGGACAGTATCACGGGCCAATGTCCAGCAGTAGTCTGCGAGCATTGAAACACCAGATTTCCCTTTGTATCGCTGCTCCAGGATCTGAATTGATTGATGAAACCTCTCACCATGCTCATCAGACACATCTCCTAGGTTTTCGGGAAAGAAAGACAGGTGACTATGTAGAAAATGCACTTTCAGCGACATATTGCACCCCATAGTGTGTAAGTTTGACAACAACTCCTCAACTAGTTGCGCATAGTTCGCACTTTTGTTGTTTCCTAAAAAGTTTTCTGAAACACTCTTAAGAGAATTCCAGGTTTTCCTCTCCACTTCAGTTAGTTTTCCATCGAATACGTCATCTTTCATCAATTGGCGTATCTGGGGACCAATGAACACACCTTCTTTTAGTTTAGCATCTGAGATGTTTGGGAACTTTGTCTGAATATACTTAAATCCTTGTCCTTCCTTTTCCAACCCTTTAACAAATACCTTCATAAGCCCTAATTTAATGTGGAGGGGAGGCAAAAAAATCTTCTTGGGGTCTACAAGAGGTTTCTCTTTCACATTCTTAACTCCAGGAGTGAGGGATGCACGGGTAGGCCATTCTCGTTGTATGTAGTGCATTTCCCTGGCTCTACTGTCCCACTCACAAAGAAAACAGCAGTACTTTGTGTAGCCTAACTGTAACCCTAACACCAAACCAATCACCTTCAGGTCCCCACATATGTTCCACTTATGCTCATCATACCTCACTTTTTGCAAAAGGAGTTTCAAATTTTGGTAAGTTTCCTTCAGGTTTACGGAATATCCAATTGGAATCGAAGGGTAAGTATTACCGTTGTGGAGGAGAACACACTTCATGCTTGCTTTCGACGAGTCCAAGAATAACCGCCACTCATCAATTTTATACGGTATTTGTAATGCCTGCATCAGTCCTACAACGTCAGTACAATATATGCAGTCATCACTACTGCTGTAAAATTTAAGAAAGTCATGTTGTCTTTCACGGTAGAATGTAACTTTGGTTCCTTTTTGAAGAAGGTTCCAACCTTGCAGTCTTGAAGCTAGAAGCTCAGCTTTTTGTTTGGGTAAGTTCAAGTCTCTAACAAGGTCGTTCAGTTCCTCTTGAGTTATCAAATGTGGTTCTGTGACACGTTCACTGTATGTAGGATCTTCATTCTCACTACTCACACAACATTCATTCTCATCATCACTACTGTCTACTGTCCATACTGCTGGCGGCACAGGCACAGGAAAACCTTCGCCATGTGGGATGGGTCTTCTAGCTGATTGTAGATTTGGGTATTGAACCGACTTTTTACCTTTGGACGTTATTCCCTTTACATTTGAAAGACAAAAGTAACAGTCATGTAAGTGATCATGTGATTCAAACCATAACATTGGTGTAGCAAATGGCATACACTTATGAGAACCACGTAACCACCCCCTTAGATTCACAGCACAGGATTTACAACAAAATTTCGGTGCCCAGGGCTTCCCTACGTCGACCTTTGATGAGAAATACAGTTCGTATGCTTTCTTAACAATAGGCGTTATCTTGGTGAGTTTCTGTTTTGGAGTTATTCGCCCACACACATAACAGAAATTGTCACGATGATTCTTACATTTCCTAGGCATTTTCAAAATTGTAACACTTAATTTCACAATACCAAACGTTTCCAAATGTTAACTACTTTACAATGAAACATCTACCCGTTACGGGTCACAAAAACACACCTTTCAATGTTCTTTGTCTGCTATAGCATTCAAGAGGAAATAAAGCTCACCACACCAACAAGCAAAAAGTAAATATTGATAGTCAGTTGTTTCACCGTCATCCGGTGTTGCCAGGTCTATGTGGGGAAATTTCTTTCCGACGTCCAATTTTCCACTTTTTCCGCCAAATTTCTTTACCTTTTGTGTGTGAGAAGGGGTAGTCATGCGTTTTATATTAATAAAGGCTTGCATTTTATACATCAAGATGTATGAATAATGTATAGTGTCTGAAATATATACATATAAAACATTATTATAATAAAGTTTTTAAAATATATATTTCCCCGAAATAGTTCCACAAAATAGAAAATTTTAACTACATTTCCCCATTTTTCCAGTAACTGAGACCTGATACGCAAAAATGGATATTATTTTCAGATTCAGCAGAAAAAAATCTTTAAGAATCACCTATTAGTTTACAGGAAAGAAATTCAGTGTTGAACAGTGTTATTATAGTTATTTAGTATACTAAATATTAAATTTGTCTTTAAAAAAGGTTTGCACGTGTATGTTATATGGGAACATAAGAAACTGCAAATAATAAAATGTGGAGTTGTTACAAATGATTATAGCTGTTTCATGAATTTGGCGTAGCTATCATATTTGGCATATTATCACGAAGTATTACCACAATATAGACCTTAATTTATTTAATTTCGAACTTAGTCAAATTCGGTCCAAACATTAGCTATTCACAACACTTTAATCTCCAATTCACCTCAGATTAGGTTATTTTCAAACAAAGTTAAACTATTCTGAACGACTGGTTTGTTTAAATTTCACTACATGTTGGTACAAACATCCAACTGCTTATTAAAATTAACTCAGGTACCCAATCTTAGTTCAGATTTCTTTTTCAAATGAAGTTTAAACTGTTAACTCATTAAAGACACTTTGAACCAAATCCATTCGTTCGTTTAAATTTATTATTATTATTATTATTATTATTATTATTATTATTATTATTATTATTATTACATTTGTTTCCCAACTTATGAACCAATGATTTGAAGCAATCTATGTCGGAAGAGTTTCCATTTACTGATTCAGAAAATAAACAGATTGGTTTTATTTTAAATTTTCATTTTTCTCAGTGTAAAGATCCGTCGAATTGTATGTTTTTAATACTCATAGTTCTTGTATTCATTGAATAAGACATATTTCACTGTAAGAAAGCGTAGTTATAAGGAATTAAGCAGAAAGTAAAAAGAAAAATGTAAACAAACTTGTATGTTATACGAAACTGAAAACAATTAAATATCAATTAATTTCGAAGCTCTAGTAGTAAAAATGACACTAAAATAACACTATTAAGTAAGAAGTTGTGTCAATTATTATATAAATCCTCCTAACACTGATGGACATGCTACTTATAAACATAATAAAACGATTGAGTTGATTTTGAATTTAACGTCCCTTTCAGTAGCGAGGCTATATGAGACGAGGTTTACTGATTAACATGGAATCCGAACCACATGAGCTCCCACCGGGAAGCGAACCTGGATCTCCCACGCTAAAGACATGCACGCTAACCGTTTAGCCACAGAGGAGCTCAGTAAAATGATTGAGTTGTTCGTGAAAGAAATTATTTAGGTGTCAGATATTCTTTGTTATTTAATATTTTGTGGTAATAGACCTTAAGTTAACGTTTATCTGGGAAGAATTGATAGTAACCACACCACAAAAATTGAGAAATGCTTTAATGGTATACTACAAGTTAACATGAACTATTATGAGTGTAATCCTGTTTCCTGCAAATGGGTGTCATTTCAATTTTGGTGTTAGGTATGTTCTGTTTTGAGTCTACTTGAGCTTTTCAAATAAGTGTTGGTACAGTCTCCATCATGACGAGATATAATAAAATGTTGAAAAATATTCAACATAGCTGGTACCCTGGATTGAACTAGAACTTTTAGGCTGAAAAGCAAGCACACTAAAGCGAGCAGTACAATGATTGTGCTATTTAGACTTAGTATGTGAGCATTAATGGTGAAATAGGATTATTAGGTCTATTAAATTTAAATATATGTACAATCTGAGGTTTGAAATAATTCACAAAGAAAGAAACATTAGGTCATGTATTGCGGTTTCTCACATTTTCTTTTTCACGAGTAATGTTAAGATCACGGGAAAAAAATAGTGACTTTCTGAACCTATTTTGTTACAAGTTCTTGTAAAACTGAGAAGGTACTTAAAATAACAAGCAGCAGATGGTCGAAATAGCAAAAAATTTTCACCGAATTTCGATAGTCAAACGCAATTTTTTGCTGTTTTATCAGGCAGATATCGAGATAATATCTTGTTGAAGGTCAGGATTATTACTTTTCATTCTTAAATATACCTAGTAGGTACCTGTAGCCTCTATGCTGGTAGTGATTTCTTTCAAAAATATTGTACGGGGAGCGTGGGACAAAACAAAATATGAGAAAGCTGAATTTGAACATTGTTTGGTGAAGGAGTGTTCTTCATAAGAGTGAAAAGTAATTTATCTTTGCTACTGGGGACATTTTTATTCATATTCGACCGGAGAGAACCAAGTGAACGAGAAAGTATGTCTGGAAGTAACATTTTATGTTGGTTGCCAGGGACGTACGCAGGGGGTGGGTCCTGGGGGTCCGGACCCCTCCAAATTTCTACTTTTGTGTAAATTTAGGCTAATTTTAGGGAAAATTTTAGGAATTTTAATATAAAATACCCTCAAATTGAGTTTGGACCGCTCCCGAAATAAATTCCTGCGTACTCTACAGTTGGTTGCCCTTACCTTCTTTCCCTTCTCTTGCTTTCTCTCTCTTTTCTAAATAGCATGACATTTTTAGTTTGTCGGGAATTGGTCACATGCTATTAAAAGTCATGTTATACTTCTTTTTTTTAATATCAGAATATGAGCAACTCTAAAGTGTGACTTCATTTTTCTGTGTGTGGGGGGGGGGATTAATTGTCAAATATTAATTTAATGTTAAATTCGTAGTCGAAAGACATCATGTCCGATTGGATTGGGTTTGAATTTAGCGACCTCTCAGACAGCGAGGCTATATGAGAAGTGAGATCCAAACTGCGTGAGCTGCCGAGAATCGAACAGGATATCCTGCGCCGGAGAAGCTTAAGCTGACCATATAGCCACGGAGGAGCTCTCATCATTTGCGAATTCTAATTAGAAAGTATTGGATTTAAATACCTTTTGCTCTATGTACTGAAAATTAATTATGAATTTTAATTAGGAAGTAATGTCTCGTTTTGTGCAATAGAAAATATTAATTTAGCCGAAATCATGTATTGTATAGAAAGACTGAAACTAGATTGGAATGATGATTTCTGGTGAGTCTACCAGCAAACCTCAGCAACGATTCGCGAGGACAACACAAGAACAGGTTTTCTCTTCTGAAAACAATAACACCAGACCGGGGAGAAGGCCGTGGAAAGGGCAAGAGACCACCTGCTGCTCGAAAACCCTTTAATCTGAGCCGTTTTTACGCGCCCTATTTACGCTCGAAGTTAAAAGCACCCAGACTTTTCCAGCGTATGAAAATTCGGTACGTAAACGTACGCCAGATCCCATACACTAACGTATTGACAGCTGCTAACAAGACTAGCGCAAGAAATTTTATGGCTACGGCTGAAAAATACGTTAGTGTATGGCTGGTATAACAAGCATAAGCTACGTATATTCCTAAAGTAATATATCTTGTCCACCGCCTCCTACCTCCGGTCCGCTCCCACTATGTGGATCGAGGAGGCAGTGATTTTGATATTACCACTTTGCCTTGCGCCTTACGCCGCATGGGACACTTTCTCATTGAGAAACAATGTTTCAAAGGACAAGTGCTTCGTGAAATAAAGCTGACTCATATTGATAAGAGAGGAACTGGAAGAAAAGAAAGGTTGCCTTTCCTACAAGACGCAGCTTGAAGAATACGAATCTATAAATACCACATCCACAAAATATCGTGTTCATCTGAAAGCGCGCCATAGACGCACGTACTTGCATTACCAACATGTATGAAAGGTTTCTTTCATCATGCATCTTGAAAGAATTTTTTGCCCACACACGTACCAAATTTCACATAAGTAAATCCCCACGCTAAGCGGGTTTGCATATCCAGGCTCCTAACTATGAAAATATTTACGATCACTCCAACCCCAGTCATTTCACAGATTCAACCTGTTGTATATAAGTTATTAGGACGTAAAATTGAATGTAATTTATACGAAAAACCCTTTTATGCATTGCAAGACCTGTAACGTCCAAATATTCACCACAAACTTATAGTTGTATCGACATAAACAAACAAACAAAAAAAAATGTGGAGCAGGAAACCACTTTACACAAAAGTCAAAAGAGGTTATTGAAGGCATACGAACTGGTCGAGCGGTTTGGGTGACTAGTCTGTCAATCAGAAGTTTATGTGTTCAAACCCTGTAGAAAATATTCGTTTTGTTTTTTTTTCTTAAAAGTGTGTTCCTATTTTCATCAGAGGACTGAGAACATTTCTTTGAATAAATCTTTGGAAACTACTTTTCTCTCAAATTCGATTAGAAGCGAACATTATATGAATTGCAAATGTAACATCCACAGCTGAGAACAAAATATTAAGTATGTTCAATATGTCATTATTATCCTTTGATTTGTAGTGAAAAACTAATTATAAGCATTGACAATTTCAGAAGATTCTCCCCCGGTAATGGTCAAGATATGAATGAGAAAAAACTGATAAAACATTATTAGTCCATTTGAGCATGATCGAAGATAACTTATGGCCACGAAGGGGAAATTTATGTCGACAGGATCTCAAATTCTCCGACAGGTCATGCCCTGAAATCTTCACTGTTTGAACGGTATCCTTAACAAATAGAATATTATATTTATTTCTCCTTCTACGTTTTGAAATGGAAAAATCATAATTTTAAATAGAATTATAATACGATAAGCATAAAGATTTATACAACTAATGAAGTAAATATCCTTGTGTAAGTTATCGATTTCTATTCGGATTAAAACTCGAATATTCGTTTGCATCACATTTTAAAGTAAATCCTCTCTATATATAGTTCCTACTGGAAAGCATGTTTAACTCCAATTACTTAATCAATATTTTTAATAATATATTTTTATTGTAATACTCTTACTATTCAATGTTGTATGCACTTAATTTCCCAAAGCAAAACCTCACAAATGTATAATTGACTAGTAAATATTATCAAATAAATTATCATTTATTTTACGTAAACATTGCATCGCCTGATTTGAAACTTCGTATTTTAAATAATAATAATAATAATAATAATAATAATAATAATAATAATAATAATAATAATAATAATAATAATAATAATAATAGTAGTAGTAGTAGTAGTAAAATCATAGCCATATCTTTATCAGAATTTCAGGCTTAGTCAATAAATGAATTCAACATAGTCTCTATTCGAAGCTCTATTTAATCGAATCAGATAGAAATACGAAGAGGAACTTCGAGAACAGGTAAAAAAAATGTTACTTTGGTGGGTTTGAAAGTAACTTTTAAGAGTTTTTTTTTTTTTTTTTTTTTTTTTTTTTACAATTACAGACAAATGCCTTGGACACTATTTTCTTTTCTTTAAGTTAACTGATTCACCGAACGTATCTGACATATGAGTAACTTGTCTCTATTTTCTACTCGGTTATACACGTTTTACAATCTTTTCCATTAACCTTGAACGACAAGAACACGAACACAAAAACATCCACGTAGGTATGACAGTTAAAATTCCTAACTTCCCCCACGGGGAATCGAACCCGGAACCACATACACCTGAGGCACACGTGCTAGCCACTAGACCAGCGGGAAGAACAAATAAAATGTATTTTGTAGTGTCTGAAGTTTATAGCTATTTCACCCTGTTGTAGTATGTCTATTGATTTTTTAATGTTTACCGTATTCGTTACTTTGAGGAATGATATATATTATTGATATAGGTTTTATTACATATTCGGCCATAAATATTATATAAATTATCAGAATTATTCATGATCTTCCATGGAAATTCACTGGTGCATGCGCAGTAGAAACAGAAGAACACAATTTTCTAATGTTGGTCAGAACGCAAATTTCTAACAGGCTGTCTGAATTCCTTGGTGGAAAGCAGTAGTTCCCAACCTAGGGACCTGCAGCTTCCTCCTGAGTAAGCATGAAGAGCGAGTAAGGTGGCGAAAGCTACTGGCATAAAAGAATTGTGCAATAAGTAAATAAAGCACTACTATTATGACTTTCAAATTCAGCTTGACAATTTTATAATTGCCGTTTTACAAAAACATCATATTGCACTAGGAGGGTATGCAAAAGTTTTGCTGGAAATAAATATAAATTCCTGGGATGATGATGATGATGATGATTATTATTATTATTATTATTATTATTATTATTATTATTATTATTATTATTATTATTGGTCTCCTACTTCTTGGCCAAGATGTGAAATATTCACTACCTTCTTCATACCGCTAAATCAATTTCTTCACTGTTTTCTCGTCACAGCTCATACCCCTAGCTATCTGAATGGCAATTTGTCTAATTGTTGCTCGACCTATGATTTTCCCTCGCATAGTAACAGATAGTTTTCTACAGCTTTTAGAGCGAGGTATTTTGACAACCTGTAGAAATTTGCATTGTGATTCGTATTAGCAATGACAGTAAAGTGGATATTTCTATTCCTACTGTGCATCATCAGTATCATTATATCAGAAGTATTCCGCCATTACCAGCGGGTCACTTACCGCAGCTGAGAAGCTGCCATGCTCCACGATCTTCTGTTAACCTCTCCATCTTCACATACGATTTTTCTGTTTTGATATCGCCAATAGCCTAATTCTGTTTCTATATAGTCTAATTCGTCCTCTCCCTCTCTTCCCTGCCACCATACCCCTCAAAATACTATTTCCTCCATCCTAAAGGCTCTTTTCGCCATTTCTATCCTTGCTTTTATTTCACGTTCGCATGTCAAATCATCACTAGTAATAGTACTCAGATATCGAAAACTAATCACTTGTTGTTTTTTCCCGCTCCTACTTCTATATTTCACACCGATCGCTTCGTTTCAATCACCATGGATTTTGTCTTTCTAACATTTATTTTCATCCCATATTCTTCACAAGCCTTTCTCAAGTTTTCTACATCTTATTAATTTTCTTTTTAGATTCTACAACAACAACCATATCAACCCCAAACCGTATACACCTCACCATTCTATCTTCTACGGAAATTCCATCTTCATTATGTAGACTCGTTTTCGTTATCTCTTCTAAATAGTTATTAAATAAAATATAATCGGCGGAATATAGCCCTATAATCTCTGTTGAACTCATCTTCCAATTACACTGTCTGTCTACTGCGCATGCACCAGTGAATTTCCATGGAAGATCATGAATAATTCTGATAATTTATATAATATTTATGGCCGAATATGTAATAAAACCTATATCAATAATATATATCATTCCTCAAAGTAACGAATACGGTAAACATTAAAAAATCAATAAACATACTACAACAGGGTGAAATAGCTATAAACTTCAGACACTACAAAATACATTTTATTTGCTCTTCCCGCTGGTCTAGTGGCTAGCACGTGTGCCTCAGGTGTATGTGGTCCCGGGTTCGATTCCCCGTGGGGGAGGTTTGGAGTTTTAACTGTCATACCTATGTGGATGTTTTTGTGTTCGTGTTCTTGTCGTTCAAGGTTAATGGAAAAGATTGTAAATCGTGTATAACCGAGTAGAATATAGAGACAAGTTACTCATATGTCAGATACGTTCGGTGAATCAGTTAACTTAAAGAAAAGAAAAAAGTGTCCAAGGCATTTGTCTGCAATTTGCAAAAAAAAAAAAAAAAAAAAAAAAAACTAACTCTTAAAAGTTACATCCAAACCCACCAAAGTAACATTTTTCTTTTATCTGTTCTCGAAGTTCCTCTTCGTATTTCTATCTGATTCGATTAAATAGAGCTTCGAATAGAGACTATGTTGAATTCATTTATTGACTAAGCCTGAAATTCTGATAAAGATATGGCTATGATTTTATTACTACTACTACTACTACTACTACTATTATTTTATTATTATTATTATTATTATTATTATTATTATTATTATTATTATTATTATTATTATTATTATTATTATCATTTAAAATACGAAGTTTCAAATCAGGCGATGCAATGTTTACGTAAACTAAATGATAATTTATTTGATAATATTTACTAGTCAATTATACATTTGTGAGGTTTTGCTTTGGGCAATTAAGTGCATACAACATTGAATAGTAAGAGTATTACAATAAAAATATATTATTAAAAATATTGATTAAGTAATTGGAGTTAAACATGCTTTCCAGTAGGAACTATATAGAGAGAGGATTTACTTTAAAGTGTGATGCAAACGAATATTCGAGTTTTAATCCGAATAGAAATCGATAACTTACACAAGGATATTTACTTCATTAGTTGTATAAATCTTTATGCTTATCGTATTATAATTCTATTTAAAATTATGATTTTTCCATTTCAAAACGTAGAAGGAGAAATAAATATAATATTCTATTTGTTAAGGAAACCTTTCAAACAATGATAATTTCAGGTCATGACCCGTCGGAGAATTTGAGACCCTGTCGACATAAATTTCCCCTTCGTGGCCATAAGTTATTTTCGATCATGCTCAAAGTAGACTAATAATGTTTTATCAGTTTTTTCTCATTCATATCTTGACCATTACCGGGGAGAATCTTCTGAAATCGTCAATGCTTATAATTACTTTTTAATTACAAATCAAATGATAATAATGACATATTGAACATACTTAATATTTTGTTCTCAGCTGTGGATTTTAGATTAGCAATTCATATAATGTTCGCTTCTAATCGAATTTGAGAGAAAAGTAATTTCCAAAGATTTATTCAAAGAAATGTTCTCAGTCCTCTGATGAAAATAGGAACACACTTTTAAGAAAAAAAACAAAACGAATATTTTCTACAGGGTTTGAACACATAAACTTCTGATTGACAGACTAGTCACTCAAACCGCTCGACCAGTTCGTATGTCTTCAATAACCTCTTTTGACTTTTGTGTAAAGTGGTTTCCTGCTCCACATTTTTTTTTGTTTGTTTGTTTATGTCGATACAACTATAAGTTTGTGGTGAATATTTGGACGTTACAGATCTTGCAATGCATAAAAGGGTTTTTCGTATAAATTACATTCAATTTTATGTCCTAATAACTTATATACAACAGGTTGAATCTGTGAAATGACTGGGGTTGGAGTGATCGTAAATATTTTCATAGTTAGGAGCCTGGATATGCAAACCCGCTTAGCGTGGGGATTTACTTCTGTGAAATTTGGTACCAACGTGCTGTCCAACATACTGAAAGTAGTTTGAGAAATGTGGAGGACGAGGAAACGCGTGCTTTTTCTTTCTGCAACTGCACGACCTTGGCATGCGACGGAGGAGAGACTCACGTGATTACTTCCGCTGTCGTGATTGGCGGACCTAAATATAAAACAGCCACCTTGCATGAACGAGCCCATACACGGTAAACATGCATGCAGAACGACAAAAATATCAAACATGTTTTCAGAAGATTTTGAAAACTTTCAACATGAATGAACGAGGCCATACACGATCAACTTGCCTGTGGTTTTATCATTTTTCATACAAGTCGGGCTGTTTCTTCAGGCATGTGTTTACGTGTATGGGCCGCTAAAGAAACCATAATACTTTTTCCCACGGTACCAGATCCATAGCCGGCTACTATTTGAAGTAGTGTGGAGAGAGCGTGAGAGAAATACAGTGAAACCTCTGAATAACGGACACCAATGGGACGGGAATTTTTGTCCGTTACTGAGAGGTGTCCGTTACAGAGAGGTTACAAACATTTAATTTTCTCAACGGTAATTGTATGCAGTAATATACAGTAAATACATTATATATAAGCGTAAATACGTAAAATTCAATATGAAAATACTCTATTTAGTACGTATTTGAATTACTGGGAGGGATGAAGGAGAAATTCATTTCTGTTAAATAATATTATTGTTGGGGAATGTGTTAATATGTTCGTATACTGCAAATGTTAATGCGTGTATGGTAATTTTCTTAAGGACATGTCATCACCCTGTAAAAAATCCATTAATTCACTTACCGCCTATATTAAAAGTAAAAATAGCTTTAAAAAGTATGCAATATTATTATTAAATACTAAAAATGTGGAGAAGAAACTCATCAAATTTCTTGGGGAAAAGTCTGCAGTAGTTGTCTGCCGTGTACATCCTACGGACACTAGTTTCTGTTCAAAATTTGCTTGCAACTGTTGGATCAATTGGATAACTTCTTTTTCACCGCGATTAATGGCAAATTTCTTTAATTGTTCAACTGTTTGACACACAAATTTGTACAAAAGAAAAATTTTGATTTTCCAAAAAAGTAAGAGAGAAAACATTGCTCGTTGAAAAATGTTATCGCGAAATAAACTATGTTTCTTTTGTTATCTATAAAATTGTCGGGAAAGACGCAAGGCCCAGAGGAAAAAGCACTAAATTTGTTAGGGAAGGGAAGATCCGCATAGAATTCTTGACCATACTACTAATTCAGCATGAGTGTTAGTGCTTATTGAAGATTTTCTAGGATTTCCACCAGAAAGCAGTTTATTGCGGGCAGAAAAAAAGAAGCATTTCAAGTTCAGCTTGAAGTTGTTCTGTTTGATGATAGATACACTTGTGGGGAGAAGACTTTTCTGTCTACTGTCAAATATCGCAGAACCAAGAATAATTCCTGTCCGTTATGAAGAGGTTATTCAAACGTTTGGGGGTAAAAAAGGACTGTCCGCGTCCGTATCTGAGAGTGTCCGTAAAAGGGAGGGTTTTGTTCCGTAAGAGAACATATATTTTTGCCGGGACAAAAAATCTGTCCGTATTATAGAGGTGTCCGTTATTGAGAGGTGTCCGTTAAGGGAGGTTTCACTGTATAGGAAAATGGGCCTTTAGGCTATTTTTAGTGCTGTGCATACCAATCTACAACAATGTGCGGTCAATATACCATGAAACAATATAAGCATTCGTTCTTAGAATGTTAGGCCAAAACACAAAATAAGCATAACATATGATGAAAATCTATTAAACAGAAAAATGATGAAACGAAGTATTCAGACTCTTATACAGTATTTTACACTACAATAATGATATATAGTACAGTACAATGATAATAGCAACGATCGGAAGAGAAATGATTATGATCGATCATATAATTGAGGAATAATCCTCGAAACAATGTTGTAATTAATCAGAAGAAAATATTCCCCAAAATGAATATATTTTTATTCTTTTCTGAATACAGAAATAGTGATAAACGTTCACACTTGCAATGGTACCAAATTTCACAAAATTAAATCCCCACGTTAAGCGGGTTTCCATATCCAGGCTCCTAACTATGAAAACATTTACGCTCAGTCCAACCTCAATCATTTCACGAATTCAACCTGTTTTACGAATGCTATTAGAACATAATATCGATTGTGATTTATTCTAAAAACACTTTTATACATTGCAAGAGCTGTAACGTCCAAATATTTACTGAGAACTCATAGTCCTATAGGAATAAACAAAAGCGAGTATGGAACAGTAAACTAATATGGCAAAAGAAAATGTGCAAAGGCACTCAAAATGGTCGAGTGGTTTGGGTCGATACGCTATCAATCACATGTTTGTAAGTTCAAGCCTAGTAGCAAGGTGTTTTCTTTTTAAGTGTCACCTATTTTCATCAGGAGGCTGAAAATATTTCTTTGAGTAACTCATTGAAAACTTCTTTTGTTTGAAATTCGATTAGAACGGAACATTATATGAATTGCGAATCTTAAATCCATAGCTAAAAAAAATGAAGTATACTCACTACTCTATTATCCTCTGATTTGTAACGAAACACTATTTATAAACAGTGGTGACTTCAGAAAATTATCCTCGGGGGGAATTTCAATATCCGGATGGAGGGCAAACATTGGTAGTCCACATTGAGCACGATCGAATATATGGTCCTGAAGGCGGAAATTTCTTAGCTCGAGAGGGGTCTCAAATTCTCCCTCAGATAACGTCCTGAAAGCATCATTGCTTAAAAGCTTTTCGTAACAAATATAATATTTATTACACTTGTTCCTAGTTCTACATTTAGAATTGGTAAAATCATAATTTATAGAGGATTATAATAAAAACATAAAAATTACAATACCAATCATGTATAAATTATCCTGTAAGTTACCAACTTTGAGTCAGATTAAAACTCAAATATTTGTTTTCGGATTGCACTTAGAAGTAAGTCCTCTCTCTATATAATCCTGATTGGAAAGCCATGTTTAACACTAATTAATTAATCAATATTTATACGAATATTTTTTTTTATTTTACTATTTTTACTATTCAATATTATATACACTTCATTTCCAAAATTGATATAATATATCTATTAATTTGTTACATGAACACGTTTTCGTTACTTTGATGAATGATGTATGTTGTTGATATAGATTCTATTACATGTTCTTTCGTAAATATTATAGAAAGTATCAGGGTTATTTATGATCTTTCATGGAAATTGACTGGCGCATGCGCAGTACACAGACAGGTCATTTGGAAGGCGAAGAAGGAAATGCTAACACATTTCTAGAATGTTTCATCGTTTTGAAGTATAAAGAACAGCTAAAATGTGTTTTACGCTTGCGTAAAGAATCACCAGGTTAATGTTTGTCCAAGTTCTCACAAATCAACTGGACTCATGAAAAATAATTAATATTGTCATTACTGCACAATATGAAGAATAAAGAACGTATATTACACCAGGCTCGTATCCAGTGGGGGTCTAGGGGGGCCGGGCCCACCCTAAATTTTTGCGGGCCCTATCCAAAATTTCCACGGAGGCTTGCAAATGAACTATCATATGGTTATGAATTATAATATGGTTGGTTCGGGCCCCCCTAACTTCAGCCGCCCCCCCCCTACATTTTTGGGCTGGCTACCGGCCTGTATTACACCACATTGTTCTCGAATTCGAACTTAGCTAAGGAAGGGACAATAAACAAAATGTGATTTATTCATTCGAATTGAGATAATTCAATGAAACTAGAAATTACACAATCAAAAGGAAAAATATCGTTAAAAAACAATAATACTTTTATCCAAGATGTGAAATAAAGTTATTAATTAACTGAACTGAAAGTAATATTGGGCATGATATAGAGTAAGAAAACAAGTAAACGTATTCTTAGAAACGTTCAAAGTAAATTCACAAATACTTTTTGAAGATATACTACTCTTCCTTTACGTTTTAACGAACTAATAAGTAAACAAGCAAAGGAAAAGAATGAAGAACGAAAGTATTGCTCTTGAAAAAATATAATAAATAAATGAAACTTAAATAAATGTTTACACAAAAAATAACACACTAGTACTTCGTGTAGTCACCTCCAGAGTCAGTAACTTCTTGAAGTCTGGAGTGGATACTAGATACAAGTCTCGAGCAATACGACGGTGTGTCACGAAAATGTTGCCACAGTTCCATAACATGATTTTGAAGAAACGTTTGGTCTCTGTCTTCACGTCTCTCTTCCCATTCTTGCACCATGTAGGCCCACAGATGTTCAATTGGGTTCAAATCTGGGGATAGAGGGGGCCACTCAATACAAATTAACTCTGGATGTTCACTTAGCCACTCTCGTGTTTGCCGGGAAGTGTGAACAGCGCTGTTGTCATGCATAAATATATATTCTTCCTGTTCGGGGAAGTTTCTAAGGACGGTAACAACGTATTTTCGAGGATATTAATGTAAACACTGCTGTTCATTCTCTCAGGCACCGCAACCAAATCTCCAGGACCAGCAGCCGCCATGTATCCCCAAAAGTGTGCTGATATGCGTCCTGAACAAGAAGTTCTGATAATATTTTGTTCAGCATACCTGGATTTCGCGCGGTCTATACAATATAACTCTGCCTTGTTGGTTAGACTTGAAAACCTTCTCGTCGGTCAAGATGACTAAGTCCCAATATGACTAAGGTTGGGTTATGTTATTCTGTGCCCATTCCATTCGTCTGGCCTTGTGAGTTTCAGTCAGGAGAGTCTTCCTAGTGGGTCTTGAACAGTGTAGACCAGCCCCCAATAATCTTCTTATTATTGTTTCGTGAGAACAATTATATTCTCTGGCTTTGTCCAAGAGGTTTGACGTGTGGCGTAGAGGTTTGTTGATTACTTCTGTAACTAAAGCTTGATCTTGAGCTGCAGTTGTCACTTTTGGCCTTACACTTCTTGACCGAGACCTGAACCATTCACCACCTTCTTCATGTCGCTGAACCCATTTCTTGACCGTTTTCTTGTCACATCCCAGATCTCTAGCAATCTGAGGCACAGTTTGTCCCATTTTTGCTCAACCTATGATTTCTCCTCTCAGAGCAACAGACATTCTCCACAACCTTTAGAACGAGGCATTTTGAGAACCTGTTAGAAATTTGCGTTCTGGCGTGTATGACAAATGTCGGTAAAGTGCATCTTTCTGTTTCTACTGCGCATGCACCAGTCAATTTTCATGAAAGATCATAAATAATCCTGACAATTGCTGTAATATTTATGAACGAATACGTAATAGAACCTATATTAACATCATCATTCGTCAAAGTAAAGAATACCGAAAACATAAAACAATTTCAACAGACTATTACATCAGGCCAAAATAGGCTTAAACTTCAGAGAATACAAAAAAAAATCATACTGTAAAACACGCTTACTATATTATCAACTTGTCACATTAGCCGAGTGGACTAAGGCATTCGGCTAGAGATTCTGAGGCACCAATCAAGAGTAGCTCGACTGCCACCCCAGTACAATTTGGTTTTACCTCTTCTTGACGTTTCTGTTTGTAATCCTGCTGGATTCTATTAAATATAATTCCGTAATACGCTAAAATATAGGTAATATTTGAGGTTCTTAACCTCCCATTTTTACATTTTTCAAGCTTAATTGAGAAAAAAGAGGGAAAATGAAAGTACAAATATTTACAATAATTACTTAGCATTTACTGTCATTGTAATTGTGGATATTTTATTTATGAAAATGTATAATGAACTAAAAATATATTTAGTAGGTCACATGTCTCCATTTTTCGATTCTAACTTGAAAGTTACAGTTTAGGCGGCGACATATCGAAGACCCAGGGGGGTTGAGGGGGTTGTAACCCCTCCCATTGAAACTTTTATATTCTATTGAAATAAAAAGTGTTTCAGTTTATAATCTTGGAAAAGCAACAATCACTGTGTGTGGAGGACGGTTTATTTATACTACGATTTATCACTTCCAAATGTGTAGAAGATGTGACTGGATATTGTGTATAATCATTCAAGAAATATAAGACAACGAAGGGACTTCGTAAACCCTTCACGCCACCTCAGGAGGACGAAGTGCGTCCCGCCGTCCCTCGGTTGGGAACTACTGCTTGCGAGGGAAACATTCTAACAGTGTGTTAGCGTTTCATTCCTCGCCTTCCAATTGAACTGTCTGTGTACTGCGCATGCGCCAGTCAATTTCCATGAAAAATCATAAATAACCCTGATACTTTCTATAATATTTACGAAAGAACGTGTAATAGAATCTATATCAACGACATACATCATTCATCAAAGTAACGAAGACATTCATGAAACAAATTAATAGATATATTATATCAACGTAAATTAGGTTTAAATTTTAGGCAATAGAAAATGTTATTCTGTAATAAGAACTACTACTCGATGCCTTTGCTACAATCACTAGTTGTTAAAATAGCCGAGTGGTCTAAGGCGTTCGGCTTGTAAATCACCATTCGAACTTACTTCGAGTCCCCGCCGGGTACAACGCTTTTATGTCTCTTCTCTTTCACCTGTTCTCAATATTTCTGTCTGTGTTCTTGTCGGATTCGATTAAATAGAATTTCGAATAGAGACCAATATATATGATAAATAATCATTTATTTGCGAGTCTGCACTCGTACAATATACATTTTCGAGATTTTGATTTTGGAAATGAAGTGTATATAATATTGAATAGTAAAAATAGCAAAATAAAAAATATTCGTATAAATATTGATTAATTAATTAGTGTTAAACATGGCTTTCCAATCAGGATTATATAGAGAGGACTTACTTCTAAGTGCAATCCGAAAACAAATATTTGAGTTTTAATCTGACTCAAAGTTGGTAACTTACAGGATAATTTATACATGATTGGTATTGTAATTTTTATGTTTTTATTTTAATCCTCTATAAATTATGATTTTACCAATTCTAAATGTAGAACTAGGAACAAGTGTAATAAATATTATATTTGTTACGAAAAGCTTTTAAGCAATGATGCTTTCAGGACGTTATCTGAGGGAGAATTTGAGACCCCTCTCGAGCTAAGAAATTTCCGCCTTCAGGACCATATATTCGATCGTGCTCAATGTGGACTATCAACGTTTGCCCTCCACCCGGATATTGAAATTCCCCCCGAGGATAATTTTCTGAAGTCACCACTGTTTATAAATAGTGTTTCGTTACAAATCAGAGGATAATAGAGTAGTGAGTATACTTCATTTTTTTAGCTATGGATTTAAAATTCGCAATTCATATAATGTTCCGTTCTAATCGAATTTCAAACAAAAGAAGTTTTCAATGAGTTACTCAAAGAAATATTTTCAGCCTCCGGATGAAAATAGGAAAACACTTAAGAAGAAAACAACTTGCTACCAGGTTTGAACTTACAAATATGTAATTGATAGTATATCGACCCAAACCACTCGACCATTTTGTATGCCTTTGCACATCTTCTTTTGCCTTTTGTTATATTAGTTTACTGTTCCATACTCGCTTTTGTTTATTCCGATAGGACTATGAGTTCTCAGTAAATATTTGGACGTTACAGCTCTTGCAATGTATAAAAGTGTTTTTAGAATAAATCACATTCGATATTATGTTCTAATAGCATTCGTAAAACAGGTTGAATTCGTGAAATGATTGAGGTTGGAGTGAGCGTAAATGTTTTCATAGTTAGGAGCCTGGATATGCAAACCCGCTTAACGTGGGGATTTAATTTTGTGAAATTTGTTACCTAAGGCATGCCCAATCGGACAAATTTTACATGTTGACTAAGTTTATCCCTGGGATATTTATAATATTCCTCAAATTCATAATTTGAAATTGAAATGCTAAGTCGTATTCATCTGTGTGTCTTTTTCAAACAATTCCTCGTCTTCATCCCATACAAAGTTTATATGCATTCCTTGCACCGCATTGATTCCCTCATAAAACACCTGCTCATCCTTGAGAATATTCGACTGTTGTCTTTTATTTACATTAAGCAATATTGTACTGAAATGTACGATTTTAGTGTATTGCTCTTATGCCAATTTGTTTCATTTTCGTGCATTTGCACATTATATTTCTTATTCTTTTCCTTGCTTTGCTCTGCTCTGAATTTCTGGATTTCCTGTACTCTCCTTCAATAACGTGTATTCTGTCTCACCTGTTCCTCTGTTGTCGAAGCCTTTTCGGCATATTCTCTTCTTTACCTACACACTCGTTAATGAAGACAGTCAAATATACTGTACAAGAACTGAATAATAGAAGTGATGCTGGATTTGGTTCCCAATCAAGGACGCCGATCCTGGGAGGGGGGGAGCCCAAAGCTCATGTGATCCCTGTATTTTTATGAATATGTATTTTCTCTTGTTATATGTATTGTTATATGTACTTTTTTTATGAATGGGCCCCCCAAAGTTACAGAGAAATCGGCGCCCTTGTTCCCAGTAGGGCTTGCCTGAGATACAGACTTCAAAAGCAATTTGGATTCCATTTTAAATAGTATGTCGCGTAACGTATAGCCTCTGTGTTGAAAAGAATATTAAGCTCCAATCAATACATCTTTTTCTTTTTAATTTCATATATTAATTATTTTAGATTTTTATGTAATGATTATTTATGGTGTTTGCTTGTCTCTATTCCTATTGCTGTTTGAAATTCATTCAAGATGTAGTATTATTTTTCAGCTTCTCAAAATTCCATGGCCAATATAAATTTGAATTTTTCGATTATCACGTCAAATGTAACTGACATTTCATTAGTACTATGTTATCATTTCAATTAACTTTGGAGAGCCTTTGATTACTCTTACTTCAATCATACAATTTCTTCCAAGACAGCATTTCCCAAACTATGTTTGAGGGCTACCCCTTCGTGAATCCTATATACTTCACGTCTCTCCTCTTTCCTGCCGCTCATTGATCTGACCCTTTTTGCGATTTCAGATACTGCATTGAACTATTGAGTTGAGTCGATTTTAGTTTAGCGTCCCTTTCAGCAGCGAGGCTATATGAGACGTGGACCTACTGATTAACGTGGAATCCGAACCACTTGAGCTCCCGCCGGGAATCGAACCTGGGTCTCCTACGCCAAAGGCGCGTACGCTAACCGCTTAGAAACGGAGGAGCTCTGCATTGAATTATTGAATCTTCCAGAATAATAATAATAATAATAATAATAATAATAATAATAATAATAATAGAGGAAAGTACCTAAATATGGAATACCGATCCATTTTTTGGCAACTGTAGCTCACATTACACGTTTCTACATATGAAAAAAATTGTGTGCACTCTATACACATACGGTAATAACTTCTGCCATTTCAAGTCAATCAATAATAAAATGAGACCCCAAAAATAAATGAAAATCAAAATAGTACAAAATTATTACTCGAAAAAAGTGCTCTGAATATGGAATACCATAGACAACTCTCATGAAATATACCAGAATGTTCTACATGCTTCTAATATAGGTATGCTAAGTAAAACAAAGGAAGTTGACAATAGAAATATTTTAATTACATGATATTAACATGCAAATAATTCCAAAAAATCATTTGAAAAATGCAAAAAATGTATTAAATGAGCTGTAAAGTTACAAAAAGAAGCATAAAGGCAAGATTTGCAAAGAGACATTTATATCTTAGAGGAGTTGTAAAGTTAGGTAAAAGAAAAATTATTAGATACGCTGCCTAGTGTTAGGTATGCTGCAAAATATCCAGTGAGAAATCTATGTCTATTTGCAGAAGTCACAGATATAAACATCTTCGTCATATCCAGCACATTCATTGTGAACCCAGGATTGGCACATCATACACATCACCTACTTTTCACCGCCTTTATCTTTAGAACATTTTGATAAGCAGAAGAGGCACTCAGCATCTTCTCTTGTCTCTGGTTGATCATTATCGGGAATGCTACTAAACGTTGATGAGTTATCATCATACGCGCTGATGGACATAGATGTTTCGGAATCTGAAGTTTCACTTTGGGGACGACTATCATCACATTTATTTCGTAACGTACTTTTCGTGCCTTTCTTAGTTAATTTTACCTTTTCTTCTGTTTCTTACCTTTGTTTTTTGCACTGTTCCTCATTTTTAATTCTTTTCCACTATCGACAGCTTTCAGAGACTTCTCTTACTGACTTTTGTAATGTGATGATGTAATTATGACTGCAGAGCCAGCCTTTCTTCCTCGACTGAATTCCCTCTTCTTCACTGCGGGCACTGGTGATATTTGCCATGGAGTTATACTGCTGCCAGATGATCCACTTCCTGAAGCTTGAATTGCGATTGGAGAAGCAGATTTAGTAGAAAGGTTGTCTGAAGTACATGAGGGAGAAGCGTTTGGTATGATTGATGTATTTCTAGAAGGAGGAGGGAGTCCAGATGAAGGTTCAGAGTCCAGTAGTGGTATAGGAGGGGAACAGAGATCTCGTGAAGGTTCAAAGCCAGGTACTAATCTATGTTGTTGTGCGTGTTTTGCTTCAAGAAAGTCACTATCATTGAAAATGTGGGGATTGAGGGGCCAAATTCCCGTCGTTCTAAAACCATTAATGGCGTTTGAAGAAGTTTGTGCTTTCACGTACGCTTTTCCAAAGAGTTCTGCTACCTCAAATGCAGAGAGAGGCCGCACAACCGTCTTTTGTCTTAACAGTTCTCATCCAAACCCTGATCTCTTCACTGTAGTACGTTTTTAAGAGACTCATGAAGGTTCTGTCAGGAGGCTGCAGTTTGTGCAATGAATGTGGATGAATACAAAGTATGGAAACTTATTCCTTCTCGCCAAATATAAAACTTCTAAATTCCTTGAGCGGGCATAATGGCCATCAAGAATGAGCAACACTGGAGATTTTTCAGATGGCCTTGTGTGTTCAATAAAATGTCTGAACCATTCAGTGAAGAGATTACTCTGTACCACCCAGAAGGTTGACACGCTCCAATAGATCCTTCAGGAGCACCGCGCATGAGGTGATTTGACCACTTTTTCCTTGGAAATATTAGCGTGGCACCCATACATGTTATTACGGTCAATAAAGAGCCACGTTCTGCAGAGCTAACTGCGCCTATTTGACGTTTTCCTTTGTGTGCAAGAACTTGAGGAATTTTTGACGGAACGACAGTCAGGCCTGTCTCATCAACGTTAAATATGCGTTCACCAGAAATGTTCTTATTATCAACCTCCGATTGCAAAGAGTTCAAAGAAGTGGATCACTTTATCTTTACAAATGCCAACCTTTGTAAACGGTTCGATTGTAAAAGGTAAACGGTTCGATTGTATGATGTTTGTGTCGGTTTTCTGAAAGAAAGTTTTCCCTTGTCTCTCTTCATAAACAATTTCAGCCAAGTCTTTCCTGCAAACTCGTGGCACTTTGAAAATTAGTATGCAAGTTCATTTTGTTTGGCTAATTGATATGCCATAGTTCGCACATCCCTCGGAGTAAGACCAAAAAATCACGTATGGCAAGTTAGCCCCCCACTTAAGAAAATTGAAACAATGACTAGGTCATTCGTTTGTACTACGTTTGTACCGTTTGTACCGAAAATATTTTCGATTGTACCATTTTCCTTATAGGGTTACTTGAGAGGTCGACTGGGGTGGCAATCTTGGCGCCAAGATAGTAGTATAAATTTAGTATCATGACCGTAAAAGAGATGCCGCGCCTTGATAAGAGATAGTTTATCGCTTGTTTAATTAAGGATAAGGCCAGATAGTGAGTATCGAAGGAGGTGATGCAATAGGGTCAGGTTTTTTTTCCTGGAGATAGATGACGAAAGGAAAGGTTGAATGACCAATACGAAGGTCACAGTGGATGGTCCCTACCGCATGGTCCCTGGTTTGCAGGACCACAATGGATGACCCCTGGAAATGACCCCCAGGAACCATAGCCCCTATGCAGGACCCATACGAACAGTATGTGAGAAGTGAAAAATATAGCAAGCCATACTCCTTGCTAAAAAGGTGGGAACAGATAAAAGGAAATGGTTCCCAGGACTACAGTGGATGACCCCTGGAAATGACTCCCAGGACCCATTGCTCCCTGTGCAGGACCCACATTATTTATTCCTACGCTTCATTAGAAGCTACCTGTTAAAAAGATGTGAGCATCCCTTGACTTGAAAAAGGTGAACAGTTAAAAATAAGCCCCTCCCCCTCCTACAAGTATACTATGAAAAGGGTAATATTTATTAAAAACAATTTTTATTACTTGCGAGTTGAAGACTGAGTGGCATAGACATCCTTCCTTGAGAGCCGTTGAAATTGAAATGAACGAGCGAAAAGCCGTTTGGCTTGGCTTTAGTGACGTCAAGATTAACTTTGTACCGTATCAGAATGATAAAACTGATTAAGCTATATCATTATAGACTTTACTTATTTACACGAATCACAGATTAATTGCAATCATCTACAAACATTTGTATGATTTGAACTTAATGAGAACTCTGAATAACAATCACGTGCAAGGTTAAAAACCTTTATTATCGACAAGCATGAGTGATATCTAACAGAGTTAATCACAGATGGATCACGAGTTTATGTGTAGAAGTTTAATTGATATTGACGATAGAGAAAAAATAAACCGATAATCACGAGAACTGATGGGTAATTGAACGCTTGTTTGCAATCATCTACAAACATTTGTATGATTTGAACTTAATCAGAACTTTGAATAACAATCACGTGCAAGGTCAAAAACCTTTATTATTGACAACCATGAGTGATATCTAACAGAGTTAATCACAGATGGATCACGAGTTTATGTGTCCGAGTTTAAATGATATTGACGATAGAAAAAAATAAACCGATAATCACGAGAACTGATGGGTTATTGAACGCTTGCCCTATTACAAACTGAACTTGTATTTGTAAATATATATATATATATATAAACAATTTGGAAACGTTATTACTTAGAGATAACCAGAGAACGGCGAAAACATTTATTTTGTTATTACAATCTAACACGAGAAAATAAACTGCAACTTTAGAGATTAATGCCCTGAACTGAACAATTATTATTGTACGGATTCAATGTTCACAGTGAGAACATTGAGCATGCCCCGCCTATATGCAATAAAGCACACGGACTTATGGGTAAAAAAATGGTTCCGCCTATACTAAATAAAGTACTTATATATAAATCCCTTTGCTCCCTTTTTCTATATATTATAATTGTTGCTACTGAGAGTGCCTTTATAGTAATTAATTGTGACTGCGTGTGTGTGTGTTTGCGATTTCTAAAAAAGTTTGGACGACCAGCGAAAATTGTAAGTTATTATTGTTGTTGATGTATATATTCACACATATTCATTGACGCGCCTTTTGTACAGTCAGCGACAGTAGAAAATGGAGGTTGGATACATAAGAAATGATAGCTTTTTTCCAGTAGCAGAATAGTTTCACTGTACGTCTGATAGTTGGACAACCAACATGACAGCAAATACATGAGCGAAAACATAACATGCCAGGATATTCCTCAATTTGGAGGAAAAAGTATTACTATCTGAGAGCATCACTTAGAGAAACAACCACGAGATAAATCTACAGAAATTTCATTTACTTTAAGATCAAAGAGACAGGAATTAATACAAAGGAAACGAAAACAATAATACGCATCATGAAGAGACCGAAAAAGTATGGAAAGCTAAACAAAATGAGAAAAGAAAGAAAGAGGGAAAGGAAAGAGCAAAAGACATGGGAATAAATTAAATTTTAACACTTAAGGATAAACAGTGTCCGTCTTTCCCCCTGACCCTGCCCCCTGTGGGTTTTCTCCCTTCATAGGATAAATCTCTTTCAGTATCAAACGCGAACATCATTTATAGTGTAGAAAAAAAATTAACTCAGTCTAGGCCTACACTCGAACCCCACACTCTTAGAATGACAGTCCCACGCGGTATCCACTTACCTACACAGGCTTTATCTATAAATCACCTATTACCCGCGCTGTTATCAAACGTGTTAAATCAGCCATTGTCGGTGAGCCACCCCAGTTCCATTTGAAGTTTAAATTTTATTTACCTCACTTAGCCATCTATGGGTAGCAGTCCCCTTGCTTTCATAAAAAACATTTGTTCTGTAGATTAAAATCAAGAATGAAGTAATCTGTACTCTTGGGAGCTTACTGGTGCACCAACATATCTATCTATCTATATCTATCTATCTATCTATCTATCTATCTATATATATATATATATATGTGTGTGTGTGTGTGTGTGTGTCGAATTGATTTTGGATTAAAAGAGCGACTTCGTAAATTTACGGAACGCGTGTTAACACAACAGTAAGGACATCTCGTAACGTTGTTACGTAACACACGCAGTGTAAATAAAGTTTCAAAACCAGAAGTCGGAAGATTTGCCGTGGGTAACTCGGTAAGACGTCTGCTTGCTGAGTGGAGAAATCCGGGTTCAAATCTGGGATGTTACGTTTTTTTTTGTTCCGTTGAAAATACATTTCTATATTTTGGCGTTTGAAATTGCTTTCTTTCATTTTTTGTAGATTATCTTAAATTAGTGAAGGCCAAGTAAGGTCAGATTACATATATGTCTGCTTTATCTGTGTGTACAGTCCAGAGATGGAGTGAGTCAATTGGGTCAAGATTTGTGAGTAGGTCAGTGGATCGTGGGTCAACAGGACGTGACTCACTGTGACACACCACCCACCGTGACCTCTCTGACTCACACTGGCCCTACGTTTTAAATTTTAAGGTCTCCCTCTTTATTCAGCCTCCCTCCTTATTATTAAATTCAATGTATAGATAATTATTGAGTTGAGTTGATTTTGAGTTTAGCGCCCTTTTCAGCAGCGAGGCTATATGAGACGGGACCTACTGATTAACATAGAAACCGAAAAACATGAGCTCCCTTTCGGAATCAAACCAGGGTCTTCCACACCACAGGTATATAATAGTGTCTTATATAGCAGTTAATATTCTTGCTATAAAGTATCAAATAACTAAACATTTGATGTAAATAAATGAGAAACCTAAAATATTGCAGATTACTTTCCAATTCAATTTTAAGCATTATACATCCATATGATTGTTAAAGTTGCTTTATAAAGATGCAGATTATGAATTATAGTAATTTTTTCAATGAAATGAAATTAAATTAAGTTTGACGTCCCATGCTTATGTCGGCTAGGTAAAGGAGACGGTGATGATGAGAAGTGAACGAAAATTGTGCAACGATGTAGGTAGGAGGAAACAGGAGAATTCTGAAGAAACGAACGCACACGGTGTTTCTTCACCACAAATCTGACTTTGTGCAAGCTGGGATCGAACCAAGGACCCCATGCACCAGAGGTGAACGCTCTACCACTAAGCCACTTTGGCCCTATGAAAAATACAACCATATTTATTCTCTCTCTCTCTCTCTCCATTTTTATATATGTATCAGAAGCATGAATAATTTTCATTTTGGGGGGTGCAGTGGCTTAGTTGTAGAGCGTTCACCTCCGGTGCTTCGGGTCCCTAATTCGATCCCAGCTCGCGCCGTTTGGACTTTGTGGTGGACAAACGCCGTGCTGGTGGGTTTTCTGGGGGTTCTCCCGTTTCCTCCCACTTTCTTCATTCCACCATTTCACTCCTTTCTCATTATCACCGTCTCCTTTAGCCTAACCGGCATAACCATGGGACGTTAAACATAAAGATTTCATTTTATTTCAATTTTTGTTTTGAACGTATGGTTTCAAGTTGGTATTAAACTCAGAACTCTGATCTTAATGAGTTGAGTTGATTTGGAGTTTAACGTCTCTTTCAACAGCAAGACCATATATGACGTGGACATATTGATTAACGTAAAACCCGAACCATGTAAACTCCCGCCGTGTGGTGGTGATTGTGATTTTGAGTTTAACTGCCCTTTCAGCAGCGTGGCTATAGGAGACGTGGACCTACTGATTAACATGGAATACGAAACACATGAGCTCCCACCGGGAATCGAACCGGGTCTCGTACGATAAAGTCGTTCGTACGCTAACTCCCACCGGGAATTGAAATCTGTTCTCATTGTAAGAATGTTAACGTTCCTTATTTTACCGGTTTTTGTATAACTTCATGGACCAAATTTCACAGAAGTAAATCCCCACGGTAAGCAGGTTTGCATATCCAGACTCCTAAGTATGCAAACATTTACGCTCACTTCAACCTCAAACAATTCATGAATTGAAGAATAAAGGATAATATTCCCGATAAAGTATATGGTTTGAAAAATACCATATAGGAGAGGGACATATCAGTCCTTTCTGCTCATGGAGTTATTAAAACAGGGTCATCGGGCAGTGGTCTTTACCATTGAAAGACATTGCTTCTAAAATATTTCCAAGTAACTTCCAATTTTCTTGTTCTTGTTGTGGGGCTGAATGGTAAACCGCTTACTCTGGTGCGTGTGGTCTTTATTGTTTCGATCGCCGGCCAAGTAAGTTTGCGTTGGACAAGATCGTATTCGTAGGTTTTCTCAGGGTACTCCCGCTTTTTGCCACTTTTCATTCAACCAATTCTTCTATCATCATTGACTTGCTTTAAACATTGGAGAGGTCTTGGTCCCTTGAGCATTGCGGTGATGTAAGAAGTCAGATTCGGTCCCAAGCATTTGGGTTGTGATGTAAACCTTTGCTGTGGTTCAGTCTCAGTATTTTATTACGCGAGGTAAAACCATCCATACAGCTATAAATGTTGTTCTATCTTGTGCAAGCAGGTATTGATTTTGAGCCAATTCGGAACCACATTTTTGGCGCTTTGAGGCCAGAAACCGATTTCGGACATTACGCTGTCCTCAAACTACTAGGATCTTTTCAATGTTACCATCCGCGTCCAACAACCCCATGTTTAAAAGGGAAATAGAAAGGACTCGTGTCTAAAACTTCCGGACCCAGTTTCTTGAAGTTCAAGAGTAGGGATCGATTTCTGATATCACCATTGTGCTCAACGGATTAAAACCTTTGAAATGTCGCCAACGCCGTCCAATAACTTCATCTTTAATAGGTGAATAGAAGGGACCCGAATCCATAACGTCAGGACCCCATTCCTTGAGTTGCGTGGCCTGCGCCAGACTTCTGACATTACTACTGCACTCAGGGGCCCGGACCTTTCCAACGCTACCACTCGCGTCCAGCAACTCCATGTCTAACATGGTCGTTCTGACGTAGGAGAATCGACTCCATGCTTTTTTCATAATTATTCTCCAAATGGATTTGTATACAATTTAGTTTGGCAAGTTTAGCAGTGGGTCTAAAATAAGCCTCTTGAGAGTGGCTCTTATTTGTTAAAGAATACATAACGATCGCTTTTGGCTGTTGCAATGGTCTGTATAAGCGGCTTGATAAAAAAGGAAAAACAGCGTAGCATAACAACAAAAAGGTGTTTCTCTTATATGTTAAAAATAAAAGCACAGAATGGAAAAGTCAAAGTTTGGTAAGGTGAGTGTCGAGGGACGCCGAATTCTACTTCGCCCCGGGCAACGAAATTTCTAGCTACGGCTCTGAACTCCAACACTTATCGGTCATTCAGAGTCTCATCCCTTACCTACAACAGCGTAGTTTGATTAACCTGTTATACCAAAACGTTTGGAAAGAACCTTTGAGTGTGACTTATTGATAGCTATGCAATATGTTGACAGATTGCTAGTCTTCAGTTTAGCAACGAAGGTGCCCTTAGGCGAAATTTCACGTTGCTCTCTACTTTTGTATGTGCCTTGTAAATCGTAGCATTATGTTTAAAGGCAAGCAGAAACAACGTCAGTTGTTTAGTACTTCTTTGCAGAGCCACTGATAGGGCGTTTGTGTCTTTTACAAAAATAATTTTTGCCTGATTGCTGTTTGAAGCCTTTTTGCATTATACACTATAAAACAACATATCCAGATTCAGAGAAATACACAGAAAGTTTAAAGAAGGGGGGTTAAAAATATCGTTATTATTCAGATGCTTATTATTATTATTATTATTATTATTATTATTATTATTATTATTATTATTATTATTATTATTATAATTATTATTATTATTATTATTATTATTATTATTATTGTTATTATTATTATTTTCTTGAGTACAGAGATACAAAGAACAAGAACTCCGTCACCATTAACATGGAAGCGAAAATGACTTCGAATTGGAAATAATAGATCAATGCATTTAATTTCGAGGAGAGGCTATAGGGCAGACACGGATCCAGGGAGCGATCGGGGCAATTGCCCCCCTCTCACGGAAGAGGAAGCTTTCTTTTTTTATATATAAATAAAACCCATCCCAAAATTTGGAGCTCTTAAAACTAGCTAAGTAGCAGTATTACAATCCACGCCCCCCCCCAGAAGTCCGTTCTGGATCCGCCCCTGCTACAGGGGTACTTTAGAGTTCACTGCTTTTCCTTGCAATCCACGCTAATTGCTGGATAAGTATAATATTTTATTATATTATTTGTCAAATTGAGCGAAATAGTTTTACCACAGCGGCAAATTCAACAATTAGGTTTAGGAAAAACAACTCATTGGTTCAAACACACACAGAAAGAGAGAGTCTATTTGTTCGGGATGTTTTTTGAGGTTCGCGGCGTCTCCCAAGAAGAAATCTTGCTAAAACATATGTTGTTTTTAACAAGGAACGTAAATAGGTATCAGGTATATCAGTACTTCAAACGAAAAGCAAAAAGAAAAGAGAGATAAAGGTGAGTAATTTCCTATACTGTATTTTTGGCATTGAAGAATACCGTTACTGTTTTATTAATCTACTGTACGCACTTCTGCGTTTTACTAACCAACCCACAATCATGCTATATATACCATATATCGGCTAGGTCCAATCTGCTGCCAATGCGCCTTTTCTTCAAGGAACATTTTTCTTATTATTACACACTCAGAAACAAGGATAATCACCCGAAACCTGAGAAGATCTGGAGAATGACCCAGTAACAATAAACTGACAAAGGGAAGGAAATACAAAAGTGGAAAACTATTGTAATCCAAAGTCGAGGCATTTTTTCTTGCAATAACCGACCCTTCAAGTCGGGGGAAGTTTCTTGAAATAATAGTAACATATTTTTAACTTGCTCCTTATTTTAGCTTATGTAGTAATTTAAGACACAAAGATGTATCGCAATTTGCAATACATTTTTCAATTTGCAGTGCAAACATGTAAATGCAATGTTGCATTTCCATGTTTGCACTGCATTGCATTCCCATTTGCACTGCAAACTGCGATGCGATACTCCATTTAAAAATGCAAGGAGATTCCTGACCAGTTGTTCTTTCAGAAAAAATGTTCAGGGTGAGAGGAGCACTGCTGGTACTATTCTATTTATTATTGTATTATAGACGTAATATTTTGGTCTCCTCCGGTGGGCACTCTCAGAGCTCCGGGAGGGGAGCAGTGCCCCAAAAACATATCTGGAAAAATAATGTTCCTGACACCAAGATAAGACAAAAGGTAATAACAAACCTGGGCGCACAAATCCTTAATTTCGGAGTTATAGGCTGCCAAAAACATGAAGAAATGAACTTTAAAGGTCCATAGCTCCAAAACTAGGCGACCTACCGTAGTAGGGTCAAGACCTTATTTAGGAACTACTACGTGCTCTATCCAAATATCCATGTTTCAGAATTCTAACATACTTCTGCAACAATTTTTATACAGGTATTTGGCGAGTACTTCAAATTATATGCACATAGCCAAAGTTCCTCTCTAAAAATTGTCGCATGTGTTCTCTAGATTCTGAAACATTGTATTTTTGGATAGCGCACATATTAGTTTCTAAGTGAAGTCTTAACCCGACTACGATAGGTAGGGATGAGCACGAGACAAGATTTGAGGCTTTCTCGTCTCGAAAATGTGCTGTGAAAGTGATGTCTCGACTCGAAAAATGTATTATTTTTTATTGCAAGAGCTGTGTCTCGACTCGAAATTTGTCAGGAAAATTCTGTCTCGACTCGTCTCGTGCGCATCCCTAACGATAGGTCCCATAGTTTTACAACTATGAACCCTTAAAGCCCCGGATCCAGGATATGATCAAGGGAGCGACTAAATCACTGTTTGCCGCTTTATCCAGTGTAAAGCAGGATTGAAGCCTATTTTATCCAGTGTATACCTGAGTGTCAAGAGGGCTGTAGCTCCCCTTGGATCCGCACCTGTATAATATATATATATATATATATATATATATATATATATATATATATATATATATATATATATATATATATATATATATATATATAACTGTTTCTGAGTGATTAGTTTCTTCAAAACTATTTTTAAAAATATGTGAAGAGTTTTGAGACATTCGAGTCGAATCAAGATTTTTACGAGCAGTCTCGATTCGACTCGAATTTTACAAATTGTGTCTCGACTCGTGCACATCCGGTTCGGTTCTCGGTTCGGTTCGGTATTGAATAAGCTGTGAGCCAAGCCGCACAAGTCGTTGACAACCGTAGACCCAGGCAGAACAGTTTTAAACATGTTTTCCTGGCACGCTATAACTTTTAACAAATTTTAGTCCAAGCACGAATACTTGATCCTCCGGAACTCAAACCCAGAACCTCGTGAACGATGTCCTTGTGTCCTAGATTTCACGACTACCGAAATCGGCAGTTAACTAGTTTTTAGTATTCAGATGGAAACCGCCTATCTTTCAAGCTTAATTACAGAATTTAATAATAATAATAATAATAAAAATAATAATAATAATAATAATAATAATAATAATAATAATAATAATAATAATAATAATAATAATAATAATAAGTTGTAGTGGAAGTAGCAACATTGATAATAATTATATTGTTTATGCATTATAAGTGAAAAAGGAACTTGAAACTACACACAAGATTTGGCTCGATTTGGCTCGACTCGACTCGAAACTCGATCAAAATTCCAGTCAAGTTTCGAGTCGAGTCGGAAGAAATTTTTCGAGTCGAGTTCCCGAGTCGAGCTAAAAGATGTCTGTTTCGAGTCGAATCAAGTTTTAAAAAAACTCACTCGAACTCGCTCGTGCCCATCCCTAACCACTGCCCCAGAGTTCAGTAGTAATGTCAGAAATCAGGCTCAGACCACGAAGCTCAAGGAATGGGGTCCTGACGTTATGGGCTCAGGTCCCTTCTATTCACCTATTAAAGATGAAGTTATTGGACGGCGTTGGCGACATTTCAAAGGTTTTGATCCGTTGAGCACAATGGTGATATCAGAAATCGATCCCTACTCTTGAACCTCAAGAAACTGGGTCCGGAAGTTTTAGACACGAGTCCTTTCTATTTCCCTTTTAAACATGGGGTTGTTAGACGCGGATGGTAACATTGAAAAGATCCTAGTAGTTTGAGGACAGCGTAATGTCCGAAATCGGTTTCTGGCCTCAAAGAGCCAAAAATGTGGTTCCGAATTGGTTCAAAATCAATACCTGCTTGCGCAAGATAGAACAACATTTATAGCTGTATGGATGGCTTTATCTCGCGTAATAAAATACTGAGACTGAACCACAACAAATGTTTACATCACAACCCAAATGCTTGGGATCGAATCTGATTTCTGACATCACCGCAATCCTCAAGGGACCAAGGCATCTCCAATGATTAAAGCAAGTCAATGATGATAGAAGAATTGGTTGAATGAAATGTGGGAGGAAGCGAGAGTACCTGGGAAAACCCACGAATACGACCTTGTCAACCACAAACTTACTAGGCCGGGAATCGAAACAATAAGGACCCCATGCACCAGAGATAGAGCTCTACCACTGCGCTATCGCGCCCAACGATTAAAGCGTCAATGCTAATAGAGAAGTTGGTGGAATGGAAAGTGTGAAGAAACGGGAGTACCCTAAAAAAACCACGAAGACGATCTTGTCAACAACAAACTTACTTGACTGGAGATCGAAACAATAAAGACCCCACGCACCAGAGGAAGTGCTCTACTACTGAGCCACCGCTCCCAATGATTAAAGCAAGTAAATGATAATACAGGAATTGGTGGAATGAAGAGTAGGAAGAATCGGGAGTACCCTGAGAAAACCCACGGATACGATCTTGTCCATTACAAACTTACTTGGCCCACCAGAGGAAGCGCTCTACCACTGAGCCACTGCGCCCAATGATTGAACCAAGTCAATGATAATAGAAGAATTAGTGGAATGAAATGTGGGAGGAAGCGGGAGTACCCTGACAAAACCCAAAGATACGATCTCATCCACCTCAATGTTAATTGGTCCACCAGAGGAAGCGCTATACCACTGAGCCACCGCGCTTTATTATTAAAGCCAGTCAATAATAATAGAGGAATTTGTGGAATGAAAAGTGGGAAGAAGTAGGAATACCCTGAGAAAAACCACGGATATGATATTGTCCACTACAAATTTCCTTGGGTGGTGATCAAAACAATAGGGACCCCACGCAAAAGAGGAAGCACTCTACCACTGAGCTGCCGTGTCGAATGATTAAAGCAAGTCAATGATAATAGAAGAATTGATGGAGTGAAAAGTGGCAAGTAGCGGGAGTACCCTGAGAGAAGCTACGGATACGATCTTGTCCACCGCAAACTTATTTGCCGGGGATCGAAACAATAACGACCCCATGCGCCAAAGTAAGCGGTCTACCATTAGCCACCGCGCTCAACAAGAACAAGAAAATTGGAAGTTACTAGGAAACATTTAAGAAGCAATATCTTTCAATGGTAAAGACCACTGCCCGATGATCGTCTTTTAATAACTCCATGAGGAGAAAGCATTGATAAGTCTCTCTCCTATATTGTCTTTTTCAAACCACATACTTTATCCGGATATAATCCTTTATTCGTCATTAGGATGTAATCAGTTATCCGAATGTTCTATTATCCAGATATTATCCGTTATCTTAATTTTATAAATTATCCGGATAAATCCATTATCCGGATATTATCCGACATCCGGATAACATCCGTTATCCGGATCTTATCCGTCATCCGTTATCCATCATGTGGATAGTATCCGTTACCTCTATATTATCCGTCATTCGCTATCCGGATATTATCCGTCATCCATTATCCTGATATTATCCGTTATCCGTCATCCTTTTTGTTGTCCGTCAACCGGATATTGCAAATCCGGATAAGTTTCTATCCGATATCAGTATAAAAATTATCCAGATGTTACAATCCTTAATCACCATCGCAGGAGCTAAATATCTTCAAAGTCTGCTACACAAGAGCGGGGGCGGATCCAGTGGGCGATCATGGCGATAGCCTCCCAGAAAGGGAATATTTGTTATTTTATATAGAAATAAAACCCATTCCAGAGTTTGGAGCTCTTAAAAGTAGCTCTAAATAGGAGTATTACCAACCACCGAGCCCCCAGAAGTCCATCGTAGATCCACCTCTGGACAAGAGAATGGGAAAAACTTATTATTCACATTCAGTTTGCGTATCTCAACAAATAAACAATGTTTTCTTTTACTTCTGCATTCTACTACTGCATTCTAGTGAACTGTAATGCATTTTATGTTTAAAAATAATTATTCATTTTTCAATAATTGTCAATGTTTATAAGTTCAGTAATTCACCATGAATAGAGTCAACTAGAAGTGTTTTTGTAACGAAGAAATAACAACATGAACTGTGAAATATCTTCTTACAAACTGTCGAGAGTTGAGAGTCGACAAACTTTGCTCTTTCGTTTACCGATTACCTCGAAACCGCGGTAGCCAGAATTAGCCCAGGATAGGGGACTTATATTAAGAAAATGAAAATCTTAGGAAAATGCAGAAGTCTTTTAGTCTGAGAGAAAAAAGGAATGAAATCTTTAATTTCTAGTTCTGTTAGTCTTGCAGCTCTTAGTCCGTACCAAAGTAAAAATAGAAATATGGCCAATGAATTATGACGATTTTGTTGAATATTCCACTTTAATATTACAGGAAATTCATCTTCCGGCTTGCTTGGTTGTGAAAAGTTATAGAGTGTATTGGTATACTATGTAAAGTATGTGTACTGTCGCTGATTTGTGATAACAATCAGAAACAGAAGTAAAATTTAAATTGCAGTAATAGTTTTCTGTTAATTTTTATATTCAAGGGGAGACGGAAAACCTACTTTTATCTTAACATTTGTTTTTCTTAAAATTTCTATTCGGGTTCACACTCTTCCCCCTCAACATTGAATACGGAAATGGAGAACTTATTTAGAATTTGATTGTTGATTCCAGTATATTTCAGTAGTAAACGCCTGACTTGAGGCTATTTTTGCCGCCCCCTATAGCGTGGCGCCCGCCGCCGCTGCCAACATTTTGCGCCCCGGGCGCCCGGCGCCCATTTTTGGGGTTACGTGGCCCGGGGTCAATGACCTAGGGGGCGCCCGTTGCCCACCCCTTAAGTTTAGAAATTGCCAAATCTAAAAATTTGGTGTGGTAGCCTAGGACCATAGTATGTACCTCTATCAGTATTGGGTGTCTATGTCGTTCCCTTTCATGGGTAAAAAATTGCCAAAAAATCAAATTTCGGGGTTTTTTGACCTAATTTATCCTCTTGGATGAGGTGTTATTATCCCCCCTTTGATGAGGTGTTATTACCCTATATGGATATATGTGCATATTCAGGGTCAATTACCTTTCATAAGACATGGGTATATTTGTGCACCCCTTTAAAAATTTGGGAGGAGTACCTTGACCCACCCCTTAAATTTTGGAAATCGCCCATTTTTACATATTTGGTATAATAGTATAGGACCCTAATATATATCACTATAAATTTGGGTGGTCTACCTCGTTCCCTTTTAGGAGTATAAAATTGCCAAAATATAAACGTAAGCAATACGTTGTATCACGTGTTTGGTTTTTTGACCTAATTTAACCCCTTTGATGAGGTATTATTACCCTATATGGATATATTGGCGTATACAGGGGTTCATTACCTTTCATAAGACAGTGGCATATTGGTGCACCCCGGGAGGAGTACCTTGGCCCACCCCTTCAATTTTGGAAATTGACCAATTTAAACATTGGGTATTATAGTACAGGACCCTAATATGTATTATGATAAATTTGGGTGGTTCACCTCGTTCCCTTTTAGGGGTACAAAATTGCCAAAATATAAACGTAAGCAATACGTTGTACCACGTGTTTGGGTTTTGGCCCAATTTATCCCCTTTGATGTGGTCTTATTACCTTATATGGTTATATGGTCATGTATATAGGTTCATTTCCCATCATAAGACATAGGTACATTTGTGCACCCCTTGAAATTTTAGGGAATGGTACCTTGGCCCGCCCCTTAAGTTTTAGAAAATTGCAAATTTAAACATTTGGTATCATAGTACTGGACCCTAATATATATTACTATAAATTTGGGTGGTCCACCTCGTTCCCTTTTAGGGGCCATTTTGTTCCGCTTTAGGGGTGAACATGGATACCTTGGAATCGTCCCGAGTTCGATTCTAGGAAATGTTGAATTTAATGTTCCCGCGAAAACGAAAACGATGGTGATGAGAAATGGGGGAAAACATGAACTTACTTGACTGAGGATTAAAGCAGGGACCTCATACAGTAGAGACAAGCGCTAAGCGACCATACACGTGTGTTCATTAGTATGCAATGGTCCCGAGTTTGATTCTTGGTGTTAGTTTCAGGAAATGTTAACGTCCCCTTGAAACGATGATGAGAAATGACAGGAGGAAACATGAACTTACTTCGTTGTGGATTGAAGCAGGAACCTCACACGTTACAGACAAGCGCTGAGCCATCGTACTCCATTCAGTGCGAACAGTTTCGCGTATGAAAAGAAGACGAGCAGATTTAAACACATTACGTTACATTACACATTTCAGTGCGAGCAGTTTACACTAGGTTTATGTTTCATATAGAAAGATAGAAGATATGTGTTGTCATCTTTTTACTTCGTGTGCGACTTTGACCTTGAAGAAAACCTTGCTGACTCAGTGCTAAGCATTGGCGTATACACATAATCTTATTGTTTAGTTGGCTGTATTTAGAGATGAATCAGACATTTAAGGATGTTGGTTCGAATCTAGTTGTGTTCGCTGTAACTCAGTGCCTGAGCGATATTTACCGAAATTTTCCAGTGTTGCCAACACTATCAGAATGAGTCGATTCATTTAGTCGGAGCAGTTTCGTGACGAAAACTGATTTTTGTTTGTACACAAAATTTTTTTCTGAAACAGAATTTTGTTTGTACATAAAAATTTTTCTGAAAGAGAATTTTGATTGTACATATTTTTTTTCTGAAACAGTTTTTGTTTTGTACACAAAAAATTTCTGAAACAGAATGTTGTTTTCGTACACAAAAAATTTTTCTGTAAACATTTTTTTCGTACACAAAAAATTTCTGAATCAGTTTTTGTTTCGTACACTAAAAATTTTCTGAAACATAATTTTATTTTGTACACAAATTTCTTTATTTCGTACACGAAAAAAAATTTCTGACACAAAAAATTTAGCTTGATATTTTTTCATAAAACATTTTTAGAAATTTTATTTTATCGGTAAACTGATTCAGAAAAAAGAAATTGAAATCGCAGTACAGGAAAAGAATTTGATTTTAGGATGTGAAATAAAATACAGAATCATGTTTTTGTACATTTATTTTTTAGCATGTGACATAGAATATAGAATTTCTTTTTCTTCAAAGGAAGACGTGTCCGTGACGGTACAAATTCTGTAAAGAGAAAATAAAACATATGAATATGCATGATAATATTTATTTTGTTTCCTGTGAAAGAAGAAAAAACAGATTATTAACATCGAACTATCTGATCAAGAGAGAGTGAGGTAAGAAAAGAAACGCAAATGTGACGTACCTGAATTCCTTTTTTTTTCTCCACTGGTTTTTGCAAGGTGATGTCATCTGAGTTTGTCTCCGCTCGTGCATCGTTGAAGCATGTCAAGTGCACCATCTTGATTCTTTGCCAGGTCTTTGGGAGGTGATGTTGGTGGGATTAGGGAAAAATATTGCTGTTATTCTGTTCTGGCTTTTTTATACCCATAGGGCAATGTCTCGTATGTGTCTGGTATTAATCGGCGTTTTTTATAATTGAAACTCTACTTCTTTTCTTCAGGTTTTGTGACAAGATGATGATCGTGGGTTCTGTAAATTTTGTGCGGCGTGCTAATGGAGATTTTTTCACTCGATTGATTTATGATCATTTGCTCCAGACTATTGAAATTTAACTTTTGACTTGCAGTATAATTGAGTGTAAACCCACGAAGTTTGCATACATAACTGGTTGATTTCGTGTCGGGATCGTAGATTTCCAAGGCGTACTGTTTTGGGCCACCAGACACGAATTTTTTAATGTATGCTTTTGGTCCAATTGATTCCAGTTCATTTGACATTGAACCAAGAAATACTTCTGGTTCTATTGTGGGCTGTGATGATCGCTGCTTGAATATCACGGAATCTGTATCGAAATATAGTACTCTTTCTTGCAGCAATTCTAAATATTTGTAGAGTTCCAGACGAGCTTGACACGTTGTAAATGCTCCAAGGACAACATTAGCATTGTGATTTTGTACTGGAACATCATCTTCATACTGCCAATAAAGGTATAACAACGAATCATTAACAGGTAAAATTTGGTTGACTTTTATGTCTGGAGCAGTTAATTTCTGATACAGTTCTTTGGGATCGTTAATGATGGTCGTTTGGCTGAAATTTTCTCTTATAGCGAGTCGTCCCCAGAAGGCATTCAAACAGAGCTTTGCAAGACTACGACGTGATGAATTTGTCATTATATTTGTTGCATCCAAAGATATGCCTTCACGTTGTTGTACCATTTGAATATACTGCTGCCTTTCTTCTTCGGTGACGCAATTGGCAGGCCAACCAGAAGCTTCCAGCTTCGATTTCAAAAATGTGTTAATGTATTCGCTGAATAATCCGCCAGTCTTGGTTTCTGGATCATATACGGTGATGTCGTAATCCCAAATTTCGTAAATTTCAATGACTTGATACCCAAGTTCAATGGCTTTTTGAATTTCATAGGACACCCACGTTTCTGTTAGACTTCGTTCAGTGTCGGTATGTGTACATTCAGAATCTTGATTTAATGCTGTGGCACCGGCAGCACAAAGTGGAAACAACAACTTCTTATTTGAGCGAAATGGTAGTACTGGATGAAACACATTTCTGCTCGGCAATATCTTCAACTTGACTAATCCGTTGACATCTTGAATGTCGGGCATTTCTGGATCTCCCTGTAGATATATTCGTGGATGCCCTATTGGATACCGTCCACATTTATTCACATAAGGATACAGGGAAACGATATCCAAGAATTTTATTTCTTCGTCTTCATTTTCATTTGCGACGTGGTACAATTTAATGGCATTAACACGGCCACCATAGAAGCTGTCTCTTGGATTTAACGGTGTCTTATTAGTATAAGGATGTGTGCTTAAAGAAGAGGCCAATGCTGGATTGGATTTTAACACTTGACGAAATTCACATTCCCACATTTCATGTACTTTATATCCCATGGATCGTAATAACTTCATTTTACGCTGTGTTCTCTCGTAGCGATAGTTCATCGTTTCTTCGGAGTTCTCATAAATGGGCTGATCACGGCCTGTAGGGACACATAGAGTACAGCCATGAATTCTGCAACCTTGAAACTCATACACGTGTTCCTCTTTAGTGTCCTGATCTTTGTAGTAACCGTCCAGATGAAAACCAGCAACATAAACTTCTTTTCCTCTCGCAGCATGTAGAATTGAATGACCCTCTTTTTCCTCCATGTAGGCAAGCCACTGCAAAGCAATCCGTGACTGATTGTTTCTGTGACGATATCCTCGCGCAGGAAGAATGCTAATAGTATTGGGTTTTAAGAAATTTCGTCGAAATACTAAATTGCAAGCACTCGCCAAAGTGATAGCCTCCAGGAAAGGATTAACGTGAGTTTCTTGTTCAAAAGTGGTCATGAAAGATATACAAGCCATTCGAAGTACGTTGACGTCCTGGACACAATAGTTCACCAATTCTTCTTGGAAAATAAACGTATCATTCTGGTGTTCGTTGTACCATGTCATGAATTTTTCTCGTTCATCCACTTTCATTTCATCTGCACCATAACAATGGATGTCCGGTAATTTTCCCACATACGTTTGATTTGCAGCAGTATTAAAAAAGTGTGGAAAATATCCTTTGGTCGCTGGTAAATGAAATGCCTTGGATAATTTACTTAAAGCCATTGGCATGAAATTTAAGGAGTCAATAAACGATAAGTCATTCACTTTCATGCTTAAAATTTTTGCTCCGTTCAAGATCAAAGTAGGTTTCAATTCATGTTCTTCCACTAAAGATTTAAGAATAAAATGACCATCATATCCCTTAGAATTATGTGCCAAAGATACAATAAGTTTGATGTTTGGTCGTGGTTGACGTAAATACGCAAGAAAGGCATTGATCGGATCATCTTGAAAAATATGTTCCCGCTGTCCACAAACTTCACACGGATGATGTATATCTTCATCTTGAACACAGTTGTAACATACTTGTTGGGCCACCAGTAAATTGGGCTTATGAATGAACGTGTCTTCATCAAAGAAAGTATCCTGTGTGGCTTCGATGTCATAGAAGACAATCATAGCCTTCTTGGCATGTAACACTGATGGAACTCCAGGCTTTAATTGAGTCGTATCAGGCTTCATGTAGCATTTGTGAGTAGACGTAACGTGTTTATGGGACACATTACAAAAATAATCTGTACAATCATGTTTTCTTTCCCCTGTATGGACAAACGAATAAATGCGTAGACATTTGGAACATTGTTTTACCATCTTGCATATTGGCTGGCCTTTATGGTATGGTACAGTCAGATGATTTGTATAGCATGTTTCACCATAAAATTCACGATTGCATTCTGAACACTGTTTCTCCGTATTGGTCTTACTGCATGGTGGTTTCTGCAAACATTTATCACACATGGACGAACAGTTCTTGACGTGCGCAATACGATGATCATATTTTTTGTGGCATGCAGCACAGTAATAGTTGGTAGAAAAAACAGACGTTAATGACGTGATGATGTCATAATGAGAATTGATGCACATTAAATTGATTGGAATCTTGTCTTCGCCACCCGGTCCTTCATACAGAATATCTTCTCCGGAGAAGCTGGTGTATACGGTAAGTTTATAATTTGTCAAGTAGCGTTGCAATTGTCGCAATTCTTCCACGGATCCCCCATGATCTAAATTCACTGATGATCGAGACAAAAGTTCATGTACGTCTGGAATAACAACAAACTTGCGCTGTTTGCGATATTGATTGTACAGTTTCTGATTTCTACCTTTATATTTGTTTAGGCCAATAGCAATCACAATCGCATAAGCCAAACATTTCTTGTCGGTGTTTTTCACTCGTAAAATGCCTTTCTTGCACTTTAATAATTCATCGTTTGATAAAAGACCTCGACGCACCAATCCAAATCCACGGGGTACATTCACATGATGAAAATGTACAATGAACGGTTCGTTCATGAGAAAACTATCGTTACTTTGAAGGATGCGATCAATGGAAGCCCATAAAGTCTCCAGTGTAAAATTACTTGCACGCCGAAAAGATAAATAAAACGGTTTGTTCTTCTCATCATGAGATAAAATCGATAATCCAACCATCGATAATTCGTCGACATTTTCCAATAAGTAATCTACCATCTGTTGAAAGGAGGCCTGAACCCACCCAACAATATCGGTGTCACTGGTCGGAGCATTAATTTGAATTTCCAGCATTCGTCCTTCAAGATTAAAACGCCGATAATGTCTATTGATTTCTCGCAAGACAGTAAAGCCAGAAGTAGCCATATTCAAATAGGAAAAAAGGTAAGGTAAGCAGAAAAGGAATAGGCAAAGAAAACAAATATCTAAAACAAGAAGAAAAAAAAACACGAATTAAAATTGAATTCAGAAAATTGCTAACACGTTTAACTGTATCAAAATGACTACACGATCAATCCTAAAAGAATTGTCTTATCTCAAACAGTTCTACTGTTAAAAATTTTTATTGTCGTCATACTGGAAATCAAACCTGGGACCAATATGTAACTGACCTAACTTTCTGTAATGATAACAAGAATGAATGAAATTGTTTTTCTAACTATGCTGAGAGAATCATTGTAGTAAGCATTCTTTCTCCTTACACTGAACTTTAAAACGTATAACGAACATGAAACGAAAACAAAATCTCATGCGTTTGCTTTTCTCGAGCTAAGGCAAGAAAGACTCGAATTCGTTTCTCGGCGGGAGATCAGATCCCACTTTAAATTGCAAGTCCACGTCTCACGTTGTAGGGAACAAATTCGTGCGTAGTTTATTTGTTTACATTAATCGTAACTTTCAGAAACTGAGCTAAGTGGTTAGCGTTACGCACCTCTGGCCCGGGTTCAACACCCAGTATGCGCTCAGATTCAACATTAAGCTGTATTCCTAGCCCCCCAGTACTGAAGGGACGCTAAACCAAAATCAATAAATTTCTCGTGCTTACTTCTAATGTGTGGGATTCCTAATCCGATCCCCAGTCAAATAAGTGAGGGTTATTCTTCCATTTGCTAAATATTTCATGCTAAAATAAAAAACAATGATAACAATGTTATCCTCATGCAAAAGCACTCCATTGATATTAAGAAACGCGGTTGATACTTACCTCAAATTCAAGGAACGGAGTAAAGTCACGCTGTCACTAGAGGTACACCTACGTTCATTCAAGATCTTCGTGGAAGTAGGATTTGAAAATGAAATTAAGAATTTTATTTAGGTCTGAAACGGGTTTAACTATAAAGTGACAACACTATCAGCCAATCAGAAACGATGAAAATAATAAATGACATCACGGAGAACCAATGAAAACACAGCTTTCATCATCTATCATGAACCAAAACGTGATGTAAGAAACAATCTGATTGGTTGTGACATTATTCACGTTTTTCTCCTTACACATCAATCGTTACGACATCTAATATCGCAATTTTGATCATGACATCATACCGTTGACTCGTTAGTTTAATACGACATTCAAATTACCACATCTAAAATGTGATTCATTTTCCTTAAACTTGATTGAAAAAATGTAACACTCATCGATATGTTATGAAACTGTCTTTGACATAAATGTAAAGTTGAGCTTTAAAAGTCCGTCAGCTGAGAAAAATGCTGATGTAGTACTCTTCGTAAAAGCACATGCTGCAATTTCACAATAACAAACTTCTATGCTTAACAACGAGCAGAAATGTGTAATGTAACATAATCTGATCATGTTCTTTTTCATACGCAAAACTGCTCGCACTGAAGTTGGCATGGTGGCTCAGCGTTTTTTTTCTGATGTGTGAGGTCTCTGCTTCAATCCGCAAGCAAGTAAGTTTATGATGTTTTCTCATTTCATCATTTCTTATCGTCATCCTTTCAATTAGCTTCAAAGGGTGTGAAAATTTCCTAACACTAGCACCAAGAATCAAACTCGGGACCATTGCATAGTAATCGACACACCTGTACGGTCGCTTAGCGCTTGTCTCTACTGTATGAGGTCCCTGCTTCAATCCTCAGTCAAGTAAGTTCATGTTTCGTCCTATCATTTCTCACCGTTTTCGAGTGGACGTTAAATTCAACATTTCCAAGAATCAAACTCGGGACAATTCCAAGGTATCCATGTTCACCCCTAAAGCGGAACAAAAATGCCCCCTAAAAGGGAATGAGGTGGACCACTGTATCCATGTTCACCCCTAAAGCGGAACAAAATGGCCCCTAAAAGGGAACGAGGTGGACCACCCAAATTTATAGTAATATATATTAGGGTCTAGTACTATGATACCAAATGTTTAAATTTGGCAATTTCTAAACTTAAGGGGTGGGCCAAGGTATCATTCCCAAAAAAAATTTCAAGGGGTGCACAAATGTATCCTTGTCGCCAAAAGTGCCTTTACATCGCCGTGACGGGTATGTGACACCGCAGTACTCTAAGGAAGGGATGGTTGCATAAGAAATTTTGATCAATTTTGAAGAGTTTTTATTTTGACTAGGGAAATAACGTAGGTATAGGGAGCAAGGGCATAGATTTAAAGCATCCGTGCACTGTCATCTCTGAAAAGATTTGTATTCTCAGTTTTTCAAATTATTGTCTTATATGTTAAGTTAAAAACTGCTAACAACTGCTACTAGCGCTTTTCACTCTTCAGTTATTTACTACGACATGTTCGGGCTTGAATTATTTCATTTGCCTCACTGTAATTATTTGTGAATGGAAACTGATTACGCTGAACATGAGTATGTTTCGTTGTCGTAAAGCAAGGGCCGTAATAAATGTAGATCAGGTTCTTATTATTATATAAAACACATAAGTATTTATTCCGTGTATAGAATAATATAATACAGTAACTAAGCAACATCATAATCACTAAATCCCGCAGGATTTTTTCTAACGGGGGGGGGGACCGATATTGAGTTTTTCGTTTTATTCCCTATATATATTACGTTAACAGTCATAACACTGATAACGTATATCGTCTTTCGCCGCTGTAGGCTATTAGTCAGAACACTGATCTCCAGATATGTCGAAAGAAAAAATAAATTGATATGAACAGTGATGTGATTAATTTTACTGCGCCCTGGATCGATCTACCTTCGATTTACTCATACTCCCCCAGGCCCCCTGCCCCAGGTATTTCAGCTGCTGCGTTATATATACGGTTCCATGTCAAAAGGGAATGACAAAAGGGAAAACACCGAAAGGCCAGAGTCAATATGGCCCGCAACAAAAGGACCCGAGTCAAAACGGCCCTGCTTCAAACGGACCCGGGTTGAAAGAGGCCCCGCTACAAAGGGGTCCGAGTCAAAATGGCCCATGTGAAAATGACCCAGGTCGAAACGTCTCCGCAACAAAAGGGCCCAAGTCAAAAGGGCCCGAGTCAAAATGGACAAAGTTACAAAAGAGCCAGACCACAATGACCCCGCAACAAAAGTGCTCGAGTCAAAAGGTTTCCTCAACAAAAGGGCAGGAGTCAAAATTGCCCGAATCAAAACGACCCTCATTAAACTGGTCCATGACAAAAGGGCCCGAGTAAAAAGGGACTTGCTACAAACGAGCCCGGCTGAAAAAGAGCTCTGCTACAAAAGAACCCGAGTCAAACGGCCCGGGCTAAAAGGCCTCCGCAACAAAAGGGCCCGAGTCAAAAGGGGCCGAATCAAAACGGCCCTCATAAAAAGAGCCCGGGTCAAAAGAGACCCACGACAAAATAACCTGAGTCAAAAGGCCCCGGGTCAAAAAGGGGCATCGCTGCAAAATGGCCCGAGTCAAACGGCTCGGCGTCAAAAAGGCCCGGTTCAAAATGTCTCCGCAAAATGGGCACGGGTCAAAACGCCTTTCATTAAAAGGACCCGAGTCAAAGGGATCCCACAACAAAAGGGCTTGAGTCCCAAGCGACCTGCGTCAAACGGGCCCGGTTCAAAAGGTCTCCGCAACATAAGGGCCCGAGTCAAAAAGAGCCGAAACGAAACGCCCCTCATAAAAGTAGCCAGGATCAAAAGAGTCCCGCTACAAAAGAGCCCGAGTCAAAACTTTCCCACGTCAAATGGGCCCGGGTCAAAAGATCTCCACAAGAAAAGAGCAGAAGTCAAAAGTGGCCCTTCTACAAAGGGCACGAGTCAAAAGGGACCCGCGAAAAAAGGGCTTCGGTCAAACTTCTCCGCAAGAAAAGGGTAGGAGTGAAAAGGGCAAGAATCAAAAGCTCCGCGTCAAAAGGGTCCCACGACAAAAGAGCCCGAGTCAAAAGAGACCTGCCTGAAATGAACCCGTGTCAAAAGGTGCCGCGCTACAAGAGGGCCCTAGTCAAAATTGCCAGGGTCAAAACCTCTACGCAATAAAAGGGTTTGAGTCAAAAAGACCCGAATCAAAACGCCTTTCATTTAAAGAGCCCGTGTCAAAAGGGTCCCACGACAAAATGACCCGAGTCAGAATGCCCCGCGTCAAACGGACCCGAATCAAAACACCCCTCATCAATAGGGCCCGAGTCAAAGGTTCCCAGTACAAAGGGGCTCGAGTCGCAAGGGCTCTGCGTCGAACGGGCCCGAGTGAAAAAAAGCCCCGCTTCAAAAGACCCGAGTCAAATGGTCCCCTATCAAAAGGGCCTGGGTCAAAAGGTCTACGCAACAAAAGGACCCGAGTCAAAAGGGCCGAATCAAAACGCTCCTCATGAAAAGGGCCTGGGTCAAAAGAGTACCACGACAAAAGGATCCATGCCAAAAGGGCCCTGCGTCAAACGGATCCGAGTCAAAAGGGGGCCCGCTACAAAATGCCCGAGTCAAAACAGCCCCGCGTCGAAAGGTCCTAGGTAAAAAGGTCTCAGCGACAAAATGGCTTTGCGTTAAAAGGGCCCGTGTCAAAAAGGATCTGCAACAAAAGGAGCCGAGTTATAAGGACGCTGCGTCAAAAGGGTCCGGATCCAAAGGGCTCTGCGACTAAAGGGCCAGAGTCAACAAGAAACTTCATCAAACGGGCCCTGATCAAAAGGAGCACCATTACAATAGGGCACGGGTCAAAACGGCCAGGCGTCAACTGGGTGCGAGTCAAAAGGGCCCTGCGTCAAAAAGGCACAAGTCAGAAAGTCCCCGCGTCCAAAGGGCCCGGTAAATACGGTTCCACGTGTAAAAAGCTTGAGATCAAAGCAAGAGTGGAGATCAATCGTGCAAAAGAGGATTGTGTCCCCTTAGTAAGTTGAAGTGTTTATGCAAAAAAAGGAAATATATCTGTGGTTATTAATAACAAATAGGAAATTTGAATGATAATATTAATTTTGTTTGCTTGTTGATTGTTTTGGAACAATCGCTATCGCTTAAGTCGTTCTCCATGAAAGTTTGCTTGCACTTCCGTCATAGGCGGACTGGGTGTATTAGGGCCTAGGCCGCGGTTACTATGGAGGGAGCTCAGACTATAACACCAATTTCTAAAATAACGTACAATCAGTGGCGCAACGAGCTATGAACTCGGGGGCCCATGCCCTCTCCGAAGCAAACCTGATCTATCTTATACAGCAGCGTTGCAGACAAATTTTGGTGAAATTTCAAAATAGATCAAAGCATAAATGAATATTGAATTAAGTCAAAGCACTGTACGAAAGGAGAAATATCCAGTGAAAACCCCTACATTAATTTTTTAGAGTAATAAATGTTAGTAAAGAGTGCGTCATTTTATGCAAAAATAAAGATGTTCAAAATACTTATTATAGCGCAAATTTAAAACTTGTAACCGTTAATAATAGGGAATTTGTAAATTGGAATTTTCATTTTAAGGTTTTTTAGCATGTTAATAATGATAACTAAATTGCTTGTAATGAGGAGAATTCAAAATTTCAATTTTGTCCACATCAAATGGTGCAGCACGTCGTTTGCAGACTACTGTACTGGATATTCTTGGCCCCTCCCGAAATAAAATCCTGGTTGCGCCACTGCGTACAATGAACATCTGCGATGAGCCATCGCGTTGTGCAGTTGTAAATTCGTTGTTACTTGATAGTTTTTGCAAGCTATAATTTATCATTGGTTGTTGAAAATTTGATGACACAGCAAGCACAGAATTTCCAGAAACAAACTTTCAAGAGAATATTTTATAATTATTATTGCATTGCCACACGGGGTGTCTAAAAAGTCCCCTGACATGGATAACTCTGTTGTTATCAGAGTTACAACAAAATGTAAGAGAGGAAACCGCCTACAAATATAATGTTTTTAATAGACAGTAACTTCATTCATTTTTGTTGTGGGTCCGGGTAAATGGTAACGTTGCATTTTCATGTAACATTGGGCGCATATAGAGTGTACAGCCCAAACGGCTTGTCCGATTTGAAAAATTCTTTCACTTTAGATTGAAAACTTCATATTTGGAGACCGTTTTCCCGCCTATATTTTGTTGTAACTCTGATAATAAGAGAGTTACCGTATGTCACGGGACTTTTGAGACACTCTGTTTAGTAGCTGAAGCACTTAAAATATAATAGCGAATAACTTTTACTATGGAATGAAAAGGGCAGCTTACTAAAAATGGTAACACTAAACAACTAATAATAACTTTTGACTGTGGAATGAACACGACAGTTTTACTGAAAATGATAAACACTGCTGAACCACGAAACAACTAATAATTTTAAAAAGTTAAGATTCTTTGCAGTTCAGCTTATGAATCGCGGAGTTTCTGAATAACTTCGTTCACAGACACTAAATTTAACATGTCTCTTTCCATATTCATTAGCAAAAATGTGTCCAAATGTCTTCACACAAACTAGCTCTGAGATTTGTTTACTCTAACTTTAACTTTGAGAAGCACCTTCCACATGTCACTTGTGTGCATGGTAGAGACAACGCATGTTTGTATACAATGTATAAATTATTAAAGCAACTAGACTGACGGAAATTGGTGCAAAATTTTCTCTGCACATGACAAACAATTTTTATACTGGGTGTTTGCAGCATCATTATCACTCTTACCGTGAATCCCGTCCAAAGATGTTCCATCTTCCATAGCATGCTCAGATGCATAATCATCATCATCTTCTATGGATTCAGGGGCATCATTCTCTTCAGGATCATCAAAAACGAAAACGTTTTGTGACAGTGAAATACACGACAGAGAACTGCTGGAGCTCTTTGTATATTTTCTCCTGTTTTATATTTAGTTTTTTCTTCGGAAGAACTCTGAAAGCTCTTGCAGATACACCATTCTTCTTGATTTCTGAAAAGTCCTTAGGTTCCAGTATTTGGAGTTCTTTCGGCTGCTGAAATCTATCACTGACACAGGTAACAGCTGTATTCAGAATTTTCGTTGAAGTTGTTTTATTCTGAATAAATCATTTTCACTTATATTTAAGTTCTTTTCCAGTTAATCTGCTCTCCTGGCATTTTCTTTTTCTTTAAGATTATTCTGTGCAAAAAGTTTTTTTCCATTGCTATCTCTACACCAGATTGCACAAGCTGTTGATTTATTTTCACACAAAATATTTTTGTGTTTTCTTAAAGCATTAAACATACATCTTTGGCCTCTATTTTCTTCTGAAGCTGCTGCTGCAAATTGTCTAGAAACCTCCAGGTAGTAAGATAGTCCAATCCGTGAGACTGCAGGTATTTCGAAACAGGCTCCGTTTCCGTAAATAAGTCCTGAAACATAGAAGTCCTCATTACAGTGTTAAATTCTGTCCATTTATTCAGCAAAGTTTAGCTTAAAATTTTCATTTCGCATTAAAACCTCTGTTCCGTACATCATCATTGAGGAACAATAAAAATGAAAGAAATCTTGATGATAGACAGTCATTTTCGTCTTGGTTTCATGTTTCGTAGCGAAACTCATTAGTGTCCACTACTGCATTCAGTGCCTTGTTTCTGCTCCATCATCGTGTTGTACCAACTTGTTGAACTTTTCGTAGTCTGTCATGTCCCTCGTGGCTTGCATCAATCATTTTCTTACAAACATCCTTTCTTTTGTAGTATTCAGACAGAATATGGCACTGGTTTCAAATAAATTTGCAGCTTCAGGTATCTACTCAGTCGAATTTGTCATAACGAAATTAAGAGCATAAGCCATGCATTGGGTGTAAATGATTTCAGGATTATCCTTCTCCAGTAATGCTTTAACTCCTTAATAGCATCCACTGAAGTTAGCAGCTCCATCAAAAAAGCAACTTACAATATCATCACAAGCATCAAAACATTTTTGTCACAAAGTACTCTTTTGATTTCATTATAAGTTACTTGTCTTGTAGTGTCATTGTTTACCACTGGCGTCTCTGGCATATACAATTTGAGGAGGACATCAAAGAAAGTTATTTAAATGGTACTATCTAGCCCAACCTGTTTATTATCTTTAATTCCATTTGTTACATTTCTGCTTACCTTCACGGACCCCGTGAGGCATATCAAGAACTCTGTTACACAGCCTGAATATTATATGAAAAATAAATATAATTATTATCATTTATGTGTTATTCTGCCGTTAGTAAATAAATTAAATTAGAACAAAATATTGAATATTTTGTACTTCAAAATATTGGAGGGACGCGTCCCCATCGTCCCCCCGCCAGAGACGCCCAAGCTGTTTACGACAACTACTAACAGCCGCTCAAATACTTGACCGTTTATAACGCAGAGAATTACTATAGCCAGCTGATTAAGCCCTGAAACATCTTGGATAGAATCAACCATTATGTTGAAATGCCCGCTTTCTTGGCGTCTTCCACTGTTTTCTCCTGTTATTTTGTAAACTTTTTGATAGAAAATAAATTTTTAAAAATGCGTTGTTTTCCCATTTTTGAATTATCAAATATAGACCTACAAGGTGTATTAACATCCATAAAGAACCAATCAGCCTGTGGTTAAATATGAACCCAGCTACAAACCAGGCACCAGTCTTCAACCTTGAAAGGGATGCAACTACCCTACATTATGAAAAAAGGTCCCAGGTCCCAACAGCTCAACATGATGAAAAACATGCCTAGGACCGCAACTGCTCAATGAAATGAAAGAAGGGCACAACTGCCCAATATAATGAATAAAGGGCCCAGGGCCCCAACTTCTCAATGTAATGAAAGAATTACCCAACTGTCCAATATATTGAAAGAAGGGTCCAAGGCCCCAGGTACAAACTAAATCACAGTTTCTGATAATAAAAGACCATAGTGAAAGATGGACCTAGGCACAAATCTAGTAACGAAAGGACCCTATTAAAAAAGATAACTTACTGATTGATGGAAGGGTGGAAGAGGAGTGTCTGTTGGTAGCATAATAACACTGAGCTACCGAATTATTTAGCTCTCTTTTCTTTTAGCTTTTTCTTTCTGTTTCTTTCTTTATTCTTTCATCATTGTTTTCTTAGAGGGCCTAGGCCGCGATTGCGACCTAAGGGCCCTGGCCAGTCCGCCCCTAACTACCGTCTTTCTGAGTTTGTATTCTCGTGACATAGCTCAATCAAACTTTATCTATTGCTGACTTTTCCCTTACTTCTAGAATTCCATTTCTACTCCTGGATCAAAGTATAAAAATATATATTAGTATGAAAAATATTCTGTGGAAAACATTAGATTAATTTTGCTGTGAGAAGACATGTGGATCTGTATACAGGGTTACTGAAAAGTATTGGGACAGAACAATAATAACGACATAAATGATTTAGTGCACATTATGGCAGCCATCTTGAATTCCGAATATTGTATACCACACAATATTTTTAAATAGAAAGAGGTATGTGTTGAGTTTTGATTTAGAGTTTAACGTCCCGTTCAACAGCGATGTTATATGAAAAGAGGTAGGTGTGTCACATAAATTGATGCTAGAATCTTCGTACAAACTACATTCATCGTCCGTTTCAAAAGCATCGGAGTCTACATTATTTATTATTTCCATAATTTCTCCGGACGAAAATACGCCACTATCATAAGAACCACGACTTGTCGCGGTGGTATTCATTAGGGATGGCCTTCTTAAAAAATCTGTTTTTTCGATTTTCGGAAATTTCATTTCTCGTTTTTTCGTTCGTTTTTCAAAAAAAAAGTTTTTCGTTTTTCGGAAATGTTTTCGTCTTTCATTTTTCGAAAAAAATTGTTTTCCGTTTTTTCGAAAGATTTTTCGTTTTTCGAAAAAAAATCGTTTTTCGTTTTTTCGAAAAGTTCGTTTTCCCTTTTTTGATGATTTTTCGTTTCTCGAAAAGTTTTCGGAATTCGTGGAATGATAATGTGGGAGGAAATGGGAGTACCCCGGGAAAATACACGGACACGATGTTGTCTGCCACGAACTTACTTGGTCTGGGATCAAATGCACAAGAGGTAAGCGTTCTAACACTGAGCTACCGTGCTCCTTGGATTTGGATCTAATGAAAGGTTGAATTGATTTTGAGTTTAACGTCCCGTTCAGCAGCGAGGCTATATGAGACGTGGACCTACTGATTAACGTGGACGTTCACCTCTGGTGCTTGGGGTCCCGGGTTCGATCCCAGCCCCCGCCAAGTGAACTTTGTGGTGGACAAACACCGTGCTCGTGGGTTTTCTCGGGGTTCTCCCGTTTTCTCCCACTTTCTTCGTTCCACCATTTTCATTCATCTCTCATCATCACCGTCTCCTTTAGCCTAACCGGCATAACCGTGGGACGTAAAACTCAAAGATTTCATTTCATTTTATTGATTAACGTGGAATCCGAACCACATGAGCTCCCGCCGGGAATCGAACGCGGGCCTAACACGCCAAAGGCGCGTACGCTAACCGGTAAGCCACGGAGGAGCTCGATCTAATGAAAGGATATTGTGTAGTGCTACTATTGACGAAACTCATCCAATCACGACCAAAATTAGTATGGTTATGGACTGCAATGTATTTAGTACACATGTTAAATATTATGGTGTTTGGGACTTTGGTTCCAGAGTTATTGCTAATCAAATTTGTGTTTTAAGTTAGTGATATCAAGAAATTTCACTAAGTCGCATTTGATTAAACTCAAATGATCTTGAGTAAAGTTGGTAGGATCTTAAATATTGACAAGCTTGGTATGCATGGAAGCTCATATAAAATATTGTGATGTGCAGACTTTTTGTTCCTGAGTTATTAGCTATCAATGTTAGGTTTGGAATCAGTGAAATCAAGAAATTTCATTAAAGCGTGAAAGATGGAACTCATCCAATTTTTACCAAACTTGGTAAGGTGGTAGATCTTGACGAGCTTAGTAACTATAAAGGTAACCAAGAAAGATCTGTCGCTTTTTCACCCAACACCTTCAAACATCGATATTTAACCTAAGACATACCTGGAAGATCAAAAATAGTCTCCTTCTGCCAACGTTTTGGAAGGCCATGTATTCCATCGCAGTAGAACTTGGTGGGCCGTGAATCGAAAAAGGTATCAAGTGCATTTTGCACCTCTACTAGGGATTTCAACTGGTGTCCTCTAAGCTGATTGTCCAAGGAATGGAACAGGCGGTAATCGGACGGTGCAATGTCCGGGGAGTATGGCGGATGCAATAGTGTTTCCCATCCAAAGTGTAGAATGGTGTCCGGGGTTATCCTAGCCACGTGGGGCTTAGCGTTGTCCTGTAAGAGGAGAACCCCTTTGCGATTCAGAAGTGCTGGCTCCAGAGTCTTTTTTTTTTTTTTTTTTTTTTTTTTTGAACACGGCTCAACTGCTGACAGTACAGAGTTGCATTGATGCTCTGACTAGCCTGTAGCAGTATTTTTTCTCAAAATACTGTTCAGAAAATTTCGACTTGAACTTAGTTAAATGAATAAATTTCATTAAAACGCGTTAATCTCATCCGATATTGGCCAAAGTTGATATGGTCATAGACTTTAACAAGTCTAGTACGTGTGCGAGCCCAGCATGAAATATTGTGATCCACAGACCCTTGGTTCTCGGTTCTTGAGGGATATAAATTAGAAATAATAATTCACAAAGGTAAGCAGTGTAGAATTTATATTTTACAGAATATTAAAAAATAATTATTTACTAGTGATTATTAATGTGTTATCGACAATATGGCATTATTGCTGAATCGCCGGATCAATTTGAAAATCGAAAAACTGGAACAAAATATACTGCATTCGGTTATATTTGGTTGGATTACATTAAGTTACGTTAGATTATGTTATTAGGTGCGCAGTTTTACTATACGGATCCATAGTATAAGTAGGAGTAGCAGTAGTAGTAGTAGGAGGAGGAGGAGTAGGGGTAGTGATAGTAGTAGGAACGGATTAGAAGCCCCACAGGGGTTTGTTGGTTTCTGTTCTCGACATGAAATGGGCAAATTAAAGATTTGCTCAAATTTATCTATACATTTTACAATCTATGGATTCGTATAGTAAAACAAGTGTACCTCTCCGCGAAATAGTCCATCCGTCTCCACATACAGTGCCGCTTACAACATCAAAAACAACCAGCAAATGCAATCATTATCTGAGCTTTTGCTATTCCCCTTACCTGACTTTCAATCACTCTTCCTCATAAACTTAAATAAATTCTCCAATTGACCCGGTAAATTTCCTAAAATTATTCCGGCGATACAGCAATTAGCCCGACATTATATTTTATAATGTAAAAAAAGACTAATATAATAATCTCATCAAACGAGAATTCAAATTTTAAATAGGTGGGTCTTCGTTTTCGTATTAGTTTTTACTGCTACTAACTTCTGTAGAAGAATACTACTAAGATGAAATATTTTTTATTTGGTTGCTTGTTGAAGTTCAGCGTCCCTTTTCAGAATCGAGCAAGACTATACAAGACGTGGACTTACATTATAAAGTGGAATCCGAACCACCATAACACGTTCAATGTTTTCCCACTCGGGACCCTGTGCATCAAAGAATACGCGCTAGCCACTAGACCAGTTGCAGGGCTTGAAATCTTTTCTTGGAATTATAAAATTATACATTAAAAAGAAACGTTTGTCGCTTCCTAGTACTTCTCTCGTTCTATGAGAAAGAAAGATTGTAACCAGAGATATAGTAAGTATTTATCACTTTCGGTTGCATTAAACTTAGAGATGGAAACTACCATTGTGGCACGGAATCCATATCAAAAACTGCTTCCGGTTATCGCCTTTTCCTTACTATGAAATCGGAAATGGTAGTTTCTCACTATTTCCGGTTTACATAGAGGGATAGTGATCGATATGACAATCTTCGATTCCTGGATTCATATATATAAACATATCTCATTATATCTTATTAGTTTTGCTCTATGGTGATCACTATTGAAATTAGAAGTGGTAGTAAATTTCTACCACAGGAAAAAACTTGGACATAGTCTATTGCGAAGGTACTGAATTCATGCTTCTCGCTTGCTCTATGGTGATTAATACTGAAACCGAGAGTTGTGATCAGGGGCGGATCCAGGACGGACTTCTGGGGGGGGGGTTGTAATACTGCTACTTAGAGCTATTTTTACGAGCTCCAACTCTGGGATGGGCTTTATTTATATATAAAATAGGAGTGTTCTCTTCTGGGGGGCGATTGTGATATATTTTTTCCTGTTTTTGTAGAGAAACAAATGAGTTTCGTTTCACAGTGTAAAACTGAGGCAGACTTGCAATCCATGCGAATTGAATATTCAAAACTTCAGTACAACAAGTAGCACAACTAAAACTCTTGGTTGGAATAGGTTAATAAAATCAAAGATAGAATCTGTTCCTCGGATGCTGAATCCATATCAAAAAGCCATTATTAGCTATCACTTATCGTTTTTGTTCTATGGCGATAAAGATTGAAAGCAGGAATGGCTAATTTGAACCACTTTCGGCTTGAATAGAGGGTTAAGGGAGGAGACGGAATCTATTTTTAGGACGCTGAATCGATTTCAGAAAACTTCTCGATATCTTTTATAGTTATTTTTCTATGCATATAAGTATTGGAACCGAAAGTAGTAGTAAATATCAAGCATTTCCGTTTCAGAAGAGTGGTGCAGGTTATGAAGATATGTTCTCTTAAAACCCTGAATTGATTCCAGAAAATTGCTTGTCGCTATCTATTACAATTTTGTTTTATCGCGACAAGTGTTAACACCGGAAATGGTTAATTTGAACACTTTCGGTTCAAATAAAGTGTTAACGAAGAAGGTGGAATCTATTCTTGGGATGCTGGATTAATTTTAAAAAATGCATCTCGATATCTCTGACCGATTTTGCTCTATGGAAATTAGTATTACCAATAAAATCAAAAATAGTAATAACCTACAACCATTTCTGCCTTTGTGGAGTGTTGTGGATTGTAATTGTATTTCCTCTTGAGAACCTGAATCGATTGTAGATGAACCACTTGTCGCTATCTATTACCAATTTTGTTCTGTGGCGATTAATGTTGAAACTTGTAATCGTTAATTTGAACCACTTCTGGTGTGAATAGAGATCAAGGGAGAAGGTAGAGCCTATTCTTAGAACGCTTAGTCGATCGCAAAAAACCGCATCACTATTTCTTCAATCTTTTGCTTTATAAAAATCCGCATTGAATCCCTATTGAATATATTAGTAAATTCAGCCACTTTCAATTTCGATAGTATTGTGCGTTGAGATGATATATAGCTTATATACTCTTGAGACGCTGTATAGATTAAAAAAAAAAAAAAACACTTGTGGCTATCTATTACTATTTTGTTCTATATCGATCAATGTTAAACAGAAAATGATTATTTTAAACAACTTCCGATCTGAATAGAGGATTAATGGAAAAGGTACAGCTATTTCTAGGTAGTTGAATCGATTGCCAAAATCTACATCTCGATATCTCGTAATTCAGTATTAAAACCGGAAATAATAGTAAATATAAACAATTTCTGGTTTTGATTAAATGTTGTGGATAGTTGTATGTTGTCTAAAACGCTAAATTGTTTGCAACAAATCGCTTCTCGCTATCTATTACGATTTTCGTTCTATAGCGATACAAATTGAAACCAAAAATGGTATTAGAACCACTTACGGTTTTAAATGGAGGGTTAATTTAGGAGATCGAACCTATTTTAGGGGCTCTAAATCGACCGCAAGAAACGACTTCTCAATATTTGTTACTGTTTTGCTCTGACACCTCTCGACAGACAGACGGACAAAGCCATTCTCAAGACTTTCGACACTTATGCATAGCTTAAGCTGCAAGTGTAATAAGGGCGAACATTGAATATATTCTTGGGACACGGAATTGGTTCTGGAAAATCGCGTCTTTCTATATGTTACCGTTTGTGTTCTGTGTTGATCAACAATGTAGCAGAAAGCGATAGATCTCTACTACTTCTGGATTATTAAATAAAAGTCAAATGTATTAGATGAATCTATTCGTGTTGCAAACTTACATGTATGCTTCTCGCTATTTCTTGCCGCTCTTGCTCTGATACCAGCTGACAGACGAACGGATGGATAGGCAGACAGATGAACATAGCCCTTCTATAAGACTTCCTATACGTATGCATAGTATACTATAGTTTGGAAGTACTAACAAATGAAATAAACTCAGTTTGTTTTACAAAAATTATCCGTTTTCCGTTTCTCGGTAGTTTTCGTTTTCCGGTTTTCGGAAAAATTTCGTTTTCGTTTTTTCGAAAAAAAAATCGTTTTTCGTTTCTCGAAAAAAATTTCGTATTTTCGAGAAAAATTTCGTTTTTGAAAAATTCATTTTTCGAAAAAGTATTTTTTCGAAAAAATGTGGCCATCCCTAGTATTTATAGCCGAAAGCTCAACTAAAAAGAGGAAGTGAAAGTGCTAAGCAAGCTACAAGAAGGATGTTGAAACAACGCTTCCACTGGCTAATAGAAAAAGGAAAACAAAAGTAGCTACAGGTTTTTGCCTTTTGAGTACTCATATCTTTTTGGGAATATATACTTGACACAGCATGCCTTTTAAATGTACGCCAGACGTGATCTGTACACATGAAGGTGAAAAATATTCGTGAAAAGTAAACAGATGAGACTAGTTATATGTTTCTGTTTTCTAACAGTCAACTTCGTGTTCAACTGCAGGAACTGACCTTGATACTACCTGACTCAACACCTTGTAACAAGAGGGCAACTATAGTTACCCATAGGTCTCTTGCAACTACACAGCGAACTGTGTGTTCTGTGTGTCTCTCTCTCTCTGCCCCTGGCTGTGTTTGCTTTTCATGCTTTGGGGGAACGGGTAAGACACCCATGGACACCTTCGAACATAAAATGATCGAAAGACGACCTATGTTAATGTAGAGTTCATAGTTTCAAACAGTGGCGTATACTGGTTTGAAGGCATGGGCTACCACTGTCCTTGCATATTATTATTAATAAAAATGGTAATAATAATAAAAGTAATATAATAATAATAATAATAGTAATAATAATAATAATAATAATAATAATAATAATAATCACAATATGCATAACAATGAACAAAAAGTGATTGATGTGTTTTGTTTAGTGATGAGCAAATGCAAGGTCTTGGTCTGAGCTCCTCCGTGGCTAAGCGGTTAGCGTACGCGCCTTTGGCGTGGGAGACCCGGGTTCGATTTCCGGCGGGAGCTCATGTGGTTCGGATTCCACGTTAATCAGTAGGTCCACGTCTCATATAGCCTCGCTGCTGAAAGGGACGCTAAACTAAAATCAACACAACTCAACGTAAGGTCTTGGTCTTGGTCTCGCACATCGAGTCTTGGTCTTGGTCTTGCACTGGAACCCTTGGTCTTGGTCTTGGTCTTGCATGCAAGAGTCTTGCAAGTCTTGCATTTAAGAAATCTCAAGCTTTTCATAGGTAAATTTTACTATGGATATAAGGGACAATAAACCCTACAAAGCACCAGTAGTAACGGAAATACAATGTATGTTTCTAAATGTAATATAATTTAACGTCGTGTAAGTATGATAGCGTACAACATAGGTTATGACCTTTATTTTTTTTAATGGGTGCCCATGCTTCACTACTTATAAGATATGCCTAAATCACAGGGTTTCGTAATATGTTTATATATATATTTTTTTTTTCACAGATCCAACATTTCACTCGTTCCCAAACTGAAGAGGCTACCCCTGTTTCGCATGAAAGAAAATCAGACGGCACAGATTATTGAAATACCATGAATTGCAAAATTATTTTTACACTCTAAAGGCGTCAGATTTTTCTTTTCAACCACGATTAGCTAATTCTTGTATTAAACAAACTTCCAATTAAATATTGAATTTTTGTTTTACTGATTCCAATATGTACTCCATGGGGCAGAGACATTCACATTACGCAAAAGCGATGAAAAAATTGCAGACTTTCGAAACATGGGCATGGAGAAAAAAGGAGAGAATTAGCCGTGTTGAACGAAAACGAATGTGTTAGAAATATTAGCAGTAGGAGAAAAAAAGAAGAATTTTAGATATTGTTAAGAGGGGGAAAGGGAACTGTTTAGGATATTGGCTGACGAGGAACTGTATTACAAGGGACGTGCTAGAGAGTATTGTGGAAGGAAAAAGAGGGAGGGAGCGAAGCAGACTAGTTGAAGGAAGGTATTGAAACAGAAAATTGCCACGTCAAGACGAAGAGACCAGCTGAGGACCACCAAACGTCAAACCTTGTCTGTTGAAGCAAATAACCTGCCAATAATAGCAGAATAGCTATTATGATGATATGTTTAGCAATATTGACAAAAAAAGAGGGAAAGAAAATTAAAATAATAATTATTATAATCAAACCTCTGAATATTTTAGAATAATTTGAGGGAAAACTGAAAACGACTCAACTGTCTATGTCTTTTGTGTAGACTCAATTTATATAAATACTGTTGACCTGTATTAGAAATACAAAATAAGGGCATCAAACTCCAAGTTATTTGAAGTCTCACTTGTGAATATGGATTACTAGCATCAAGTATTTACTTTGTTGGGTTAAACTAATAATAATAATAATATATATATATATATATATATATATATATATATATATATATATATATATATATATATATATAGTTAGTCAATCACCTTTTTACTATTAGTAAAGCGCTCTCTAATATCGGTCATCTTCGATTATTTTTATGTTTCCCTCTCTTCCTCCTCCCCAAGTTGCCGGGCTGAATTTGGATTTAAACGGCATCACAAGTGTCACTGTTCGTGTCAAAGACCACTAAACTATGGATTCGGCACTAATATTTGGTCATTTTTAATCATTATTATGCATCTCCCTCTTCCCCAAATTACGAGGCTGAATTTGGTCGTAAATGGTATAGGAAGTCTCAGTATTCAACTCAGCGACCTCGAAAACTATGGATTCGACACTAATATTCGCCATTTTTGATCATTTTTATATATCTCCCCTTCCCTCCGCCAAGCTACGGGGCTGAATTTTGATTTAAACAGCACCGGAAGTATAATTGTTTACCTTAACGGTCCCCAAAACTATAGATTCAATTTCAATGTCGGTCATTTTCCATCGTTGTTAAATATCTTTCCTCTCCCTCTCCCCTAAACTTCAAGATCAAAGTGATATGATAGAAACCATCTCAGGCCCGATCCTCATCTATCTTAAAATAAGATCGAGTTCGGTCAGGTGGTTCAAGAGTTATTAAGTTATATACATACATATATATATATAATATATATATATATATATATATATATATATATATATATATATATATATATATATATATATATATATATATATATACACCCTTTCGCTCTTTTCCCCCTAGGTTCTACTACCAAAGTGAACTGACATATAACATTCCAGGCTTGAACCTCATCTATGTTAAAAATTTGATCGAGATTACTCGTTTGGTTGAAGTTTTTAAGTTTTATTTATTATTATATAACTCCCCCTTCTCCCCTCTCCTAAGCTTACCGTCAAAGTGAAATGATGAAAACACTCCCAGGCTCAAACTCCATCTGTGTTGAAAATTTGATCGAGATCGGTTGGATGGTTCAAGAGATTAGGAGTCACAAAAATAGTCACTTTCAATTTTATGACATAGATTTATTAGTAAGACTATTCATGGCTTTGGATTAATTGTTTTAACAAACTCTTATAACAACATTTATATATATGTTTGTATTTTCATTAATTTCGATCGTGTCTGAAGAAGGATATGCTAGATATCCGAAACAGTTACAAATTATAATTTAAAATAAAGTAAAGTTTTAAGCTTTGGTCAGTGTCTCTTTTGTTAAAATAGATTTATTGTTGTAGGATAATGTTATATCGCTCAACCCTCGATGTGTCCTATACCTAAGGATGCTAAAAGTTATATTGATAAACAATTATTCAACGTATAAGCATCCGCCCATGAAATCAAACTTGCGGTTACATGTATTAAGTTTTTTCAATGTCATGAAAATGTTATTTCGATATTAATTTTATGAGCACACATTAAAAATTTCCAACGGATGCTTGAGTCTGGGAGCCAAGGCCATACCCATGTAGTCGACACCTATGGTGTACGGTATCACCAATGTTCAATACTATATTTCACTTTAGTTTTGGAAGAAAAACACCACTAATATGTTTTAAAACGAAACGAAATATCTAGTTTAACGTCCCACGATTATGCATCGGGGCTAAGGGAGAAGGTATTCATGAGAAATGAATGAAATAGTGGATTGAAGAAAGTAGGAGGGAACATCAAAACACCGAGAAATAGAGACCTTCACGTGCCGAAGTTTTCGGCCCGAGTCCAATCCAGCCCGAATGTACGTAGGCGCGGCCCAGCCCGGACCCGAAACGTTTTGGAGATTTTCGGCCCGAGCCCGGCCCGGCCCTATAAGTTTTTTAAAATTCTTGGCCCAAGCCCGGCCCGGGCCCGATAAATTTTCGAAGTTTCATTTTATAACATTTTTCACGGGCACACTTCTTCAACGTTTGCCTTTATTCTAATTATCGTTTAACGAATGTCAATAATTATTAACCCTCGAGTAGTCGCGCCGCGGTCAAAAGCACCACAGGGAAATTATTTTCGATCGTGTGTCCATTCTGTTTGTCCGACAGACTTCTCCGTCTAGCTAATCTTGCCCCTCACCTTCCCAAACATTCCTGCTCAATCACTCCGTTATCCGTTGTTTAGTTTAAGTACTAGTGATTGTTTAGTGATTCTGCGGTGCTTTCCACCGCGCGCGACTAACCGTGTAATGTTTTTTCTCAGTGTTTCGCTCTGCACGTGACCTTTGCTTTGGAGATGTTTTAAGCTTTATAAACATAAATATTATTTTAATGGACGGAAGAGAGGTCGACAGAGTTAACAAACTGATACCAAGTATGAGAAAAGAGAAAATTAGAACTGAACAGCTTAAAACAACGGAGGGAAATGTTAGGGATTGACTATTTGGATAAATCAGCCGACATGATCTCGTGGAAGCTTTGCCTGAGGAAGATCATAACAAATATTTATATATGAGTGAACACGAAAGGTCAAGTGAGGAGTCTGCGAGCGAATCTGAAGACCTTAAACCCAGAAATGACCAGCGATTCCCCGAATATAGTCAGAGCAAGAGGGGACGAAATAAGCAACGACGAAGTGTAGAACAGTGTAAATTTGAAGATAACCTAAAATAATTCAATGTAGTGCTGTATAGGTCAAGTTTCAAAATAACAGGATCTTAAAATAATTCAATGTAAATTTGATTTGATTTCAATTTAGCGCCTTTTCAGCATCAAGGCTATGTAAGACGTAGACCTACTGCTTAACGAAGGATCCGAACCACATGAGGTCCCACCGGGAATCGAGCCGGCAGTCCCACGCCAAAGGCGTGTATGCTAACCGCTTAGCTACAAATGACCTCTAATTCAATGTAAAATGCGCTGTGAAGCTTTGTTTTATTGTTATGTTTATATAGTATATTTTTAACTAATTTACTATTGCAATTCTAATTTTAGACGAACCAAAGTTGACAAAAACAGATCATCATCAGGTTTAGAATTTTCAATAAAACCAGCGCGTAGCTATCTATCTAAAGAAATATGTATCGACAAAAACATTTTATTCCAAATGAGAAATAAAAAAAATAACATGTCAAGTTGTAGGTTTATTACTGTAAAACTTATTATAATAATAAAAAAATGTTATTCCCTCTTAATCAGAAAATATACAAAATTACGTTTCTAATACAAGAAAACTGTTTAAAACGATTTTTGCAACACATTATGTTCGTTCGGTCCATTTGACCGCGCGCGACTACTCGCGTTACTTTTTCAGCGCGACTTCTCGAGGGTTAAAGAATTGCAATTAATCGGCCCCAGCCCGGCCCGACCTGAAAATAAATCAGTGTCGGACCGCCAAGCCCGGCCCGACTCAAAGAAATAATAGAATCGGCCCGCCCAAGCCCGGCCCGCGGGTAGGGCCGGGCTTCGGGTCTCGGGCAAGTCCCGGCCCATGCAGGTCTCTACCGAGAAAACCCACGCACACGGTGTTTGCCCACTTAAAAGTTTCCATGGCGCACGCTAGAATCCAACCAGGGACCCGTATAACCGCATTTGACCGCTCTACCACCGAAACGGTACTTGTGCAAGACTCTTGCGCAAGAGTCTTGGTCTTGGTCTTGGTTTTGCAGGTGTGGTCTTGGTCTTGGTCTTGGTCTTGCATCGGGATTCCTGGTCTTGGTCTTGCATGCAAGACTCTTGCAAAAACTGCAAGACCAAGACTCTTGCGCTCATCACTAGTTTTGTTTGATCTTTTGTTTTGAGACCGTTAATGTTTTCCACCGTAAATGAAATTCCATCATACATTTGTGCAGTTAACTTCTTGTGGATTGCGTTCGTAAAATGTTAATTTTTACCAATGTCACTTCCCTCAAGAGTCGCCTCTGTTACTGACGTTGGTTGTCATTCCGTACCAGTATACACAAAAATTCTGCAGATATCATTATAATTGTTATGTTTATTATCGCTATCTAAATCTCAAATTTTTGCGTTGTGTTAACAAACGATTCTCAGGCCCTTTTGTTTCGGAGACATTCCGACCCGGGCCCTTTTGATGAGGGGCGTTTTGATTCGGGCCTTCTGTCTCGGGCCTGTTTGTTGAGGAAATATTTCGACCCGGGCCCTTTCGACGCGGGCCCGTTTAACTCCGGCTTTATTTGACCCGGGTCCATTTGACGCAGGGCCTTTTGGCTCGGGTCCCTTTGTCGTGGAACACTTTTGACTTGGATTCTTTTTATGAGGGGCGTTTTGAGTCGGCCCCTTTTGACTCCAGCCCTTTAAACCAGCACCCTTTTGACGCACGGCCGTTTGACTCGGGCACTTTAGTAGGGAGACCCCTTTGGACTCGGCTCCTTTTTATGAGGGGCATTATGATTTGGGCCCTTTTGTTGTGGAGACCTTTTGAACAGGTTCCTTTTGATGTGGGGCCGATTTCACTCGGGCCCTTTTGTAGCGGGGCCCATTTCGACGCAGGCGCGTTTAATGCAGGTCCTTTTGACTCGGGTATTTTGTCGTGAGACTCTTTTGACTATGGCCCTTTTGATGAGGGGCGTTTTGATTCGGGCCTTCTGGCTCGGGCCCTTTTGTTGAGGAGACCTTTCGACCCGGGCCCTTTAGACGCGGGGCCGTTTGACTCCGATTTTATTTGACCCGGGTCCGTTTAACGCAGGGTCTTTTGACTCAGGTAACTTTGTCGTGGAACCCTTTTGACCCGGGCTCTTTTTATGAGGTGCATTTTGATTTGGCCCCTTTTGGCTAGGGCCTTTTTAATCCGCGACCTTTTGACTTAAGGTCGTTTGACTCGGGCCCTTTCGTAGCGGGTCCCCTTTTGACTCTGCTCCTTTTTATGACGGGCGTTTTGATTCGGGCCCTTTTGACTCGGGACTTATGTTGTGGAGACCGGTTGACCCGGGCCCTTTTTATGTGGGTCGTTTTCACACGGACCCTTTTGTGGCAGAGCTCCTTTTGACCCGGGCTCATTTGACGCAGGGCCTTTGACTCGGATCCTTTTCAAGTGGGCTCCTTTTGACTATTGCTCTTTTTATGAGGGGCGTTTTGATTCGGCCACTTTTGACTCGGTCCCTTTTGACGCAGGGTCGTTTGACTCTGGCTCTTTTGTAGCGGAGTCCCTTTTGACTCGGGCTTTTTATGAGGGTCGTTTTGATTCGGGGCCTTTTGACTGGGTCCCTTTTGTTGCGGAGACCTTTCGACTCGGGTCCTTTTTATGAGGGGCGTTTTGATTCGGGCCCTTTTGATCCGAGCCCGTTTGACGCAGTGTCTTTTGACTCGTGCCCTGTTGTTGCGGAGATCTTTTGACTCGGGCCCTTTTGTAGCGAGGGGGCCATCTCGACCCGGGCCCATTTGACGCAGGGCCCTTTTGACTCGGGTCTTTCTGTCTTTGCCCTTTTTTTTGGCCCTTCTGACATGGAACCATATATATAACGCAGCAGCTGAAATACCTGTGGCAGAGGGCCTGGGGGAGTATGAGTAAATCGATGATCGATCGATTCAGGGCGCAGTAAAATTAGTTACACCACTGTTCATATCTATTTCTTTCTATTCTCTCGACATCATGTCTGGAGATGAATGTTCTGACTAATAAGCTACAGTGGCGAAAGACGATATACGCTATCAATGATAAATGTTATGACTGTTAATATATATAGGGAATAAAACGAAACATTCTATATCGGACTTAACCTCCACCGGTTGAAAAAAATCCTGCGGGCGTTAGTGATTATGATGTTGCTTAGTTACTGTATTATATTGTTCTATACACGGAATAAATACTTATGTGTTTTATATAATAATGAGAGCCTTATTTACATTTATTACGGCCCTTGCTTTACGAGAAACATTTTCACGTTCAGCGTAATCAGTTTCCATTCTAAAATAATTACAGTGAGGCGAATGAAATAATTCACGCACAGATTTAGGACTTAGAATAATGTTTTGCGAACATGTAGTAAATCCCTGAAGATTAAAAAGCGCTAGTAGCAGTAATTAGCTTAGTCGTTTCCTATAGTCCCTTAGTGAATTACATAAATCTTACAGATGTTGTATCTGTTTCTTTGTCCTCTCTATCTTGGATTCGAGGTGGCCATAGTTTATCAAATAAGCTTTTGATTACTTTTTGACTCGCCGCAATTTTGGACAGAGTTGTCGTAGAGAGTAGAGACTTGCTCCATCTACTTTCATTTAAGAAGATCTTGCAAACGATGAGCTACTTACCCCTCTTGCCATTTGAAACTTTTTAGTTGGACCCCACCTGGGACCATGTGGGGACCCTGGGACAAGACGTTTTACCTTAAATTGTTGTACTTTGAAAATAATGCCACACTTACTTTCCTATTTTCACATTTTTCACCGTTTCCGATTTATAGGGGTGACCATTGACTTTTCAATTAAGTTTCTGTTTACATTTTGACCCTCCGCCATTTTGCACAGGGTTGTCGTAGAGAGTCGAGACTTGCTGCATGTTCTTTCATTTTGCAACAGCTTTCAAACGATGTGCTACTTAATCCCTCTTGTCATTTGAAAATTTTGAGTTGGACCCCGTGTGGGACCCTGCGAGGATCCTGGGCAAACTTTTTTATCCGAAAAAGTGTGTTCTTGAAAATTACGGGATACGTATTATTCGAGTTTTCCATTTACCCAACCGTTTCCGAACAAATGATTCGGTCAAAATATTCTGAAAGCTTTGTAGTTCTTACATTACAAAATATATTGTAACTCACGATATTCTGCTCGGTGGCACGTATAACTTTGGGATCTATCTAGCTATAATATATCAAATGAAAACACATTTGTCTCGTTCGGATCTCAGCGGAGCCACTGCGTGACCCTTCCTTGTTAGGAGTCTGGATATGTAAACCCGCTTAACGTAGGGATTTATTTCTGTGAAATTTGGGACATGGCGAATAAATACGAGTGAGCTTGGAAATGTGAAAGTTCATCTGAATTTGTTTTACAATCACTTCAAAATACAAGTTTATATATACTTTTAAAAAGCCATTACTATTTTGAAAAAAAAATACTGTACCGCCGCCCTCCGGTTCTAGAACTTTAACAGCGCTATTAAGCACGCTTGACCACAGAGACAACTCACGAAAATGTGTTGTGATATAGCTAATAGAATCGCTCCAAGCGCAGGTTTACACTTGGAATTTTAAATAGCCAGTTTCTGTCTTTTTCAGTAATTCCAACTGAAGATATTGACTGATTTCCCATATTGGAACTTTGCGTGAAGTGTGAATTGTATGCTCATTTCAAAAATGCACTATTTTCTGTTCTTTCAATTTTACGTATTTGTGAGTGTTCCTAAGACCTGTTGTGTGCAGCGATTTTCACACAGTTAAGCGTTTTACTAACCCCCGGACGCATAAAATGTTAAACGTAGGCAGCATTCTGTTGTTATCATAGTAGTCACTTGTAAAGGCACACCTAGTATTAGTTTTTCATTTTTGTTCTTGTAGGACCTACAAATGCCTTTCGTGAAGCTACAAGTTTTCTTTAACTTTATACTTTATAGCAAGAATATTAACTGCTATATAAGACACTATTATATACCTGTGGCGTGGGAGACCCTGGTTTGATTCCAACGGGAGCTCATGTGTTTCGGATTACATGCTAATCAGTAGGTCCCGTCTCATATAGCCTCGCTGCTGAAAAGGGCGCTAAACTCAAAATCAACTCAACTCAATAATTATCTATACATTGAATTTAATAATAAGGAGGGAGGCCGAATAAAGAGGGAGACCTTAAAATTTAAAATGTAGGGCCAGTGTGAGTCAGAGAGGTCACGGTGGGTGGTGTGTCACAGTGAGTCACGTCCTGTTGACCCACGATCCACTGACCTACTCACAAATCTTGACCCAATTGACTCACTCCATCTCTGGACTATACACACAGATAAAGCAGACATATATGTAATTTGACCTTACTTGGCCTTCACTAATTTAAGATAATCTACAAAAAATGAAAGAAAGCAACTTCAAACGCAAAAATATAGAAATGTATTTTCAACGGAACAAAAAAAAAAAAACGTAACATCCCAGATTTGAACCCGGATTTCTCCACTCAGCAAGCAGACGTCTTACCGACTTACCCACGGCATATCTTCCGACTTCTGGTTTTGAAACTTTATTTACACTGCGTGTGTTACGTAACAACGTTACGAGATGTCCTTACTGTTGTGTTAACACGCGTTCCGTAAATTTACGAAGTCGCTCTTTTAATCCAAAATCAATTCGACACACACACACACACACACACACACACACACACACATATATATATATATATATATATATATATAGATAGATAGATAGATAGATAGATAGATAGATAGATAGATAGATAGATAGATAGATAGATATAGATAGATAGGTATGTTGGTGCACCAGTAAGCTCCCAAGAGTACAGATTACTTCATTCTTGATTTTAATCTACAGAACAAATGTTTTTTATGAAAGCAAGGGGACTGCTACCCATAGATGGCTAAGTGAGGTAAATAAAATTTAAACTTCAAATGGAACTGGGGTGTCTCACCGACAATGGCTGATTTAACGCGTTTGATAACAGCGCGGGTAATAGGCGATTTATAGGTAGAGCGTTTGTAGGTAAGTGGATACCGCGTGAGACTGTCATTCTAAGGGTTGGGGGGTTCGAGTCTCGGCCTGGACTGAGTTAAATTTTTCTCTACACTATAAATGATGTTCGCGTTTGATACTGAAAGAGATTTATCCTATGAAGGGAGAAAACCCACAAGGGGCAGGGTCAGGGGGAAAGACGGACACTGTTTATCCTTAAGTGTTAAAATTTAATTTATTCCCATGTCTTTTGCTCTTTCCTTTCCCTCTTTCTTTCTTTTCTCATTTTGTTTAGCTTTCCATACTTTTTCGGTCTCTGCATGACGCGTATTATTGTTTTCGTTTCCTTTGCATTAATTTCTATCTCTTTGATCTTAAAGTAAATGGAATTTCTGTAGATTTATCTCGTGGTTGTTTCTCTAAGTGATGCTCTCAGATAGTAATACTTTTTTCCTCCAAATTGAGGAATATCCTGGCATGTTATGTTTTCGGGCATGTATTTGCTGTCATGTTGGTTGTCTAACTATCAGACATACAGTGAAACTATTCTGCTACTGGAAAAAGCTATCATTTCTTATGTATCCAACCTCCATTTTCTACTGTCGCTGACTGTACATTAATATTTAAACCTAGGGCTAACGAACAAATGTAAAATTGTAATTCACTTTAAAAGTACAACACATAATCGTTATCGTGCCACCACAGGCATTCACATTGAAACGTGAGAAAAAAGTGATTAATTGTAAAATATTTTAACATTAATGCCGCGCCTTTGTTTGAAATGCTATTCATGTTGCACGCTTACACAAAGATTAATTTTTATTATAGCAAGCATTTACGGAAATAATTTTAAAATACCATTCTCCCCTAACACATATTGGTTACGCCATTGTTATAATTGCACTTACGCGAACATAAAATAAAAATTACTGTGTTCACCTAACACATATTGGTTGTACTTTTTAAAATTGCACTAACGCGAAAGCGAAATAAAAATTACTGTGTTCACCTAACACATGTTGGTTGTACTTTTTAAAATTGCACGTACGCAAAAGCGAATTAAAAATTACTGTGTTCACCTAACACATGTTGTTTGTACTTTTTAAAATTGCACGTACGCGAACATAAAATAAAAAATACTGTGTTCACCTAACACCTGTTGGTTGCACTTTTTACAATTGCACGTACGCGAAAGCGAAATAAAAATTACTGTGTACACCTAGCACATACTGGTTGCACTTTTTAAAATTGTATGTACGCTAATACGGCCACCAACTTACATTTAAGAACGCATTATAAAATAGTTCGTGTTATATATAATTTCCGCGGACAAATTAGTTGCCTAGCACAAAATTTAAATTGCCTATCTATTATTAAGCTAAGCTAAGATGGCTATACTTGCTAACGCGCCTTTACTTGAAAACCACATGTTTTTTACTAAGCTAACCTAAGATGTTTATATTTGCTAATGCGCCATAGTGGAAAACCACATTTTTTTTACTAAGCTATTGTAACGTAACCGTTGCTAACGCGCCTTTACTTGAAAACCACATGTTTTTAGTAAGCTAACCTAAGATGTTTATATTTGCTAATGCGCCTTAGTGGAAAACCACATTTTTTTACTAAGCTATTGTAACGTAACCGTTGCTAACGCGCCTTTACTTGAAAACCATATGGTTCCTTACTAAACTAACCTAAACTAGTTATACCTGCTAACGCCACCTATGGTAACGTAACCGTCGGTAACGCGCCTTTACCGTATAACCTAACTTAACGCAACATTATCCACCTTTGATAATAATGTATAAATTATTTATTATTTTGTTTTAACTTGTTGCTACGCGTTTGCTAATACTGAATAATTGCTTGGAAATGCACACCGGCTCTGCCCTACCCTGAACCACTTGTTTGCGCGTATGTTTTGCCCTGCCCCGCCCTGCACACTTGTTGCCGCGGATATTTTTTTTATATAAATGGACATCGACTGCCACGGCTTTAAAAAACTAATTAATGTAATTATTGTACGCATGCTTCCGTATAAATGCAGGCACGTTTTTTTTCACGAATGGACTTGAACTGCTATGCATTAATATTAATAAATGTACGAATGCTTCCGTATAAATGCACGCACGTTTTTTTTTCCACGAATGGACTTTTACTGCTACACGTTTAAAACTAATAAATGTAATTAATGCACGCATGCTTCCGTATAAATGCAGGCATGTTTTTTCACATGGAGATCGACTGTTATGCATTATCATTAATAAAGGTACGATTGTTTCCGTATAAATGCACGCACGCATGGGCACCAATTGCCACGCTTTTAAAATTAATCACTGCTATATTTTTATGCACCTACATTAATAAATACTAAATATAATTGATTTTAAAACACGGAAAACAAGAACAACCTGCAATCGGCTAACATTCACATGTCGGAAATACCTTTAAATAGTGTAGGCCAGCATCATTTGCTTAATAAACATAGCGACGTTTATATTTTCATAAGTATTTATAAAATAAATGTAGAAAAAAAGATCATCAATTTGAAATACTTCATTTCTAGTACATACTAAATAATTTAATGGTAAAAATGATATTAAACTTACCTTTATATACATCCTTTGAATTTCCAGCTGTAAACCACGTTTTAAACTACATGTATTTCAACATGCGCGTCAACAGGAAGTGACTCAACTTCCTGTAGCAGTGTTGGTAAATTTTTATATTTTGTGTTTAGTTAGAGAATGGTAATGGAAGATTTTTAATTTAAAGAGATTAATAAATAAGAAATCATTATGAAATGGGGAATTGTTTTTGGTATACTTTAATTACAAGTGCAGAAAAAGTATTTGTGTTGCCTAGTTTGTAAAATAAAAATAAATGAAAATGCTTTAGGTCATTTTGTAATGTAGCCTATAGGAATATGAGCCGATTCACTACCCTTTATCATATTTAGACTGCAAAACACAGACTATAATGTAACACATTTGCTTATTTTATGGATTTTGCGATGGATTATTTACGCAAACTAGAATGCGAAGACTATGTAGTAAGACACAATGTGTTAGTAACAGAGAAAAAAGGGGGCAAATTAAGAATAGTTAAGATCTATTTAGGTGGTAATCAGGGGTTAGTTACGGAATACTAAAGATAGGCAGGGGCTAATTAGGGTATACTAAAGACAATCAATGGGTAGTTACGGAATACTAAATATGGTCAGCGACTATTTAGGGAATAATCAAAGGCTAGTTAGCCCATAGTAAGGTTAATCAAGGAATAATCAGGGGATATTAAGAATGCTTAAAGGGTAGGTAGCCCATAGTAAGAATATTCAAGGAATAATCAGGGATATCAAGAATAATTAAAGGGTAGTTAGCCCTTCCTAAAGATATTCAAGGACTATTAGGGGATATTAAGAATAATTAAAGGGTAGTTAGCACTTACTAAAGATATTCAAGGACTATTAGGGGATATTCAAGGGGGAAGCTTAATTATAGAGTGCGGAATGAGGACTTTTTTGCGATACTTAGTTTGAGAATAAATATTGCGGTAAGGCGCAGTACAGAATAAGGGCCTTTTGTTTTGGTATATATAGTTTTAGAATAAATATTGCGGTGGGGCGCAGTACAGAATGAGGGCCTTTTGTTTTGGTATATATAGTTTCAGAATAAATATTGCGGTGGGGCGCAGTACGGAATGAGGGCCTTTTGTTTTGGTATATATATTTTCAGAATAAATTTTTGCCGTGGGCCGCAGTAGAGAATGAGGGCCTTTTGTTTGGTATATATAGTTTCAGAATAAATTTTTGCGGTGGGCCGCAGTACAGAATGAGTGCTTTTTGTTTTGGTATAGTTAGATTGAGAATAAATATTGCGGAGGGCAGAATGGGCTTTAGGATATTTTAGAATTGGAATAAGGCCACATAGATTTGTACTGCTATTGGAAACACGTATAGAATGTGAATCGGAAAAATTGCATAGAGACGTGTTGTTTTATGAACCCGTTTGCAGACGACTTAATACTATACTGAATGCTTTTGAATAAGGCCGCTAGGTGGCAATACTTACCACATGATTGCGTCAAAACATGCGTAAACTTGTTTAATGTAATGACAAATATATTAATATATATTTCGTTTTAATATCATTTTATTGTACGCCGTTGGACGTAACGTGTTGTTTACCCCTGACTTATTATTAGTGCTAATAGCAGTACTGAATTTAGTGAAAATATTATTCCTGTTTTACAGTGTGCAGTTGCAAAATAAACATTAGCGAGGCCATTTTTAACAGTTTTTGAAGAACAACTAAGAATTAGAAGGTGAGTGTATTTCATAATTATTATTATTAATATATTTAATGAACATTTCTTTTGCTAATGTTGTTTTTAACCATTAATTATTTAACCAACACTTAGTAAACAAGACTTTTTAAAACCAAGTTCTTGAACATTTCTTTAGTTGATCTTGTTTTTTTAACCAGTAATTAATAAACAAGTTTTCTTACAGTTTTTTCAAAGAAAGTTATTGATTATTGCCTGTTTTGCTAGATTTTTTTATTACATAGAACTCAAAATCTTTTCTTTTTTTGTTTTAGATGGATTTCCTGTGTTCAACTGGTGAGTTCAATATGATTGATGAACTTTTCCTGCATGAAGTTTTACGCGGTTTTGATGACTATTCGCGTGTCTTCAGTACGTGGAAGGCGATAATGGAGCTGCAGCGATTAGGTCATCGAGCCAGTGTAAGATGTGAGGCTTTACTACACGCTCTTCGTGCTTTAGAAGGTAATGACCTTATACTTTTAAATCATTGCGTTTCAGCCGCCGATGTGCTTGAGTTATTTGTACATGGATTTTTTCGTAATAAGGAGTTTTACAATTATGCTCAAGACAGATTTATGTATTTAATGGCGTGCGGAGAAGGGCAAATAGATAGAATAAATAATACAGAGTTATCCACCTTTTTTGATTTTGGTTCGCGATTTGTTTTGGATGAATCTTTAATTCCATCTGAATCACCCATAACTGTGACCCCTCAAGAAAATTGTAACTTGAGTGATGAAGACTTGGCATTTTTAGATGGAGTAAATCTAAATTCCGATGAAGAACGAGAAGTGAGGAGATTGGTTAAAAATGTGGACGATGCTGTGGTTAAACCCACGCAACAAGTCCAGGGACAAAATCCTGTATACAATCACCCTTGTGTACAGGATAATCATGGTTATGGGGACCAATCTGATCCTCAACCTGGACCCTCACATGCTCCTGACCCCGTGTTTGTTGGATATGGGAGCAACAATGGGAAAAGTACAAATAGTACTGATTGTAGTACTAGTGGTAGTACTAGTAGTAGTGGTAGTGGAAATAATAATGAGGGGGAAAATCAGAGTAATAATAACTTCGAAGTAGTAAGAGAGAGCAGAAAACGGTTTCGTAAGTTTCATCTTACGGGCCATGAAATCGCGGTTAGACCTGTGGATAATGAAAGACGTATTGATAATCCACAGGCCTATATTGAAAGCTTATTTAATTTTGCATTAGAACATGTGTTATCTAATGCTCGCCCCACAGATTATATTGGACTGTACATTGATAGTAGCAATAGTAGAAATAACAAGTCTGTATATGTTCCATTTAGAAGAAAACCCGATTTTTCTGCTCAAACTGTCCTTTCCTCAGTTGAACGAGTTTTAAATTCAAATGAGGATTTCCTATTGGGGCATGAGGTATTGTTTCGCTTCCGTGTAGCGGAGAGTATGCATGGAAACGGAAGAAATGCAGCAAGTGCTGTTGAAAAGTATTCCAAACATCAAGATTATTTGGAAAAGCGTTTAATACGCATAGAAAACAATAATATGTACTGCCTTCCGATGGCAATTGTGTGGTGGATTACAAAGCACACCGCAAGTATTGAAAGTTTATATAAATTAAAAACAAGAGATTATGATACATGGGTTCTTAAAGCAGAAGTTCTCTGCGAAATGGCAGGAGTTGACGTTAAAGCAAAGGGTGGATGTGATTTTAAAGACCTGGATTTGATACAATCATATTTAAGTGGTGAGTATCAAATTGTGGTGTATGAGGAAGATGAGAACAATGACCGGGAATATATAGTACGTTACCCGGGAGAGTATGCAGAGAATAAAATCTTTATTTTCTATAGGAGAGGTGACACTGTTGGCCATTTTGAACCCATTCCATACATTAAAAAATTACTTGGTAAATTGAAGTATTGCTATTATTGTTTGCAAGCATATAATGGGTTAGCATATAAACATAAGTGTGAAACTCAGTGTTCTCTTTGTGAATGCAAACACGTACGAAATTATGATAGTGATAAAATTAAATGTAATGCGTGCAATAGAGAGTTTGCTGAGGGTACATGTTTTCAGAATCATAAGAAATGTAATAAAGGCGGGAAATCTGTGTGTGATAATATTAAGATCTGCAATAATTGCGGTATCATCTTTGATAACAGGCGTCGAAAATCAAACCATGTGTGTGGTTAACATTTTTGCACGACTTGTCGTAAGCATGTTGATATCACTCACACATGTTTTGTACAACGACAAGAGCCTGTACATACTGATAGGCTTATGTACATTGCATATGATATAGAAACGATGTTAAAGGCACCAAATGCGGGCGGTGAAAGGGAACATGTGGTAGTACTTGTATGCTGTAAGCATATTTGCCACAACTGTATGAATAAAGGTATCGATGAGTCCTGTAAAACTTGTGGTGATAATAATGGAAATCGTTCGTTTTCTTTTAAGACAATGACGGACTTTATTAACCATGTATTGGCAGACCGACCTGACTTTAGACGAATAGTTTGTATTGCACATAATGCTAGCAGATATGATGGTCTTTTCTGCCTTAGAAATCTAATAGAAGAGCAGCATCTTATTCCTAATGTGGTAATTCAGGGTAAGAAAATTTTTAATATTAATATTGGTAATCGAATTTTCTTTAAAGATTTTTATTTATTTATTGGATGTAAATTATCTAGACTTCCCAAAACATTAGGCCTGCGCGGAAGTTTAAGAAAGGGAGATTTCCCATATTTATTTAACACCGAGGAAAATCAAAATTATGTTGGTCCCTATCCCCCACTTGAATTCTATGACCCTGAAGGACGAAGCACCGAAGAAAAACAAGAATTAATAGCCTGGCACCAAGAACGTGCGGCAAGTGGCGAGGAGTTTAACCTTGAAAAGGAAATGCTGTCTTATTGCGAAAACGATGTTAGAATTCTAGCAGAAGCGATCATCAAATTTAGTGACATTATCGAGGAGAAAACGAATGGTTTGCAATGTTTCATGACATCATCCACCATTGCAGGTCTTGCAATGCGTAAATATCGTACTTTGTACTTACCTGAAAATACTATTCCCGTAATTCCCGCGTTGGGTTTCCATCATAAGACAAAGTATAGTACTAAAGCTATGCAATGGCTTATGTATATGGAAAAACAATTAGGGATAGAAATCCAGCATGCTAGGAGAGGTGATGAAAAGTATATTGGTAGGTACCAAGTTGATGGATGGCATGAGGGACTCAACGCTGCCTTCGAATTTTATGGTTGTTACTGGCACTCGTGCCCGCGTTGTTACCCTTTCAACCGTAACGACATTTTACATGACGATCAAGACTCATGCAATACAATGGAAAAAAGATATGAACAAACAATGCTCCGCCGGAAGTACCTAAAACGTTTAGGTATAAACCTATACGAAATCTGGGAATGTTCTTGGAATGAAAAGGTAAAGACGGATAAGGACGTACAAAGGTTTATTAAAGAACGTTGTACTAGCCTGTCTGATTTCCTTATTCCCAAGAATTGTTACAATGGCGGACGCACTGAAGTGTTCAAATCTTTTGTGAATTGTACGGGTAATGAGAAGTTGTGTTACGCCGATATAACTTCGTTATATCCATATGTGATGTCACGTAAACCTATACCCGTTAAATCACCTAAGATACATACGGGGCCGGACTTTCCAGATGTGGAAAGTATTCATGGTGTAGTAAAATGCACTATTTTGCCCCCGAAAAACTTGTATTTTCCAATTATTCCGTATGTGGCTGGAGGCCGATTACTTTTTGGTTTATGCCGGACATGTATGGAAGAGGAAAACACTTATGATTGTACTCATAGTGACAATGAGTGTGCTATTACAGGTACGTTTTGTACTCCAGAGTTACACCTGGCTCTTCAAAAAGGGTACAAAATACTCGATATACACGAAATATGGGAATTCGAACTCATGGACCTGAAGAGGGGAATTCAGGTGGTTTGTTCGGAACTTATGTGAATTCCTTCCTTCAGATGAAGCAGGAAGCCTCTGGTTTTCCTGCTTATTGTAAAAATGAAGGAGACAAACAAAAATATATCGAGGACTATTATGCCCATGAAGGCATACAGTTAAATTATAATAACATCAGGACGAACCCGGGATTGAGGCAATGTGCAAAACTTTACCTCAATTCATTATATGGTAAATGGGGACAGCGCACTGATATGTCACATAGTGTAATCGTTAGTGACGAAGTTACGTTCCTTAGGTATTTAACGTCGGCAAGGTATGAAATTCAAAGTGTGGTCCCAATTAATGATGATCACTTAATTATCACATATAGAGATAATGAAACTGAAAATGTCCCACTGGAATTTTCAAACGTTATATTAGCTGCCTTTATTACTTCGTGGGCTAGACTTGAACTATATAAATTACTAACGACTGTAGGACCAGACAGAGCCATTTACTGTGACACTGACAGTATTATGTATATACAGAAAAAAGATGAGGAACCTTTGTTACCACTTGGAAACTATCTGGGTGATCTAACAGATGAAATTCCAGAAGGTTGGGAATTTACAACCTTCTACGGTCTAGGTGCGAAAAATTATTGTTATAGGCTAATTAATGCCAAAGAAGATGTTCGGCATATACTCAAAATTAGGGGGATAACACTAAACGAAAGGACCTCTCAAAAAATTAACTTTGAGAGTTTCTATAAATTAGTGTCTGGACAGTTAGAGTCCACAGTAATAGAAAACCCAAATAGTATTGTGCGTAAACCAGGGTTCCGTATCTTTAGTCGTACAGAGACTAAGACACACCGTGAGGTAAATAAAAAACGTAAACGTGTTGACGAAGATGACGTGACTGACGATATACCAATAACAAAACGTGCGACTTTACCTTACGGTTATAGGCCCACGAACGAGTAAATGTGACTTGTGTGAATGTTTTTTTCTTTTTAACCAGTTCGTTTCTTATGGAAACTCGGAACAATCTTTAGAATCTGATTATGTTAAAATTTCCAGTGGAAAGTCCTTAATTATTTGTTGGATTGCTTCTTATAGAAGCTCATTCTTAAAATTTCCTATTGAAAGTTGTTAATTATTTGTTGGATCGCTTCTTATAGAAGCTCATTGTTAAAATTTTCTATGAGTGTAAATAATTTATTTTAACTTAAAAAGCTTTAACTTTTTTTCTTTCGCTTCATTAGAAGCTCAGAACAATCGTAGATTGTTTTCTTAGAAACCTTTATTTTTTTCTTTTTAATTGTGTAAGTGTATATAAAGCAAAAGCTCTATTGTATGCATTCATTTGAGTACAACATGTTAAAGTTTCAACATCCCTCTACCATTTTAATTGCGGGTCCATCAAGGGCAGGAAAAACATGTTTTGTAAATCGATTACTTAACGAACGTGATCAAATGTTTAGTATAAAATTTAATGATATTGTTTGGTGTTATGGTGCAGTAATACCAAACCTGGATGCACATGCAAAAATACGTTTTGTAGAAGGAATACCTGACATGAATAATTTTGAAATTAAAGAAAATTCATTATTAATACTTGATGATTTAATGTCAGAAACTAATGGCGATGTTGCTAATTTATTTACAAAGTATGCACATCATAAAAAGTTGACTGTTATATTTATTATTCAAAATTTATTTCCAAAAGGAAAACATGCAGGTGATATTAGTTTAAATGCACATTATATTATAGTATTCTAAAATCCTCGTGATAAATTACAAATACAATATTTAGCAAGGCAAATTATGCCTCGATATAGTAAGGAAATTGTGAATGTATTCGAAGAGGTAACACGTGAGCCTCACACTTATTTGTTATTTGACCTAACCCAAAAACAAACGATGCATTGCGAATACGTACAAATATTTTTTCCTAATCAAATCATGCATGTATACGCCAACATAAAAGACATGCATACATAATTTTTTATTTAGTTGCTATCAAGATGTTGAAGGTAAAACAACACTACAACACGCTCCGTGCTCTGTGCAAATGCAAAAATACAAAACGAAAACAAATTTTACAAAATGCTTCAGGGGATTTAATAAGAACAATTTCTCAAGTAGCTAAAAACACAATAAAAGGAAACATCCCTTTAAATCCTCGTCAGAAGCAACGATTACGTAGACATAAAAAGATCTTGCGCGCTTTATCTCAGCAGCGTACTGCATTAAAGAAAAAGAAGAGGTTGTTACTACAAAAAGGTGGTGCACTTTTACCATTAATTTTGGGACCACTTCTAGCAGCAGTAGGCAGTAGTATTTTTAGTCGATAATTATGTCAGAATTACGTAAAATGATTTTAGTTCCTGAAAATGCAATACATGAAATTCAGCCCAATCTTAAATCAATAGATTCACATCAATCACGTTTAGATGAAGAAATGAATAATATTTTAAAACGTCATGATGTTAGTGTACAACAAAAATGGAAATTATATCAACAAGCTTTGCATCGTTACTTACAGTATACATCTTCTTCTTCACATAAAAATATTACATTACCTGTTATTCAGGATGAACAAAAAGAAGAAGAAAAATTATCATCACTTGCTTTGCAACAGGATAAAAATACTTCTATTTTACCATTTGTATCAGACATTTTACAATCAGTACAAAAAAAAGCACTACGTAGGAAAACAGATCTATTATTAAAACAGTTAACAAATTCTGATAAAATTCAGTGGGATAAGTCTGGCATAGTCCGTATCCAAGGAAAAACAATACCTGGTTCAAATATTATAGATTTAGTAAATGATGTTGTTCGTACAAGAAAATATTCAAGAAATCCTATAGGTATTTATGAATTTAAAAATTTATTAGAAGATCTTAATGTTCCTAAAGAATTTATTGGTACACCAGCATCAAAACTGAATACTAGTAGTAGTAGACAACGTATTCGTAAAATAAGAAAATCATCCAGTCCTAAAGCAGTATCTAATTTATTTAAACATTGGAAAGAATATAGTATGTAAAAAATGACAAAGTTATCAAAAATATATTATGATTATTCAAATCCTAATTCTTTATCAAGTATACAAACATTACATCGTAAAACAAAATTATCTAAAAAGAAAATTAAAAATTGGTTAGCTTCTCAAGATGCATATACATTGCATGCACCAATTCGTAAAGTTTTTCAACGGAAAAAGTTTTATGTTAGTGCACCAAATGAAACATTACAAATGGATTTGGCAGATATGCAAAACATTGCAAAGTATAATAATAATTATAAGTATATATTATGTTGTATTGATATTTTTTCACGTTATGCATATTGTGTCCCCTTAAAAACAAAGAAAGGTCCTGAAATGGTAAAAGCAATAAGAAAAATTTTAAAAAATTTCAAGTTACCCGTGTTTAATGTCCAAACCGATTTAGGTACAGAATTTTATAATCGTCATGTAAAACAATTGTTTAAAGAATATGGAATTAATCATTATAGTGTTCATTCCGAAATTAAATGTGCTTTAGCAGAACGTTTTATAAGAACGATAAAAGAAAAATTGTATCGTTACTTTACTGCAAAAAATACTTATCGTTATATTAATGTCTTAGATCAAATTGTCAATAATTATAACCATTCATATCATTCAAGTATTAAAATGGCGCCTGCAGAAGTAAATGATTCCAATGTGAATCAAGTGTGGGAAACATTATACGGAAATACAATAAATAAAAAGAATACAAGTTGTAAATTTAGTCCGGGTGAATATGTTCGTGTTAGTAAGTATAAACATGTATTGGAAAAAGGATATTTAAATAAATGGTCACAAGAAATATTTATTGTCGATAAATGTATTAAATCTAATCCTGTGACTTATAAATTAAAAGATTGGAATGGAGAAGAAATTAAAGGAATATTTTATGCACAAGAATTACAAAAAGTAATTATAAATTCAAAAAAAACTTATCTTATTGAAAAAGTATTAAAACGTAAAAATGGGTGGATGTATGTAAAATGGCTGGGATATCCGTCAAGTATGAATTCATGGATTAGATCCGATTCTATTCAGTCTGCAAAATGAATTCAAACCTTACACATGACTTTTACGTTACTCTTCCTTCAAATGCCAGTAGTAAACTTTTTAATAATAATACAACAGCTTCATTTCGCGTTAAATTAGCACAACCTATTGATTTAAGTGATGGGGAATGGGGTGTTGCATTAACACAAATTAATATTCCGTGGAGTTTTTATAATGTTGGTGAAAATGAAGAAATAATAATTACTACTGTTATCAATGATAAAGTTGAACGCCATCATGTTCGTGTAACACCGGGATATTATTCGTCTATTGAATCTATTCTTGAGTTAATTCCTGAAAATGTTCGTATGTTACAATATTTACAAAATAAAAATCAAATTGTAATTAAACATTCTTTAAAATTAGAAGATCAGTGTATGATTGGTATTACACCAGGATTACAACATATTTTGGATTTATTAATGAAAATACACACAATATTAAAAATGTAGTATACACAAAAATTAGAAATGTTTATTTATTATTATCACGGGGTAAATTTCCATGTAATTTAGATTATAATATTCCCAATTCAATTAATGTATGTGTTGATATTGTAAAACATCAACAAAATATTGGACCGTTAATTCGAAAACTTAGTGTATATAATGTACAACACGGTAATGTAAAATCTTTTGTGTTTCATACACCCCATAATGTTAAAGTTGAAAAGAAATATTTTTATACAATAGAAGTAAACTTAAAAGATGAACACGGTTTAAAATTACCATTTCGTTTCGGGACTTCAAACTTGACACTTCACTTTAAACGAAAATGATTTCTGAAAGTATTGATGATAGTTTTTACATTACATTAGTTTCAAATGCTAGTACAAATGTATATCCTACAAATAATCCAACACATTTTATTAATCAGTTGAAAAATAATATACGATTATCAGAATCCAATTGGTACGTAGGGTTAAGTGAAGTACATATTCCATTAACATGTTATAACGTCACCGAAGGCGAAAATGTTGTATGGTACAAATTTAAAAATGCAGATCCTATGAAAAGTAAAGTTGTTATCCATCCATTCATCATTTAATAGATGAATTAAATACAATATCAAGATTTATACGATTTAGCTTTTCAAATATTGTACGTGTTGAATGCGATGAACGTGTAGAATCTGTTACATTGTCACCTACATTAGCTTTACAATTAGGTTTTTCTGAAAAATCAGATCTTGTAAAAGAACGCCGTGGATTCAAACAGCCATACGTAGATATTGGATATCCACATCAAATTTTTATTTATACCGACATTATACAATATCAATTTTTAGGTGATACAAAAGCTCCGTTACTACGTATAGCAACAATTTCAGATATTAAATATGGAAAAGTTCAAACAATTACCTTTGAAGATATTCATTATATGCCACTTGCAAAATTTTGTTTTAATACAATTGAAATACTATTAAAAGATCATGCAGGGCGAAATTTGCCATTCCGATCTGGGACACTGACCGTAACACTTCATTTTAAACGCTCTCCTGTTAAATAATAATAATAATAAAATGAGATCTAGACGTGTTACTTTACATCGTGGACGTGGAATACCATATTTTTCAGGACCTGTATATCAAAGGGGACATGGTATAGGAAGTTTCTTTAAAGGGTTATTTCGTTTTGCATTACCATTTCTTAAACAAGGTGCAAAAACTGTAGGACGTCAAGCATTGCAAACCGGTATACAAGTTGCGTGTGATGTATTGCAAAATAAACCATTTAAAGAAGCGGTTCGTGCACGTGTAAAAGAAGCTGGTAATAATTTAAAGACAAAAGCTATTAATAAAGTTGGACAGTTGCTAACTGGTAGTGGTAAGAGACGGTCACGCAAAAGAAAGGCTCCTGCAATTGTAAATTTTGGACCACCAACAAAACGTAAACATATAAACGATATCTTTTCATAATGTCGCTCCTAAATTCCGATAGTTCTGAATGCTGTACCAATGAATTTGATTTCTTTTCAATACCGATGACACAAACAGCTATTGAAGCAACTATAAATGCTGAATATCGACCTATTTCTACATTAACATCCGAAGGACTAATTGAATTTGTTATTCCTGGAGAAACAGGAGAATTTATTCATCCAGCATATCTATATCTTTATGTACGTTGTAAAATTACAAAAGATGATGGTAAAAATTTAGTTAATGATGATGTTGTTGCACCAGTAAATAATTTCCTACATTCATTATTTAGTCAAATTGATATTTCGTTAAATGATAAATTAATTAGTTCTTTATTAGGATCTTATCCTTATCGTGCATACATTGAAACTTTATTAAATTATTCTCATGATGCTTCTCAAACACATTTAGCATGTGCTATGTGGCATAAAGATACTGCAAAAAAATTTAATAAATTAGATAATACAAATGAAGGTTTTCAAAAGGGTACCAATAAAATAAAAAATAGTAAATCTTTTGAAATGTACGGACGTCTTCATACTGATATTGTAAGTTTAGATCGTATGCTTCCTAATAAAGTAAGTTTACGTGTAAAATTACATCGTAGTAAAGATAACTTTTGTTTAATGTCTCCTGAAAATACAAGTTACAAAGTTGCACTTGAAGAAGTTATTCTACATGTACGTCGTATTGATGTTGCTGCAGATTTAGCTATGCAATTAAATACACGAATGGTTTCAGAAACGGCCAAGTTACCTCTCACAAGAGTAGAAACAAGATCTTATACTATTCCTGCACAAGTCAAGTCATATAACCTTGATAATCTCTTTCTGGGTAATGTTCCTAAAGGTCTGGTTATTGGTTTCGTTTCCAACACAGCCTTCAATTGTAAATCACATCTTAATCCATATGAGTTCCGAAACTTTAACGTTAACAAACTGCAATTACATGTTGGATCAAAATCATTCCCTCCCAACCCCCTTACGCCTGATTTTAATAATGATTTATACCTTCTAAGTTACTATACTCTGATATCAGGTACTGGTATATATTATCAAAATTATTCACATACTGTTACTCTTGAAGAATATCCTAATGGATATACTCTGTATGCATTTATTCTATCTCCAACTGGAACTTTAGATGACAACACTTGGGATGTAGTTCGTGATTCTCCTGTAAATTTAAAAGTATCATTTTCAGAAACTTTAACTGAACCAATTACATGTATTGTCTATGCGCAATTTGATTCGTTAGCACAAATAGACAAAGATAGAAATATTTATACTGATAACACCTTCTAATTTATTCAGTTGAGTAGAATGAGGGTTGTTGTACACTTCTCCGCATTCCATAATAATGATGAGGAATTTATTGTAAAGGAACTAGCAATTGTAAATCCTGACGTTCCGTTTTTACAAAATTGGATATTTAAACCACCATATCCATTAAATAAGCTGTCTGAGCCAATCATAAATACAAACAAATATCTAAGTGAAAATGTATATGGCATTACCTGGCACGAAGGCGATGTAGAGTATTCACTTCTTAAGGAAATAATTCAATCATATTGTTCAAATACCACCAGTATTTACACGTATGGATTAACTAGAAAGTGTTTTCTTGAAGAAATTCTGCAAAGAAATGTTACAAATTTGGAAGAAATAGACTGTCCAAAGTATACTGCATTAAGTTTTCACGTTCACAAGTGTGCACATAATAAACATCGTTTTGGACAATATAGGTGCAGTATTCATGAAGCATTACTATATAGTGAATATGTAAAAATGTATGATTATGTTTTACATGTAAAAAACAGTGATAATTACATACCTACTATAATTAAGAAAAATAATAATCATGTATAGTGACGAATTGTTAAAAGTGTTAGTGACTGATAAAGTGACTGGTGCAAGTGTTACCGGGATTTATCCTATTGATAAACTTCCTGTAATGGTAGAACCACCTGCAGCACTTGTAATTAATCTTGATACATCCAATTCAAGTGGGTCACACTGGGTAGCAGTGTACATTAATGAAAAAAAACATGGATTCTATTTTGACAGTCTTGCTATGGACATTCCCAAGGAAATAAAACATTTTTTATCCAAAAATACTAAATTGTATTTTACAAACAGTGAACAATATCAGCACGATGATTCTGTGTTATGCGGATACTTTGTATTATATTTTTTGCATCATATTATTCGCACTCAATCATTTGAAAAGTGTTTAAAATTGTTTAACAACAAAAATTTAAAAAAAGAATGATAATATTGTTTATAAACATGTAAACAACATTTTAAAAAGAAATCACATGTATTTTTTTTATTTTTTATTATTGTATATATATTTTTTTACAATAAAAATTTTTAAACTATATTTATGCATTTAATTTACAAATCCTCGTTACAATCTTGATAATGCATTAGTTAATGCTGTTGATCTTTCATATTTCCACCAGTAATTTAACTGTTGTGCGTTACGATATGCACATCCTGATTTCTTTACAACATTTTTGTGAAAAGAACAATATTCATTAAATGTATTTCCACACAAATCATTTAATGCTGGACATTCTTTCGTTTCTAAATCAATAACATTATCTAATGCAAATATTCTCTTAATCCAAAGAGATTTTTCTAAACCTTTACAATAAAAGGTTGAATTTATTGTACATAATTGATATACAAGGTTACGTATGAATGATACAGTATATCCTGTTTTACTATCCCAGTTCAATCCGTGTAAATTCAATGTCAGCCAATCAATTTGTTTTTGGCAACCTAATGACAATAAGTTATATTCTATTGGTGATTTTACCAAGCAATGAAAATTTACATTATCATCACATGCGCTAAGACAAAACTCACGAATAATAAATTCGTTATCAGACATTTTAAAACCTTGAATATCAATAATGTATTGATTTACGCAAGGTGAAATTTCATTTGTGCGCTGAATGAAATATGGTATAATTTGTCCAACAAATTCTGTATTTTTTAAAAGATCACAAGTTTTACGCATAAAGCATATAAATGAGATTTCACTATGTTCTTGTTCATACAATTCAAAAAGTTCACCAAGAGTTTTATCAAGAGATAAATACTTTGCTGCAAATGATCCAATATCATGAAGAGTACTTGATTTGCAATCCAGCGGATTATTCTCACGTAAGTATACATTTATTGTTTTTAATACACAATTCACATTAATATTTTTAGCACTACATAACACACATAAAACACTCACACTATTCGGATACATTTTTCCTTCTGTCTTTTCTTAATAGAACCTCTAGTAATTCCGGAAAATAGTCTATATCATTTAATAGTTCCAAATATGCTTCATAAAATTTTTCTCTTGTTAGTATTCCAATAATGTGGGTGTTGGCATACAGGTAAAACACATCATCTTCAACACTAGGGCTTGCTATAACACTCCAAGCACGGACTTCCAATGATTTTGGGGGTAAATTCATACAATCATGCGCATACACATGATACGATCCTTCTCTGCAACCATCACATATTAACGTCTCGTTAAATTCCCATTTTTCAATAGCTTTCTTTATACATTCTCGGTCCACATTTTGACTATTACAAGAACAGTCTAAACTCCAAAATCTTGATGGTGATGATGCTGGGGTTTCTGAAACTGTTAATACTGATGAATCTATTTCATCAATATCAAATTCTTCATCTGAAGATGATTCATATAATTCTGTTTCAGCATCAGATAATGATGCTGCAATATCGCAGTGGTCCTTCTTCTCATACGACTGCATTGTGTGTCTTTATATATTTTCTCTCTTAGGACTTGTATTTAAAGTACTTTCAGATTCATCACGTGTTCACCTTATGTCTAATCAAATGTGGTTAGTCATCAATCACATTTTACTTAATCACACAGTTGTAGACCCAATTACTTATCACATGATGTTTAGTCATGTATCATCGGTCAAAATTACTCATCGTCACATGATGTTTCCTCGTTCAACAAGTTTATCTAATGGTACAAAGGTCAATTCATCCGAATTTCTAAAGCGCGCAAAACCTCAGTTCATGTCTTAAGTTCTTCGGTGATGGATGTGCGAGAACAAGACTCCGTCTTTAGTACGGACATCAAATATGGCTGAATAATGCAATAAAATAAAATAAAGTTATTTCCTATTTTCCCGAGTTCAATTCCTATGTGCACATAAATATAATTTCATATTTTTTAAAAATTCATTAAAAAAGGGGGAGGGTGTCCCTAAAAAGACGTGGTCCCTATACAGGGGTCAATCTTGGGTCCTGGGGGCCATTTCCAGGGGTCATCCACTGTGACCTTCGTAGTGGTCATTCAACCTTTCCTTTCGTCATCTATCATTGTGAAACACATCACGTGTTCTTTATCAATCAATTGACCTTTCCCCTTTCCTAACCCTATTGCATTACCTCCTTCGATACTCATTATCTGGCCTTACCCTTAATTAAACAAGCGATAAACTATCTCTTATCAAGGCGCGGCATCTCTTTTACGGTCATGATACTAAATCTATACTACTCAAGATAGCCCCCCCGTATCACAGCACAAAAAATTGGAATACACCATTCGAAAGCAAATCGTTTGTACCGTTTGTACCGAAAAAAGTTTTGTTTGTACCCTGATAGTTTTCGAGAAACAGGGGGTGACATTTGGGGGGCTGTCTTGGCGCCAATATAGCACCCCGTATCACAGCACAAAAATTTGAAATACACCATTCGAAAGCAAATCGTTCGTACTGTTTGTACCGAAAAAAGTTTTGTTTGTACCCTGATAGTTTTCGAGAAAGAGGGGATGATATTTGGGGCGGGGGCTATCTTGGCGCCAAGATAGCCCCCCCGTATCACAGCACAAAAAATTGGAATACACCATTCGAAAGCAAATCGTTTGTGCCGTCTGTGCCGAAAAAAGTTTTGTTTGTACCCTGATAGTTTTCGAGAAAGAGGGGATGATATTTGGGGCGGGGGGCTATCTTGGAGCCAAGATAGCCCCCCCCGTATCACAGCACAATAATTTGAAATACACCATTCGAAAGCAAATCGTTTGTACCGTTTGTACCGAAAAAAGTTTTGTTTGTAAACCGATAGTTTTTGAAAAAAACAGGGGATGACATTTGGGGGGCTATCTAGGCGCCAAGATAGCCCCCCGGTATCACAGCACAATGAATTGGAATACACCATTCGAAAGCAAATCGTTTGTACCGTTTGTACCGAAAAAAGTTTTGTTTGTACCCTGATAGTTTTCGAGAAACAGGGGATGATATTTTGGGCGGGGGGCTATCTTGGCGCCAAGATAGCCCCCCCCCCGTATCACAGCACAAAAATTTGAAATACACCATTCGAAAGCAAATCGTTTGTACCCTTTGTACCGAAAAATGTTTTGTTTGTACCCCGATAGTTTTCGAAAAACAGGGGATGACATTTGGGGGCTAACTTGTACGCAAGATAGGCCCCCTAATGTGTACTTTTTCCATGTCCATTAATAAGTGTCATATGTTTATCCATGTGAATTGATGTGTATTTAGAATTCTGGTTCTGCATATCAAAATAAAAAAATGAATTTTTCAGTAATAACTCAACGTTTGAATTGAATCGGCGAGTGGGAAAACAGTGTGAGTCCAAAATAAACCATTTTGAAGTAAAGGCAAAAATAACACTAAAGATGTAGTACTACGAGTTGTAATGAAGAGCAGTGCAATTTGCAAGACCTTGCACGTTATAACAGAATGCTATAATGTCGACTGTACATTTGTGGCATTAACTAACGAAAGTTATTTTTTTCAAATATGTCAAAATGCGTTTTGTGGACTATAGTAGTTTTCCACTCACCGATTCAATTAAATTTTCTCTATTTCTGCCCTTTTCCTTAAGTAAATATGTATTATTCAGCAATGGCTTATTTGCTTTCGTCTATTGTCTATGAAAGCGGCAAACTTCTCGAGCCGTTAATGTGACAGATATAAACAGCTATTTTTTTCAGTTGGTGTAAAGGTGAAACGTGGAAGGACGCAGTTTAGGTGAGCAAACATTTCATCTTGTAGTTTTCTTTGTTTAAGATTATTTCTTTAAATCCAGTTTCTTTCTGAATTTGTACACACTTCGTTATGCTTTTTACGGTATTTATTTACGGAAAAGGGCACAAATAGATTAAATTTAATTGAATCGTTGAGCGAAAAAACACTACTAGTGCACAAAACACATTTTGAGATGTTTGAAGAAAGAACTTTCGTTTGTTAATGCCACAAATGTACAGTCGACATTATAGCATTCTGTTATAACGTGCGAGGTCTTCCAAATTGTACTGCTCTTCATTACAACTTGTAGTTCTACATCTTTAGTGTTATTTTCGCCTTTAACTCAAAACGGCTTATTTTGAACTCACACTGTTTTCCCACTCGCCGATTCAGTTTTAACGTTGCGTTATTCCCAACAAGTCCTTCTTTTCATTTGGATATGTACATCAAGAGATCTAAATTCAAATAAATTCGCATGAATAGGCACATAATACTTATTAATGGGCATGGAAAAAGTACATATTAGGGGGCCAATCTTGCGTACAAGATAGCCTCCCAAACGCCATCCACTCTTTCTTGAAAATTATCAGGGTACAAACAAAACTTTTTTCGGTACAAACGATTTGCTTTCGAACGGTGTATTCCAATTTTTAGTGCTGTGATACGGGGGGGCTATCTTGGAACCAAGATAGCCCCCCAAATGTCATCCCTTGTTTTTCGAAAACTATCGGGGTACAAACAAAACTTTTTTGGGGTACAAACGGTACAAACGACTTGCTTTCGAATGGTGTATTTCAAATTTTTGTGCTGTGATACGGGGGGGCTATCTTGGCGCCAAGATAGCCCCCAGCCAAAAATATCATCCCCTGTTTCTCGAAAACTATCAGGGTACAAACAAAACTTTTTTCGGTACAAACGGTACAAACGATTTGCTTTCGAATGGTGTATTCAAATTTTTTGTGCTGTGATACGGGGAGACTATCTTGGTGCCAAGATAGCCCCCGCCCCAAATATCATCCCCTCTTTCTTGAAACTATCAGGGTACAAACAAAACTTTTTTCGGTACAAACGGTACAAACGATTTGCTTTCGAATGGTGTATTCCAATTTTTTGTGCTGTGATACGGGGGGGCTATCTTGGCGCCAAGATAGCCCCCCAGTTGACCTCTCAGGTACCCCTATAAGGAAAATGGTACCAACGAAAATATTTTCGCTACACACGGTACACACGTAGTACAAACGAATGACCTAGTCATTGTTTCAATTTTCTAAAGTGGGGGGGCTATCTTGCCATACGTAAAAAATCTGTCTTCCATAACTAACAGGTACTGGACCAGTTCCTCCTCCATTTCCGGTGTTAGAATTGGTTTTCTTCCTAGCTTCTTCAGAACAGCTTCTTCAGGACTCATTTTAGATGACGCCAAGCGAAAAAGTGTTGTCTGAGGTATATTGTATATTTTGGCCGCATTCAAAAATCCCATTTTCTTCCTCACATCTGAATTGCACTCCTCATTGCGTTGTGATCCCAAGTCTTCCGCTTTTTATTCATCTGGGAAACGAAACAAAAAGATTGCATAAGGCTCTAAATATGGAATACTATTCCATATTTAAAACCTTATGGTATTCCAAATTGCAAGCCTCGCCATATTTGTTTTCATTACCACAAACATGATACTTAGCCTAGGTACAAAATAATCTAACTTGCATAGCCTATAGCTAGAAAACACCAACTTTCCGCGTGATTCATTGTCAATAATTTCAAATTACAATGTGACTAAGAAAATTACTTCTGAAACACTCACCTTCGATAATCAACAATTGCGAACATCCACTCCTTGAAGTATTACGTGACACAAACTGCGTACTTCACCATAAACTGACCAGAATCGCATGACAGGATACATAATCAAGAGTTTCCGGGCACTTTCACGAAAGTGCACCACCTACCAGGGTAGATACCAGGGTATTCCATATTCTCAACCCTATTCCATATTTAGGTACTTTCCTCTAATAATAATAATAATAATAATAATAATAATAATAATAATAATAATAATAATAATAATAATAATAAGAAGAAGAAGAAGAAGAATCTATAAATTACATTTATTTCCAGCAAGACTTTTACAAACGCTTCTATGTTACAACATTCGTAATGTTTGTAACCAGGTGAAATGCCTTTAGTCTTAAAAAGACGGTGATGATGAGAATGAATAAAATGATTCAATGAAGAAAGTGGGAGCAAACGGGAGAACTCCGAGAACATCCATTCACATGGTGTTTATTTATCATAAAGCTTAATTGATACCAGCTGGGATCGAACCAGAGACCCGGTGCAGAAGAGGTGAACGATCTACCGATAATCAACCACGGTTCCAAACCCATCTATAAAAGTGCAGTGATAATTACCAACTTTATTTTTTACATATGTTTTAAACCCACCATCTTCCTTAGGATGTACCCTTTAATAAAAGCTAGATGATAAAAAGCACCTTAAAGTAGGTGGGCAGAATCTGAATCACATGTGATCCAATCGGGAATTGAACCCTTTTATCTTATGCCGTAGTCACATTTGCAGATCATATCCACGAGGTATCATCAATTGACGTGAAGTTCCGCAATTCTATTCGGAAACGGAAGTTACTGAGCTTCCATTAGAGTTCCAAGCCTTGAACATACCCTATATGAATTGACAATTGACTATTCTCTTTTGTTGGTATTATTTAATTATTTATTTCAATTAAAACGTTTAATACATGTTTGTCTGTGGCTTCCCATGTTTGTTTTTATAGTATCATTTTTGAGGTAAACAAATTTAAAATGTAGTTCAAAAATATGAATTCGTTTTCTGCATGCTTACAAAAAGTAAACAAAATTCGGACTAAACATACACCAAAACGTAACTTTCCGAAATTATAAAATTAATAAAGGAATTATTTTATTTTTTCTCTTCAAAATAATGTATATAGGAGCGTTGTACAAAAAACATTATTGCTTCGAAAATCTGCGGAGTATTTTCGCCCTTGAAACAAAGTTAGTTATTCCTTTTTTGGAAGTAGCACAAACCACTCCTTTTCACGCGTAATGTAATACGTGTTAGCACAGAGTTGAGGTTCTGGACGCAATTTCCTCTTCTCTCGGCCGCAAGACATGTGTAACTATAGAAAACATTTTTTTTTTTAGTTACATTAAAAGTGTCATTACATTTTTCACAAGGGCAAGCATTTGAAGGGCAGTTCTGTGAGAGAGGCGAACACTTGACAGATACAAGCCAGAATACTTGACAAGCGTCGTGACTTCCCGTTCCTATAAAGGAAGAATGTCAATAATATTTTTCCTTAAATGTTTTTTTTTTTTTTTTTTTTTTTTGGTATTAATTCACTTTGCAGACAACAAATGGAAATTAGCACAAAAATATTAAAAAAGACATTTTCAACAACAAAACTCCCGAAAATGAAGTTATTCTATTCTATTATTCTATTCTATTGCATGACAGCTTGTAACTTATCCCGATGAGGCCTTCTCTATATATGGTCCTTTAACAAAACTACTAGGCATTTCATTGTTCGTATTTGAAAATTTGGCGTGCCAAAAATTTACAGATACAGTATTATGGATAAAACTGTGCATACTAATCAATAGTTAATTAAAAAAACAAGAGCAATGACCTACAAATTGTTTGTACGATACAAGCGCTAGGCGATTCCAACATTTTAAAACAAGATTCACACAAAGAATCTGATAACATTCTAGTATGATTTGGATTCCACATGCTTGCTATACAGTTTTTTTTTTTTTTTTTTTTTTTTGCATAAGTATCTATACAGTTCCATAATTATCTATACAGTTTTTGCATTCTTGAAAACCACGTGTCCAATATTTTTAAACATTAGTTTTGTGGAATATCAGAAATCTCATTTCTATAACTATACTCTGCGATAGCCTCTTCACTTGTTTAAAAACTTCTTTCTAGAAGCTTTTTCTTGTGTTTTGGGCACTGCCAAATCACACGGAGCTAAATCTGGAGATAGCCGGGTACGGTAGAATATGAACACCCATTTTCTGTAAAACTTTTCGCTTCTATGTATGGCCGTCCATTGTCGTGTTAATAAAGAAAGCGAGACAGTGAAGACTTTCTGTGAGTAGATCTCCAAGCTTCAAAGACACTCGGAAGGTAATAAGTAACGTACCACTCTGTTGTCACTGTAGGTCGATCATGTAACTGTATAGTTTCTACATGGACAGTCTTAGATAAAAGAAATGCCCATAACTTTACCCACGGTGCGTCATTGTTTCAATTTCGAAGGTGGTGTTACATTTCTTTTTGCAATAAAAGATTGGAAATTCGACTTTTCCTTGGTTCCGTATTATCAAGAGTTAATTTTCAATTGGAAAGTTTCATTTTACGTATGTCGTTTTCTGAGTTCTATTATAATTGTTGAGATAATTTTCTTTAATCTTCACTCCGAAAGACGGTTAATAGTTTTATACACTCGACAGATTTTACTAATGCGCGCACGTTATATAATATATGTAGGTTTACGAGAAGTATTCGAATATCCTTCCCCTTAGAATATTTATTTCAATGAAAGTTTAATAAAAATATTCAGAAAATACTCTACTTTTGACATAAGTATTGAAAAACCCTAACCTCACAAAATACTCCTTTAATCAAATTGATATGAATAAAACACCCTGCTTGTGAATACCACCTACCTTTCAAAAGGCATTAAAAACGGATCACACGTTTTCCTGACCTCGAAAATTACGAATTAGACAAAAAAATAAGTATTTTTTAATATTTTAATTTTCACTTCCTCCCTCTGTAATTCTCTGCTGATGGGATGAGCTTGGGCTTAAACGTCCTTGGGAGCGTCACTATTCATTTCAGCGACCCAGAAAACTATGGATAGCATACTAATATTAGTCTTTGTGCATTATTTTTACATGCCATTCCACCAAACTCCCATCCATTGAAGTATCTTACTTACTTCCACAGTTTTATCTTTTTTAATTATTTCTTTTAATATTGAAAATTCATATGAAAGTTTCGTTAAAATAGCTCCAGAAGTTCGCTGGAATATAAATTCATACACATACATCAAAATATGTATAGTTGTGCGACCAACGCCTTCAGTGCTGCCCTTGTAAATTCTCAATCCAGCTGACATGCCGTTTATGCCTAAACTTCTGTTTAAATGCCATTGCTATTGTAATCTAATAGCTTGACGATTACAAACTATAGATTCGACGCTAATCTCAATCATTTCAGACATTTCATTTTTCAATCTTGTCAACCTCATACTTGTGGGGGCTGAGTTTGGAGTTTAACGCTATCAGGGCACGAAGCCTCAGTAGTAGATTGTTCACCTCTGGTGCGAGAGGTCCCTGGTTCAATCCCAGCTCTCACTAAATGGGCTTTGGGGTGGAAAACACCATGTTCGTGGGATTTCTTGGGGTTATTCCACTTTATTCATTCCATCATAATATTAATTTCTTATCATCACCGTCTCCTTCAGCCTACCCGGCATAACCGTAGGACGTAAAACTGAAATATTTCATTTCATTTTTTTACAGTATCAGGATTGTAATTGTTAATCTCTGCGACATCGATAACTATTGATTTGACACTAATATTGATCGTTTTTGATTAATTTCACATGTCAATTCCTTCCCACCACCCGAGAGGTACTAATGGGCAGAGATGCCGTCGGTCAATGAAATCTTGACCCACGACCCACTGACCCAAGTAGAGTAATCTGTAAACGTCTCCATTTTTGACCTTGAAAGTACTTATACTCTATGTACATACTGTCGTTGAAGTAACGAATATTGTAATTACTCTAAGTACTCTCATTGAAGTACAAAGGTTCAATTGTAATTGAACTTGAATTATTACGGCTTTTTTACCGGTACTTTAGGTACAATTACTGACATGTAATTATGCTGTACCGGACCGTAGTCTCATTACTCCGTTGTTGCCATTTTTGCGTATGTAACATTGAAAGTACTTAGTTTTTGTACTTATACTCACTATCTGTAACTAGTATTACTATGTGTACTTACTGTATTGCCCTTTGAACATATGTAACCTCCAAAGTACTTACACTTTTATTACTTGTATGCAACTTACCTTTTCACGTATGTAGTTTTATTGCCGAACTGTAATTGAAATTCATAAGTACTCGTAATGTACCTTTTATTTGAATTAAACTTGTGGTAGTATGCTAATTACTAACCTTTTGCCATTAATATTAACATACGGCTCAAGGACAATTACTCACCCTCCATACTCACCCTTCCAGGACAGCAGGAAGCATTTTTTCTTCTTTGAAGACCATTAACTTCCAAGGTCAAAACCTGGTCGGTTTAACTTTTTTTTTGGTACGGGAATAGGGTAACATTGAAATTTTTATCCATCTAATTGCTGTATCCTTATAAAATAAGTTCCTACTCCCAGCCATTAGAGGGTTACGCCCTCTCTTTGGCATAGGTTACAATATGTATTGGTGTTGCTAATACAAGTACAATAGATGGTCTAAGTGCAATTTTGTTACACGGGGAGTTAATCTTCATTTTATTCAGGTTCTATTTTATTTGATCATGGTAAAAAAGAAAAGTAGAAGTAAATGAAAAGAGGAACATGAAGTGCACTGTCTCAACACAACACAGATGTGATAGTGTACCAGATGAATGCTATCTTCTGTCCAACTTTGGACGTGATGAAGACCAACGGTGCCCTGGTAAGATATAAGGTTGTTATTGTGCAAAGGATGAAGGGGCTATGTAATGAGGAACGACGGATGATGAAAAAGCTGCAACTGCGTCTAAATCCGGATGATCGGGAGGTAGGGTATAGCGGTAAAGTGCAAAGAGTAGCGACAAAGGTGTATCCTGTAATTTGCGAGGTGGATTGAACGGGATGTCTGCTTGCATTGTGGTGAGGAGTACGGATGCCGGGACTCGAATCGGTTAGTAATATACTTCGTCCGTAAAGCTTCAAGATGGAACAGAAGATGTGGAAAAGGCATAATGTCGTAAAGATCTTGAGTAGGACAAGGAAGTTTTATTCTGTAGGCTATACGTATGGCATGTCGTTCTAGTATCTTCAGTTTTTCATAATGACGCTGGAGTGCGGCTATCCATGCAGTGAATCCGTAGATCAGGACTGGTCGTAAGAAAACTTTGTAGGTATTAAGAATGGTATTTGCTCGTGGTCCCCAAGTAGTACCCGTGAGGCGTTTGAGGAGGTTAATCCTGTTATATGCTTTCTGTATTACATTCTGAAGGTGAGGGCGCCAAGTGAGGTGGTGGTCAAAAATAATTCCCAGATACGTTACATGTTTAGCTGGATGAACCCGCATGTTATCTACTTGGATATTCAGTAGTGAAGGATTTCGATGTACCCGTGATCTGCGTTTTGGCGGGAGAAAGACTATTGCTTGTGTTTTATCTGGGTTGAGTTTCAGACGCCACTTCGTACACCAGGTGAGAAAAGTTTGAATTGCTGCATTAATTTCAGTACTGATACGATGAATAGTCCGGCCTAATGTAAGAAATGCAGTGTCATCTGCATACTGAAAGATATGTGTGTTTAGCGGCAATGGTGGCATATCTGCTACATATAGAAGATACAGCAAAGGTGATAAGGCAGACCCTTGTGGTACTCCAGAAAGAATAAATATCGGGTGCGAGAGAGTGTCATTAAGAGCAACATAAGCAATACGGTTGTGAAGAAAATTATAGATAAACCTGATATATGATATGGGAAGTGTCAGACGGATAAGTTTATATATGAGAGCTGCATGCCATTCCTTATCGAATGCCTTTTCCAGGTCGAAGAGCACGAGACAAGATGGAAATTGTGTATTAAACTGATTGGTAATAATATTAGACAGACGAAGTAACTGATCATTGATACTAAAACCGGGGCGGAAACCAGCTTGATGCAGAGGGATTATATTACGTTCTGTTAGATAAGAATGAAGGCGTCGAACAAGGATTCTTTCAAGAATTTTGCAATACACAGAAGTAAGTTGAATGGGCCGGTAAGAAGTAACAGTATTTGGTGGTTTGTGTGGTTTTAGGAACATCAGTGTTTTGGAAGTCTTCCACTCACAAGGAACAAAGCCTGTCCGCAGGATGAATGTATAAATAAGACAAAGAAGGTAAAGCAGCTGATAAGGCGTTTCTTTAATATGGCGATAAATAATCCCATCGAAACCAGGTGCAGTATTTTTCTTGTTCTGGACAGTTCGAGTTATATCCGTTACTGTAATTGGTTTTGTAAGAGCAGTCTTGTGCGGGAAAGTGTGAGAGATGTCAGGTTGAAGACAAAAGGAGTCAAAATTAAGTTTCTCAACCGGATGAAGACGCTGAGAGTATGCAGGTGGTAACGGGGTAAAGATTCCCTGGAGATACGTTGCAAAAGCGTCGGCTTTATCCTTGTCACCTTGTAGTGGGGAATCTTTATCTATTAACGGATATGAAGTACGAGTGGATTGTCCTGTGAGCTGACGGAAGCGCTTCCAGTATTGTGTTGGATGAGCTGTTTCGGCTAAGGAATTACAGGCTTTTATCCAGTTGCGTAATTTATAAGCTTTAAGGTAATTGGAGACGGTGCGTTGAAGTTGACGATGATGACGAAGAGCTTCTTCGTTTCTGGTATGGATATATTCTTTGTAAAGGGCTCTGGAACGTCGTATGAGAGGTAAGTATTGCGGAGGTAACGGAGGACGGCTTCGAGAAGTAAGCTTGGTAGTAGGGATGTGTTTATTCCCGGCATTTTGAAGTGCTGTGTTGATAGTATCTAGTGTAGTATAAAGTGCTTCTTCGGTTTCTGGACTAGGAGTTTCCGCCAACGCAGTAGCTATATCAGTTCTATAAGCTTCCCAGTTTGCTTTATCGAAACGCAGGATACGTCGAGCAGTATGACTGGATAGGGTTTGAGAAGATTTTAAACATGTGATTGTTAACTTGATTGGTAAATGATCGCTACCCAGATTCCCCAGAACTGTAATATTACAGCGATTATGAAGAGAGGCAGAGGTAATCACAATGTCTGGGGTGGTTTGTGAGATGGGTCGTGTGTGCGCTGGAAGTTGATGAATGATGCCTGTCGTGTTTGTTTCAATGAAGTTAATGAACTGTTGTTTCTCTCGCTCTGGCCGACTATGAATATTAATATCTGCCATAATGATATAGTTACGGAAGTTATTGGAGATATAATGAAAGAAGTGGGATAGGGTGACCTGGACGTATATAGATGGTTGCAAGAGTGACATACAGTTGGCGAAAATAGGTCGTGACTATAAGGTATTCCGGAAGTCGATATGTAAGGAAATGTTGTCGGATGGCAAGAGAAACAGGGTAGCCAATAGCTACGCCGCCATTTGCGCGTTGTGCTGGAACAGTGTTATCGTGACGTAGAAGTTGATACTGTGGTATCTTACAGCTTTGCTTGGATGTAAGATACGTTTCATTCAATAGAAATGCGTTAGCTTTTTCTTCAAGAAGAAGATGCTCGAACAAAAGCTTGTGCGTTAGTAGCGATCGGATATTAAGAAATATAAACACAAGTTCCATGATCACTTTACGCTTAAACTGCTGTTTCGAGGGGGGCAGCGTGGAAATAAACAGATTGTCCGCTGTATGTAGCATTGAGGTTAATATGAAAAACATTTCTGCAGCATATTGGATTTGTTGAAGAACATGTGGCCTATCAAAGGGATGTATGTTTTGAAGAGCGATGGTTATGAAGGAGAGTAGCTGAGCTACAGTTACAGTTTGTTGCGTTTGTGTAGGAGGCATTTGAGTTTGCTGTGTTGTATGAAGCCGAACTGGAACAACTAGACTTGGTTTTGTTGTGTCAGGTGCTGGGCGTGATTTACATTTAAAGCTGTATGTCGGGTGACTCTCAGGACAGGCAGAACAAACAAGTGGCGTTTTTAAATTTGTACACTGATTAGTAGCATGGGGACCAGAGCAATAACCACATTTCGAAGCTCTCTTACAATTAGCTGTAGTATGGTCGTTATATGTTTGACACCTCTCACACCGAATCGGTAAGGGTTGTGCAGTTCGAGAAGGTTCTACACGGTGGCGTTTCTTAAAGATGTATGCGCCGTTGGAAAGCAGAGTGTAAATTGCATCTTGCGAATTCGTTAGGACTCTCACCATATAAGTCGGGCCTTGGTTATTGCGAATACGCATGCATTTATGGATGTCAATACCTTCTAATTTTAGTTCTTCCTCGACTTCGCCATCTTGGATGATAGGGTCGACGCCACGGATAACTACAGACAAGAAAGGTGCTTTCCTAGGCGGCGGAGGTTGTTTAGCAGTTGGTGGTTGTAGCTTTTCAAGTTTGGCTTGCTTGCCGAAAATTTCGTAAGAGAATTTATTGCGAATAATGGTTGCAAATCGAGGATCAGTAGATCGAATAATGATACCATTCCGGGTTTTGATAATTTCCGATACAGCTTCCCTTCGAAGATATTTAGTGATCTGTTGGAGTAGGAGTTTTGGATTTTCGAATTTAGTATCGTAGTTTGTTAGTTTGAATGGATACCACTTTGGTTTCAGAGTTGACTCAAGTGTTGGGAAGTCCTGATCGTTATCGATAGTGATGTCATTGGCGTCTCGATTGGTGTGATGGCGTTTTGATGGAGGTGTACCTGGTTGCACAAAATTATCAGACACAAGTGGTGATCGAGAACGCGAACGTATCGAACACGATTCGGTAGTGCATGAAGAATTGGATGTAGTAGAATTTCTTCTGCGAGCTTTACGTTTTTGACTAGTTGGTGGATCGAGAACCTGAGCAGGTAACCCTGGATGGAGTCCCGTTGCCATGATTGGAAGGATTCGTTAGCCGGTAGAGATGCCAAGGTCGTCAACTGATTTTCAGAAGTTCTGCCTCCGAAGAGGAGAGAATCAAAAAACTCGAAAAGCCAAAGAAATTGCAAGGTCGTCAATTTAGGATCAATCACGTCTGTTTACCTCCGTAGAGGTTATAATCAATTCGACGGTTGTTTCCTTGAACTCAAAGAGCCAAGTAATCCAACCGTATAAGATGTTCGCGAATAAAATAAACCAATGGGGAGGGAATACTTAAGGGACTTGGTTATTTTTCTCCGCCAGCTACGGATACCCTATTTTTTTTACCTGGTTAGAGATTCAAGGTGGCCAGTTCGACGGTTTAACTGCTTCGTACTCTCTTATATTCATATACGGAGTTGATTTGTATGTAAGAAATATAATTAGTGATCTTTTGTAATTGTTTGGTAGGGATTATCATATTTCTACTTTTACATAAGTTCAGAATAATTTTGTTGCGTGTAATGACAACATTTAAGTACATAGGGTATGTATAAAGAATTAGTAATAAATTAATTTAATATTTAATTGTATTACATGGATGTGATACAGCATAGTTTTTCTCTTTACTTGGTTGGAAGAGAGGGAAAAAAACGTGAATGAATTCTTTGACGATTAGCACGCGGAAAGACGGAACGGAAAAAAAAGGATGAAAAAATCTTTTTTTTTTCTTTGGTGCAACTGAATAATGTCGCCGAGGGTTTATGTTAATTTATTTTTTGTTTCGTATTATTTTTGAGGAAACGTACATCTTTGAAATGTCTGCAGAATGTAATTTATATGAATTCATGTGAATGTACCACCATAGTCGCTTAGTTATATCTATTAAGAAAACGATTATACAGGTACAATAGCAGGGACAGCTGATTGTGTTTTCTGTAACAGGTAGCAAGGGTTTTATTCACTTTTTGTTTTTCACTCTCTCTTTCTTTCTCTCTCTCTTCCTCTTTGTATGTGTATGTGTGTGTGTGTTTGACCTTCAGAACTCTCACACAAAGAACTATTATTTTTTTTTACCCGTTAGGAAATATATGTTATATATATGAGCTGGAGTAGTTGGGATATTCTGTTTAAGATATATTTCATTATTTAACTGTACATAAACGCACAAATAGTTAATAAGACATATTATGAAGAATGAAAACACACTTATTTCTTACTGATTGTGTATTAATGTTTGACGTAAAGATATGTACGTGTTTGTATTTCGAAAGTGGAATGAAATATTTGAAGTTTTACGTTTAACGAATATACCGGCTAAACTAAAGGAGATGGCGATGATGAGAAATGAATGAAATAGTGGAATGGAGAAAGTGAGAGGAAGCAGGAGAACCGCGAGAAACCCTATGCACACAGTGTTTGTTTACCACAAAGCTCACTTGGTGCGCTGGGATTGAACCAAGTATCCCTGCACCAGAGATGAACTTTATCACTGAGTATTGCAGCTCTTCTTTGTATTTGAGTTTACTTTTTTACGATTATATTTTCGGATAAATTAGAGGAATTAATAAAGTACACATTTATAATTTGGTGGAACGAGAATGAAGGAGGATATGGGAGAACTATTGGCACAATATTTTGTACTAGAAATACACTCGAAATAAACGAAAGCATTTCGTTTCAGAAGTGACTTAGTTTATGGACAGTACTATTTACTGTTTACGAAGTTTTGGTACCAAACATTTTATAAGGAAAGAAACGTATTGTAGGTAAATAATGTTGCAAGCGTAATATGGCACAGTTAGCGGATAAAATTCTGAATATGGAATTAGATTTTTATGTATGTGTATACATAATACAGTAACTTCAAGGAAATGGATCGAAAATAATAAATTGTGTTATATTATTGAAGTTGAATTGAATTTCAGTTTAGCGTCCGTTTTAACAGCGAGGTTATATGAGACGTAGACCTACTGATTAACGTGGAATTTGAACCACATGAGCCCACCGGGAATTGAATCCGGGTTTTTGTATGCTTACCGCTTAGCCACGGAAGAGCTTATTATTGAAGTTGATTGATTGACTGAAGGATATTGCTTTTAACACTGAAAATCCACAATTATTTTCCACTAAGAGTTCAATAGCGACTATATGTATTAAAAATAAATTAGTAAAGTAGATATATGTAATGCACGTTAGGACAACTTTGGTATCATCTAATCAGTGTAGGTAGCGATATTAATAGTGTGTTTGTTTTTATTAGGATTAGCTTTGCATACAAATTGAAATATTCAATATACAATAAGTGATACCACTTGGAACACTATAGTTTAGTGAAATTGTTTTACAGCATTAGGTAGAAGGCAAACAGCAGCACAATTTGCGACAAATATTAGCATGACTAAATTATAGTATATAGTGTGAATGAGAGATCGGGATGCCTTGTGTATATAATAATAATAATAAGTATGGTTAATTTTGACACCTAGAAAATTATGCAATTAACATTTCATAACTGTTTTGAGGGTTGCATATGATATTTACAGACAGCCTGATACGATTTTAGTTGAGAAGTGTGCTTAAGTATTGAATGTGTTCATCTATTTTCTTCGTGCTTTTGAATTAAGAATGGAATAGAATATGTTAGATAAACTAGAAAATATTTTCACCCATTGCTATGCTACTGGATTGAAATACTGAATTTAATCATTTCAGGAAATTGTTGAGTTACTCTTTACTGGTTCTTTGAATGACTAAAATTTAAAATCAAGGCTACATGAGAAGGGTACTGTTGTTTAAAGTGGAATTTGAGCTATTACTGTGATTTATAACCAAGGAACGTGGTCTATTTAGAAATAGGAAGAGGTGGACTTAATTCCAAGCAAATGAGAAGTGGCTTGTTTTAAGATAGCACTGGATAAAGCATACCCTTTAAGTGGCCTACACACCGTCTACATGATGTACCTAGCTCTATTAAGAGTTAGGATGGGTTGCATTTTAGATATAACGAAAGCTTTACGCAGTATACTTGACATTTATGCTACGTAAGAATAACGTATTTTTAAATAATGTTTTATAAGTTTTTGTAAGTTTGTGATTTCTGTGACAAAAAATTGCGTTAGGAACTGTGCTGCAATCTATTTTGTATTTATGTAATTATTACTATAATTATATTTGCTATACTTCAAACAAAATCAACGAGACTTAGGCCTAATAAATGACTGCTTATTTTAAAAAAAAACATATTGCATTCAATTTGTTTTGTTTGAAATATAATTATATTCTTATATTTGATATTGAGGAATTTCCGGCTGTACTATGATCATAAGACTTCTAAGAAAGAAGTGAAGAATAGCAAGCGAAACGAAATTGGCCCCAACTGTGTGTAAATCAGGAATTCACAACTTTTAATGCAAGTTGACTACTAGTATGTAACTGACAGATTGTTAGAATCTTGCAGATGCTCGCTTGCTGCTAACTTAGAGATCAGAAAAATTTTAAGTTCCGCTAGTCTAGTGCAAGTGAAGCGCAAACTTATGCTATGTAAGATGTGACATACTCTGCAATGAAGCAGAAACGGAACTGGTGGGTTAGATACCTAGAACAGATAGAAGATGGACGAGAAATAACATACATTGGATTTTCTAGAGATAAGAAGCTATGCACATAGAGGACAATTGAATACAAAATGTAAAGATATAAGATGTCGTTTAGCAGAAACTGTACAAATGGAAAAGATCAGCTGACGGAAACATGTAGAAGAAAATGATGGAGACCTTCGTTCAGCAGATGATTGATATCATTTGAATACATATGAAAGTTACACTTTTATATTTAAGCTGAACGTTACAATTTTTCTACAGCGACAGGAAAATGATTTATCAGTTGGCAACACTGAAAAACGTTAGAACCACAGACGGTGGATGGTTTGAATTATTTATTTTTATGTTCTAATAGTCTTTTAGTCTCACATACATTAATTGTATTGTCGTTTCTTTATTATAAATATGAACATGCAAAGCATTTTGTTTATACGGTTAGTTTTAATTATTTTATATTTGATACTGTACTAATTGGTATATTATTTCAATTACTAGAAGATAGTTGAAAAGTTTTGTGTAGCTAGACGACTATGGAAACCTTAGAGTATTGTGATATGAGCATGTTTTAAGTTACAGGAGAAGGGTGAAACAGAATCGTGATGAAAATTGTACAAGGAGAATGTGTAAGGAAATAAGAGATTCGTGAATTTAGAGAGACAATTGAAAACATATTTAGTTATTAAACTAAAATATTTGATAAAAATTTTTAAAATTTTCTATAATTTTATGTAACATATTCAGTTAAAAATGCACACGTTATTCACAAGTAATGTAGTTAGACACGTATTTGAAGACATTTAGTGGTACTTTCATACATTTTTAAAGATATGCCTGAATATTAATTTTAACGATATATAATTATTTTGACTATGTAGCTGAAAGCAATCATACTGATATGTATTTTGGCTATATGTTTTGTTTTCCAAAGCCCTAATACGTAATATAACCTATTCAGCATTTCACGAACTTATTTCGTTCATCCATTACTAAATTATATACATCAGTTGCACATTTAAATCAGTAAAATTTTAACTTATGAACCAACTAGTTATTAGTGTGAAGAATACATTATATCATAATAAATTATAATTGAGCAAATCAATTATTTCTAAGTCTTTAGCAGTAGAAGTTCAGATGTTAACTATCTCAATTGTTCAAAATTGGATTCCAATTGTAAGTACAATTGTTATGATTACTTTGATATTTTAGTTTCATATTTAAGTATAAAGGTTGATTGTTTATTATCTATATAAGTAAATGTTTGTATTCATACTATTTAAATGTAGCTATAATACATTTTTAATGAAAAGAAAATTTTCTGCATTTTAGTTTATCCGAAAAAATAACAAAATGTAGTGTATCCTCTTGCAAGAGAAATGTTTCTGAAATTCAATTTAACAAAATTAGTAACATAATGTTAGTAAAACACTTTTAGTGCAAAAGTTAATATTTAATGTTGTAACAATAAACATTCTGCATTCTAGTTTATCAGTAACGTTAGAAACAATATGTGGTGTGATTGTCTGCAAGAAAAGTTTCTGGAACTTCGTTTAACAAAACAGTTAGTAACGTGATATTAGTAAAACACTTTTAGTGCAAAATTTATCTGTATAGTGTTGTAACAAAGAACATTCTGCATTCTAGTTTATCCGAAAAAAACAATATGTAGTGTATCCTCTTGCAAGTGAAATGTTTCTGGAACTTCGTTTAACAAAATTAGTAACATAATGTTAGTAAAACACTTTTAGTGCAAAAGTTAATGTTAATGTTGTAACAATAAACATTCTGCATTTTAGTTTATTCGAAGAAACAATATGTAATGTAATTTTCTGCAAGAAAAGTTTTCTGGAACTTCGTTTAACAAAAGAGTTAGTAACATAATGTTAGTAAAACGTTTTTAGTGCAGAAGTTAATGTTTAATGTTGTAACAATAAACTTTCTGCATTTTAGTTTATCTGTAACGTTAGAAACATTATGTGGTGTAATTGTCTGCAAGAAAAGTTTCTGGAAACTTCGTTTAACAAAACAGTTAGTAACATAATGTTAGTAAAAAGAAAAATTAGTGCAAAATTTATCTGTATAGTTTGTAACAAAAAACATTCTTCATTTTAGTTTATCCAAAGAAACAATATGTAGTGTAATTTTCTGCAAGAAAAGTTTTCTGGAACTTCGTTTAACATAAAACTTAATAACAAAATATGTTAGTAAAAAATTTTAATGCAAAATTTATCTGTATATTGTTGTAACCATAAACATTCTGCATTTTAGTTTATCAGAAACGTTAGAAACAATATGTACTGTAATGTTCTGCCCAGAAAGCTTTTCTTCTAGAACATTACAGTACATATTGTTTCTAACATTTCTGATAAACTAAAATGCAAAATGTTTATTGTTACAACATTAAACATTAACTTTTGCACTAAAAGTGTTTTACTAACATTATGTTACTAATTTTGTTAAACGAAGTTCCAGAAACATTTCTCTTGCAAGAGGATACACTACATATTGTTTTTTTCGGATAAACTAAAATACAGAATGTTTTTGTTACAACACTATACAGATAAATTTTGCACTAAAAGTGTTTTACTAATATTATGTTACTAACTGTTTTGTTAAACGAAGTTCCAGAAACTTTTCTTGCAGACAATCACACCACATATTGTTTCTAACGTTACTGATAAACTAGAATGCAGAATGTTTATTGTTACAACATTAAACATTAACTTTTGCACTAAAAGTGTTTTACTAACATTATGTTACTAATTTTGTTAAACTGAATTTCAGAAACATTTCTCTTGCAAGATGATACACTACATATTGTTTTTTTCGGATAAACTAAAATGCAGAAAATTTTCTTTTCATTAAAAATGTATTATAGCTACTTTTAAATAGTATGAATACAAACATTTACTTATATAGATAATAAACAATCAAACTTTATACTTAAATATGAAACTAAAATATCAAAGTAATCATAACAATTGCACTTACAATTGGAATCCAATTTTGAACAATTGAGATAGTTAACATCTGAACTTCTACTGCTAAAGACTTAGAAATAATTGATTTGCTCAATCATAATTTATTATGATATAATGTATTCTTCACACTAATAACTACTTGGTTCATAAGTTAAAATTTTACTGATTTAAATGTGCAACTGATGTATATAATTTAGTAATGGATGAACGAAATAAGTTCGTGAAATGCTGAATAGGTTATATTACGTATTAGGGCTTTGAAAAACAAAACATATAGCCAAAATAAATATCAGTATGATTGCTTTTTAGCTACATAGTCAAAATAATTATATATCGTTAATATTAATATTCAGGCATATCTTTAAAAATGTATGAAAGTACCACTAAATGTCTTCAAATACGTGTCTAACTACATTACTTGTGAATAACGTGCGCATTTTTAACTGAATATGTTACATAAAATTATAGAAAATTTTAAAAATCTTTATCAAATATTTTAGTTTAATAACTAAATATGTTTTCAATTGTCTCTCTAAATTCACGAATCTCTTATTTCCTTACACATTCTCCTTGTACAAATTTTCATCACGATTCTGTTTCACCCTTCTCCTGTAACTTAAAACATGCTCATATCACAATACTTTAAGGTTTCCATAGTCGTCTAGCTACACAAAACTTTTCAACTATCTTCTAGTAATTGAAATAATATACCAATTAGTACAGTATCAAATATAAAATAATTAAAACTAACCGTATAAACAAAATGCTTTGCATGTTCATATTTATAATAAAGAAACGACAATACAATTAATGTATGTGAGACTAAAAGACTATTAGAACATAAAAATAAATAATTCAAACCATCCACCGTCTGTGGTTCTAACGTTTTTCAGTGTTGCCAACTGATAAATCCTTTTCCTATCGCTGTAGAAAAATTGTAACGTTCAGTTTAAATATAAAAGTGTAACTTTCATATGTATTCAAATGATATCAATCATCTGCTGAACGAAGGTCTCCATCATTTTCTTCTACATGTTTCCGTCAGCTGATCTGTTCTAGGTATGTAACCCACCAGTTCCGTTTCTGCTTCATTGCAGAGTATGTCACATCTTACATAGCATAAGTTTGCGCTTCACTTGCACTAGACTAGCGGAACTTAAAATTTTTCTGATCTCTAAGTTAGCAGCAAGTGAGCATCTGCAAGATTCTAACAATCTGTCAGTTACATACTAGTAGTCAACTTGCATTAAAAGTTGTGAATTCCTGATTTACACACAGTTGGGGCCAATTTCGTTTCGCTTGCTATTCTTCACTTCTTTCTTAGAAGTCTTATGATCATAGTACAGCCGGAAATTCCTCAATATCAAATATAAGAATATAATTATATTTCAAACAAAACAAATTGAATGCAATATGTTTTTTTTTTTAAAAATAAGCAGTCATTTATTAGGCCTAAGTCTCGTTGATTTTGTTTGAAGTATAGCAAATATAATTATAGTAATAATTACATAAATACAAAATAGATTGCAGCACAGTTCCTAATGCAATTTTTTGTCACAGAAATCACAAACTTACAAAAACTTATAAAACATTATTTAAAAATACGTTATTTTTACGTAGCATAAATGTCAAGTATACTGCGTAAAGCTTTCTTTATATCTAAAATGCAACCCATCCTAACTCTTAATAGAGCTAGGTACATCATGTAGACGGTGTGTAGGCCACTTAAAGGGTATGCTTTATCCAGTGCTATCTTAAAACAAGCCACTTCTCATTTGCTTGGAATTAAGTCCACCTCTTCCTATTTCTAAATAGACCACGTTCCTTGGTTATAAATCACAGTAATAGCTCAAATTCCACTTTAAACAACAGTACCCCTCTCATGTAGCCTTGATTTTAAATTTTAGTCATTCAAAGAACCAGTAAAGAGTAACTCAACAATTTCCTGAAATGATTAAATTCAGTATTTCAATCCAGTAGCATAGCAATGGGTGAAAATATTTTCTAGTTTATCTGACATATTCTATTCCATTCTTAATTCAAAAGCACGAAGAAAATAGATGAACACATTCAATACTTAAGCACACTTCTCAACTAAAATCGTATCAGGCTGTCTGTAAATATCACATGCAACCCTCAAAACAGTTATGAAATGTTAATTGCATAATTTTCTAGGTGTCAAAATTAGCCATACTTATTATTATTATTATTATATACACAAGGCATCCCGATCTCTCATTCACACTATATACTATAATTTAGTCATGCTAATATTTGTCGCAAATTGTGCTGCTGTTTGCCTTCTACCTAATGCTGTAAAACAATTTCACTAAACTATAGTGTCCCAAGTGGTATCCCTTATTGTAAATTTAATATTTCAATTTGTATGCAAAGCTAATCCTAATAAAAACAAACACACTATTAATGTCGCTACCTACACTGATTAGATGATACCAAAGTTGTCCTAACGTGCATTACATATATCTACTTTACTAATCTATTTTTAATACATATAGTCGCTATTGAACTCTTAGTGGAAAATAATTGTGGATTTTCAGTGTTAAAAGCAATATCCTTCAGTCAGTCAATCAACTTCAATAATAAGCTCTTCCGTGGCTATGCGGTAAGCATACAAAAACCCGGATTCAATTCCCGGTGGGCTGATGTGGTTCAAATTCCACGTTAATCAGTAGGTCTATGTCTCATATAACCTCGCTGTTAAAGCGGACGCTTAACTGAAATTCAATTCAACTTCAATAATATAACACAATTTATTATTTTCGATCCATTTCCTTGAAGTTACTGTATTATGTATACACATACATAAAAATCTAATTCCATATTCAGAATTTCATCCGCTAACTGTGCCATATTACGCTTGCAACATTATTTACCTACAATACGTTTCTTTCCTTATAAAATGTTTGGTACCAAAACTTCGTAAACAGTAAATAGTACTGTCCATAAACTAAGTCACTTCTGAAACGAAATGCTTTCGTTTATTTCGAGTGTATTTCTAGTACAAAATATTGTGCCAATAGTTCTCCCATATCCTCCTTCATTCTCGTTCCACCAAATTATAAATGTGTACTTTATTAATTCCTCTAATTTATCCGAAAATATAATCGTAAAAATGTAAACTCAAATACAAACAAGAGCTGCAATACTCAGTGATAAAGTTCATCTCTGGTGCAGGGATACTTGGTTCAATCCCAGCGCACCAAGTGAGCTCTGTGGTAAACAAACACTGTGTGCATAGGGTCTCTCGCGGTTCTCCTGCTTCCTCTCACTTTCTCCATTCCACTATTTCATTCATTTCTCATCATCGCCATCTCCTTTAGTTTAGCCGGTATATTCGTTAAACGTAAAACTTCAAATATTTCATTCCACTTTCGAAATACAAACACGTACATATCTTTACGTCAAACATTAATACACAATCAGTAAGAAATAAGTGTGTTTTCATTCTTCATAATATGTCTTATTAACTATTTGTGCGTTTATGTACAGTTAAATAATGAAATATATCTTAAACAGAATATCCCAACTACTCCAGCTCATATATATAACATATATTTCCTAACGGGTAAAAAAAAAAATAATAGTTCTTTGTGTGAGAGTTCTGAAGGTCAAACACACACACACGTACACATACAGAGAGGAAGAGAGAGAGAAAGAAAGAGAGAGTGAAAAACAAAAAGTGAATAAAACCCTTGCTACCTGTTACAGAAAACACAATCAGCTGTCCCTGCTATTGTACCTGTATAATCGTTTTCTTAATAGATATAACTAAGCGACTATGGTGGTACATTCACATGAATTCATACAAATTACATTCTGCAGACATTTCAAAGATGTAAGTTTCCTCAAAAATAATACGAAACAAAAAATAAATTAACATAAACCCTCGGCGACATTATTCAGTTGCACCAAAGAAAAAAAAGATTTTTTCATCCATTTTTTTTCCGTTCCGTCTTTCCGCGTGCTAATCGCCAAAGAATTCATTCACGTTTTTTTCCCTCTCTTCCAACCAAGTAAAGAGAAAAACTATGCTGTATCACATCCATGTAATACAATTAAATATTAAATTAATTTATTACTAATTCTTTATACATACCCTATGTACTTAAATGTTGTCATTACACGCAACAAAATTATTCTGAACTTATGTAAAAGTAGAAATATGATAATCCCTACCAAACAATTACAAAAGATCACTAATTATATTTCTTACATACAAATCAACTCCGTATATGAATATAAGAGAGTACGAAGCAGTTAAACCGATCAGGTTTTGACCTTGGAAGTTAATGGTCTTCAAAGAAGAAAAAATGCTTCCTGCTGTCCTGGAAGGGTGAGTATGGAGGGTGAGTAATTGTCCTTGAGCCGTATGTTAATATTAATGGCAAAAGGTTAGTAATTAGCATACTACCACAAGTTTAATTCAAATAAAAGGTACATTACGAGTACTTATGAACTTCAATTACAGTTCGGCAATAAAACTACATACGTGAAAAGGTAAGTTGCATACAAGTAATAAAAGTGTAAGTACTTTGGAGGTTACATATGTTCAAAGGGCAATACAGTAAGTACACATAGTAATACTAGTTACAGATAGTGAGTATAAGTACAAAAACTAAGTACTTTCAATGTTACATACGCAAAAATGGCAACAACGGAGTAATGAGACTACGGTCCGGTACAGCATAATTACATGTCAGTAATTGTACCTAAAGTACCGGTAAAACAAAGCCGTAATAATTCAAGTTCAATTACAATTGAACCTTTGTACTTCAATGAGAGTACTTAGAGTAATTACAATATTCATTACTTCAACGGCGGTATGTACATAGAGTATAAGTACTTTCAAGGTCAAAAATGGAGACGTTTACAAAGTACTCTACTGACCCGCCACCCATCGTGACCCACGACCCACCATGGCTCACTCTGACCCATCACCCACTATGACACACACCGACGCACCACCAATCATAAACCACTCACTCACTGTGACACACTCTGACCCACCAAAACCCATCGTTATCAAGTCTGACACATGATCCATGGCCTCTAAAGTGTTTACACTTGTAATAAAACCAGGCTGTGAAATTCTGACTAATCGGAGTTTGTATTTCTATGATCAATCGCTCAAACACCACTCTGTTAGAATATCGGTGGATTTGACCTTTTTGATATAAAATGGTAGTGTTTGTCACGGTCTAAATTAAATTTCAATTAAATTATCATTGTATTAAATTAACATTTCCTTGTTGAAGTATTGATACTTTTCAATGGAAAAAGGATGAAATTTGAGTCTGGAATCAAGGTAATTACACTAACGTAAAGGGGAAAAAAGTTGTAAAATTTTCCATATAGTTATGCGTACAGGCCAAACTTAAAATTTCCGTGTAATCGAGCTTACAGTACAAATTTTGTGTCTATTTTTCTCATAACTTTATGGGTTGATTGCCCCCTGTGGTCTAAGCGCTCCATAAAATAAACATAAGATTCAACAATTATAAGAAGCAATCGATATATGAAGCGAAGTACTATTTTTTGTTTCTCAATTCATTAATAATTGTTTCTGAATTTGTTCTCAACTAATATCGATCGTTTTCGATTATTTTTACAAACCAACCCACTATCCTTTTTCCATATACAGAAATACCCCTCCCCATAAAGGAGAATTTTAAAAAATGCTAGGATACGCTCTGTTTATTTTCAATAAATAGTTAATATACTGAGTTTCAGCTCCGTAAGTAAAACAGCTTGCGAGATACTCAATTTTTTGTCACAAATATTCGGATTTCCACTACCGCCTTAGGATGTGTATTATAATGAAAGGGATATGATAATATCCCAGTGTGGATTACGGCGTAACTATATACCAAAAGTCATTTCATTTGACTTTGCAATTTGGCCCATTCAATTTTTATATAATAATTTATATATTACAGTGATTCTAAAATGTATTTTTCCCAGCTTCTCTGAAAACTCACACGCCGTGTGTCTCGAAAGGCAAGTAGTAAAGTCCTATTGCTATTATTTCAATTACAAATATCAGTATCGAAAAGTGCCTGAAATTCGTTTTCCACTTAAGTATACTCATCTCACAAAGGACGTATGCGAAACGTGACACCTAGATATTTATGAAAATTGGTACCCTGACTAATCGTGGATCGCTAATCATCGTGGTGATAATCACTCTGTGCGGAAATGCCTTGTTTACCCGCTGTGTATAATACATATATACCAACCAGTGACTGGGTGAGGCTGTGCCGAGTTATGCCCTAAAAACGCCGGAAAAGCTCAGAAAATGAAAAATGTATGCAGGTAACCTGATAGCTACTTTAGGGAGACACGCGACCAATAATACATCAATAATGTCACGTAAACAGTGTTGTCATCTCAACAGAAACTTATTGCTTTTAAAATAGAACGTAGATATATCATTTAATAGCATTAAGACAATTGGCATAAAACAGGAAAGAAAATAAGCCTCCTATTGTCAAAATAATATTCCAGATTTTTGCTAGCACAACGCCTAATTTCACATTAATTGCACAAATATAGCTTTCTCCGTATGTCATTGCTAACGATATTTATTATAAATGTCTAATGTAATTGTTGAATGGGTGGCTGTAGCTCAATATCAGTCACTGGCACATGCAAGGAGCATCGAATTTTAATTTTGCATTATTTATGATCAATCTGACACACACTGGATTTTCCAAAATAAAATTTGAAATTTTTATAAAGATCCAATAACTTATGCCCCCCTAAGGCGGTACATTACAAAAATAATATTCCAGATTTGGTAAACGCATAACTTTTTGCTAACCCAACGCCGAGTTTCACATTAATTGAGAAAAAAAATCATTCTTCCCGTATGTCAATAATAAGGATATTTATGGTGATTTTTTTAACTTTTGAAAGGGGGCTATAGCCCCACATAAGTGACTAGCCATACAAGGAGCATTAGAATATTAATTCTGGGACATTTGTGAATGATCTCACGCTTACTGGCATTTCCGGAACAAAATTTTGAATTTTTATAAAGGTCAATCATCTGATGCTTCGCCCCCTGTGCCCCCCTCTAAGGCGGTGGTTACCAAAATAACTTTCCAGATATGAAAAACGCATACTTTTTTCTGCTACAACGACGCCAAATTTCACATTAATTGACAAAAAATACCTTTTTCTCGTATGTCCCTACTAGGGATATTAATGTTTCTTTCTTTTTATTTTTAAAAGTGGGCTAAAGCCCCACACGAGTCACTGGCGACGCAAGGAGCATTAGAATATTAATTCTGTTACATTTGTGAAAAATCTGACGCTCATTGGCATTTCCGGAACAAAATTTTGAATTTTTATAAAGATCCATCATCTAATGCTTCGCCCCCTCGGTCCCCCTAGCGCGGTGCGTCACCCAAATAGCATTCCAGATTTAAAAACCGCATACTCTTTTGCTACAATGACGCCAAATTTCACATTAATTAACAAAAACTACTTTCTTCTCGTATGTCCCTACTAAGGATATTTATGGTGATTTTCTTATTTTTGAAAGGGAGCTGTAGCCCCATTATCAGTCGCTCTTACATGTAAGGAGCATAGGAACATTAATTCTGTAACATTCGCGATTAATCTAACGGCTACTAGCACTCCGAAAATAAATTTTGGGTTTTTGGTAACACATCACCCACCATCTATTTATGCCCCTTGCCCCCCAAAAGAGGGGCTTTCCCAAAATAATGTTTGAGACGGCTTTACTAGCTTTGTGAATGAGTGTTTTTGCATCTTGTAACAAACACAACTCATTTACCCCAAAATCTTTACGAATAATTATTGTAGAAAACTGCTTCCAAAATTTAACATTGAATCTCCCATAAGGAAAATGAACTTTTGTGTTTACACCCCCAAAAGGGGGCTAAACAGCAATTTTCTCCTATTTCCTTTAGACATTCGAAAAATTCAGATATTTCTCAATAAGATTGCCAAATTTTACATTAATAGTGTAAAAACTTCACCTTGTCCCAGTGCTGTAGAAAATTACACGAATTATGGAACAGTCTGTATATTATATATATATATATATATATATATATATATATATATATATATATATATATATATATATATATATATATATATCTTATGACAGTACTATGTGTAGGATAGGAAGTTTGGTTAAAATTGGTGTAAGCGTTTTAGAGTTACGTTTGAACACACACACACACATCCATTTATATAAGATATGAATGGCTAAATGGAAGAAGGCAAATCCCATGCTGTAATGAGAATAGTGAGAAGTACAGGGGTAAAATTGAGGGGGGACGCGGGGGACTCCGTCATCCCGCCTCCAAAAAATATGTACGGCGTCCCCCCAGTTCCTAAAAAAATAAAATGGGTAAAGATAGACAGGGGGCGGCCTGACGTCATGCCGCTATCTCTCATCCCCCTACCTTTTCAGATGCGCTTTTACCCCTGGAGAAGTAACCTCCGTATGACAAACAGTTGTAGACAAATACACTACATACACTTATTTATTGCTATTACGTGCTTCCCTTAATTTGTATTTATCATTCACGTATAGTATACCGATGTTCTCTCATCACCCACCACATCTGAGATGGTATATTTTAAACATAATTACTTATGTCCTGAAATAATTGTATGAATATACATACAACTGATTAATCTGAATGCAATTATTTTATATAAATATTCATGCATTCAGGAATATAGCATTACATAGCAAAAAGTTTGAAATGGAATCGAACTCACAACCTTACAATTTGAAGTGTCACAGTTTACCAATTTTAATTTTTTTTTATTTTATTTTATTTATGTATTTATTTATTTATTTTTAGAAAGATCGCCCCAACAGTAAGTTGGCACAGTTTACTGATTGCCATTGCCATTTCACGATATTTCTACGTAATCTAAACACGACAGGGACACGAACACAAAAAGATCCTGGCCAGTTAAAAATCTCGACCATGCTCTTCAGAGGGATTCGAACCCCCAGTGGACTACCTCTCATGATCCGAATGCCAACGCCCAAGACCACTTAGCTATTCCCACCGGCTACTACTGAGCGATCTTTTTTATTCTACTGTGGATGCGAGAATTATGTTCACCGTATGTATTTTCATTGGATTCCATTTTTTTTTTCTATGGCAACGTGAATGTCAAAAGTAACATGTGCTCACCTGTGTACATAGTTTTTAAATACTATATCATAAAGTATTTTAATAAATATTACTTTTTTCTACACCTACTAACATTTCAACATGCTTTAGTACACTTAGAGAAACATCTGCACATTTTTTTTTTCAATTGCAAAGCTCGCTTGGGGCTCGAGCCTGTGATCTTTGTACTGTTTCCAAATTTGGACTTTTTTTAAATAACTTGAAACAGATTAAAGTTTATGAGAGTTAGTGCTCACATTTTAAAAAGCGTGTCACTTCTAACGTTTTCTGGTTTATTTTAATTGGACATTTAGCTGCAAATAATATGTAGTAACACAGGCTTTTTATATACCATCAACTAACGTTTAATCATTGAAGAATATTATTAATTTTCAGTAAAGGGGAGATGAGACGTAGAGCTACAGTTTAAGGTGTGGAGTAAAAACTAGATAATGCGTTCAATGATCGTCCACCTGGAATCGAACTCAGGACAACGTGCACCAAAGTTGCACGCTAGCCACATTAGCAGCCATGTTAAGCATTTATGGAAATTTGTATGTACCGGAGATATGTTGCTTGAGACGAACACGTGTCTCCAAGCATTCGAATGAAAAATTTTCATTTGAGGTACTCTCAAGGTGCAAGCACCTGCAAAACAATCAGGAGGCGGAAGACAAATATACATATACTTCTGCACTAATGCCGTGAGAAAGTGTCCGCTGAAATCTTCATCGGCTACCAAAGACAATTGATAGTCCTTGGAGACTTTAGCTTTTCCCTTGTCAATGTTGTTCAAAATATTTTCCTACCGATGACTCAGACATCTGTTTCATTTTCTATGGAAAAGATTGAAAGAAATAAAGGATGTGCGGCACAACTTTTTGTCAGCGGGATATTAGTTTCTTTTCCGTATATATATTACAGCTACAGATCCTCATAGTGTCATTCGCTACTATTCTTGAGTTTTTGCGTAGAGAATAAGCAGTGTTTTTATTAGGAGGCATAGGGACTTTTAACGCAATTGGTGTTGAAGTTGGATTAAGACGAAGTACATTGGAAGATGGAGAAGCTTTGGAGGCCTTGGGAGAGCACGCTAGCCGTACCTCGCAGCACGGTAAGTACTTTATTATTATTAAGTTACAGTTAACTATCTTCTTACTATTATTTACTGTACCTTTATCAACCGAAAAGCTTATACAAAATGCTACTTATGTGCAAATACTTTAATTTTTAATTTTTAATTTTTAACTTTATAGCTCATCTTTTCTTTTATAGCACGTGCAGAAAGAATAAAAATCTAGCGTTCATTTCTATGAATAATATCCAGGATGATACAGAAATTCTTTTCTCAAAACCATCAGTTCTCAGCCTAGAGTAGCGATTTTCTACACTGAGAAAAAAAATGTAGGTGGCGTATTTAAAAAGATAGGTTACATGCGTAATTCCTGTAGTTTTTGGACTTAACGTACAGCAGACGTATAACTGAAAACGCGTGTTTTATAATACTTTCTGTATAAATGTTCCATCTATACGTACTTTCCGTATGAAACAATGTAGGCGGTCAGGATCTCACATACAAATGGACGTATATAACATATAGCTGACGAAGGTAACATAAGTATATGCATGTGATATACTGAAAACTGTTAGATGTCAGACATCCTGCAACGGCATGATGTAACATCTAAGGGCAGTGCGCATACTTATAACGTATGCTCCGTACTGATTTCTATAGTAAGCAAAAGGATACCGTATATTTGTACAATATACCGCTGTCCGGAGAACGGATTTTTCTCTGCGTAGTGGTTCTGAGAAAGTGTTTTGTGAGTTGGGAAGTTCTAGTGTATTACAAAAATCTTATCGATATATATCTAAAGAAGAAATGAAAATAAAATTTTGGATGAACATATTAACTAGTTGTTGTCTCTCTTTACTATATTTGGGTCAAACAACATGATGCTCTCCTGTTTGCATTAAAAGAAGTACAGAAAGAATCTTGAAGTAATTCTGATTTTTAACACAACAAATCAGATTTATGTGAGACTGAGAGAATGGGTCTCGGGGGTTACAAGGTGAACAGCCACAGTAGTTTCTCAAGAAAAAATGTTTTTAGTTAGTTACCAGTAATTATATTCTAGAATGACAGGTGAATCTCCTTTACATTATTCTTCTATGTCCCGTACATTTGGTATCTTCTTAATAGAGCACGGTGGCTCAGTGGTACAGCGGTCACCTCTGCTGATTGGGTTCCCTGGTTCGATCGCGAACTAGGTGAGTTTGTGGTGATGTGTTTGGGTTTTCATGAGGTCACTCGTTTCATCCCATTGTAGTTCAACTCATTATTTCATTAAGATTTACTTTCATTAATTATCCGTCTCATTTAGCATCAAGAACATAAAAATGGGACATAAAAGTAGAAATTCCATTTCATTCCATTTTATGTTTTTCTTGATGGTTAGCGCAGTAAAACTTGCGTTGGTCGCTATGCTCATTCCAGAATGTAGAGTGCTCCAATACATGAGTTCCAGATATTTAGAGACGCATGTCAAATTAAAAACTTAATTACAGTTTTTCCTGTAATATATTGGTGTTTTAAAAATACTTGGAAACTCTAATATCGCATCGATTTTCAGCTCGCAGCGTATCTGAGTGAATAACAAACTGCATTGCTATTCGCAAACAGCAAAAAGATTTTAAAAAAATAATAAAAAATAAAGGACGTGATACACAACCTTTGTCAGTGGGATATTAGTTTCTTTTCCACTATTCTTGAGTTTCAAAGGGAGTCTTATTTGCTTAGAGACCCTGTTTTTACATCTCTTAGTACATATCTAAGTTACATATATTCTCGACCCTGTTTTATTGAAATGAATGTAACTTACATATGTACTTCCTTACATTGATTCCACTTATCAAAGAGTCCTCTGTGTAGTCATAACTCAAAATATATTTTGTGAGTCAACTTTGTGGATTATGTGATTGTGACAAGCCCTAGCAACAGAGCCAAGTAGTTTAAAGTACTAGTGGAACTACCTCAAGATGTTTACGAGACGTGTTCCACTCTGGCACCCCACGACATGTAATCATGGACGTCTATATGGTTCATTAGAAGGGGTAAGAACAGGGCGAATTTTGCTGGTACCATACAACACTTGAATATGAAATTGGAAGCACGGTGAGTTAATTGCAAAGCACTCACCGAGAGAGGGGATCCTAGTTCGATTCCTGGGCACACAAGTTCACGAAGAACAAATGGTATTCGTTGGTTTCTCGGTGTTCTCCAGTTTATCCCCACATTCTCATTCTATCAAATATTTCTTAGTCATTCACTTTCACTAATCATTCGTCTCCTTTAGGATATAGAGGATACAAGTGTGACGTAAAGCAAGAGAACTCATGCTTTCTTTCGTGCCGATATATGTACACTCTCGCCTACAGGCCATACCGTTCAACTTATCCGCACCGAATTTTAAACTTATAACATTTTCGAGGAGAACGGATTCGAATTTTCTTCCCCCCAAAATACGGATATTTTACTCTACAGTGAAAATCAAAATTTCCTATTTTATCGGAAAGTCGCTAAGGACTTTGTTTATATTTCTTATATCAATATTCCATTAACAATCCTATAATTCTTATTAGACAATGTTCTCGGAAAGAAGTTGAGTATTTTATAACCCTATAATGTTGCTTAAATAACTTTTCATGAAAATGTCCACAAGGTGAAATTTACTTTAGGGGTGAGTTGTGTTCTGACAATTTTATCTCATACGTACGACCCAAGTGATTTTGTTGTTTCATAAAAATTTTCTTCGCATAAAGTTTACCAAATATACATTATAATTTTATTTGTATTTCACAAATACATACCTCTACAGAAACTGTAGCTTATATGATTTAGTTTCAGAAGTTGGAGCGAGAATATTTAGTGTAGTGGCCCATTTCTTTATTTATTTACGTATTTTGCTGTTTTACGTAGAAAGATATAATAAAATAAACAATTCTTTGTACCACAAACAAGTGTGATCATGAAAAGCAAAGTATAGAAAAAATAATGACAATTATATATAGTTTATCATTCTCCGGACGATCAAACCTAGTAGCAGATCTTGGAAGCTTAATATGGAACATTCTATTAAGTACTGAGTCATTAATGTCAGCAAAGCATTTCACTCATGTGATGAAAACATTAACATAATTTTACAGAAATGTCATTTCCATACTTCACTCAAATTCTACTAGAAGATAATAAGTTTTTTAAAACTGAACATTGTTTTTCTTTTATCATTGATATTGAGAAACAAAATTACATACTAAAAGTAATACTTTTAGAGCAATGATATGGAATTAGATATGTCATTTAGAAAGCCCTTACCAGAACTCGAAACACTATGAAAGATAAAGGGGGTTTTCTGTGTTTTCTGTACAGATTTAGCTTTCTAACTGTAAACTTGCGTATAGCATCTCGAAAGTCTATTGACAGTCTTATTTCCGTTCAAATAAAAAAAATATTAAAGTTCAAATGATACTTTTTTTTTTTTGTAAACTTTATGGTCAGTCTCTAGAAATATAGTGTATGGTTCATAGTGAATTTGTTTCTGTTAATGAGTACCTAAAAGTCACTTTAAGAAGACGTTACGTTTTTTAAAGGACTTGTCATTGAAGTTTGTGTGTTAGAAATAGAACTGTTTTGTCACGAAAGAAAAGAGTGTGATTTATTATGTTATCGTAATATGTATATAAAGGGTGATAGATGAATCTCATTTTTTTTTTAATATATATCAAAGTAGTTATCAAAGTAATTGAAACACCTGCTGCTTGTAAGATTTACCATATGTGAAGTGGTAACAATGAGTATGCGTGTTCCTGAAAGCTGTTAGTGGGTGTAAGGTGATCGTCTGTAGTACTATTGTACTTGTATTATCTGTCAGGAAAGTAAATGTACACCTATTTTTCGAGTCTGGCATTCCTGCGCTCCATCCGTGGAAAGTATGAGAATTAAATCAATCAAATATTTACTGAGGGGCAAAAAGAAAAGTTCAATCTGAATAAGACATTGCAGAGGGGCACAAGCTCTGAATACGAATAGTGCATAGTGTAAATAAAGGACGAAACCGAAAGAGAAAGCCAGAAACAGCTGTTAAACTTACAAAAAAGAGTAAAAAAATCGAAGTGGGAACATAAAACACAAATACAACAAATACGCCAACAACTTAACGTTCACCATGCCATGATCTTGGTGTAGTGGTTAAGGTGCTGGCTTACAAATGCAAAGGTCGTAAATTCGAATCCCAATCAAGGACATTTTTAAATTTTTTTGTTGATAATGCGTACAGCTCAGGAGAGGGTAAAAGAGGTCGTATTTAGTTTTTCGTAGCAACTATTCTTGGTAATGTTTAGTATTGATAATACTTTTTTTGTCTTTGCGTATTGCTTTTATTCTTTTCTTCATTTCGAAAGAGAAGAATATCCAGACAAATGCCACCAAAATTTCTCTTATTTTGAATGTAAACGCCATTTGCGATCAGTGAAGAATAAAAATTGAACGTTCCGAAGTAGCTGCAAAAAGTAAAAAGAAAAACATGGAAATGGACCATAGTCGTGGTTACTAAAAATACAATTTCTACATGCCTTAGAATTCCCGACCACATTTCTACGTTAGCAAGTAAGAGGCTTGTGTTTAGGTTAGGCTGGTCAATACGTTTAGCAAAGGGGCCCGGTTTAGCTCTGACGCACCACAGGTGCGAGAAGGGAGCAAAACACTTTTTCTCTGTGTGTGTGTTTGTCAATTTTCTATCAATCTGTATATATATAACGCTATTTGTGAATGCCATAACCACCCTAATTTTCAGCGGATTGAGACGAAACTTGGCACAAACATTAATTGTTGAAATATCTTGATGCGTTCGTTAACCACAATAATCAGATGAAAATGTTCAAAATGGCGGCCCTTCAAGCTCTTAAAAAGTTCCAAGGGAACCAAATTTCGCCCATAAATAGGTATTCAAAAAGTTTGATTAACTTTTCCTCTTTTACTGAAATATTTGTGTGCAGGGACTTATCCTCTTTCATTGAAATATTGGACCCGATTAATCGCCTAAAGAAGGTTCACGCCCTTTCGCTACGGTCAGGCTTTTTTTTTCAGGAGGTTATTTTCGTATCGGAACAAGATGATTATTAGTGATGATATGAAATTACACATTGAAAGTGAAGTAACTTGTAAAACGTGGTATTTGAAAGAATAATATAATAAATGTGCTTTCCTCTAACACAGAGAAATGTAAGTCATGTATTTCGAGTTCGAAAGCGTGAATGGCGAGGAGTGTTATTTGATTTGCTTTTTAGTAACACTTTGCAATGCAAATAAAGGTAGGCAACATTAGTGGTAAGTAAATAATTATAATAATAATAATAATGATATAAATAATAATAATAATAATAATAATAATAATAATAATAATAATAATAATAATAATAATAATAATAATAATAATAACAAGTGTTGTTTGTGGCAAGGCAATATCTTTCTCAATTCTTCTTCAAACGTAATGATTGTAACGCCATATCTCCCATACAAACAAAATATTAGCAATTTATATCGAGAGAACGGGAAATTGTATAGTGATGGGAGCAACATTGGACAGTATGCACTCATAGTACTCAGAAAAATAAGCGATTTCAATGCAAAATGAACGAAAGGTCATTGTCAATGGGGAGTCGTGGGGCCACGGCAGGGTGCTCTTTAGGCAAAATGTCGATAACTTATATCGAGACAACAGGAGGTGGGGGGATGGGACCAATGTTGGACACCGTGGACCTATAAGGCGCATCGAAAAAATTTGGGGGGCGGACGCCAGCGAGCCTTACTTCTTTCCACATAATAATATAAAATTATATTGTCGAAATACACACACGAGTTAGCTACTAATATTTCATATTATTATTATTATTATTATTATTATTATTATTATTATTATTATTATTATTATTATTATTATCATCGACAGCGAAAAATACGAAAAGAGTGACTACTTTAGCGAAAAGGAATAATACTTTCTCTCGAATGGATAAACAATCAAGCCGAGATAGATTCGAATTCGCATGGACGGCGCGAAAAGCCATGCTTTGTCCACTTTTTTTTAACTGACTCACCGAACGTGTTTCAGTATCTTACTTATTGCTAATTTTTCTTGCTTCACTCCTTTAACTTGCTTTTTCTAATAACTTATAACGACAGGAACACGAACACAGAAACATCGAGAATAGTTAAAAATCATAGATTCTCTCCAGCCGGGAATCGAACCCGGGACACCCAACACCAAAGGCGCACGTGCTAGGCACTAGACCAGCAGGTTAGGCATAGCTCAGTCTCTGTGTCTTTAGGGATTACGATCACTGTATTGCCATCTATCACTTCTGTAGGTTGTATACCATGATCACATGTTTCTTCTTTGCTGGAAGAGTTAAACCTACATTCTATGTAATACATGAGGTATTTAGACCTACATACTCTTCATATAATGTAATAAAAGGATCATGCTGGGAATAAAAAAAATTACATTCCTTGGACAAAACGGAAACTATTGGCATCAGAAATATTTATCTACGAGGCATGCGCAGTAGTATATTTCAGAATAGTTACTGTTTAGTTCAGTAAACGAACAAAGGGGTATAAAGAAAGCAAATATGTCGCGTCAACGAGATCGATCAGTGTTGACAGAGGTGGAAGCAGACGTGTAGTAATACAACAACTTGGTTAAATTGATAATTGGTTCTTTATTCTGTAGTAGATCATATCACAACTTTACGGGAGAGCAGAGAAAGAATACTGACGCTATAATATAGTAAGCTTTAGTAACACGATAATATAGACACAACTGGATGTAACTGTGAGTACTACAACTTGGATTTAACGAAAGCCGTTTAGATCTTTGACCAGGTAATGGCGACTCTTTTGAAAGAAATGGAGAGTATGAGAATTCAATATGTAATATTTGTAGTTTCGTGTGGAGAAAAAACTAATTGTGAACCAACGGTTCAAGAACAACTCAAGTTGTTAATGTAAACTTTGCCGACTTCATAAAAGAAATACGAAAGACATTTTGAATCGAAGAAATATAACATACAAGTTTGCAAGCGGAGACAAAGAAACCTAACGTAACCAGACTAAAAAGGAATCGTTTAACGCGTAGCGATCGCAGTTCAGTGGTCGAGGTGCTTGTGCGAATACACGTTGTATTTTTTTTAACTTTAGGATTTTTGATGGACATTGATAATAATAATAGTTATCATTATCTCGTAGAAGATTAAAAACTAGGAGCTAATTATCGCTCAGGTCATACCATTACAAGCAGAAACGTGACATTTGGAAATAATATTTCGATTTCGTTTAATGTTGCTCACGACAAGAGGATTTTCTCATCTCGTTTCTAAAACAAATAAAATAACATGAGGATTGACATTTTACATTCGAGACAGGTCATGGCTAACTCAAAATTGTCGTCTCTCTTTGGAGATGAGAATCAAGACGAGACGAAAATTATCGTAAACTTTTCCCGTTTTGTCTCGATTCTCGAAATAGTGTATGTCCATTCTTTAAGTAACAATTGCTCTGTAGACTGCATCTCATAGGCTATTTCGTTACATTGTATTTCAGAGCTCATTGAATTATGCTCTGTGAAGGTATTTTGTAGCAAAGCTTTTATATTTACCTCTGCATATCCTAAAAATTAGTTTATCATATGCCTTACTGTTGCGTGATATTCAGTTATATTTATTACAGTTATTTTCCTTAAAACATACGGTAAAATACTTCCTACATGAAACTTCAATGGAACGTTCTAGTTAAAAATGTTGGTAGTTGCAGAGGTGTGTCTTGAAGGTACGGAACCCTTTCCTCGAAATCTCTACCTTCAAGTAAGTTTTGCCAAATTTCAGGGCAAGTTTAAAACTTTTATTATTATTATTATTATTATTATTATTATTATTATTATTATTATTATTATTATTATTATTATTATTATTATTATTATATCAACAATGTGTATAATCTTTAAAAGATATACGGTTTGTATCTGAATAGTAGAAGCTAATTGACTGTCGATCTCGGCGTCATGAAGTCTTCAGGAGGCAAGCACATCGGTCACGTTCTGGGTTTGAGTTCCGAAGGGGCAAATATTCGGGCTCGAGCCAAAAGTTGTTAAAAGTTAAAGGCTTCAGCCAATATCATTACATGAACATATTTGGAACGAACCAATAATGTTTCTGTAGTGATATTTCCAACAAAGTGCATGTCGTAGTTAATTTATTCGTTGATCTAGAGACAATTTAGTGCCCATTAATAAACTAAATAACATACAATGGAGTAAAATTACAGAAATAATATCGTATTATACAGTAATTTCGCCGTGCAAGTTCAATAGTATAATAATAATAATAATAATAATAATAATAATAATAATAATAATAATAATAATAATAATAATAATAATAATAATAATAATAAATTTTCATCGGCCCTGCGCGGAAAGTGAGAATTAAATCAATCACATGTTTAGTCAAGGTAAGGAGAAAAGCCTAAACTGAATAAGACATTGAAGCGGGTCTAAATAAAGGACGACACCGAAAGAGGAATCCAGAAACAGCAGGTAAACGAAGAAGAAAGGATAGAAATTGTTCAAGTGGAAACATAAAATAGAAATACGGATAGGGATGAGCACGAGTCGATCCAAAATTCGACTCGACTCGAGTTCAATTCGAGTCGAGTCAAAGGTAATTTTTTGAGTTGAGTTCCGAGCCTAGTCCCTGTTTTCGAGGTCGAATTTCGAGTTGAGTTGAGTTTGATAATGGCTCGCTCGTTCGTTTAGCTCGATTTAACTCGTTTTGAAATAATGGCCTGATTAGACTGGAAAGCGAAAGCCATGAGAAATGTAAGCAGTAACGTGGAATACTTTTAGTGTTGCTCAAGACAGGGGTGCGTCTCGTCTCGTAATTTTAATGCATCTCGTGGGACAATTTTAGTGTATCTCGTTTCGTCTAGATAACGAGAAGACAATAGTTTTTTTTTATTATCACGAGACAGCCTCAAATATCGTAATCACCAATATAAGTATATACTGTAGTTCTTAAAATCAAGGCTGAGACCTGCACGGCCGAATTCTTGAGCCCAAGCAGAAGACCAACTCGGGTAGTGATATCAACCGGCTCGTCTCGTATCAACTGAGCGAACAGCTCGAGTCAGCTCGGTTGGGATGAGCCGTCGGCTCGGCCCAATTGAGCCGATGGGTCGAGCTTTCTCGGTTGGGATGGGTCACCTACTCGGCTCATGCGAACCGGTTCGAGCCAGCAAAGTTGAAACTAAACCATCGGCACGTTTCGACTCAGCTCAACTAAGCCGATGGCTCAAATCGGCTCGGTTGGGTGAGCTGTTGGCTCAGCTCACTTCTCGGTTCGGTTCGATAGTGAATGAGCTGTAAGCCGAGCCGCTCGAGCCGTTGAGAAGCCTACACCCGGTCCCAGCTGTTTTGAACATGTTTGGCTGAAACCTATAACTTTTAAAAATTTTTGCTCGAGCCCGAATACTTGTCCCTTCGGAACTCAAACCCAGAACGTGACCGATGTCCTTTCCTCCTGAAGACTTCTCGACGACCGAGATCGACAGTCACTTAGCTTATACTATTCAGATACAAACCGTATATCTTTTAAAGATTATACACGGTGTTGATATAATAATAATAATAATAATAATAATAATAATAATAATAATAATAATAATAATAATAATAATAATAATAATAATAATAAAAGTTTTAAACTTGCTCTGAAATTTGGCAAAACTTACTGAAAAGTAGAGATTTCGGGGAAAGGGTTCCGCACCTTCAAGACACACCTCTGCAACTGCCAACATTTTTAACTGAAACATTCCACTAAAGTTCCATGTAGAAAGTATTCTACTGTATGTTTTAAGGAAAATAACTGTAATAAATATAACTGAATATCACACAACAGTAAGGCATATGATAAACTAATTTTTAGGATATGCAGAGGTAAATATAAAAGCTTTGCTACAAAATACCTACACAGAGCATAATTCAATGAGCCCTGAAATAGAATGTAACGAAATAGCCTATGAGATTCAGTCTACAGAGCAATTGTTAGTTAAAGAATGGACATATACTATTTCGAGAATCGAGACAAGACGGGAAATGTTTACGATTCTTTTCCTCTCGTCTCGATTCTCATCTCCAAAGAGAGACGAAAATTTTGAGTTAGCCTTGACCTGTCTCGAATGTAAAATGTTAATTCTCATGTTATTTTATTTATTTTAGAAACAAGATGAGAAATTCCTCTTGTCGTGAGCAACATTAAACCAAACCGAAATATTCTATCCAAATGTCACGTTTCTGCTTGTAATTGTATGACCTGAGCGATAATTAGCTCCTAACTTTTAATCTTCTACGAGATAATAATAATAATTATTATTATATTATTATTACTATTATTATTCCTGAATATTTGATAGTTCAAGTATTGAAACATCCGAGTATTCAAATATCTGAATATAATAAAACGTATGTAATCTCCGATCAATCGCCATCAAAATTCCTAAAGTTAAAAAAATTACAACGTGTATTCGCACAAGCACCTCGACCACTGAACCGCGATCGCTACGCGGTAAACAATTCGTTTTTAGTCTGGTTACGTTAGGTTTCTTTGTCTCCGCTTGCAAACTTGTATGTTACATTTCTTCGATTCAAACTGTCTTTCGTATTTCTTTTATGATGTCGGCAAAGTTTACATAAATAACTTGAGTTGTTCCTAAACCGTTGGTTCACAAGTTTTCGGAAGCGGAACTTTCACTTTCCGTATTTCGGAAAATTATGGAATTCAGTTAAACTCCCTAATTCAGAAGAATTCCGGAACTCGGGAAAAATCCGGAATTTAGAAAATTCCGGAATTGAGAAGAACTGCGGATTTCGAAAGAAATCCGGATGTTTTCGAATTCCGGAATATTATTTTCCGAATTCCGGAATTTTCCGAATTCCGGAATTTGTCCGGTTTTACTTTCGGGAGTCCGGAAAGTAATAATTCCGGAATTGGCTATCCTTAGTTTCTACTTAACTTTTCAGAACACTAAGCTTGTAGCTGTCTACAAACAAACAAGTAATGCAAAGCATTTCGTATCCTGCAATACGTCATGTATTAAAATCCGACAGCAGTTTCAGTATCTAACCAGAAATTGCATGTATCTAGCTCCTGGAAGGCGGAAGCTGAGGTATGAAGAATTGTATTGTGTCTTATACAACCCTGCAAACCACTGAATATCTAAACGGCTTTCGTTAAATCCAAGTTGTAGTACTCACAGTTACATCCGTTTGTGTCTATATGATCGTGTTACTAAAGCTTACTATATTATAGCGTCAGTAAGTCTCTGCTCTCCCGTAAAGTTGTGATACGATCTACTACAGAATAAAGAATCAATTATCAATTTAACCAAGTTGTATTACTACACATCTGCTGCCGCCTCTGTCAATCTCGTTGACAAGACATATTTGCTTTTTTATACTCCTTTCTTCGTTTACTGAACTAAACAGTAACTATTCTGAAATATACTACTGCGCATGCCTCGTAGATAAATATTTCTGATGCCAATAGTTTCCATTTTTTCCAAGGAATGTTCTTTTTCTTATTCCCAGCTTGACCCTTTTATTACATTATATGAAGAGTATGTAGGTCTAAATACCTCATGTATTACATAGAATGTAGGTTTAACTCTTCCAGCAAAGAAGAAACATGTGATCATAGTATACAACCCACAAAAGTGATAGCTGGCAATACAGTGATCGTAATTCCTAATCGAGCGGTGTCCTCCCTGCTGGTCTAGTGGCTAGCACGTACGCCTTTGTTGTATGATTTCCAGGGTTCGATTCCCGGCGGGAGTGAATCTATGATTTTTAACTGTTCTCGATGTTTCTGTGTTCGTGTCCCTGTCGTTATAAATTATTAGAAAAAAACAAGTTAAACGAGTGAAGCAAGTAAAATTAGCAATAAGTAAGTTACTAAAACACGTTCGGTGAGTCAGTTAAAAAAAAAAAGTGGACAAAGCACTGGCTTTTCGCGCCGCCCATGTGAGTTTGAATCTATCTTGGCTTGATTTTTTATCCATTTGAGAGAAAGTATTGTTCCTTTTCGGTAAGGTAGTCGCTCTTTTCGTATTTTTCGCTGTCGCTCACAGTTAAACTGGCTATTCTTATTCATTCTACGAATGATGGATCTTCTCTTTGGTTTTATGTCAAACATGCTCACGTAATGAAAAGACGCTGTCGATAATAATAATAATAATAATAATAATAATAATAATAATAATAATAAGAAGAAGAAGAAGAAGAAGAAGAAGAAATATTAGTAGCTAACTCGTATGTGTATTTAGACAATATAATTTTATATTATTACGTGGAAATAAGTAAGGCTCGCTGGCGGCCGCCCCCCGAATTTTTTCGATGCGCCTTATGGGTCCACGGTGTCCAACGTTGGTCCCATCCCACTATCACCTCCTGTTCTCTCGATATAAGTTATCGACGTTTTTGCCTAAAGAAGGCTCTGCCGTGGCCCCACGACTCCCCATTGACAATGACTTTTCGTTCATTTTGCATTGAAATCGCTTATTTTTCTGAGTACTATGAGTGCATACTGTCCAACATTGCTCTCATCACTATACAATTTCCCGTTCTCTCGATATAAATTGCTAATATTTTGTTTGTAAGAGAGATAATGGCGTTACAATCATTACGTTTGAAGAAGAATTGAGGAAGATATTGCCTTGCCACAAACACCTATTATTATTATTATTATTATTATTATTATTATTATTATTATTATTATTATTATTATTATTATTATTAATATTATTATTATTATTATTGTTTTACTTACCACTAATGTTGCCTACCTTTATTTGAATTGCAATGTGTTACTAAAAAGCAAATCAAGTAACACTCCTCGCCATTCACGCTCCCGAACTCGAAATACATGAGGCCCGGATTCGATTCACGGCGGGAGCTCATGTGGTTCGGATTCCACGTTAATCAGTAGGTCCACGTCTCATATAGCCTCGCTGCTGAAAAGGGACGTTAAACTCAAAATCAACTCAACTCAACTCGAAATACATGATTTACAGTTCTCTGTGTTAGAGGAAAGCACATTTATTATATTATTCTTTCAAATACCACGTTTCACAAGTTACTTCACTTTCAAGGTGTAATTTCATATCATCACTAACAATCTTCTTGTTCCGATACGAAAATAACCCCCTCCTGCAAAAAAAAAGCCTGACCGGAGCGAAAGGGTGTGAACCTTCTTTAGGCGATTAATCGGGTCCAATATTTCAATATAAGAGGATAAGCCTTGCACACAAATATTTCAGTAAAAGAGGAAAAGTTAATCAAACTTTCTGAATACCTATTTATGGGCGAAATTTGGTTCCCTTGGAACTTTTTAAGAGTTTGAAGGGCCGCCATTTTGAACATTTTCATCTGATTATTGTGGTTAACGAACGCATCAAGATATTTCAACAATTAATGTTTGTGCCAAGTTTCGTCTCAATCCGCTGAAAATTAGGGTGGTTATGGCATTCACAAATAGCGTTATATATATACAGATTGATAGAAAATTGACAAACACACACACAGAGAAAAAGTGTTTTGCTCCCTTCTCGCACCTGTGGTGCGTCAGAGCTAAACCGGGCCCCTTTGCTAAACGTATTGACCAGCCTAACCTAAACATAAGCCTCTTACTTGCTAACGTAGAAACGTGGTCGGGAGGTGTAAGGCATGTAGAAATTGTATTTTTAGTAACCATGAGTATGGTGCATTTCCATTTTTTTCTTTTTACTTTTTGCAGCTACTTCGGAACGTTCAATTTTTATTCTTCACTGATCGCAAATGGCGTTTATATTCAAAATAAGAGAAATTTTGGTGGCATTTGTTCGGATATTCTTCGGTTTCGAAATGAAGAAAAGAATAAAAGCAATACGCAAATACAAAAAGTATTATCAGTACTAAAAATTACCAATAATAGTTGCTACGAAAAACTAAATACGACCTCTTTTACACTCTCATGAGCTGTATGTATTATCAACAAAAAAATTTAAAAATGTCCTTGATTGGGATACGAACTTACGACCTTTACATCTGTAAACTAGCACCTTAACCACTACACCTTTTTTTTTTTTTTTTTTTTAATAACTTTATTTCCATCGAAATACAGAGAAATATACAAGGATATTTACTATTCACAGCCTCACTGAAAGTGTAAAATATTATTCAAGATAAAAACATTATTCAAGAAAAAAAAACTGACCGGTTCAGTTCATTTTTTGTTTGTGGGTTACATCATAAGAAAGTGTGGGAGCTATTGCAGATAAGTAGTTGGCAAAATACTTTCGTTTACATACAGGAGAGAGCTTCATTGCCTGGTATGTTAAATACATCTCATACATTTCAAGACACAATGGTCGTGCTGTTACAAGAATAAACATGATAGTTTGTACAGTAAACCAGATCACAGCATTATGTTTATAGCTAGGAAAGTAATGAAAATCTGGAAATAATATGACATTATGTACGCTAAAAACAGTTTGTGAGGTACGACATATTCTACGAAGTATAGTGCTAAAAGCCTGCCAAATGGGTGGTATGTCAAAACAGTTATGGAATCGATGTTCAAGAGTGTCTATCTGATTACAATAATAGCATACATTTGTAGAGGTGATTCCTAGATTAAAGAGCCTAGCAGACGTTTCATATACATTATTAACAATAAAATACCACATTTCTTTCTGTTTGTGAGTTAAAAACTTGGCAGTTATGTTTTTCCAGATGTTACTCCAGTTTTTGCATGGCACGTGAAGCATGACGTGTGGCGTAACAGATACCCACGTGCTCTGATAGTGCCAGTATATTTCTTTGACTGACCTAATTTCGATCTGCTGTCGTGCGACTATTGCATACAGCATATCAAGTACTACATCGCGAAGGTGAGGGAATTTAATCGCCCAAGGAAAGATAGGAATCGGAAGCACAAGGTCAATACACTGAAAACAGACATTGAAAACCGTAGCAGTAATCGAATCGGGGTGGGAACAAACCATACGACAACTTCTATGCACAAGCAGAGCACGTGACTGAATTCCAATATCCATGAACTCTATTCCTCCTTTTGCTGCAGGCAAAAGTAATTGTGTTTGACCTACTCTTAAAGCTTTATTATGCCAGAGAAAAAACAACGCCTGACTGTTTAAAGACTTATAGATAGGCTTTGGTAACGGGAAAATCTGTGCAGAATGCCATAGTAAGCTAAACACAGTAGTTTTAAGAAACAAATTTCTGCTGAAAAGACTAAGATTACGTGATTTATGCGTTATTAAAATACTTCGGATCTTAGAGGCTATGGCTTCATATGTTTTCGTGCTAGTCTGTTGTAAAGTAGGATACCATACAATACCAAGTATTTTGATTGATGGAACAGTGTCAAACGTTCTACTATACAGAGACTGATATTGTTCATGTAAACACAATATTTTTGTTTTTGCTTTATTAAGTTGCGCGCCTGAGGCGTGTTGATAAAGGTTTAGTAACTTCTGTATACATTCCAGATCTGCGTCATTGCGTAATATATAGTGTGTGTCATCAATGTATGATTGCACTGCTAGACTGTTGTTATACACAGGAACACCAGGGAGTAGGCGGTGTGCCGCATATACAAGAGGCGCTAAAGATAAACTAAATAAAATACTAGACATTGTGTCCCCTTGTAGAATACCATTACAAACAGAGATGGGAGCACTTAAACCTCCATTTAGCTTTAACCTGGTAATTCGTTTCGTATATATTCCTTTGATAAGAGAAATGAAAAGGTCACCAAATCCATATTTAGCTAAAACTTGGAAGAGATAATTGTGATTAATTCTGTCAAAGGCCTTGGAGTAATCGGTGGATAAAATAGCTACCGAAGAAGGATCGGCGGACTCATGAAAGGAAATAAAATCTCTGAGATTGGATAAGGCCTTATAAATAGGGTTATTGTGGCCAAGACCGTATTGGCAAGGACTTAACAGCTTTTCAAGGTATGTTTTCATTCTGATCGTCAGACAACGAGTTAATAGTTTTAGGTCCGTGCACAAGAGACTTAGTGGCCTGAAATTTGTAACACTAGATGCTGATGAATGTTTGGGGACCAAAACAGTAATGCCCGTTCTGAGAGACTGGCCTAAAACAAAATGTGTGCGGTATTCATTAAAAAGGTCGGTGAGAAAAGGAGCTAAAATATCTATAAATGTAACATAGAATTCTAGTGGTAGAGAATCAATACCTGTGGACTTTCCTAGTTTCCCTAATCGGATGGACTGTTTGACCTCGTCTATTGTGAACGGACCCGATAGACACTCTCGATCATCATCCGTTAAAACAGAGGGAATATACTCTAGTATAGAAGAATCAGTACAACTAGTAGGAGGTTGAGCATATAATTGTTTATAATAATCAAGAAAACAAGTCATGACGTTTACGCCCTCATACACACGGCCATCGTCACCCTTAATTTTAGAAATCAATTTTTGTCTGCCCCGTGTGCGCTCCTTGCGTATTTGGTGGATACTTGCCTGTTCAGTGTCATCATATTGACGTGTTTTGCTACGAATCATAAAACCTTGCATACGTCGTTTATGCAGCGTTAATAAATGAGCTTTGATCTGCTGAATTTGAGGTCGGACTTGACCCCCGCGTTGTTGTTCTATCATGTAATCTCGCAATAGACCAGTATAGTAGTGATATTGCTGATAATGATCGGCGTTTCTAGTTCGACAATATTGTTTGGTCACAGAGCAAAAAGTTCGTTTAACACGGTTTTCCCAAAATTGCATGAGAGAACCTTTGTAGCGTTGTTTCACATGAAGGAGGCCTTTCCATTCAGCATGTATCAGAGCTTCATATTCGGGCTCACGTAAAATTGACGTATTAAAGTACCACAATGGGCTACGTTTGAGAAATTTGTGGGCTGGTAGTTTGATGGTCATGAGTACAGCATGATGATCACTAAAACAGACTGGGACCACAACCATGTGTTGAACCTGATGTATAAGAGTGCGACTGATATAGAATTTATCCAATCTTGAGGAACTCGTCCCTGTAAAGAAAGTATGGCCAGGCGTGGTTGGAAATAAGTGTCGCCACACGTCGACTAGATCATAGGTGGCAATTAAATTGGACAGACTGGCTGAGAAGGTATAATTTGGGGTCATATCTATTGGTGCCAAAACAGCATTAAAGTCTCCGGCTAATATACAAGGAGAAGAACCATTATGTAACGCTTGAGCAAGCTCAGTATTAAAGAAACTATTGCGCTCTCGTGCATGATTCGAACCGCTTGGAGCATATGCTGTACACAGGCGTATATTGTCTAGTGTTCCTAAGGTGATACGTTCAGTAGGCATTTGGAGAAGCGCTTGAAAGTCAATATCACTGCGGTATAGAATAGCAGTTCCTAAACCATTTTCAGTGAAGCGTGAAACACATGAATAATTAGGGATGTCTGGAAAATCGGGTACTGCCACCTCCTGAGCAAACAGAATATCAACTTCTTCCTGATATATAAAATCTCGTAGTGCGTGTAATTTGACCGGAGAAGCAAGACGATTTAAATTGACTGTGGCAAAACGAAAACTAAACATTACAAAAAATATACAAAGTAAATACATGAAAGTAAAGCAATGCGGGAACAAGAACATGTGTAAAGTAGAAACAAGGAGGAAATATATAAACAATATAAATTATTGACACCAAAGATGGGCAATGCACTATTCGCCGTCTGATTGAACAACAGATTTCAACTTTTTGGTCGAAGCTCGTGTTTTCCTAACATTGTGACCACTTGTTGTTTCATCACTGCGGTTACCTTTAGAATTTTTAGACACTGCACTACTGTTGAACTGAAGTTGAGTTAACTTGCGCTTTTCGCAGGATGCTACACTCAGATCGGAATCACTTATGGTATCACTAGTAGCATCTTCAAAACCAGTGGTGTCAATGGAACCAACTGCGAGAGGAACGCTTGAAGGGGTAGCACTGTGCCCCTCTATTGTATTTCTATCACCTACCTCAGAGTTTAGTAGAAGTGGCTGGTCAGTCACAGGAACTGGAGATGGAACACCTGTCTCGTCAACATCGGGAGTAGGTGTCACTTCCATACTAGGTGATCTGTCAGCAATGGAAGGGTGGACGGGATGAATGTCGGGAACACTAGATGCAGCACTTGCAGGTGGCAAAATCGGGGACGACGCGGGTATGTGGGTATCCTTCTGTAGAACAGGAAATGCACTGTAACAACCGGTATCGGGAGCTGATGTTTCCACTGGAAGGTTGCACGGCATGCGGACACCTGGAGACACAGAAGTAGACCTGGGTAAAGGTGGAGTTCTCTTCTTAGGACAATCCTGTACAAAATGATCCTGAGAGTTGCAGACCGCGCAGGTCTGGATTTGACCGGCGTAACTGACAAAAAGACGTAAACCACAAACAGTAACAAAGGATGGAATGTTACGTTTAACAGTCATTTTGACGAGTTTGCGACCCGTGCGGGTGAGATAAATATGATCAGTAGAGTACTGTTCATCAGCAATATTCTGAATATCCCCATACTGGGAGAGTACACGACTTAACTGGGTATCACTAAGTTCCATTGGACATAAAGAGACTTTTACAACAACAACAGAGTTGTCTGCCAAATCAATGGGTAACACATGATCTCCATCAGTATTGGTATAAGTCACGGTGCCGTTGGTACCAGAAAGAATACGTTCACATAGCACTTTACTAACTAGTTTGATGTACAAAAGTTTACGAATAAAGTCCAGTTCTATACTTAACACTTGGTCAATTGTTAACTTGAAAACACTTCTAATCCATTCATGAATATGAATAGACGTAGGCTTTTGACGCACAGTTACGAAATTAATTCGGAGCGTATTAGACCTCATACAACTCATATTGCTTACACTCGACGTTACACGTCAACTACAGAATATATAAATATATATATATAAATGTTGTTGCTCACAAGTGAAACAAAGGACTTGTAATACACACTTCACCAAATAACTAAGGCACAGAAAAAAAAATCAAACTGCACTATTCGACAAAACAAAGCAGATACAATAGTACAGCACGGACAGAGAGGCGATGTTATGCGCCCCGTGTCTCAACGCGAACTTCACCGAGATCATGGCATTCTGAATGTTTAGTTATCGGCGTATTTGCTGTATTTGTGTTTTATGTTCCCACTTCGATTTTTTTACTCTTTTTTCTAAGTTTAACAGCTGTTTCTGGCTTTCTCTTTCGGTGTCGTACTTTATTTACACTATGCACTATTGGTATTCAGAGCTTGTGCTCCTCTGTAATGTCTTATTCAGATTAAACTTTTCTTTTTGCCCCTCAGTAAATATTTGATTGATTTAATTCTCATACTCTCTACGGGTGGAGCGCAGGAATGTCAGACTCGAAAATTAGGTGTACATTTACTTTCCTGACAGATAATACAATACGAAGCAAAAAACCTGCAACATGAAAGTTTAAGTTCATTGTGAAACTACGCCTAACAACATAGGCAACCAACCTAACGTCTTTGTGGCACTGATCACGCCAGGATAACCATCGGCTTCGTCCCCCTGCGAACTTCGTTTGGAGCAAGAAATGCATAGACCACGTGACTACAAACCACAAATTTCTCACAAGATGGAGTAATAGATTGAGGTTCTTCTCATTTCTCTTCTCATTTTACATCCTCAGTTTTAAAGAGAGAGAAAGAGAAAAAGTCCAACGTGATAAAAATTAAATAAAGAGGAATATGCGAAATATAAAGGAAAAGAAAACGTGCGCATATGTTGACAAATGACACATGCACTTCAAAGGAGACCACCACAAATTTTGCTATCAACCATATTATAATAAATGTGAGAATCAGCAAACCACAAATACATAATTACACACAATAAGTGTTATATAACACATATTTATTTAAACAAATAAAAATGCTCGCAGAAAGCTGAAAACTTCTTTAAAATCTCAACCATAACTGAAAGAAGAGACTACTTCTCTATTGTTTTTCTTCGTAGCATCCATCTACATGGAGAAATGAGAAAGAGAGAACATCTTAAGAGATTCGCACGTATACAACATCGGAAACTGCTAAATGGAAAAAAAATAGAGTCTTTGTATGAGATTCGAACGCAGAACCATAGCATTAGTAATTCCACACTCTATCGATGTAGCTAGTCTGACACTAATTCCCTATTCCTCCATCATTACCTATGAAAAATGGAATGGAGTCTGCAGAAAAATAGGCCTAACATGTCCATGACAGACCGCCTATAACCTATGTCTAGTTGGTACTTTAAAAAGCTAGCTATACACGTGCATAGAAAAGTAAAAGCAAATGAGTAGTTAGTACATATCACTTTGTCTGTCTCACTCTATCTCTGACTATAGAAATCGAGGAAGAAGAAAAAAGTATAGAGGTGAGAACACAGGAGAACAAGCAAAAATAAAAGTTGCAGGAAACTGAATATCAAGGAGAGAGAGAGAGACAGACAGACAGACAGAGAGAAAATTAGAGGGAACTGAGCAAATGATTTAATATACATCCGAAAAGAAGGTTCATAACTGTGCTATACATTTAATGTATTGAATACTCTGTTTCTTCTAAATTACTTGCTAGTTGACAAATATTAATTTGTAAAAACGTAGCAAATTCCCGCGTTGTCATGTTTTCTTACTGTTTCAGTAATAGTGAAAAATGTAGTTTATGCAAAATAATAAATTACTACTTTTCCCACAACAACCATGTAGTTGTTGTTGATGATTTTGAGTTTAACGTCCGTTCAGCAGTGAGGCTATATGAGACGTGGACCTACTTATTAACGTGGAACCCGAACCATATGAGCTGCTGCCGGGAATCGAAGCAACCATGCAGTGTTGGTAAGAAATTTCGAAGCAAAAGAAAAAAAAACTGATCAGCAAAATACATAAAACGATAGTCGTCAAACTATTACTTAAAGAGAATTTATTGTAAAATCAATAGATTCATGTGGCGGTATATAGTCGCAAAGTGATTAGAAAACTTAATATTAAACTGTCGATCACATCGTTTTACTTATTTGAATTCAATGTCGAATAGGTTCGGTTTTAGCTCTAGATTTCAGCGTTCTCACTTCGATTCTTAACTTGTTGGAAATATGCACTAATCGAAATTATAAAATTATACGAAATTTAACTAGCTAAAAGAAGAGAATAACATAAAAATCCGGATTAGAGTACAGTATTGCAATAAACATGTGTATTTTGTTTAGGGTTTCCAAGTCATAGCTTATAGTAATTATAGAAAAACATTCGTTGTGAAAGCACAAGAGAAAAAAAAACAGAGAATAGACACAAACCTCAGGAGGGTTTGAACACGAGAAGGCGGAGGTAGTAGACTAGCCTACTAAACCGCTTGGTTATATCTTAATTCTCTCGTACGTTTTAATAAATATTGTCTAGAGTATTTGCACTTTACTTGTTTCTGGTTTGTTGTTTGTCATATAATGCATACGAGTGGCGAATAATAGAATAGAACTGTTTTATACGAGTATAAACAAATTTCCCGGATAAGTCGTAATCTTATATGTATCTAAATTGCACAAATAAATCTGATTAAAGCTGTAAAGTGCTTCGGGGGTTTTGATGGAAGTAAGCTGTTGCATAGTTACGAGTTTGTGTTTATGCTCACCACTGGATGGAAGTTATGTTCTTGAAAGATGGTAACTGCTACTATATTCTAATGTATTGGATTTTAAAACATTGGAAAATATTTTGTTACTAACAGTGAGTGAGTATTTTTGCGTGCAACAACAGTTGATTACAGGCACATCTACTTCTTCTGCGCATGCCTTTCATAATACGACATCATGTATTGCAATATTGTGCATTATCCTATATTCAAAGACGTTCTAGCGCTTTTACTTTGGTGTGTAAGAATGGCGCAATATGATCATTCTGTACGTGAGAGTGTTATCGCTCTTATTGAACATGCGGGATTGAGTGTTCCTGAAGCAGACACTCGATTAGGCGTGCATCGTGCAACAGCGTTCAGGTGGTGGAAAAAATATGAGGAAACTGGAAGTCTAACTCGAAAATCTGGAAGTGGTCGGCCACGAGTGTCCTCACCGACGCAAAACCAACGATTAGTTGATCAATGCTGTCGACAGCCTTTCATGTGTGCCCTACAACTGCAGCAGTCTACCGCCTTTCCAGGTGATGTAACTAAAGTTCGACGGCGACTTCGGGCCGCAGGCTTAAGGTCCTTCCGGGCTGCTGTTAAGGAGAGATTGACAGAAGATCACAAAGTAGATAGACTGGCGTTTGCGGAGCTAAATATTGCTCGTCACTGGAACACTGCTGTCTTTACATATGAGAAAATATTTTCCACTGGAAACGTTGGGCCGACACATGTGTATCGTCCATCTGGAAGACGGTTTTATCCACAATATATGGCCCGGCCCGTTCAGCGCGAATGGGCCATTCACTGTTGGGGGTGGATATGCAAGGCTGCAAGTGGAGGTGGTATCCATCGAATTATAGGCCGACTTAATGGTCAAAAATATGCTGATCTTCTCGACTTTATGCTCCCTGAAATAAAAGCACATGTTGGTGACGACATACTCCAGCTACAACAGGACCATAGTTCCGTGCATGATTCCGCTGTGGTTCAATCATGGATCCAGATGCAACCTGATCTCGAGCTAGTCGAATGGGTACCTCGAGGTGCTTATTTGAATCCCATTGAAAACATGTGGGCTGCTGTTGTAAGTGAACGTTGGTCGGACAATCCACCGAGAACAGCTGAAACTTTATGGGAGCAAGTTGAAGAAGCTTGGGGACTTTGTTGCACTCCACGTTTTATCGCTCGCCTTGTTAATTCAATGGGTCGGCGATTAGAAGCCGTAAGGGAAGTCAATGGCGAATATACACGATATTAAATATAATACCTTCTACACCCTTCCCAGCCCTATTCAGGGATACTTAATTGCAACCAAATACAGTATATGAATATGTACGAGTACTTTCCTGGGTATCGCTGCAATACTCTCACTATTAGAATCTGTTGATAACGTTAGGGTTGATCGGGAAGTATCATTTGTGGAGTAGTGGTTAGAAGACTAGTTTTCCATTCAGCAGACTCGTGTTCGAAACTCAGTCCCATACCCTATTTTTTCAGCATGTATTTTTGTTATATGGGTTAATACACTCTACAATATACAATGAAAATTACGATAATATGTTTAGGATTCAAGTATGGAGTTCTGTCAATAGTTTGATAATTGTAATAAGGTAAATCGGATGACAATAATCTATGAAAATTCATCTTTATGATATTGTTGGCTTTTATATATGTGGGTATGAACCTTTATTTCGTTTATTTAATTTATATTATTATTCCGGGAATGCAATAGTTCTTCAAGAGTTAACATGTAATAATGAACAACACGTATTCATGCTTATATATATCGTGCTTGTTCGAGTGTAATAAATCTTTCGCAAAGAGCACTTTCTTTTTGTTTGGGCTAACAATCTTTTTAAGCTTTTAGATACGATGACATCATTGAATGAGACCATTCCCGAAACATATGGAAGAAATCATAATAGTAGAGAACATATTTCGTTTCTGGACAACTGCCTTTATTCGAATCGCAATTTTATGCATAGTCAAAATCATTTAAATAATGCTTTCCACTCTTAGAGTACTTGGCGTATAATTATTATGCAACTATTTACTGACTTTCATCAAAATGATTTTAGTCTTATAAGATTGTAGTCTTTTCTGGGGGTTCTCCCATTTCGTCCCACTTACTTCATTCCAACATTTAAATCATTTCTCACCATCATCGTCTCCTTTAGCCTAATCGGCATAATTATGAGACGTATAACTTAAAGGTTTCACTTCATTTGTCTTGTATTTTACATAAAAAATAAAGGACCGATAAATAAAAACACGACCGGAGTATGATTTGAACCCATGATTTTAACAGTAAACATTCCACTGATTAGCACTGTAAAAAACTTGACTATGCATGGCACTCACTCTTGTTTCACTATGACAAACGATTGAAGGTATCATGAATAAAATATACTCAAGTTTGACTTAACTAGCGTTTGTTTGAAGTTTTACGTCCCTTTTCATCAGCAAGGCTAACTACAGGCACGTAGCCAGGATTTTGTGAAGGGGGGTCCGTGATATGAAATACTGAGATCATCACACCGGGGGCTCGATCATTCTAATCTATTTTACTGGAACATATATTGTTTGGTTTTGTCAGAATTTCGTAACGGGGGGGGGGGGGCGTGAAATGAAATCCTGAAATCTCAGGAGCTTGATCAATGTAAACTACTTTACTATCGACATATAATGGTTTGTTATGACAATAAAATGGGGATATGTTGGTAAGTATTTTAATAACAATCTATGAAGAAATCTCGAGTAATAAAAGAATAAAAAAGTGTTGAAAAACATTTCCTTTCTTTGTTCATTCAAATATAACAATTTTCCTTTCATTATGATCTCAACTATTGTGAAAAGTGCATATTCACTATTATAAAAAGTACATACTCAATAATGTCTTGCAAAATATTTTACGATATCTGCGTTCCTTTTTCTGTTCAATCAAATGTTAATAGAACTCCTTTTCCATATAAACTTTTGTTTTTATTATTCCGTCAACTACTGTCGGTTCCAAATGGCAGGTTAAAGGCGCAGTAGAAAATTGTTTTTGAAATAACATGTTTGATACTGCAAGAATGCAATGACGATAAACTATGATAAAATATGTCCAAGCTGTTACTCAACGGCACTGTGCTTTCGGAAGCTTGAAATCTCCCTGACTAGTAGAGAAATTCTGAGAATTCTGTAACTTTTTTTGGATTTTCAAATTCCCTGACTCTTCGGGATATCGCGCTCACCTCGCCACCATGTATTGCAAATAATACAAATCTCATCATAAAAAAGAGTAACCAAAAGTTTCCTGTAGGTTTTGTTTTATTACTTTTGACGCTGACTCGTGTTTCGAACACGAGTCTGCTGAATGGAAAATTAGTCTTCTAACCACTACTCCACAAAGGATACTTCCCGATCAACCCTAACGTTATCAACAGATTCTAATAGTGAGAGTATTGCAGCGATACCCAGGAAAGTACTCGTACATATTCATATACTGTATTTGGTTGCATTTAAGTATCCCTGAATAGGGCTGGGAAGGGTGTAGAAGGTATTATATTTAATATCGGGTATATTCGCCATTGACTTCCCTTACGGCTTGTAATCGCCGACCCATTGAATTAACAAGGCAAGCGATAAAACGTGGAGTACAACAAAGTCCCCAAGCTTCTTCAACTTGCTCCCATAAAGTTTCAGCTGTTCGCGGTGGATTGTCCGACCAAAGTTCACTTACAACAGCAGCCCACATGTTTTCAATGGGATTCAAATAAGCACCTCGAGGTACCCATTCGACTAGCTCGAGATCAGGTTGCCCCTGAATCCATGATTGAACCACAGCTGAATCATGCACGGAACTATGGTCCTGTTGTAGCTGGAGTATGTCGTCACCAACATGTGCTTTTATTTCAGGGAGCATAAAGTCGAGAAGATCAACATATTTTTGACCATTAAGTCGGCCTATAATTCGATGGATACCACCTCCACTTGCAGCCTTGCATATCCACGCCCAACAGTGAATCGTCACATGACCCATTCGCGCTGAACGGGCCGGGCCATATATTGTGGATAAAACCGTCTTCCAGATGGGCGATACACATGTGTCGGCCCAACGTTTCCAGTGGAAAATATTTTCTCATCTGTAAAGACAACAGTGTTCCAGTGACGAGCAATATTTAGCTCCGCAAACGCCAGTCTATCTACTTTGTGATCTTCTGTCAATCTCTCCTTAACAGCAGCCCGGAAGGACCTTAAGCCTGCGGCCCGAAGTCGCCGTCGAACTGTAGTTACATCACCTGGAAAGGCGGTAGACTGCTGCAGTTGTCGGGCACACATGAAAGGCTGTCGACAGCATTGATCAACTAATCGTTGGTCTTGTGACGGTGAGGACACTCGTGGCCGACCACTTCCAGATTTTCGAGTTAGACTTCCAGTTTCCTCATATTTTTTCCACCACCTGAACGCTGTTGCACGATGCACGCCTAATCGAGTGTCTGCTTCAGGAACACTCAATCCCGCATGTTCAATAAGAGCGATAACACTTTCACGTACAGAAAGATCATATTGCGCCATTCTTACACACCAAAGTAAAAGTGCTAGAACGTCTTTGAATATAGGATAATGCACAATATTGCAATACATGATGTCGTATTATGAAAGGCATGCGCAGAAGAAGTAGATGTGCCTGTAATCAACTGTTGTTGCACGCAAAAATACTCACTCACTGTTAGTAACAAAATATTTTCCAACGTTTTAAAATCCAATACATTAAAATATAGTAGCAGTTACCATCTTTCAAGAACATAACTTCCATCCAGTGGTGAGCATAAACACAAACTCGTAACTATGCAACAGCTTACTTCCATCAAAACCCCCGAAGCACTTTACAGCTTTAATCAGATTTATTTGTGCAATTTAGATACATATAAGATTACGACTTATCCGGGAAATTTGTTCATAGTCGTATAAAACAGTTCTATTCTATTATTCGCCACTCGTATGCATTATATGAGAAACAACAAAACAGAAACAAGTAAAGTGCAAATACTCTAGACAATATTTATCAAAACGTACTAGAGAATTAAGATATAACCGAGCGGTTTAGTAAACTAGTCTACTGCCTCCGCCTTCTCGTGTTCAAACCGTCCGGAGGTTTGTTTCTATTCTCTGTTTTTTTTTTCTTGTGCTTTCACAACGAATGTTTTTCTATAATTACTATAAGCTATGACTTGGAAACCCTAAACAAAATACACATGTTTATTGCAATACTGTACTCTAATCCGGATTTTTATGTTATTCTCTTCTTTTAGCTAGTTAAATTTGGTATACTTTTATAATTTCGATTAGTGCATATTTCCAACAAGTTAAGAATCGAAGTGAGAACGCTGAAATCTAGAGCTAAAACCGAACCTATTCGACATTGAATTCAAATAAGTAAAACGATGTGATCGACAGTTTAATATTAAGTTTTCTAATTACTTTACGACTATATACCGCCACATGAATCTATTGATTTTACAATAAATTCTTTTTAAGTAATACTTTGATTACTATCGTTTTATGTATTTTGCTGATCATTTTTTTCTTTTGCTTCGAAATTTCTTACCAACACTGCATGGTTGCTTCGATTCCCGTGCAGCTCATATGGTTCGGATTCCACGTTAATAAGTAGGTCCACGTCTCATATAGCCTCACTGCTGAACGGACGTTAAACTCAAAATCATCAACAACAACTACATGGTTGTTGTGGGAAAAGTAGTAATTTATTATTTTGCATAAACCACATTTTTCACTATTACTGAAACAGTAAGAAAACAAGACAACGCGGGCATTTGTTACGTTTTTACAAATTAATATTTGTCAACTAGCAAGTAATTTAGAAGAAACAGAGTATTCAATACATTAAATGTATAGCATAGTTATGAACCTTCTTTTCGGATGTATATTAAATCATTTGCTCCGTTCCCTCTATTTTTTCTCTCTGTCTGTCTGTCTGTCTCTCTCTCTCTCCTTGGTATTCAGTTTCCTGCAACTATTATTTTTGCTTGTTCTCCTATGTTCTCACCTCTATACTTTTTTCTTCTTCCTCGATTTCTATAGTCAGAGATAGAGTGAGACAAACAAAGTGATCTGTACTAACTACTCATTTGCTTTTACTTTTCTATGCACGTGTATAGCTAGCTTTTTAAAGTACCAATTAGACATAGGTTATAGGCGGTCTGTCATGGGCATGTTAGACGTAGTTTTCTGCAGACTCCATTCCATTTTTCATAGGTAATGATGGAGGAATAGGGAATTAGTGTCAGACTAGCTACATCGGTAGAGTGTGGGATTACTAATGCTATGGTTCTGCGTTCGAATCCCATACAAAGACTCTATTTTTTTCCATTTAGCAGTTTCCGATGTTGTATACGTGCGAATCTCTTAAGATGTTCTCTCTTTCTCATTTCTCCATGTAGATGGATGCTACGAAGAAAAACAATAGAGAAGTAGTCTCTTCTTTCAGTTATGGTTGAGATTTTAAAGAAGTTTTCAGCTTTCTGCGACCATTTTTATTTGTTTAAATAAATATGTGTTATATAACACTTATTGTGTGTAATTATGTATTTGTGGTTTGCTGATTCTCACAATTATTATATATGGTTCATAACAAAATTTGTGGTGGTCTCCTTTGAAGTGCATGTGTCATTTGTCAACATATGCGCACGTTTTCTTTTCCTTTATATTTCGCATATTCCTCTTTATTTAATTTGCATCACGTTGACCTTTTTCTCTTTCTCTCTCTTTTAAACTGAGGATGTAAAATGAGAAGAGAAATGAGAGGAACCTCAATCTATTACTCCATCTTGTGAGAAATTTGTGGTTTGTAGTCACGTGATCTATGCATTACTTGCTCCAAACGAAGTGTGCAGGGGGAAGAAGCCGAAGGTTATCCTGGCGTGATCAGTGCCACAAAGACGTTAGGTTGGTTGCCTGTGCTGTTAGGCGTAGTTTCACAATAAACTTAAACTTTCATGTTGCAGGTTTTTTGCTCCGTATTGTACAATCAGCGACTAAAGTTCTTTCCGTTTCATGAAATTAGTTTTGTAAATAACTTCACAATGGAAGGACAATTTGAGTACTTTTCAATAAATTACAAAAAAAAAGTATAATTTTGGTGTTCGTCCCAGCCATACCACCGTTATTCCCAAAATAAATTTTATCAAACGTTAAGAACTTCTGTCGCTGATTTTACGTGAGAAAAGGGCTATCAAGATTATATATACACAGCATAGATCATTTATCTTCAAATGGAGCTCCCTAGTGGCTAAGTGTTTAGCGTACATGCCTTTGGAATTGAAGACTCGGGTTAGACTCTCGGCAGGAACTCTGTGGTTCAGATCCTACGTTAACCTGTAAATCTACTTCTCACATAGCCTCGTTGCTGAAAAGAACGCTAAAAGTAAAATCAAATATTAAAGCGATACTGCAACTTAATTTGTAATACTGAATGATACACGAAATCTCTGAAGCTATAGTGAGTACGTAGAAAGTTTTGTATACACGACTCCAAAAGTGCATTACCACCTGCAATTCTCCTTTTCCTGCAATAGCAGGCAACACAAAAAGCTCGGCGGTTGGGTTGGTTGCGAATTCGAAAGGCGTTGGACAAAACCTCAATTTTGTCACAAATATATCAGTGTGGCAAACTGCAAATAAGGGAATAAAACAAATTGTTAAGAATGACAATTTTATTATTGTGATGGAGTTGGTTGACATCAAAAGTTACAAAATGACTTACTTAAGCAGTTCAAACAAGATGAATGGTAAGAAACAGATATCAGAAGAAAGCATTTCACTCTTTCCCCCCGCCCCACCCAAAAAAGAAACTCATAAAAAGAAAAAGTTACATAATATAAAAGTTTCATATAAAAGCCTAACAGTACAAAAACAAATATCTTCACGAAACGAAAAAGAGACAAACACAGAATAGGGGACACCAGTGGCGTAGGAGACTTGCGGCCTTCCCATGCAAGATAAAGAGACAAGACCCTAGTTGTAAACCCCATTGTTATAATTATTATTATTATTATTATTAAAAAGTCGTTTCCTTTTCTAAATCTCTGACTCTGCCTCAGAGCATAAATGCATATAGCGATCATGTGTGCATCTTTTGTCAATTAGCGGTCCCAAAGGCCAAAAGGGATGGAAATATCCAAGGAAGAGAAACAAAAAACTTTCCTACGGTAAATTCTAGTTCAAAGTTCAAAGTACTTGCTTTTCCACGTGATTTTTTGTTTCTTTCTTCAGGGAACAAAAAAGTTCTAGCTCCTAAGAAATTACATCATATAATATTGCAAATTTGCAAGTGGATGTATTTACGTTGCAGTGTGTGGTAATAAAGATATTATGATTAGAAAACAATCTTGCAAAAAGTAAGTTTAATTTCTTCATCCATCGCAAGTCTTAGGAGACCTTTATACCTCGCATCCCCACTCCAGGAATATCGATATCGAAAATTTAGTATGATTATATTCATGTCCATATATTTGCGATATCGAATGTTGATATATGATAATATAGATATCGATGATAGCGATATATCGACATATAACAGGCCCAGATTCCGAGAAGTGATGCTTGAAATATACTGGAATCAACAATCAAACTCTAAATAAGTTTTTCATTTCCGTATCCAATGTTGAGGGGGAAGGGTGGGAGTCTACTTAGCTACAGAGGCCATATCAATTGTGTTCTCAAACCAGCCATTACACCAGCTATTATCAAAGTGTTAAGTCAGCCATTGTGTGCGAGTTACCCCAGTTCCATTTGAAGTTTGAATTGAAAACCTGAATTACAAAACATCCCAAGTCCACTCGTTTTCTTCGTATTTTTCGTTTTCTGTTTTTTATGTTAGCATCTATGTTTCAGGGATATTCACTTGCATAATACGTAAGTCCAAGTCAAAACTTAAAAAAAAAATCAAAATAATTTCAGCTAAAAAGAATAGCATTCCAAGTATAATCTTCTTGTCTTTCTTCTAAAAACAAAAAAAGTACTCCGGTGGACTTCGGATGTTCTGCAATTCAGATCTTCAATTTTATTTACAGTCTTTAACCATCTTTAACTCGCAGGCTCCTTGCTTTCATAAAAAGCATTTATTGTGTAGATTAAAATCAAAAATGAATTAATCTATATTCTTTGGAACTTATTGTTGCACCACACACATATATACAGCGTGTAACAAAAAGGTACGGCAAAATTTCAGAGGTGGATTCCTTATGGGTAGACAAGCAAAATCGTTCATATGACCATATGTCAGGAAATGTATCATTACAGAGTTACGGCCATTGAGCCGCCTAATGGTGGAAATAGTCCTATTCTGGTCGCTCCTTAATGTGACTCAATTTAAACCTCAATAACTCAGACCCTAATTAACCTAGGAAGATATTTTTGATATCTATGTATTTCTAAAGGACGATGCTTTCCGCCTATATATATAGGGTGAGTCAAAAGTCTTGGACACCTGCATAAGTTTTAAAATCGACGGGAAAAGTAAAAAGTGATGATGAGAAAAGAGGTCTTATGAGGGGCTGCAACTTTTGGAGTGTATGTCATTCATGGTCGCCATCTCGAAATCCGCCATTTTGGATTCAAGTATTTTTTAAATGGGAAAGTGTATGTCACATCAAATAACACTAGCTTGAGCTAAGAAATTTAGTGGTGTAATTTGTTTTTTTCTATCTTGTACAGTTTAGAAGTTATTAATGTTCAAAAGTGGGAAATTACCTTGATACTGACCCAGTTCTCTCTGTTCCAGGTGATCTAAAATAGGTCTGACACGTGAACAGAAGATCGAAATCATCCTTATATCAGTGGAACGCAGCTACCGAACAATAGCAGCTGACTACAACCGACGGCACTCAGACAGAGAACCGGTATCGCACAGCACGGTGGCTCACGTGATCACCAAATTCCGAGAGACGGGCTCTGTTCAAGATAGGGCACGTAGTGGGCGACCAAAGACTGCCACCAATGACGAAACTGCAACGGCGGTTGTTGCGTCGTTTGTGAAAAGTCCCACACGAAGTACCCGTCGTGTGTCCCTAGCATGTCCAATAAGCCAATCCTCCGTTATCCGGATATTGCACACTAATCAGTGGCATCCTTACAAGCTGCACATGCAACATAAACTGAACGAGGATGACCCTGACCGCCGCTTGGAGTTCTGCATGTGGGCTACTGAACAACACGAACTGGATCCTGCGTTTGTCAAGGGCATACTGTTCAGTGACGAGGCGTATCTCACTTTGAACGGGGAGGTTAATCGACATAATTGTCGACACTGGTGTGACACAAATTCGATCTGGGTTGACCCGAGTCGAGAACATAGTCCAGCGAAGGTGACGGTTTGGTGTGGCATATGGGACACCCGCATCATTGGGCCCTTTTTCAGTTACAACACCTTAACTGCACCACAGTATCTGATGCTGTTGCAGGACTTTGTGTTCCCTGCCACACTGAACGCTGACGGCATTTTCCCATCTTATTTTCAGCACGATGGACCCCTCCACACTATAGACTTGGTGTCCGTCAATGGTTGGATGAACAACTGCCACGGAAGTGAATTGGTCGCCGTGGTCACGTGGAGTGGCTGCCCAGATCCCCTGACTTAACGCCCCTTGATTTTTATCTATGGGGACATCTTAAGCAGATAGTGTATGCTGAGACTATCCGTGATTTGAGACACCTGGAGGAACGCATCCAACAAGCCTGTGACCAAACTTCAGGAGACATCTCCTCCGTGTGAGACTCCAGTCATAGTGGTTGCAGGGACTACCGTTGTGCATTGCACGAAATGGACAACACGTAGAACATGTGTTGTAGCATTCAGTATCAAGGTAATTTCCCACCTTTGAACACAATAACTTCTAAAGTGTACTAGATAGGAAAAACAAATTACACCACTAAATTCCTGAGCTCAAGCTAGTGTTATTTGATGGGTCATACACCCCCTTCCCATTTAAGAAAAATGACGTGAATCCAAAATGGTGGATTTCAAGATGGCATTCACTTTAAAAGTTGCGGCCCCTCATCAAACCTCTGTTCCCATCATTACTTTTTACTTTTCGCGTCGATTTTCACTTATGCAGGTGTCCAAGGACTTTTGACTCACCCTGTATATTTTATGTATATGTGGGAGTACCACGGTGGACATGGGAGGGTAATTATTGTTTTTTGTTTGATTTTTGCATCGGCATTTTGGAGATGGCATTCCTTGGGGATACACTTATAAAATTCATATCAGCGGAAAGCTTAATTTTTGCAGAACACGTTGCTACTAAAATTACCTTTGTATCTTAATCAGAGTTTGATATATTGAGGTTTAAATTGAGACACATTCAGGAGCGACCTGAAAGTGACGATTTCACACCAGTAGTCGGCTCAAAGGCCGTAATTCTAGAACGATGCATTTCCCGACATATGGTCATCGGAACGTTTTTGCTTGTCTACCAATAAGGAATCCACCCATGAAGTTTTGTTGTACCTTTTTGTTACACCCTCTATATACAAGATCCGTTTTGTTGATTTACGAAATCACTCTCTTTTCCTCAAACAATTTACAAAAAGGGTCTTGAATGAGGTGATCGCACTACTAATGACATCCCGTAGCGTCGTTACGTAACACACACAGTATAAATAAAGCTTCAAAACCACAAATTGCAAGTTCTGCCGCAGATAATTCGGTAAGGTGTCTGCTTGTTGAGTGGGCAACCCAGATTCATATCACATCTGGTTCTTTTTGCTTTTTTTCCCTTTCAAAATACGTGTCTATATGTTCATATTTCTTCTTAATAATTACTTTCTTGCAATCTTAAATTAGTCGGGGTTAAGTAGTCAGAAGATTAAAATACATGTATGACTACTTTATCCGTGTGTGTGTACTCATATATGTATCTTTACATATTTGTTTCTTTCTTGGGGCCGCGGCGGCTCAGTGGTAGAGCGTTCAACTTTGGTGCTTGGGGTCCGGGTTCGATCCAGTCCCCGACAATTGAACTTTGTGGTGGACAAACACCGTGTGCGTGGGTTTTCTCGGGGTTCTCCCGCTTTGTTCATTCTTGAAATGCTTCGTATCGTCTCATATCTCAAAAATGAAAAGACAGTTTTTGAAATTGCTTAAAATTTATTAACTCGGAATAAATTATTGCCTTCGAAAATATACCAGCGTTTATTATTTCAAATGAGGACTATCCTAAAAGAACAAGGAAGACCTAAAGTTATTTTTTAAATGATTCTTACAAACAGCTTTCATTTCTATTTTCCAACCGATTCAAGTTTAAATATTTAGTAATACTGTTCCATATTCAAGTAAAATGTTAAACCATTCTTTGAGATCAGTGTTTCAGAATATTTCATTCCGAGGGCTGGTGGTTATATCTATGTATAAAAATCCTTTATAGAAATACAAGTTCTCTTAATGCCAGTTCTCTTATATTTTCAAGTGGAGCCAGAGGTTTTGAAAAAAAAGGATTTCAGAATAAGTGGGAAAGGCTTGCCCTTCGACTGCACCGACGATATTGACAAATATTCCTGTCGTAATAATTCATTACTGGAAACCATTGGCGCCCGAAGAATTTTTAAAGGGGTCATCTCCTTGATTGCTATATTACGCCTGATATTTAATATACGTAGTTTGCTATATTACACATATATTTTCGTGAGCAAGGGCGGCCGGGCCCCTTCCCCCTCCCTTCGGGTGCCCGTGGTCGAAACTAAGTAGTCGTTGTTTTAAGCAGTGTTTCTTCCAGACATTTTTTGGGGTGCTTCCCCCTGGAACTCTAAGAGTACCCCCCACGGGGAGACCAAAATAATACATCTATAATAGAATAATACCAGCAGTACCCCCAGAATCCTAAATATACCCTCCTAGGAACATTTTTTCTGAAAGAAACACTGATTGGAAGATTGTAGTCGTGTTGTGTGTTGTGTTGATGACCAAACAAAAGTAGTTAAAAGCTGTAATTTTAACCACTTTGTATAACAGCTCCTTTTTGTGGGCCTCATCCGCTCTAGTGTTGCCACGAGAGGAGACATTTGTCGTGTCTCGTCTCACGAGACTAGACAGCTTGAAGTCTTCTCTCGTCTCATCTTGTGGAAACACTACTTTTGACCATGTGGGTTACTGCCTCGATCTTGGAAATGTCCTCGAAGGGATTGTGCTATGAATAACAGATTTTATTCGAACTAATTGACTGACTCCGATGCAACATTGTTCCAATTTCGCCTATTCGCAATGTAATGGAATAGACAAACATACGTTTATATGGTTACATGAAGGCGGTCTCGTGTTCGATTCCTGGTGGGGGCACTCGGTCGAAATTTTTAAAAGTTTTTCATGCCAGTCACCTTGAATGAGATTTTCCGTGGTTTTCCACATTCACACCAGGAAGATGCCAGGGTGATACCTTAGGTTTCAGATTACTTTCTTTCTTCCCCAATCCTTTCTTCCTTTCCTTTCCCCGGAAAGTGTGTTCGCCTAGAGATGTCATCCCTCGAACGTGACGGGTTATATGGTCTTAGATGCCGAAAGCCTAGAAATCTAAATCCTAAATCCTAAATTTACAAAGTTACTTCTGGGAAACATTGTTCTTTCAAAATATATTTCTATATATTGATATTTATTATTATTAATTGCTTTCTTGCATCTTTCCTACATTATTCTAGATTAGTTACCATCGGTTAGTTTAGTCACATTATGTATAGTTAAATACGGTTACGTATTTTTACCGTTTCTTTTCTTTTTTTCAAAATAAATTCCTATCTGATCACATGTATTGTTAATAATTTATTTGTTGCATTTTTTAATAATTTATATCATACACACAACAGATAAAACAACTCATACATTTCAATTACACAGCAAATAGTTCTTTGACAAGGAGGGAAATCTCCTTTGGCTATAGGAGCATATAGTATTACCAATGGGGATTTCCCTCATCCCCCTTGTAATTCGCACATCGTCAACAGATATAGAACATTGTTGAACATTTCTTGAACCACTTCATCACACTCCTGGCCTTGTGACATGGTGCATTATTTTGTCGAAAAATGCCACTACCGATGGGAAACATGGTCGTCAACAAGGGGTGTACGTAGTCTGCAAGCAGTGTGCGATACGCGTCGGCCGTCATTGTGCGTTGCTCGAGCTATACTAGATACATGCTCACGTGTATGTCCCCCAGAGCATTATTATTATTATTATTATTATTATTATTATTATTATTATTATTATTATTATTATTATTATTATATTTGAAGTACAATCAAATATCACGACATTAATTATTAGTTTTAATTAACGGAATTGAGCTGAAAATTAAATCTTGATTTCGAAAGATTAACCATTAAGTTTATGCGTTCGGTACCTTTCTAAAGTAATAAATACTGGAATTGGTTTCAAGGCTGTTTCTGACTGAATACTTTCTTCAAAATAATATTAAAAATTATAGAAAGATTTTCGACACATTCGAGTCGAGTCGAGATTTTTACGAAAAGTCTCGACTCGACTCGTGTCTCGGCTCGAAAATTAGAGTCGAGAAATAAATTTGTCTTGACTCGTCTCGAATTTTACAAAGTGTGTCAACTCGAATTTCAGTCCAGATTCGAGACATGTCTCGACTCGTGCGCATCCCTAAATATTCATATTTTAAATGTGCAATACTACCTCGCGAAAAATGACCCCGAAGTTAATTTACTAAAGTCTACTTTCTTCTTGTTAGATTAGTGATCGTGGTTTAGGATAGATTATGTAAAGTCAGACATGGTTATGTATGTTTACAATTTCGTTTCTTTCTTTCAAAATGCATTCCTATCTGTTCCCATTTATTATTAATAATTTATTTCTTGCATTTATTAATAACTATCAGAAAACCCATTATTCGCATGGTGGCTGTATTTGGAAGTCAACGCCTCTATAGTATCACCGTTGATTTCAGCGAGTGCGAAAACTTTGGATTTGACATTAATATCGGCCATTTTGGATTATTTTTACATGTCAGTTATCATCATATACGGTACCCTGACCCTCAACTAAGTGGGGTTAATTTGGAAGTTAATGCAATCGGAGTTTCACCATTGATCTCAGCGACCGCCAAAACTTTGAATTCGACACTAATATCGGTTATCTTCTACTACTTTTACATGTCCCTGTAAACGTCTCCTGAGACTTCCTGGTTCGATTTAAAAAAAAAAACGCTTCGTCTTGATCCGGAACCTGGGCCAAGGTACCCAAGATCAAAATTTGGTAACTCTCGGTCCTCTTGTCTGTCTCCAGTCAGCACACAGATACATACATACAGACAGACAGACACACAAACAAACTTTTTATTTTATTTATATCAGATTAGATGTATTTCAAACAGTGCTTCTTCCAGAAGTGCTTTTAGGGGTACTGCCCGCCCGGGGCTCTGAGAGTGCCCCCCGGAAGAGATCAAAACAATACATCTATAATATAATAAAAAATAGAAAGTTATCGATAGTGCCCCCGGAATACGAAGTGTGCCCCCCCTGAACATAGTTTCTGAAAGAAACACTGATTTGAAACACAACAGATAGAATTAACGGCTCCAACTTTCCAAAATGTATGTGGGTGCATATAAATGGCGGGACGAGTTATATGTTTTCAGGGGTCTCGATTTTTTTTTTTTGATTGATTTCCTTTTAGTTAAAATCCTTTATGAACACTGTCATAAAGGGCTGTGCTGTGATAAAGTAAAATATACCGGTAATATAAGGATAAGTGGGGACTGTTCTAGCTCAGTCGGTAACACGGCTGACTTAAACGTAAAGAAACAGGTTGAAACCCGGGTTCAAGTTTAATTCCTGTTATGCATATTCCCAACATATATAGTCGTGGTATTTGGTGTATATTTTCAACAACTTACATGATGCACAATGAGTGCAAGAGGCAGTGATATTAAAATATCAAACGTTACTAAAAGAAAATACTACATTCATACAAATTAAAATGAAAATATTATCATAAAAGAAAATAATTTTAATGGTATTGCAAAAAGAACTTGCAAGGATTTTGAAAATGAAATCTTTGAGTCTTGCGTCCCACGGTTATGCCGGTTAGGCTAAAGAAGACGGTGATGATGAGAGATGAATGAAATGGTGGAATGAAGAAAGTGGTAGGAAACGGAAGTGCCCCGAGAAAACCCACGAGCACGGTGTTTGTCCACCACAAGGTTCACTTGGTGGGGACTGTGATCGAACCCGGGACCCCAAGCACCAGAGGTGAATATTCTACCACTGAGCCACCGCGCCCCCTGCAAGGATTTTGTTGTGGACATAAAGTATAAAGTGACTAACTTAGTGTGTTCCTTGGTTGCCTTTGCAAAAACACATTTGAAACAATCAATTATGTTTTAGAGGTTAGAAATTTTAACTCCCATCTCTATGTTTTAATTGTTTATTTTTAATAGTGTCAAGAGAAGAATATTTATTTTATTATGTTCATTATGTTACGAAACTAAAAATCTTGCCTGCAGCGCCCTGACAAGATTATTTGTGTGAGTGCTTTAACCAGGGAACACCAAGGAGGCGGCGCACATAGACAGAACAACCCCTAGCATTTCTTACACAGTACAACGTTGTTTGGCATATAAAGTTGCTCCTGTACTAGCGAGTTCCAGCTAGTTAAGCCTTTTATTAACAGCCGGAGGCAGCATTCTGTTATATCGTTGTAGTGAGTGGCGTGTTAAAATACTCCTAGTATCAGTTTTTTCATTGTTCGATTGACCTTGAAGGACCAACAAATCCCTTTCGAGAAATACAAGTTCCCTTTAATTCATGAAGTTAATATAGAAATGACCTTCAAACCTATGCTGTGCATAAATGCTGGAAGTCTTATAAAACGGTTTTATCCGTGTGTCTGTAGACCAGAGCCCTGCAAAGCCAGGCCCGAAGACGGCCCGGATGGATCTGTATTCTGTCCGTCTCGACCCGATCCGGCCCGAATCTCGAGCCGGGCATAGAATCTGCAGGACTCTAAACTGGCCGGGCACAAAGGAGCCAGGCTCTAAACGGGCCGGGCGTAACCGGCCTGAGAACAACCAAGTTGATAAATCAAGTCAATCCTTCTATATGTAATGGAAAATGAGAAATATGTCGTCATAATATTGCACTGTCTATTTGTCCTTCTCAAATCGGAAAATCGTGTGAAAAGTTACCCAAGGTTTGTTTTCTATATCCCTATACTGTCTGTCTATTTGTTATTTGTGCTTGCTCTGTCCAGCCATGTTTATTATACAATAATACAGCTCATGGACGTAAAAGTCTTATACTACACTCATTAATGCATTACAAGTAACAGAGAAGATATGTAAAACTTCTACAACTACTAATACTACAACTACTACTGCTAATACTATTATTACTATTGCGATTACGAATGCTAGTGCTAATTCCACTATTGCCGCCACTGCTACTACTGTTACTATTACAACTACTGCTACTACTTATTACTATACTAATACGACAGCGAATACCACTACTGCTATTACTAGTAATACGAAAACAAAACAATGCAAATGAAATATTTGAGTTTTACGTCCCACAATTATGCCGGCTAGGCTAAAGGAGACGGTGATGATGGTGGAATAAATGAAATGAAATGGTGGAATTGATAAAGTGGGAGGAAACGGGAGAACGTCGAGAACTCCCACATACGGTGTTTGTCCACCACAAATTTCATTTGGCGAGACCTGGGATCGAACCAGGGACCCCATCCACCAGGGGTGAACGCTCAATCACTGAGCCACCGTTCCAGGAACACTTAATCCGCCCTGGCGTCTTGGTGATTTATTTTATCATAATATTTTGTTATATTTGTAGTATCATACTATGATATAAAGAATACAGGAACATGTAACATCATTTGGTATTTGGCTTGCTAATTGAACATAACTACAAATTGCACTGATCTTATGAGCACGCCAGTTCATGGTTTTGGCCTCCGTGGTCTAAAGGTAGCGTACCAAATTCTACTTAGTAGGTCAAGTACTTGACTTTGTCATACGTTCTTTAGGTAACTACGGCTCAGGCTGTATGGATGATGATGGGATGAATTGGTGGAATGAAAACAGTGGGAGGAAGCGGGACCACCCCGGAAACTCCCACGCACACGGTATTTGTCCACCACAAAGCTCACATAGCATCTGGGTGGTAGTTCTGTACGGATCCAATGAACTACGGAATAACGTAGCAGAAACTCCCTACTCTGTAAATATATACTGCTAATATTCGTAAGTTTCAAACTTGTAAAAGAACGTAGCTGTTTTGTCTTTCTATTAAGGTTTACGATATTTCTATCGTATCTTGTCTGAGCTGCAAAACGAGAGGTAATACGTTTATCGATTTATGGTTAGGGATTGGTCCTTTAAAACATTTAATTAAATCGAGAGGTGATAGAAACATACTATCCCGCGAAAAACGTACATTTTCTTTTGTGACAGATTATAACACTACTTCAAGTTTCACTATTGAATTCATATTGTTTGGAAATCTTCGTTTCATACTGTGAAACGATAATCACTTCTTTTAGTTTGGTATTGGTACTGGTAACTCCTCTAATATATGCAACAAGTTGAAACTCTTCGTCATAGATTAAAAATGTAGCAATGCACGTTGAAACCGAGCTTGGCTAACTTCAGCTACTTCTTTTTTGAATAGGAATTGGTGGAAAGTATTCTTGGGATGCTGAATTCTTGGAGGAACATTTCCTTACGACTCTGATATATTTAAAAAAGCTGTATCTTGATATCTCCTATTGTTTTGATTCCTGGAAACAACAATTGAAATAGGAAATGATAGTTAATTAGAACCACTTCCTGTTGATCGTAAAAAAAGGCCGTATCCTGATATCTCCTATTGTTTTGATCTATGGAAAAAAGAATTGAGATAGGAAGTAATAGTTAATTTGAACCACTTCCTGTTCCGGTAGGGTGTTGACAATAATTATGGTATGTTGCCTAGAGACGGTAAATCGTTTAGACAAAAATGTTCTATCTGTTACTGTTTTTGCTCTATGGTGAGGAACGTTCAAACAGAATATGGCTAATTTAACAAATTCTACTTTGATCAAAGCTGCCACGGAAATAGAGGAGGCTTTTCTTGAGACGATGAATGGATTGCAAAAAGCCACTTTTTAATATCTTTTACCATTTTTGCTCTACGGAAATCAGTATTGGAACAGGAAATACTAGTAAATTTGAACAATTTCCAGTTTTAGTAGAGTTATATGGATAGTAACGATATGTTTGTTGAAGGTTGAATCGTTTGCTTAAAACTGTTTCTAGCTATCTGCTGCCGTTTTCATTCTATAGCGATAAACGTTGAAACCGTTATTGAAACCAGAAGTCATAATAAATTCGAACTACAGCCGAATTTAGTATTGTAGATAATTGTCTTTAGACTCTAAATCGTTTGCAGAAACCACTTCTCACTATCCGTTATCATTTTCTTTATATATCGACAAACGTTGAAATCGGAAATGGCTAACTTGAAGCAATTCCAGTTTGAGTAGAAGGTTAACGGAGGAAATAAAATATATTCTTTGGATACTGAATTAATTGCAAAAGACCACATCTTGAACCATTTACTGTTTCTATTAGGCGGAAATTGGAAATTGAAACCGGAAGTAATAGTAAATTTCAACCATTTATAATTTCGGTAGAATATTTTGTGTACCCATGATGTTGACTCTAGATGGTAACTCGTTTTCAAAAATCAGATCTCGCTATGTTAGTACCGTCTCCTTTAGCCTAACCGGCATAACCGTGGGACGTAAAACTCAAAGATTTCATTTCATTTTTCGCTATGTTACCGTTTTATGCTATGACGATGAAAGTTGAAACTGTTGTTGAAACCGGAAGTAATAATAACTTTAAACCATTTTCAATTTTAGTAGAGATTGCGAATGACCATGATATGTTGCCTATACACGCGCAATCGTTTACAAAAAAAAAAGTTTTCATGTATGTTACCGTTTTCATCTATGGGTTAAATGTTAGAACCGGAAATTGCTAATTTGAACCACTTCTGGGTTCAACATAAAGTTAACGGATGAGATGGAACCTATTCTATTCATTGGATGAAGAATCAATAGCAGAAAACTATTTCTTTACACAGGGGCGGATCCAGGACCGACTTCTGAGGAGGGCGGTGGGTTGTCATAATGCTACTTTTAAGGGTTCCAAACTCTGGGATGGATTTTATTTATATATATATATAAAAAAGAAAGTTTCCTCTTCTGGGGGGGCATCGCCCCGATCTCCCCCTTTTGGATCCGCCCCTGTCTCTATATCACTTTCTGTCTTTGCTTTGGTATCTGTCAACAGATACACGGATGAAACCACTCTATAAGATTTCCGACTTTATGCACAGCACAGTTTGGTAGTTTAAAACCTGTCTTTGGTTCCATAAATATTATTAACACTAACATATCAATGATACTCTTGTGTATGATTCAAAAAGTTAGCCGTGAAATTTAATCTAGATTGGAAGTAGTTGTGGAAAGGCCTCTTGCTATAACAGATTTGTGGGTGTTCAGATAAAACCAACATAATATTTCTATTTCACAACGGGTGAGTAATGCATAGGTCATTTCTACTGTATATCAACTTCACGGACCAAAGCGACTTGTGACTTGATGTGAAATCATTGGTTAGTTCTTCAAGGTCAATAACAACAAAATAGCTAATACTAGCACTACACGTGACCCATTACTTCCATAGAAGAGGCAGATTCAATAGACGTGTTTACGTATAAAAGAAGCCCTCCGGCACTTAGGCTGGGTGGAAGCAACAACATTCTATGCGAAAGAACGCTGTTTGTTCTATCTGTTCGAGTTTGCTTGTGTGTCTGTCTGTGTGCGGCCTGGGGATCAGACGAGTTGACAAAAAGTTACTAAATTTTAATAACGGATACTTTTGTCCAGGCCCCAGACCAGGACCAAGTGGTTTTTATTTTTAAAAAATCGAACCAGGGGTCTCAGGGGAGGGGGACGTTTACCGAGACATGTAATATTATTAGAAAATTGCCGATATTTGTGTCGAATTCATAGTTTCAAAGGTCACTGAGATCAATGGTGACACTTCAATTAGCGATGACTTTCAAAATCAGCTACCATTGCGTGCGGGCCGGGGTCACCGGGAGGGGGGAGATGTACAGAAACACGTAAAAATAATCCAAAATGACCTATATTAGTATCAAATCCTTAGTTTTCACGGTCGCTGAGATGAACGGTGATTCTTCCAGAGGCGTTGAATTCTAAATACAGCTCCCATCGCTTGGGAGCCAGAGGCGTTCTTTTTAAATTTTGAACCAGGTGGTCTCAAGGGGCGTTTCCCGCGATATGTAAAAGTAGTAGAAAATTACCGATATATTTTCGTTTCGTTGTTCAGTTTGTTTACATAGATATTTTATCTGACCCATGCGAAAAGTGGTTATTTTCAGCTAGTTATTATTAAATGCAAGAAATGAATTATTAATAATATACAGGGTGGCCCAAAGTACGTATACAGTACCGTACTGATCAGCTCATTGCATTTTATATAATTTCTTATTTTTATCCATCAGATAGACTCAGTTTCTTTATTATTTGTTCTTAATATGTTTTTACTTACATCTTAAGCTCAGAACAGCCGAAGCAAATAAACTCATACACTAGAATGTTATAGTTGATCAATACAGAGGTGTATGCCTACGTTTGGACTACGTGAACAAATAGGAGTGCATTTTGAAAAAAAGAAACGAAAATGTAAACATACATAACCGTATTTGACTTTACGTAATCTATCCTAAACCGCGGTCACTAATCTAAGATAATGTAGGTAAAAATACAAGAAAGTAATTAATAATAATAATAAATATGAACATATAAAAATATATTTTGAAAGAAAAAAAGTTCCCCTGGCTGAACTTGTTTACTCCAGATGCCGAAACGTTAACCAGAGTTGGAGTGGGTGAATGTCGGTGGGTCGAGTTTTCTGAGTGGGACGTGGGTCAACAGCATGTGACCCACCACCCACCTTGACCCACTGCGACCTATCACCCACCATGACCCACTCTGCTCACTGCATTGCAAACAGCATTTTCTGAACAGCATATTTTTTTCACCCTCGACTCTAGCCATAGAAAGTAAAAACTAAAGAGAAGAAGAGCATTGAAGAAGCAGTTGAAGTTAAATTTATATCATGGCAGTCACGGTGGTTCATATCAAGGACTGCCTAATATCAATATTAGGCCGTCAACTAATATCGATCGTTTTCGATTATTTTTAGAAATCAATCCTATATATAGAAAAGGCCCCCCAACAAAAGGGAGTTTTAAAAAATGATATTGAGATTAGGGCCTAACTATGTATATGCCAAATGTAATTTCAGTTGGCATTGATATTGATGATCACACATACATAGTTATATTAATTTTTTATATAATAATTCATACATTATAGGTGATTCAAAATAAAACAAGTAGTTAGCTTTTCTAAAAACTCTTAGGCTATGTCTGAAAAGTCAAGAAGTAAGTCCTATTGCTATTATTACAATTGCAAATATGATCAATTTCCTAAAGTTCTGCAAGAGTGCCTGAAGTTCTTTCTTCAATAGAAACAAATGAAAAAGAAGAAAAAAAGGCATTGAAAGTAAAACGTAGACAAATTCACCAGTGCTCAGAAGAAGCTGTGTACAATGCACTGAGCAGAATGGGTTGGTTAGTCACAGTAGTTCGGTGGGTCAGCGTGGGTCAGAACGGATTGTTTGGTCAAAGTGGGTCACGGTGGGTTGTGTGTCGCAGTGAGTCATATCTTGTTGACCCACAACCCACTTAAAAATCTTAATCCAATTGACCCACTGACACTCCATTATTTCAGTCATTTTCACCGAAATCCAGAACATCAACATTTTCGATTACTTTCCAAAATTGGCCCTGTAGTGGCGAAACGGTCAGTGAGTAGTGGTTGTGCCTATTAAATCTTTTTCCCAGAATCACAATATTTACAACATATCACAGTTTCAGTCATTTTACCGAAATCCAGAATATCACTTTCTTTCGTTACTTTCAAGTGGCCTGGTTGTGGCCAAACGGTCAGTAATTATTGGTTGTACCCATTAGGACATTTTCTCAGAATCACAATATCTACAACATATCACAGTTTCAGTCATTTTTACCTAAATGCAGAACATCACCATTTTAGCTTACTTTCAAAAAAGTCATCTCGTAGTGTCCAAACGGCCAGTGATTATTGGCTGTGCACATTAAGACTTTCTCTCAGAATCACAATATCTACAACATGTCACTGTTTCAGTAATTTTTACTGAAATCCAGGACCTCAACATTTTCGGTTACTTTCAAGAAAGTGGCCTGTAATGACAAAACGGAAATTGATTAGTGTGTGTGCCCATTAAGACCTTTTCTCGGAATCACAAGATTTACAACATATCACAGTTTCAGTCACTTCTGTCGAAATCCAGAACATCGCCATGTTCCGTTACTTTCAAGAAAGTAGCCCGGTAGTGGCCAAACGGTCAGTAATTAACAGTTGTGCCCATTAGGACTTTTTCTCAGAATCACAATAACTACAACATATCACAGTTTCAGTCATTTTTAGCGAAATCCATAAAATCAACATATTCGATTACTTTCCAAAAAGTGGCCCTGTAGTGGCCAAACGTTGAGTGATTAGTGGTTGTGCCCTTTTCTCAGAATCACAAGATCTACAACATATCACAGTTTTATTTTTTCGAAATCCAGAACATCATCTTCGATTATTTTCAAGAAAGTGGCCTGGTTGTTGCCAAAGGTCAGTGATTAGTTTGTGTGCCCATGGAGACCTTACAAGATCTAAAACATATCACTTTTCAGTCATTTGTACCTAAATCCAGAACATCACCATGTTCCGTTACTTTAAAAAAGTGGCCATGTAATGGCCAAACTGTCAGTGATTAGTGGGTATGCCCATTCAGACCTTTTCTCGGAATCACAAGATCTACAACATATCACAGTTCCAGTCATTTTTACCGAAATCCAGAACATCAACATTTTCGATTACTATCCAAAAAGTGACCCTGTAGTGGCCAAACGGTTACTGATTAGGTGTTGTACCATTTTCTCAGAATTACAAGATCTACAACATATCACAGTTTCAGTCATTTTTACCGAAATCCAGAACATTACCATCCTCGCTTACTTTCAAGAAAGTGGCCTGGTTGTGGCCAAACGGTCAGTGATTAGTGGGCGTTCCCATTGAGACCTTTTCTCGGAATCTCAAGATCTACAACATATCAGAGTTTCAGTTATTTTTTTAAGAAATCCAGAACATCACTATGTTCCGTTACTTTCAAAAAAAGTGGCCCTGTAGTATCGAAACGACCAGTGATTAGTGGTTGTGCCTATTAAATCCTTTTCTCAGGATCACAATATCTACAACATATCACAGTTTCAGTCATTTTTACCGAAATCCAGAAAATTAACATTTTCGATTATTTTCCAAAATTGGCCCTGCAGTGGCGAAACGGTCAGTGAGTAGTGGTTGTGCCTGTTAAATCCTTTTCTCAGAATCACAATATCTACAATATATCACAGTTTCAGTCATTTTTACCGAAATCTAGAATGTCACCATCTTTGGTTACTTTCAACTGGCCTGGTTGTGGCTAAACGGTCAGTAATTTTTTGGTTGTTCCCATTAGGACATTTTCTCATAATCACAATATCTACAACATCTCACAGTTTTAGTCATTTTTTTAATTCCAGAACATCACCAATTTAGGTTACTTTCAAAAATGTGGTCTCGTAGTGTCCAAACGGCCAGTGATTTTGGCTGTACCCATTAAGACTTTTTCTCAGAATCACAATATCTACAACGTATCACAGTTTCAGTCATTTTTACCGAAATCCAGGCCATCAATATTTTTGGTTCTTTCAAGAAAGTGGCCTGCTTCTGGCCAATGGTCAGCGATTAGTGGTTGTGCCTATTAGGATCTTCCCTCAGAATCAGCAATTTACAACAATCACAGTTTCAGTCATTTTTACCGAAATCCAGGACATCAACATTTTCTGTTACTTTCAAGATAGTAGCCTGTAATGGCCAAACGGAAACTGGGTAGTATGTGTGACCATTGAGACCTTTTCTCGGAATCACAAGATCTACAACATATCAAAGTTTCAGTCATTTCTATCGAAATCCAGAACACCACTATGTTCCGTTATTTCAAGAAAGTGGCCCGGTAGTGGCCAAATGGTCAGTAATTATTGGTTGTGTCCTTTTCTCAGAATCACAAGATCAACAACATATCACAGTTTCAGGCATTTTTATCGAAATCCAGAACATCACCGTGGCCCTGTAGTGGCCAAACGCTCAGTAATTATTGGTTGTGCCCATTAGGACATTTTCTCAGAATCACCACATCTACAACATATCACAGTTTCAGTCATTTTTACCGAAATCCAGAACATTACCATGTTCCGTTACATTCAAAAAAGTCGCCCTGTAGTGGCCAAAGGTCAATGATTAATGGTTGTGCCTATTAAGACTTTTTCTTAGAATCACCACATCTACAACATATCACAGTTTCAGTCAGTTTTACCGAAATCCAGAACATCACCATGTTCCGTTACTTATAAAAAAGTGGCCTAACGATTAGTAATTATTGGTTGTGCCCATTAGGACATTTTCTCAGAATCACAATATCTACAACATATCACAGTTTTAGTCATTTTTACCGAAATCAAGAACATCGCCATCTTCGGTTACTTTCATAACAGTGTCCTCGTAGTGGCCAAACGATCAGTGATTAGTGGTTGTGCTCATTAAGACCTTTTCCCAGAATCACAATATCTACAACATATCACCGTTTCAAGCAATTGCTATGAAATCCAAAATAACGTTAATTCTGCTGTTGGCAAAAATGTGGCTCTGTAGTTACCAAACGGTCAGTGATTGGTGGTTGTGCTTATTGAGACTTTTTCTCAAGATCACATCTACAATCCATCACAGTTTTACTGATTTTCATTGAAAGCCAGAATATCACTATGTTTGGCTGTTTTGAAAAAGTAGCCCTGTAGTGGCCAAATATCGGTGTTTGGTGGTTATGGCCATTAGGACCTTTTCGGAATCTCAATATCTACATCACGGTTTTAGTATTTTTGTCCAAAATCTCGAATGTTGTTTTCTTCTTCTTTTTTAAGAAAGTGGCCTCATGGTGGCCAAACGGCCAACGATTTTTGGTTGTGTTCATTGAGACTTTTTCTCAGGAACATAATATCTAACACGGTTCCAAGCAATTCCACCGAAATCCAATTTCCATAAAGATTGTTCGGGGTCCTTTCTCATTTCGAAGGAGCATTGCCTCTGCAAAACTTCTCTGTGAAAAACTTCAAAACCCGTATTTTGTACTTTGAAGTCATTTTTGCATCGGCAGAGTATCGTTCCTTTAACTTGGTCCTTTTAAATCAAAAGTACCCTTTTTTAAAAGGGACCCTTTGCCTCCTTTAACTTGTTCTCCGAAAGAAACAAAAAAAACATGTGTGCATTTATTTTCGGTCTAGTATATATGTGCCAAGTTTGAAGAAAATCAGATGAATAGAAATCCTTGTGAAGCTATCTCCTTTATAGTTTCACTTTTTGGACTTGACAAGTCGTTTGTCCCGAAGTCCTCAATTTCTTTATTACCTCAAATTGCATTGTAAATAAATGCACTTGCAAATTTGCAATATTATATACTGTAATTTCTTAGCCGATACAATTTTCTGTCCCCGAAAAACAAGAAAGCACCCGTCAAAAGCAATTCCTCGAACTTTCTCCTAGAATTTATTATAAGAAAGTTTTTTGTTCCTCTCTCTCAGAGATTTGCATCCCTTTTACCTTTAGGGCCACTCATTGACAAAAGGTACTCACATGACCGCTATATACAGACATGCTCTTAGGTAGGTCAGAGATTGGGAAAGTAGACGATTTTTAATAATAATAATAATAATAATAATAATAATAATATTTATTATTATTAATATTATTATTATTATTATTATAACAATTAGATTTACAACTAGGGTCCCACCTATTTATCTTGTATGAGTGGCCCGCTAGTCAGCTAAGCCATTGGTGTTCCTTATTCTGTGTTTCTCTCTCTTTCTGTGTCGTGTGGATGTTTGTTTTGGGGTATTAGGCTTTTATATTAAACCTTTACATTATATAATATTTTTCTTTTTTACGAGATTTTCTTTTGGAAAAGGAAAGAAACTGCTTTCCTCTTATGTGTGTTTCTTACCATTCACCTTGTTTGAACTGCTTAGGTAAGATGATTTTGTAACTTTTATGTCATCCATTGCCATCACGATAATAAAATGGTAAGTCTTAACAATTTATTTTATTCTCTTATTTGCAGTTTGCCACACTGATATATTTGTAACAAAATTGAGGTTTGGTCCAACGCCTTTCGAATGTGCAACCAACCCAAGCGCTGAGCTTTTTGGGTTGTCTGCTATTGCAGGAAAGATAGAATTGCAGGTGGTAATGCACTTTTGGAGTAATGTATACATGTAATTTCTGAACTTTACGCTGTGGAGATGGGATTATTAGAAAATGTAATCCCTATGTGTGGGAAAGGAAGATATTCCATTTCGATCGCATTTCATAAGATCCCACATGCAGTTACAAATACGAATATTAAATTCTGTACATTCTTCATCGCCCTGAATCAGAGTTTCTCAACCTGAGCATTCTGGTTCCTAGGAGGTCACGATAAGGATATAGGGTTCGCTAAGGGAGGTGAAAAACGATAATCATAATTAGGATCTAGTTATGGAAACTATATTTTTAATGATTACTTTGAATTTTTATATACACGTTTTTCTAACCATAGTTATTGCAAAATGCAGCAATGAATATTAAACGAAATTTTGAATTTTAAATAATGAATCGTTTATTTAGAAACTATTACACAATTAAAGAACAATTAGTACACAAAAGAAAAGAAACTGATGAAAGTGCATATTGAAAATCATGGAAAATGCAAATACAGGGAAAAAAAATGCGTAGGCCCTTTTTAAATGCAGAAAATGAAATGCATCTTTTAGTTTAATAGTATTAATTGATTATTAAATGAATACTTTAAAAGTTGAAATTTTAGTCGTATACGAAGTATACATAAGTAATTGTATGAGAACAATGTAAAACAAAACATTTTCTGTGATAAGCAATATTTATCTATCTAAATTATCTGTTCATAAACTTAGCTTTTTCATACCTAAGGCTTGATAACTTCTATATTAATTTGCATAACAGGTATTTTTTGAGGTGGTGTACTCTATTATTGTGTGTCTTGGCTCAAGAAATTCCTTAAATAAGTCTTCATCTTTCAATCTTCTAAAACAGCAATCTAATTCTTCTGTACTTCCATACGTTATTAGTAATATGTCCCGTAGGTGATTGGTGAATTGACTTTGAGTTTAGCGTCCCCTTAAAGGGTAAGGCTATATGAGACGTGGACCTACAGCTTAAATCGGGATCTAAACCACATGAGCTCCTGCCGGGAATCGAATCCAGTCCTCCCATGCCAAAGGCGAGTACGCAAACTGCTTAACCACGAGGAAGCTAATTTTGCCCGTCAATTTTGAAACTCTTGAAAATGTATCTATTAAGTCTGTCCACCAATTTAAAACCTCAGAAAATGTATCTACTAACTCATTGTCACACAGAAACAGTAATAAATTACTAGTGATGTGAATTACGTACAGAATGTCATTGCTACTCGTGGTCGACAACTCGAATTTGAGTTTTTCTTTACTCAGCATTGGATACGAACAAGAATCAACTGTTAAGTCATTTGTCGGGAAGGACTGCTTAAAACTTGAATATTTCTGGTGATTCATTATTGGAAACGGGCGTAACATTTGATTCAATCCAAACCTACTTCTTATTCCCGCATTACAATATCACATGATTCCCTAGCATCCTATTCCACCGTACGTTTTTTTTATGATGTACTTATATATGATACTGGACATACTTCTCAGAAATAAGTATAGCCAACTTCTTACAAGCTCTTGCGCTACTCACAGCATTCTTTTTTATTGTGAAATAAAAGCTTTACGTCTAAGGACACATCTCAAAAGAAGCTGAAGAAAAGTAACAGCTCTTCATTCAAAGCAGTTTTTGAAACGTGTTTCCTGCAACTATATTTTTGTTCTTCCCATGTTTTCGGATCATTTACTCGACTTTTTTTTTTATTTTCGATTATGAAATTTATAACTCTTGATTAGAAATTCCACCTCGTTTTATATACAACCGGAAACTGTCTACGGCATAACTTTCGTGACTAGACACGTTACGTTCTGCAGATTATGTACAAATGAAGTAATTCTAATTATATTAGTGAAGAATAATGTAATGTGACTAATTGTTAAATACAAGCGTTTCATAATGAAATTTAACCGGTGCGTGAACATAGATTCCAAAGGGGGAAAAAATGATGTCACTAAAATTTGAACATCATCGCGAACCTATTTAATTACAGCAGCATCATCGTAAGTTTGGGACAGAAGCTTTTCTCTCAAATGAAACATTTTGTTGCGGACATAAATTGATACGGAACTGAAGTCACTTTAGTAGCATGCTATATAAACTGTATGTAGAATTAGAAAATACAACGAAAAAAAATATTTTTCTACTGGTATGCTGTTATTTACATCGTTTTATACGCTTGTTCTGCTACGAAATTAGCCTGTTCAACATCTGCATTAACTTCAGTATACGAAAAATATTGCGTCCAACACCTCATTAATAATTATTTTGAATGTGTTTTTGACCACTGGAGAATTTTCTAAGTGATTGTCTAATATATAATTTAAAGTTGCAATGTAAGAACCGAAAAATCTCCCTTCCCAAGATTTCTACATCTTCCAGTTTCTGCATGCCCCTCAAAGCTAGTTTAGGATCCAAAATTTCAAAGTGTCAATATCATTTATAATATATGACTATTCTTGTCAACAAGTATAATCATCGTTCTCTGGGTTTTAAACTTCAACATATTATAAGTGTGAACACCGGTATACTAGTGTTTTTATAGATTATTTCTGATAGTTTTTTTTTTTAATCGGAAAGTTCCGTTTCTGTCCACACCGTACCCCCTTAACATCAAACAACAAATAACTTTGCATTCCTTCAGTGGGAGGATAGAGAATATTGGTGACGAGTGGGAGGACAAGTCTCTCAATACATTTCGTTTTCGATCAGAATGAGTCAGGTACAATTGCTGGACATTCTGTAGCATCGGTTTGAATTTAATCATTTCTTTTATACTACTCTTACTGTGGAACGTCATGTGCATAGTGCGAAAACAATCGCAATAAGGCCAAAATAAAAAATAAAAATAAAATAGTAAATGTACTATTTTGCTATACTAATACACGACATCGGCTGATTTTATCACACTTTTATCCAGTCCGATAGCCAGCCCAAAAATGCGGAGGGGGGAGCAGCTGAAGTTAGGTGGGCCCGATCCAACCATATTATAGTTCACTTGCAAGTCTAACGTGGAAATTTTACGGGGGCTGGCACCCGTAGGCCCTCCTGGATACGGGTCTGCTTTTATCCCATCCTAACTTCATCATACAAAAGACATGAAAAATTTAATCTAATTTATCGTTCCCTATTTGTTTTTAAATTACATTTCCAGGGAAAGGGTACCAATAATAATAATAAAAAGATTTCCAGGTAACGTTTGTATATATAATCAGTGCATTTCGGAGGTGAATAAATTTAAATTCGTCTTTAACGCTCTTAGAAACATTGATGAAACAAGTATTAGAATTTACCGAACATTTACAAGGTAACCCCGCTTTTATTTGTGGACGTCTTTAAATTATGTCTTTTAATAGGCGTTGAGCGAAATGTAACATTTGTAAAAAGAAATTGAATACAAAATTTCAGTGCATTTACATTTTTCATAATCCTTCATCTCGAATTTCGTGATTACCTCTTTGACACATTCATATGTTGTTATGTACACAAACCTACAAACCTTATAGTTTAAAGCATGTTAGTTCTTAGTTAATGGCACTATTTTTCACCTAGCACAATAACGTTAGCTTTCTCCAGAGTGAAAATTGAAAATTGCTCTTTTCATGAAATTTAATGAGATCTTTAATATTTCTCTTCCTTCTACATTTGATCTTCTCTAAAATATTAAAGACGATAGCGATCAGATTTGGGACAGTGGTATGTGCTGAGAGTATATAAGGGTGTAAAAATGTTGTACTAATACACAATAACACACTGAGCAAGGCTGTGTGATAATATGTAAAAAAAAAAACAGTATCACGTAACAGTTTCAACACAATAACTGTGTCTTCATCAGACTTCCACTCCTTCTGGCTGCTTAGGAGTTGGTCATCACTTATATTGTCTCCGGAGATCAACTTTTAACTAGGCTACGCACCTTCATTAAAAAGTAACACTTGTGTGGCTTTCACTTTTTTAATGAAGGTGCGGATCCTAGTTAAAAGTTGATCTCCGGAGACAATATAAGTGATGACCAACTCCTAAGCAGCCAGAAGGAGTGGAAGTCTGATGAAGACACAGTTATTGTGTTGAAACTGTTACGTGATACTGTTTTTTACATATTATCACATAGCCTTGCTCAGTGTGTTATTGTGTATTAATACAAAATGGAAACAAGGCCTGATAGAATAAAAATGTTGTGTGTAAAATATTTTATAGGCTTTCGGTTGTCAAGTTATGAGCGGTAAGATTAAGAGAAAAAAAGTCCGAACTCATCTGATGTGGATCTACCTTGTCATAGTGGTCGACCTCGACCTGCTTTATAACGGTGAAGAATATGTTGTGCAGGTTTTTGGTCCCAGAGTTATTGGTGGGTTAAGTGTGTCACATGAAAATAAAATAAAATAAAATAAAATCAACAAAACTCAATCAACTTGAATCAACTTGATTGTGAAACTTGACTTGCTATATAAGAGTATGACATATTTTGTTGTACAGGCTTTCGGTTTCCGAGTTATGTGTAGTCAGATTCCGGGGGGGGGGACATGCTACTGGGATCAAGCTTACGTAAACCTGTTATTCAAGCGTGAGAAATATTATTGTGTACGATCTTCTTCATATGCACAATCTAAATTCTAAATCCAGTTATAGGGTATAACCAAATTAATAAATGTAATAAACACTGTTTAAATAGCACTTAACAGCACTTAAAGACCAATCTTGGAGTAAATAAATAAATGAAATATAGGACAAATCTTTACGACTATATGCATTTCACTTGTAGGAATTCCATTTTATTTTCCTACAGTGTTAACTTTTTTATATACTATTACCAATAATTTGTTCCAAATTAAGTATATTCTAATACAAATCATTCAATCTTTTAAAGTTTTCGTTTACGTCAATTAATTAGTAACGTCTTTTATTTATTTTATTTATTTATTTATTAGTTTATTAGTCTTGATTTTATTAGTTTAATTGTGGGGTAGTCATACTAATGATCAACTTTATTACCTTTGAAATACATATATATATATATATATATATATATATATATATATATATATATATATATATATCTAGTAAAATTCTGCTAAATTATATAAATTTATATCAACTTAGTATTGTTCTATTCTAATTATTCCATTTCTTTAATTGGGATAAATATTTCCAAATTATTGAACCAGAAAATCTTTTGATTATAAAACATAGGAAACTGATTTTAGGAACACCTGGGGTTGATTAGTTAGTTTATGGTGATTGCATATAAAAGTCAGTTGTATTTAATATTCGTTCCGAAATATATGTTGCAGCTTTGTTATTTTTTTCAAGAAGTAAGGTATGTTTGAGACAAGTTAAATGAATTAATAAAGCTCAAAAAAACATTGAACTAACTAGGGATGTACTTGAACCTGAACCCACAAAAAGGGGGTGATGTATATTTTTAATGAAAGTTTGGGTCAAGGTAAGATCAAAACCAGTTACCAAAATTGGGGAGGTCTCATGTATTTCGCTTGGGGGTAGCACTTTACTCATTGTTATTAAAATCTTTAAGCATGTTTATAAAGTCCGTTGCAACCCCGAAACGGCGAAATAGATATGAAAATAGAAAAACATGTATTTCATCATTTCAAAAGTACAACGTATCAAAGTAAAATAAATTGTCCAAGGGTCCCCTACAGTGTCCCAGACGGGGACCAACTCAGGATTTTTAAATAAAAAGAGGGGTCAATTTGCATATCGTATGAAAGTTGGTGTTAAATGAAATACGATAAATCAAGTTTCGACTCTCTACGATAAGTGTGTGCAAAAGAGCGGTGGGTCAAAATATCAACACAATCTTCATTGCAAATCTATGCGCACTTACATGAATGTGAAACGGCGGGATAGGTGTAAAAAAAACGGATATGATATTATTTCAAAAGTATAATGATTCAAAGTAAAAAAAAAAAAGTTCCAGGTTCTCTTGCAGGATTCCAGATGGGGTCGAACTGAAAATGTTGAAATGGGAAAGGGGTTCAAGTTGAGATCGTATGAAAGCTGATGTGAAGTAAAATATGAAACAAGCCTCGACTCTTGATGATAATTGATAAGCCTGTGCAAAATGGGTCAAAATGTCAACACAAGCGTGGTGAAACATTGTTTGTTTTATTTACTTTTTTTTTACACCTGTCTCACCGTTTCAGATTAATAGGAGTGGGCATAGGCATAGACTTTTCAACAACACTTATGTTGACATTTTGACAAACTGCCATTTTGCACAGGTTTATCATTAAGAGTCGAGACTTATTGCATCTTCTACTTCACATCAGCTTTCATACGATACTCAACTTGAACCCCTTTTCCATTTTAACATTTTCGGTTGGACCCCATCTGAAACGCTGCAAGGAAACCTGAAACATTTTCTTTTTACTTTGAATCATTATACTTTTGAAATAATAACATATCCGTGTTTTGTTTTTACACCTATCCCACCGTTTCAGATTCATACGAGTGGCCATAGATTTGCAATGAAGATTGTGTTGATATTTTGACCCACCGCTCTTTTGCACAGCCTTATCGTAGAGAGCCAAGACTTGATTTATCTTATTTCGTTTAACACCAACTTTCATACGATATGCAAGGTGACCCGCCTTTCCATATAACAATTTTGAGTTGGACCCCGTCTGGGACCCTGTGGGGGACCCAGGAACAATTTATTTTACTTTGATACGTTGTACTTTTGAAATGATGAAATACATAATTTTCTGTTTTCAAATCTGTCTCACCGTTTCAGATTTTTCGGGGTTGTAACGGACTTTATAAACATGCTTAAATATTTTAATAACAATGAGTAAACTGCTGCCCCGAAGCGGATTACATGAGACTTCCCCAGTTTTGGTAACCGGTTTTCATCTTACCTTGACACAAGCTTTCATTAAATATATACATCAGCCCCTCTTTGTGGGTTCAGGTTCAAGTACATCCCGGATAAGTTTGCTGGAGAAAATCTATTAAAATAAACTATTTGGGAGAATATCTTAATTGGAAAAGTCCCTTTTAATTAGTCATTAACTTGTTTCTGAGGATTACTAGTACCATAAGCTGAATCCTTATTTTAACTTAGAGGATTCTTCAAAGTTAATATGAAACTGAATACAGCGTTTTGAAACTTTTTAATGTTACAATGCAAAATACTGGCAAAAATTTGAATTTTAAAAATATGGAAAAGGCAACAAATAAGATTTGTGGTTAGTTTTGGTTTAGCTCCTCCTTCGATAGAGTAAAACGACTGTATTTCCGAGCACTGCACAATATTTTACTGTACATCCAAATTATTTATGTTTTGGCAGAATAAAAGTGTCTTGGTGAATAAAAGTGTAATTTTGTCTTTCCAATTCAAAGACTTAAAAATTATAGTATTTATAAAATTATTGAAGCCAATTTTGTTCCGTAGAATGTTACTTATTATTGCATACCTAATCATAGTAAGTTAATATAAATGGAGCAATTACAGTTTAATGAATACCTCCAGAAATTATTCATGTAAACATATAAGCACAATCTTGTAAGAAAACGTGAAATGTGTTTTATTGCAAAATTTATAACTACATAATTCCTGAAAATCGATTACAGCGACAATTTACCTAGATGATTTCTTTAGATGTTGAGAGTGGTTAATAATGATTTTTCAGTGTATTTCCAATTATGATCATTTTTTTTAAAAAAAAAGTAATAGCAATAGGGTTCTGAAGTGTTTAAAGACGAACGTGAAATATATCCTTTGAACTAAAATTTTGACAGCTAATGGTAAGTCAGATTGCCATAGTGAGAGAATAACAAATATTAATTTTTATTTTAAGAAATAATTCGTTTTTAGCATTTGTAGGAATATTACTAACTGCTGGTAAAATGCCGTCTCAATTTACTATTATCAATTTACTATTATTACACTTTATTTTCTATTATCAATGCATATACAGTTTAAATAAGTAGAGTTACAGGCACTACAGCCCAACTTTAATTCGACATTCCAGTCACGAGTTATGAATACTTTTGTATTTTTCCGTTAAATGTTCTGCTGGTTATAGCGCCGAAAGAAAGCGCTTCATCATGTTTGGTATATATTTTTTGTAGTTTGAGTACAAAATCTCGCAACTAGAACTTTGCGTGCCAAAGTCTTACCGGTATGAAACCTCCTGGGGCAAAATCTCGTCTAACCGAAACCTCGCGGGGTAACATCTCATAGGATAAAATCTCCCCAGAACAAAACCTCGACAAAAAGGCAAAACGTAATATCAAAGTGAGTATAACAAAAAATACAATCTCATTTAAAATAATAGGTAAAGATAATTCAAACTTGCGTTGGAAAATAATAATTACGAATGTTATAAGTAAATAAACTATGCAAATGACATTGGCAATTTGTTGCATTACAGAGGGGAAAACAAAAAAATAATATTAAGATATAACCTTTTTTTCTTTCTTTTTCAAAAAATTGCTGTTTCTCCTTACTAGATAACCTAACTAATTCTTTAGTTAAATAATTTTCATTTCCCTTACCATTATATATATGTTAATTTGGTAGGTGTTAATATTTGTAATCTCCAGTGTCTAAAGTAAACATTTATGAGCCATGTTAGTTTTAAGTATTTCCTTCTTCTTATCATTATTTTTACCATAGAAATTCATCCTCCAATTTTTGCCTATTAACAGTTACTGATATTTATGGTGAAGAAAGATAAGTGGCAAGAAGTTGGGCTGTCGAATGGTACATATCATCGCATCCCATCATACCAAAATTTATCGATAAGTTTTAATATTATATATATATTTCATATTTAATGGTAAAGAAAAAAATACACAAAGCTCCAAACCCTCCATTCCTATCTAACAAATGGAACAATATAGACGAAGTCGACGACGAAATCCTATTTAACAAATTCCCCGACAACATTCAAGCTGCGAGTTTTCTTTGACAGCTAAATCATCACGGTCTGTTCATCTGTTCACCAGCCATTCATCTGTTCCATGCATATTCTTAGTAAAATTTGTGCGTATATTATTTATGTCACACAAACTTGCTCGGACTCATCACTTAATACGGTAAGAAATTTTCGTCTTCACTTTTACCTTTTCAGAACCAACAGTTCAAGGGCTGAGCCAGCAGTTTAAACCTCCGTAGCTCGGCTCATAATTAACTTAGAGAGATTATTTAGGTGTTTATCTATCGGAGAGGACTAAACTTTCCAGTGGTGTGCATTTCAACCACATTGGGGCTCCCATAGTGGAATGGTAGGGGAAAATTTGGATGTTTTAGTTCCAACTCCCCTTAATATTGTGGGGAGGAACTCTCTCCCCACAGGAGCTTCCAAAAAAAAAGTAGTATTAATAAAGATAAATAAACATACTAAATATTGATACCCTATGTATGGCTGTTGGTCTTGCGACGAGTGAATAAGAGGGGTATTGAATTTATCCTTTTTATCAGTGTACATTTTTTGTATGTATAAAGAAAACATTACTTGAAAATTATGGGACGCTGACAACACTGTTATTTGTGATACGTACTATAATAATAATAATAATAATAATAATAATAATAATAATAATAATAATAATATAACGCTAGACATTCGGAACAATCATATAAAAATGAAAAGGGAAGATCCAATCGAAAGGGAGAAAAAAAATTCGGAACAGCGTATCTACGGGAATATTACATACATATCCATATATACATATATATACATAGAAGCATATATGTACATTTGTCGTCTACACTGACGTTGGCAGCCCTGTCGACCAGAGATGGAGTGGGTCAGTGGGTCAAGTTTTCTGGATGGGTCAGTGGGTCGTGGGTCAAGAGCACGTGACCCACCACCCACCGTGACCCACTGCGACCCATCACCCACCATGACCCACTGCGACCCACCACCAACCGTGACCCACTGTGACCCACCGACTCAGGATGATCTACCGACCCTCTTTGCTCACTGCATTGTAGACAGTATCTTCTAAGGACTAGTAAATTTGTCTCCGTTTTACTTTCAAGACCTTCCTTTCCCTTTCTTTTCCATTTGTTTCTGTCTACTTACCTGAGGTGAGTATATCTAACCAAGTGAAAAAAGAATCAGAGATGGAGTGGGTCAGTGGGATATTGATATTGATATTTTTAATATTAATAATAGTAATAGGACTTACACTACTACTTGGCTTTCGAGACCTGTGAGTTTCAGAGCTAACTACTGGAAAAAATACATTTTTGAATCACTGTAAAATATAAATTATTATATATAAAAATTGAATGTAACTATGTGTGCCTGATCATCACGGTCAAATTGCAAAGTCAAATGAAATTACTTTTGATATATAGTTAGGCCTTAATCCAAATTGGGATGTTATATTGCTTTTATTATAATGCATAATATCCTAAGGAGGTAGTGAGGATCCGAAAAAAATTAGCATCTCGCAAGCAGTTAAACTTACGGAGATGAAATTCAGTGTATTAACTCATTATTGAAAATAAACAGTGTGTGTCCCAGCACTTTTTAAAATTCTCCTTTATGTGGAGGGAGGGGGCACTTTCTATCTATGGAAAATTGGTAATGAGTTGGTTTGTAAAAATGATCGAAAACGATCGATGTTATTTAAGAAAAAATATAGAAACAAAAAATGCAGTACTTGGCTTCATATATCCATTGCTTTCTGCTACAATAATTGTTGAAGCTTATGTTTATTATATGGAGCGCTTACAGCACAGAGCAATCAACCCATAAAGTTGTTAGAAAAATAGGCATAAAATTTGTACTGTAAGCTTAATTACACGGAAATTTGAAGTTTGGAATGTACGCATAATTGTATGGAAAATTTTACACTTTTTCTCCCTTTACGTTGGTCTACTTACTTTGATTTGGAACTTTGAAATTTCATCCATTTTTCCACTGAAAGTATCGGGAATTCAAGAAGTAAATAATTATACTATGATAATTTAATTGAAATTCATCGTAATTTGGCACATAGCAAACAGCAGTGTGGTAATTGAAGTTAAAGAAGGAGGGAAAATCCCATTCAACTCTGAACACTTTCCAGGAACCTCGTTCCTTTTCGCTTTCTAGACGGGGGAGGGAACTTGGTAATGGTATCAAACCTCCATGTGTAATTACAAAAATTAAGTTTATAAACAAATAAGAAATCATCAGTTTATCAGGCTTTAATTGATAATTTATTCACAAGATTCCCTATCAAAGGCGTGGTAGACGAAGTTTTTGTTCTACATGGGTCTACATTGCCAACTGACATGGTCGATATGGAAAAGATGTTGTATGGTGATAGAGAGATGATACTTCTTGCTGAGTATTTCAAACCTGACCAAGAAAAATCGTTATCACACTTAAGTCTAAGAAGTAGATTGTCAATGAGAAGTTGCAGAAATCGGGTAGAAATATTATCAATTTCCACAACAGAGTGCGAACGGGGATTTCCCCTTATGAATTAACAGATGACTAATATTAGAAATACACTAAGTGCTCAAACATTGTCTAACTTGTTGCTCATCAATGTTAATGGCCCACCGCTAGACAAGCTCAAATTAGACGAGGTAGTTATTTCTTGGCTGAAGGATGGACATCATTCCACTGCGGATGATTTACCGCCAAAAAGTTACCAACAATAAATAAATCTGATTTCAGACTTGTTTTAAGGTGGAAAATTAAGAGTTACGGAAAATGTATACTTGTATTACTAATGGTTTATTTAATAGTAAGTCTCTTCTTTGCTTTAGGTAAACTACTTTGAATAAATATTCATAATAGTTGCAATTATGCATATTTGTAACTTATATTTAACGTGGTGTTTTAGTGATTACACAAATTACAATTATGAGGATACTTTATGGTGATGCTCTCACAGAGGGTACCCGAGCATCTTTATACCCTATGAACAACTGATTTTTCAAGTCTTTTGTGAGAAAAATACTGTGAAAGTGGGAAACCATAATCTTTTCCATATTGTACAGGGGTATTTTCCTGCGAATAGAAGTTTCTTGTGGAATGCGTTCAGAAATTAACACTTGAAAGAATACTCTCTTAATACAAGTATATTTTAGGCCCACACTAATTTCCCCCAGCTCGAACTGTTTCTATTTCCTCACTGATAAACACTTTACCATTTTATATCGTAAAGGTCAGATCTACTGTTATTCTAACAGAGTGGTGCTTGAGCGATTGACTAGAAATTCAAACTCCGATTAGTGACAATTTCACAGTCTTGTTTTACTACAAGTGTAAACTCTTTAGTCAGTTCAGAAGAGGCCGTGGATCGTGTTCAGAGTTGATGACGATGGATTTTGGTGAGTCAGAGTAGGTCAAAGTGGATGAGAATGGTTCATGGTGGGTGGTGGGTCAGAGTGGGTCACGGTGGGTGGTGGGTCATGGTGGGTTGTGGGTCAGAGTGGGTCAATGTGAGTTGTGGTCAGAGTGGGTCATGGTGGGTGGTGGGTCAGTGGGTCGTGGGTTATGGCGGGTGGTGGGTCAGTGGGTAGTGGGTCAAGTTTTCATTGATCCACGCCAACTCTGCTGTCGACATCCCTATTACCAGACATTAACGATAGCTCGTTCAAAAGCTTATGGGACTCAAATTACAACAAGTTAACTTTTGTACATCCCATGTCCAACCCGTAAAAGAAGAAGAAGAAAATAAAAAATCGGGAAAAAATACACATTGTATTTTAGTGATAATTAGGGGCGTCGCGTCGCTAGGGCTGCTAACGTCAGAGAAGACCAAAATGTTTCGAATAATATGTACTAGGTGATTTTCTTAAGAAACACGTTCGGAATTTTTTCTCACTTGGCACTAAACTTTCGCCCTTCATCTTTTTACATGATTATACCCAATGTCTGGCGTCCACGTGAAATATTTATTTCTGCATATGACAAGTAACAGTGTTGCCAGCCTCACAATTTTCCAAATACAAAAATTATATATATATATATTTTTTTAAATAATCTTTTTCTTCTACGGGTTTGGCACAGGGGAAACAAAGGTTAGCTCGTTGGAATGTGTGTTCCATAATCTTTACAACGAGGTATGCTTTACGTCCCTGTGACAATTAGAAGGGCCGCCAGCGTAAAGGTCGACGATTTTGTACAAATTCCTATTGGTCCTGAAAAGGTTTGTATGTTGTCCCCAACAATAGTTATCAAACTCATAAAAGCTGCTCTTACCAGTTCGACTAACTCTAACTCGCATACACATTGTATGAGGGGAGAGGAATTAAGAGTAAAATCATGAAAATAACGTGTGAATGAGGTTTCTGAGTATACTCATATAATAATATATTTAACATTCTTGACTATGTTGAGATTTTATCCTGGAGGGAGATTTTCGAATAGGCGAGATTTCATCCAGCGAGAATTTCGTTGCAGTGCAACGACATTACACAAAATTTTCCAAGGATTAGATGTTGATAATCTCTGTACTCTAAGACTTATTAGCGAGGAGCAGAAAGTGCTGAAATTGCGTAAATTTCCATCTCGATGTTGCCAACAATATGATTCAAGAAATTGTGTGAAATTTTGCACCGAAATAAAATGTATAAACGCTTCCATTTCTTTGTGAGATATAAATTGTATTTCATTCTAATATTTACTAAGCAAAATATAACTCATATACTTACAGAACATTTCACGTTTTCAGCTTGAACCCTTGGAATAATAAAGTATTAAGAAAGTAGTGAAATTGATGGAACCTACAGTTTGCTTCATAATTTCTTCATCCTGTACATTATTAGAACAATAGTTTGTTCCTTTTTAAGAATGATGAATGAATTAAGATTTTTCAGTCAAACAGAATAAGATTCTACTTTTAAACTGTGTTCTGTATTAATCTGTAACAGTAACAAAATCTGCATGGTATTATTAAATTAATAAACAGGAATAATAGACTATAATAATATCAATAATACCTAATTCAGATTTTGGATCCATGTAGATTCGGCGCAGATCATTGTGACAAATTTTATCAAAGCACCTAAGAATAGTATACTAAGATGCGAATGGAAATATAAGGTTCACTTATATATTTCAAAAAAAAAAAAAGTGAAAGGACAGTTACTAAGATACGTGGTACACACACCTGAAATACAGTATAAACAAATGCTTCTTTATGTTTGGGCAAAACTTGAAAATGAAAACAAATCATTATCTGTTATTGGTAGAATATATTATTTGTTTATTTTATATAAATTCGTTTTTCTTAGTTTTCCAATAAATATTTCCTTCCAATAAATATTTTCTTACAATTTTAATCTTATAGGAAATATTACAGTTAGATATGATAAAGACAATTATTGACTGGGACATGTTCCCCGTCCCCCTTTCTAACGACACCCATGCACACATATAATAAATTGCGATAACTGAAAATGCTGTTGTCACCCACTACTTTGTATCTTTTTCCTAAAACAATTTGTGTGTTGGTGACTGTTTTTATTAGTCGAAATGCTTATGATAATAATGGCAACGTTGCACAACATTTATTGCGCAATTTCAAATTTGGTTGCCTGTTCATTAAGGCTTTATCTGTGCAAACAGATAAGGGAGTGAAAGCTTCGCAATTTCAGTGCACCTTTTCGTTGGACGGGGTTTTTACCTTCGAGGCTTTGGTCACGCGAGATTTTGTCCCGCAAAGTTTGAGCGATGAAGTTTAGACTTGTAGCATTTTTTTGCGTTATTTTACTGTCAGCAGTCATACTAAAAACATCCTCACCGTTGTTTCGAAACACCCTGTTATTGGATCGTATAGATATGGTATAGTTCGTGGACAATAGCATCCTCTGACTGAATACCAAGATGCAAGAAATGATCTAAGAAACATTCTGTACATAAATTTTGCAAGGGGAGGCAGGACTGTCCACCGACATTAAACTCTCAAGTTTTTCATTATTATATAATTAATTGAAAAGTAAATATGGTATACTAGCATCAATTACACGCTTCACTGGGTTAAAATAAAAAAAAAATAGTAATATGTTCCGTCAGTCAGTCACTTTTTACTATTATTAAAGCGCTCTTTGATATCTGTTATTTTCGATGATTTTTTCTATATCCCTCTTCCCTCCCATGTTGCGGGGCAAGGCAACGGAAGTATCACTATTCATCTCAGCGACCACGACAACTAAAAATTCGACACTATAAATTGGTCTAGGGATGGAACCGAGATCGAGACGGACTTTTACATACCGAGACGAGACCGAGACCGAGACGGACCTCTATAAATCGAGACGAGACCGAGACGAGACCATGGTCAGTCTCGAAAGTCTCGGTCTCGACTCGAATATTGATAGTTATTTTGCCGTTACTAAAAATTCGTTTCGTTGCTGTATGAGATAATATGGAAACGGTTGACTGATGTATAGTGGTGTATTTAGGGGGTAGGTATCGGGCTCAAGTCTCTCCCGAAATAATTTTGTAATCATTGCACGTACAACACAAATGTTTGTTACTCGTTCCTCAAGCCTCTCCCGAAACAAAATCCTCCGCTGTTATATATATAATCTTCTCTCTCTCTCTCTCTCTCTCTCTCTCTATCTATCTATCTATCTATCTCTCTATCTATCTATATATCTATCTATCTATCTATCTATAGGGTGGCCTATTTTAATCTTTCCACGGAAATATTTCGAAAACGGTTGAAGATAAACGGTTTAACATAAATGATCTGAAGAAAAACTAAAATAAGAAATACCATGGGGCAGATGGAATGGCGATGTCATGGTGCCCCCAGGGCCGCTCTTTAAGGGGGCCCGGGGCCCAACTTTAAAATCTTAAATGGAATCATGAGTCGGTGACACCTCGTTCGATAGGTCTTTAAAAACTAAAAAGCGATGTGGCAAAAGATTTTTCATATCGGTCACCGTTTTCAAAATAGCCCGCAAGATATGTTACCTGCATCAGATGAAAGTCCAGTAGCACTAATATGAAAACGGTTGAACATAAATGAACCAAACAAAAACTCAAATGTTAAATCCACGGGGCAAATCGAATGATGTTGTGGCGGTGACCCCCAGGGCCGGCTTTCATGGGGCCCAGGCCAAACTTAGAAATTAAGTTAAGAATCACTTGTTTTGCCGGGACAGAGAAAATAGATACATATAGCTCTAATTACCTATATACTTACATAATATGTATGTCCATGTTTCACAAGTAATTTTTAATCAATATAAAATTTCAGCGTAATGAATGCATGATTAGTTTTCTCGAATAAAGATCACATGCACCGCTGAGAAAAATGAAATGAAATCTTTGAGTTTTACGTCCCATGATTATGCCGGTTAGGCTAAAGGAGACGGTGTTGATGAGTAATGAATGAAATGGTGGAATGAAGAAAGTGGGATGAAACGGGAGAACCCCGAGGAAACCCACGCATACGGTGTTTGTCCACCACAAAGTTCACTTGGCGGATTGGGATCGAACCAGGGACCACAAGCAGCAGAGGTGAACGCTCTACCACTGAACCACCGCGGCCCCATGCACCGCTGAGAACTCAGGAATAAGCTTAATCTATGTTATGACACTGGATATATGCTTATATAATACATTACGGCCTTATAAACTTGTATAAGAAACAGAATGTACTTAAAGTGAGACGCGAACTATACGAAACATAAGACTTTTAATCTAACTTGTTTGGTGATCCAACCCGAGAACACAGATGGCAAAGATGACTGCCGTAGCTCCCACCATAAGGTTAAGGAAGTGCCTGTTTTAAAGTGTCAAATAAACATTGAAATGTGAAACGGTAATAAAGCAATTGCTCAATTTGAAACAAAATATATGGTAGTAATAATTTACTCTATTTGTTAAGCTAATGAACGTTATATTCTATTTTTAAAATGACAATCAAAGCCGAGTGTTTTGGATAGTAACTGAGAAATTGTAAAATTTCAATTTCGGTACGATTAAATACATTTGTGCTGCAATGTGTTATCCATTAGGAGGTATTGAACAATTGTGATTCAAAGGAAGTAACTAAACTACTGTATAGTACTGGAGTTAATTTAATAGAGTTTAATTGTATAGGCAGTACTGAGGCTATTTGAGACAAAGTCTATTGTTGAAAGTGAAATATGGGTTACTATTAGGGTTTTATCCCAGGTATGTTATACCCACTGATAATTGAACCCGGAACACACGCATGGAAAGCATTAGCGCTAGCAAATTAGCTACGAAGAAGTACATCATGACATAATGTCAAGAATGAAGGCAAAAAGGAAGAACCGGAAACGACAGACTGTACGATAATAATACTTTTACAATTTTAATTTCATACTATTTATTTCGAGACTTTCGAGACGAGACCCGAGACGAAACCGAGACTTGGCCTTCGAGACCGAGACCGAGATCGAGACAAGCATCTGTTGACAGAGACGAGACCGAGACCGAGACGGCGTTTTTTGAATCGAGACGAGATCGAGACCGAGACCGCTACTTATCAACCGAGACGAGACCGATACTGTACCAAGTCTCGTCTCGTCTCGTCTCGATACCATCCCTAAATTGGTCATTTCGAAAATTTCTATATATATATATCTTCACCTTCCCTTCCTCAAGTTGCGGAGTTCAAATTGGATTTAAACGCCATCAGAACTGTCACTGTTCAACTCAGCGACCTGGAAAACTATAGATTCGGCACTAATATATCCCTCTCCCCACCTGCGGGGCTGAATTTGATTTAAACAGTATCGAAAGTATAACTGTTCATCTCTGGGATACCAAAAACTATAAATTCGAAACTAATATCGGTCCTTTTGGATATTTTTAAATGTCTATATTCCTCTCCCTCCCTTAAGTGACACCTTCAAAATGATATGACAAAAACATGTCAGGTTCGAACTTCATCTAGGTAGAAAATTTGATGAGATCGGTCAGGTGGTTCAAAAGTGATGGAGTCACAAAAACAGTCACTTTCATTTTTGTGTTATATACTCCCTACGTTGCACCGTCCAAGTTATATAATAAAAATTATTCCAGGCCTCAACGTCATCGATGTTGAAAATGTGATCGAGCTCGGTTGGGTGTTTCAAGTTAAGTTTTATTTATTTTTATACATAAATCTCTCCGTTCACTAGGTTCTACCGTCAAAGTGAATATATATATATATATATATATATATATATATATATATATATATATATATATATATATATATATATATATATATATATATATATGACTTTCCAGTCCTATTAATCCAAAATTTTTTTTTCTGTTTTTGTTTTTTAATATTCTGATATACAAGGACAAAACTTTTTAACTAGCGGAATGGCGATCTTTTCACGGAAAGAATCATGTTTATGGAAAATATTTGATTATGTGTTTGTTTGTTTGTGTGTGTGTGTGTGTAATTTAAAAGTGAAAGTATATATAAGTAAGTTGTATATACAGACCATATATATATAGACAACTTTTTCTGTCTTTAAAATACTTGGTAGGATATATAGAGAAACAACATATCAGTAAGTCTCATAAACGATCATATGTCTCGTAAACGATGGGAAGAAAATGCTTTTTCCTTACGGGTCACATTTTATTAATGTTCGTCTTATTATCAGTGTGGGGTTAAATGGGAACATGTAAGTTGTAAAATTGTAAGTTTCTAATCCCAACTGTTTCTGAGATCTGCTAAATGACGAAAAATTCTTCAAGATCCCTTTCCTTTCTTAGGGCTTGCTTTTGTTAAAGCTCTGTGTTACTCCCAGCTTAGTGCTCAAGGAGATAAAATTTTTATTAAATTTGAAGTTCGTACACCCAAGTGTTCGGTAGTTCCCGTAAAGGTCGAAGAAAAACTTTAATGCTTTCTTTCTCCCAGTTGGAAGTGCATTTCAAAAAGCTCACATTCATCATTAACCTAGGGTTCATTGACAACGTTTGTACGTCTGAAATTTTAAGTTTTTATGGGCATTAGTTTAGGAAAAATGATGAACAGCGCAAAGAGATCCAATTCCTTTGTCCCCTCCCACTTCCTTCCACGTTAATTTTGCACATTTTGTGTTATGCCCAGCCTAGGGTTCAGAGCCGGATTTAGGAGGGTTTGCACCGGAGCACATGCACCCCCCTCCTCTTCACTATAAATATGCACTATCTAGCAGTGAAAAAGCAACTTTTTCCGATCCTTTCTGCTGTTATGTGTCCGTTTGAGGGTTGAAAGAAAGCCTACTTTTGCAAAAGCAATGGAAGTCGATTTTCTGAAGGTTGAAGGAAAAGGATTCACTAAATAAAGTAATATTCCTCATTCACACCACATGTGCCTAAAGGCATTTAAAAAGTGAAAAATTTAAATCAAATGTAGTGGTAGTTATTGGTGCTCCCCCTTCAAGATATCCGTGCCTGCTAGGGTTCATACAGGAAATCTATAAAACAATTCAGTTTGTTTTACCTAACAGTTTCTTAGATCTGATAAAGAACGAAAATCTTTTCTAGCCCCATTTTCTTTCTCCATAGGTCGCTATTTGTTAAAAAAAATAATCTCAGTTTGTGGTATAAGGAGAACATATCTACTGAACTTAAAGTAAGTACTTTTAAAAGATTCGAAGACCGACGACGGTAAAGAACGAAAGCTGCATTCAACAACTTCTTGGGTCACGTTTCGTAAACTTCTGTGTTTAATGACAAAACTTGTAAAAAAAATTCACTTTTTTCAATTATTTCAGAAATGTGTGGAAAGGAAATAACATTTTCAAGCTCTTTTCTTCCCATACGCATTAAATTTCAAAAGACAATGATTTAATTCGAATTTGTGGTCCATGGAGAATACTACAAAATTTCAAGGTTCTACACCTTATGGTTTCAGAGATATGGATAATGATCCACAAATTTTCAAATACTCTCCTTCCAGTATTAGGGCTCGCCTATCGTAAATTCCCTTCTTATCTACAATTTAGAACGCAAGAAGAATACTTGTATTCAATTTCAATGCTCTACGCATAATAGTTTCGGAGATCTAGTAAATGTAAAAAAAGTATTCAACTCCCCTTTTCCCCTTGAGGAATAGCATTTCACAAAATGCCGTCTTATCTATAGCTGGATACACGTGTACAATATTTAAATGTTTTACGCCTAATAGTTTCGGAGACCTGCAGCTTACTAAGCCATTTGATTTCCCCTTATGTATATTTTTGAAACCATTGATCTGTTGGATCTGTTAAGAAAAGTTAGAATACGAAATTCTATAAGTTGTAAGTACCAAAGTGTGAGCGCCAGTTGAAAAAAAAAATAAATAAAATAAAACTTCGCGCCTACACTTCTATTAACTATTAATCATATCAGGACCTTGGAAGAGAAAAGACGAATCCTGAAATTGGGGTGTTGGGAAATCAAGCTTAAAGGTTTGCAAGTACATTAAGATAGCAAGGGCCAATCTTTGTTTATCTTCAAACTGTGAGAAAACTAAGGACGATCCAGGGCAAAACGCGGTATCCATGTGTTGCCCTGACCTGTCGGATGCGAGGAGAAAGAGAGAGAGAAAGAGAAAATATCGATTTTTCGGGTTCGCCCTTTCTCTTCCAAGGTCCTGATACATTAATCAATTATAATGCACTTAGTATATAATGTTTAGGTTGTTATTGATTTTTTTTTTTACTTTCTTCATGAACAGAAAACATATAAGACTTTAAATTTCAAGTGGAATTTGAACCTTTTATTTTCATCAGTGTAAAGTTAGATTATTTGCAAATTTGCTTCGCTCTTCATTTTTCAATCGTGTTTGTTATATTATTTCCAGTATTTCTTCGTAAGTCTTAGTATCACAATATCTTATTACTAATTTTATTATTAGCTCCAGTATTTAGGAACTTCCCATTTCTAACTTTTAATTACTACAAATTCAACTTCTTAGTACATGTTAACTTTATTTTTCCTCCATATTTAACAATAAAATGTATCTTTCTGATTTTGCAGCATGAAAACAAGCTGTATGAAAACTCTGTTAAAGAGAGTACATTAAACGTTAATACGTATAATCACGGAATTCGAATTAAGGAAAGTAAGTGTTTATGAATACTTAGGTATGTAGACATATATATATATATATATATATATATATATATATATATATATATATATATATATACATAATATTAAGATAATAACATGTGAAACATGAGCACACCGGGCACAAAATTAGCCCTCCCCTCAAGGAAAGTGTCATTTGGAGAAGTTGCCGTTCTGAGTTTGAGGTTTATATACATTTAAATCAATAGTGTAACAATATACCAATGAGAGACGTGAAACTACTAATCTCGCAGAGTATTAGCTCTAAGAGAATACTGAAATGATGCTTCTGGTCTCCGTTAGATTTAACATAAGCCCCTTTTCTATCGTTTATGGTCCATTTTCTCTGACATATGACCATTGCAATTACAGTGGAGTCTCTTTAATTCGAAGTCAAAGGGGGAAAGAAAAAAAATCGAATTATCGAAAATTCGAATTAACCAAAAACTCTCATTTTAAAGTCAAATCAAGGGAACAAAATAACTGTACTGTATATGAAAAACTAATTAACATGCAATGAACCTTACCTATAAAGCACAACATTTTCATAAGGAATTAGAATAGGTGCCGCGATTCGACATTGTGCATAATGCACGCCAATAGATCACAAACAAATCTGCTTACCTTTTTGTCACTGTTTTAGTTCAGTAAAAAAGAATTGCACAAATATCTCCTTGCTGGTGGAGGACAGAGTTCAAGGTCATTGACATTTCTACAGAAGGGATGGACACTTCAAGGTTATTGAGGAGGTGAAGAGATGCGTACCAACCATCTTCTGCTGAATTCTCTATAACGGGAGGGAGTAAAGCTGAGGTGGTATCAACAAAATTTCTCTTTCCCATGGTCACTTCTGGATAAGATAACAGATAAATAAAATCCAGTTGAAATTACATTGTTCTGTTTGCAATTTGTCGAGCACTGCAAATTTTTCCACTGTAAATACTTCGAATTATCCAAACAGGAGGTTCCAATGTTCGATTTACCCACGATTTTTTACCATTGTTTTTAATACAGTTTCCAAGGGGAATAAGCTTTTGTTCGAATTATCCAAGTTCGAATTAAAAAGAGTCCACTGTAATTACAATGAGAGTACCAGACGACGTATGAAAACAGCTTACGAAGGTTTGACAGAATGACAAAAAGAGGTTATTGTGTTTATGCGGGCACACAGGAAATGAAGTTGCACGATTGGTTGGTTTATCGAAGATGTCCAACGTGTATACAAGAAATGCTATAACGTCCGTGCAAACACAAAACGGCGTCAGAAGTGTGATTGTAAAATTATCATAACTCAGAAAACTCACTGATAATTTTCAGATAATAATAATAATAATAATAATAATAATAATAATAATAATAATAATAATAATAATAATAATAATAATAGTATTAGTAGCAGTAGTAGTAGTAGTAGTAGTAGTAGTAGTAGTAGTAGTAACAATATAATACAGCGCGTAAAGATTAAACGGGAATTACTGTACCCCGACAATCCACCTCGCCCCAGATCATTTTTCGAAAGAACGTTGAGAAAGGAACTTCAACCAAATTAACATTTGAAGTGTAGCACATAAGAAACCACCTTATATTAAGGTGCATAAATAGATAAGTCTGCAATGAGCTCAAGAATACATACATTGAACTGTAGCGAATTGGAATGGTGTAGTTTTGTTCAAATAGTCACGATTTTGTCTTTATTTTAAAGATGTAAAGCGTCAAATGTATTAAAAGTTCAATGAAGCATTTTACCGCCAGTGTAAGGGGGATGTAATTAATGGTGGTTGAGCTTCGTGATGTTGTGGTGGTATTTGTCATGCGATTTATTTTTCACACTCATATGGGTGAATGTGAACATGGACCAGCATGCTTTTTGGACATCACCTGTAATGAGATATTGTCATTCTCCAACATTTTTATGATGAATATGCAGTGGATAATGCCATCTTTGGAGATCACAAGTGCAATTTTCATAGTGCTCAAAATACTTGTACATGCTTGAAACATTTGTTCTGGTCTACAAAATCCACAGACTCAAATCCAATTGATAATTTGTAGTATTATTTGGAGCCTTTGGTTAAATGCAGGAATAGAAACTCTCAAACTTTTTCGAAATATACTAATGTGTGAATGAATTCACATCGTAACAGGGTCTGGAGTAGCTTTCAAACAGAATTCAAGTGGTTATTTAAACCAGTGGTTCTTAAACTTTTTGAGTATACTTCGTGACACAAACTATAGGACTGCGCAGCATACGGTTTGGAAACACTGATCGTGGTTACAAAACTTTATTACACATTTTAGCTAAGTTTTACGGAGGAGCTGAATAATTTTTTGTTTGGTGTGCTAATGTAAACAAAGATTCAATGTTAACAGTTATTTATGCAGTAACAATGCGATCATTTGGATCTCAACAAACTTTAATTCTAACACAAGGAGTTCCTAGCTTAACTATTCCCCACTATGTTCCTTGGAACATAGTAACCTTTTGGTATAGTCTACATAATACATCTGACACATATGCACCCATCAAACTTGGATACCAAACTGGGGCTTCTGTGCATGACAGTTATGCCGTTGTAGTAGAGGTTCATTTATAATAATACTGCCGTATCTTTTCACATTCATAAAATTGAATTGAAAAAAAATATATATACCAGAAACACGTTGTGCTCTCTATATATAGAATACTGTAATGCATTTAAACGTTTATATACTTCTTTGCATCGTTATTTCATGAATTTTCAATAAACTTGTAAATTATAGTGTTTAAAACGTGCTTAACAAGCAATCTATCGGTATATACTTGCATCTACAGAACTGAGCATAATATTTGTGTCTTTTGTTGTAAATCGTACACATTTTTGGTAGGTATCAAAGACTTCGGTTATTAAAACGGACAGTATGTAATTTAGTCGTTTGGAAATCGAACTGGGTATCACGTGCCAGAAGCGAAGGCACTTACCACTTATTTAGCGAAATTATTGATACTACTAGTATTAAGCGTGATTAGTATAAATCACAATAAAATTTATTATTTCAGACTCTATTTACAGCCAATATTCATTATACCTGTGTGTTAGATTCGAGGATTATTTTATCCCACGACATTTATCTGAACAATACGAAGTCACTGATCTTGAATACATTATATACAGTGTATTGTGTTGGTGCGGATGAAGTGTCCGCTTTGAAGTCTTGTAGGAAACTTACTTCAGCAACACAACATAGGGATGGATTAAGGTCATGCGTCTAACATCACAAACTATACACTTCCAACAAACAGGTTGGGTTACCAGTCAGGAAAGTGCACCGTTAAACTATATAAAATTAGTCATTAGTTTTAGTAATTGGGAATGATCTATCTTTTGAAATTCAAAATGGGACATTCTGCACAGCAAACCGAAAAATATTAACAGTGTATTTGAATTAGGGATGCGAGTGAACACAATTTGCCGTTGGTTTGATCACACACCATATTTCCCCGTTTCGTTTCCTTTTTACTATCATCTCTTCCAGCACATCAATCACTTCTCGAAAAGATTCCCTGATAGTTGGGAGGTGCTACGTGTTACGTGGGATTGATGACTTCTTCACATACCAGACTGCAGATTTCCTTTGTCTCGTAAAACACTTGTTGACTAAGCGATGGGAAAAGTGTTGTTACAAACGACGCCTATTTAGATTAACCAGTTTCTGATACAGTTTTTCTTATTTTGTTTTTCTTTTTTCTTTTCTTTCTTGAGGCGAACATCTAATATTAATCAACCTAATGTAATACATAATGCAAACTGTACATTCAATGAAAAGCTGCAATAAAATATTACCATGATTGTTATGTGTTGTAATTTCGTAGTAATAAATATTAATAGCAAGGGTCGCATATATGAATCGCGACAGATACAATGGAAAACAGCTACAAACTATTACGACAACATTATAGGATTGCTTAAAGCTCTAACAACGAAGGTCGTTAGATTTAATTTGAGTGAAGACTTGAGATCTATAGAAATTCATTGCTGCATGTAGAGGTCTGCACTGGCTCGGGACGAGCCCGCGGGCCGGACTCGGGCCTACAAAGCATATATCACTTCGAGCCCGGGGCAGGCTCGATCCGTACATTTTTAAATATACATTCATATTTCTCGGGCATTTCCGGACCTAACTTTGTAAATGTACTGTACAACGATATTTATTAGACGTTGGGGTTGTTCTTTCTGGATATCTTTTAAAGCCCAACAGCAAAATTAAACTTCTAGTTGCTGTAAATAAAAATAATATTTTGCGTAGATTATAAAGTTTCTTTAATTCGGGCTTATTTCGGGCTCATTTAATTATCACTCGAACTCGAGCCGGGCTCGGGGCTGAATGCTAAAACATTCGGACTCGGGACGGACCTCATATAAATTCACGGGTCGGCCCGGGCTAAAGGTTCTGGCCCGTGCATACCTCTAGCTGCATGACATTCAACACAGTGAGAACTGTATAAGTAGAGTAGAAGTTATGAGTGCACCGACTAGTTCAAATAGGAAGATTTTTGGCCTACATGTTGCTCTTACACTGTAATGGCGAAGGCTGAATATTGCGACAGCAAGATGGCCATTCTAGAATATTCCACGTGCTGAAGTCAATCCGGTTATTTATTGAATGTGTATTATATATACATTGTGTATACTGTGTACTTTTTTTGTATAGCATTTCTTTTCATCTGTATTCATTTTAAATTCTGATTTCTTCTCAGATCAACGAAAGAAGATTCCCATTGATTTCACATCCGTCTACAATTTTAAATGTGGTAAAGGGTACCCAGTGAACATTTGTTCTAAAAATGAGAAGTCAAACTTCAGAAGACAGTGTAAAAAGTTTGTTATAAATAACCAGAAACTATATTATAGAAAGTCACCTCTTGATGTAATGCGAGAAGCTATAATTAGTGAAAGTGACAGACAAAACATAATAAAAATTGTCCACGAAGGCAATGATAACAGCCAGGAGGCTATAGCACTCTCCGGCCATCGTTGACAGAAAGCTACAATATTAAGATTGAGATTTTACTGGCCCTTTATGATGACAGAAGCCAGAAATTACATTTCATCTTGCTTCAAGTGCCAAAAAATAAATTCTGAGACTTTAAAGGTAGTGCCGGAACTAGTACCCGTTGCAGTTCCCAGTGAAGTTATGGTACAGATCGGAGTTGACATTATGCGACTTCCAGAGATTGACAGCTATAAATATGTAGTCATTGCTATCGACTACTTTAGCAAGTGGACCGAGGCCCGACCCTTAAGAACCAAACAAGTTATCTCAGTAGCTCAGTTCATTTATGATGAAATAATTTGTCGACACGGATGTCCAAAGATCATCATAAATGACCAGGGCAAAGAATTTGTAAATAGTGTTTGCTCTGAACTATACCGGATGACCGGAGTACAGCAGCGAGTTACATCAGCTTATCACCCACAAGCAAATGAGTTGGTAGAGCAACAAAACAAGACCATAAAGAATCTTCCTTTGAAAGTTCTTATGGAAAATATTGAAAAATGGCCGCAAATTTTGCAAGGGGTTTTATTTGCACATAGCACATCGGTGCATTCATCTACCAGATATTCGCCATTTTATGTATTTTACCAAAGAACTCCTGTGCTTCCTGTGGATGTATCAAGAAAAAAATCCAGTTAATCAAAGTTTCATATCTAGTTTTTGTGAACAGTCCCTTTACGTAGAACACTTTGAGAAGTGTATGGAGTCAATGTTGCAACTGAGAGATTCAACGCATAAAGAAGTCAAGTGTAACATTGGCATTGCGCAAGAAAAGCAAAAGGCTGAGTATAATAGAAGACACGAAACACGTACAAACATAACTGTTGGAGAGAAAGTTCTTGTTCGAAATCTGAAACGTGAAAGCAGAAAGGGAGGTTGGGCATCAATGCCATCTAATGGGCCGTATGAAGTAGCTGCAATTAATGCAAATAAGACAGTAGAACTCAAATCCCTCGACTGAAAGAGTTTGCTAAAAAAAACAACACATAAAAAATTTAAAGAAGTACAAGGATTCGTCATCTTCATATAAGCCAGAAACGCAAACAAGAAGAGAAATTGAGGCACTCAATAGAAGCAAAGGAGATTCCTTGGAAATACCTGTCACGTACGAAGGTCAGTTAGAATATTCGTACTATCCTGTAGATGCGGAATGGCAAACAGACAAAGCAAGGACACTTAATCTGCATGTAGTAAGAAAATTAGACACAAAAGTTGACAAGCCCGTAAAGTTGACGAAACCGACAAAAGTAGTAACTGTTAAAGGCGATGGAAACTGTTGGTTTCGGTGCATAAGTTATATGTTATATGGAGACGAAAATATGCACAAAGAAATACGAACCAAACTAACTACTTTTATGCAAAAGAAACTTTCAAAAGAAGTTATAAACTACACTGGCGATAAAAATTATTTTTCACACTGGACAATGATGAATGAGAGAGAGTGGGCTACGGATGTTGAGATAATGGCAACTGCAGCATGGCTTAAAACGGACATTTTTGTCTACACAAAAGTCCAAAACAAGGGAGAATGTGTTTGGCAACGATTTAGTAGTAGCATTCGACTGTCTTCTGTGAGCCGGTGCAGACTCAAAAAAAGAAAACATGAAAGTGAAGCTTTGCTGATAACAAAATCCATATATTTTGAAAATATGAGCGGTAGTCATTACAATGTAGTGAAAGAAGTATATTTGTAAAAAAAAACTGTAAAGAAATGAAGAATTTGTGGAAAGAAGGAAATGTATAAATTACTACTAAATTGTACTGTATATATGTTAGTAGTTAAATTATGATAAATTGATTAGTTTCTATGATTTTAGTTTATTCTTGTTACTTTAATTTTAGTTTTGTTTTGTTTTTATAATTGTAAATAAGAATAAGTACAGTTAACTAAGACGTAAATTATATTGTTTGATAATAGTAATGTTTTTTTATACAATCAGATAAGTAAAGATGATTGAAATTAGATAGAGTTTATTTAACTTTATAAAGCTTTATCCTAAATGATTACATCATGAATTAGTTGCATATGAATTTACTATAGTGAACAAAACTTTATGATTTTCTGGGATGAGTTTCAATAGAATGCTCACTTTTAGATATGATCTAGTGAAGTTGATAATATTATATATAGATTTACCCAAAGTGAACAAGACTAACCACTAACTTCGTAAGAGACTCGTGAATGTATCCTGTCACACGGGAGATCAGTTCCTATTTTCTGACGGGAAATCGTAGAAAGTTATTTGATTATTGGCACTTAAACCAGTTATTGTTGTTCTATATTTGTAATTAAGGGTAGACAAAGCACACAAAACATGTAAATTAGGTTATAATTAGGATTTTTGTTTAGTGATAGTAATGACATTTACTGAATTAGATAAGGAAAGGAAGTCGGGTTAAAATTGAGTTCATTTACAAATTTTATAACATTTTGAGCTGAATGATTAACATAATGATTGAACTACATAAAATTATTTGCAATAAACAATATTAGATGATTTACATTAAAGAATTTTATTAGGCCACACATTTTTATAAATGAACTTCTAAATGCAATAATAGTAAGTACTGATTATTTTGGCTAACCATTAAGGGATTAGCCTCATGAAAGTACCTTAATACTGTTTACTGTTAATAAGATTAAAATACATTTAACTTTCTTACATAATTGAAGTAAAAGGTTTTGTGACAACGTCTTAGAAAAATTGAGTTCTCTGCCTTATAATATGTCAATACTGTGAGCACTGTATAAAAAGAGATGGCATAAACTCTTTTTGGTAGTATTGATTTTAAGTTTAGATAACTGTTATCCTCTTTTTAGTTCTAAACCTTTACAATAATAAATGACAGCAAGAGCCTCTGTTCTGCTTAATACCATAGATACCAAATATGATATTGACAATTGTTTATACCCAGGGGTAAAAGTGGATCTGAAAAGGTAGGGCGATAACGTCATGCCGTCCCCTTTGCCTATCTTTGCCCATTGTAATTTTTATAGAAAGTGGGGGACGCCAGAAATTTTCTGAAAGTGGGGGGTGGCCTCTCCTCTTGTTCCCCCGCACTTTTACCCCTGTTTATACCTCCACAGTAAGAGAGTCAATTTGTGAAATTAAAAGTCTTCACAAAGTGTTAAGTGTTATCCTTGGTGATTAAAGTAACTAATGTTTTAAGGTTATATATGAATTAACAACAAATATAAGTTCCATGTGTTTCCTGCAAACTATTTGTTACTGTTCCATGGTATAATGATAAAACAAAGCAGACTTGAAGTTGATCGAATTTTTTAAATATCCATAATCTCGTATTAATGGCGTGTATGATATTAGAAAGTGAATAATGTACTAGAAACATGTAAACATGTATGTTGTTTATTTTCAGGTGGGTGTAGATATGATAACTGAATATAAAGTGTCACAAGTTTATCATGATATAGCAATTGACATGTACAATTTTTGATCAAAATAATGGAAACAACTGAAGAAAAATTAAATGAAATTTTCCAGTTTAATGTCCCACGATTATGCACGTTAGGATACGGAAGACGATGATAAAGCAAGTGAATGATGATGAATGAATTGGTAGAAAGAAAATGTGGGATGAAACAGGAGTTCCCAGAGAATTGTCCACTACAAGCATACTTGCCTGGGGATCGAACCAGGAACTCCACACACCAGAGGTAAGCGCTCTACCACTGACACCTGCAGAAAATCAATCTGATAAGTTTATATGTTTAATTCGGTAACCTCCATTATTGTATAATAGAACTATGATTCGACACGGATTGAAGTACATAGGTCATGAATGGTTTCCATAGGAATATTGCACCATTCTTCAAGCACTGCAGCACTCAATTTAGTCAACGATATTAATGGATGATATTGGGTATAAAATCTGGGGTCAAGAACTAACCACAGAGGATTGATAATAACTGAGCAGCTATGCTTGACAATAGAGAAAGTTCGAAGAGTAAGTCTCTTTGGACATATCCCATATATAACCACGGCCTAATATAGGAACAAACATAAAAGAGAACTCATTGAACCACACAACGCGTTTCTAATCATCGGCAGTCCACTTTGCATGTCTCGACGTCATTTTTTTACGCTGAAGTGTTGTGGGAACTAATCGGAGGTTTGAAAATTTCACCTGGTTGCAGATATTCATGTTATGCAACTGGCGTCGGACTATTATTGCCGCAATAGGCTGTCTCGGGTGTTCATTGAGCACCACACCTTCCGGATTCGTTATACTATCCTTGCTGACAATTTGCTTCATTGCTTAGCAATTCATGAAAGTGAGGCTTCTCTTCCGTCCACCAGCACTGTTGGCATATGGTATTTGGCCATGTGTTATGTAGACAATAATCACCTTGGTCAGTTTGGTTAGTGATTTCGAAATTTAAAAGAGATCTATTTTCATCACCACCGTCTGGACGATTCAACACACACACCTCCGTTCAACCCGGTATGACGTTCTGCGGCGATAACCTTTCACACAACTAACAACGATTAGGCGTTGGAGATGTATCCTGTAGGGATGCGCACGAAACGAGATTTGAGACTGTCTCGTCTCGAAAGTGTTTGTGAAAGTGATCTCTGAACTCTGGAAAAGCTGTCTTGGCTCGAATTTTGTCAGAAAAGTTCTGTCGTGTATCGTCTAATGCGCATCCTTAATATCCTCAGTGTTCCTCCTTACACATCCTAAGTGTTGCAAGTTACAGGAGTTTCCATTATTTTGATAATCATAGGTACATACCAACAGCAATTCTTATATGTTTTGTCTAAAAACCAAAGAAATATTTTGAAATTCAATCTCTGAGCAATTTTTGTATTTGTTGAATAAATTTCATAGAAATACACTGTAAATATATTTACTAGTGTCTATATTAATTGATAAGGTACATTTTCATGTGGTTATGAATATATTGAAAGACATACCACTTAGTTGCTTCTATTGTGTATAGGATCTATAATTAGCAAGAAAACATAAATAATAATGAAGAATTTTTATTCAACGAATAATTAGAAGTAAGAACTGTGAAATTAGTTTCCTTGTTGGTACTTATACTTGGAGGAAGGATTATGTCCCTGTTTAGGAGACTGCACCTCTTAGTTTGGTTTTGTCATAATCATGCAAATATGTTTATGCATTGATAGTCATACCTTATTCAAAGGGCCCTGTAAACATAAATCCACGGTGAGAAACAATAACATGATTTTCTAAGGTTCGACAAGTTTCATTAGACAATTTTATGTATAATATTTCTGTAAATGGTACATAAACACCAATATTTATAAAATTCTGTACTATCAACCGAGCCAGTTTCAATGTATAAAGATTTTTCCTTGTATTACTTATCTTTAAGAAACTATAACTTGCAGTGTATATGTTTGTTGATATATATAATAATTGAATTAAATAATACACTTTGAAGTGTTTTCAATATATGAATGTCTGAGTGGCCAAAGTAATCAAATTTAAAGTTTAGGAAATCGAGAAAGTGAGGCTTAAAATTAACTTTGGAATTCCCAGCTTGAAATTTGAAGGGAAAAACTGAGTTAATCATTTTGGAATGTGAGTCATTCATATTTGTAGGTATGTAAGTAAATTGAGTATTCCAGATTGATACATGCAAAACATTAATTCTAATTTTGGATAATATTGGAGAAATAACTACGTCTTTCTCCGTGGTCTAACGTAACACTTTCTTTAACAATTTTAATGTTACATTTATTTTACCGTTAAATCATTATCTTGTAATTATTGATGGCAACACTTAGAAAGGAAGCCGTTTCCAGAACCAATTGCTCCGAAAGAAACTTCACTGGTAATACAACTCGGCTATAACTAGGGTTTAATAAAATGATGTCGGCACATCACCTAAGATTACCGTTACGTCTGGTCTCAGACCGGAGTTTGCTACTGTTTAATTGAAATACCGCCCTAATTGATTCACCCAAATTCGTCTCAATACTACGACTAAGATAATAATTGAAGCAAACTTCTCCCTGTATATCAACCAGCACTTTTATATTGGTTTCGCAAACCATGTCTTTTTCAAAATACTAACATATTTAAATACCATTTTACTTCTATTAAGCAAAAGAGGTATTAGATATATGGTGTTACGGATTAATGAAATCGGAATCCGAAAGAAAGTTTTAAAATTGTTCCAAATACGAGCCCTTGTATAATACGAGAAAGTTGGCCACACTACTGCAGGCCCTGATCTAGGATTTCGTCAAACTGGGAGCTGAAGGTATCCACTGTTTCCTTTTTGTCAATTGTAAAGTATTATTAATTGTTACGAGTGCTTTTGTACGGTATCTTTTGAAAAATTGGACATCATGAGAGAGAGAAAGGTATAATCCTAAAACATCCTTTGGATACACAATGAAACCCATAAATAATGGACACCTATAGTACAATACAATGTATAATTTGTTCATAAGTAAGAGGTGTTCATTACGGAATGATTACACAAATTTGGATTACATACTGTAAGTATAGGTCATGCAGATATGTATGCAGTATACAGTAAATACGTCGTAAATATAAATATAGCTAGTTTCGCGATACTATAACCAGTGTTTGGTTTACTGGAGAATGAAAGGAAAATCCCTCTGTGAAAAAAGTATATCGTTGAAGGATGCCTAAGGATAGGTGTTGCTTCCTTTCTGCTGTGTAACTGGTCGTTTCCTTGTTAAACATTCAGAAATACAGTACTTCTATTGATAGTTTTCTTATTAGATGTGCACTGGTTATATGATGAGAAATTTATATTATTATTATTATTATTATTATTATTATTATTATTATTATTATTATTATTATTATTATTATTATTATTATTATTATTATTATTATTATTATTATTATTGGAGTACTTGTAGTTTTATGGTGTCCTACGTACTTCTAACTCAAGTCTCCACCAGAGTCCACCAAAAGTTAATTTGTGTTATTACAATTATACAGAAGATTATTCAATTTACCTCACACCGATTTGGGAACTTGTGACAGAAACATAAAATCGGTGGCATCATCATCGTGCTGTTTCAGCGTTCAGGTGCCGAAGTATGATGTTTGTGCTACAAAAATGATGCCGAAAGTGAACCGTTACTAGAAACGGTACATACACACGCTAATACTTTATATATATATATATATATATATATATATATATATATATATATATATATATATATATATATATATATATATACAAGTGAATAGTAAAATCTTCTTGCGGCTACGTTGTCAGTAGTACTCGCCCCACTTGATCTTGATTTTACGCCCCCTGGAGCGTGGCGCCCGCCGCCGCCTCCAAAATTTTGCGCCGCCGGGCGTCCGGCGCCTATTTTTTGGGGTTACGTGGTATGACGTCATAGGGTCACGTGATGTTAGGCCATGTCTTTTTTGGGTTACGTGTTGTTAGGTCAAGCCTTTATGGGGTAGTTTTGCCAAGACGGGTTGATTTTGTTTCCTTTTAAGGCATAAAATTTTGGAGATTGTTACTTTTTAATGGAATACAGGTGCATGTAGTTTACTTTGCGGTATATAATTTTAACTTTTGCGCCCCCGGCGCCCCTAGGCCATACCCCGTCCGCCTTTACGGGGTAGGTTGTTGATTTTGTTCCCTTTTACGGCATAAAATTAGGAGATTGTTACCTTATGATGGAGTACAGGTGTATGTATAGCTTATTTTGTGTTACCTGATTTTAACTTTTCAGCCCCTGGAGTGTGACGCCCGCTGAAATTTTGCGACACAAACCCTCTAGTTTACATAGTTTTACGCTCCGCCTTCATGGGGTAGTCTCACTATGGATTTATTTTATTTTATGGTATAAATTTGAAGAATGCTATTTCCTTTTTTACCTTATAGGGTGTATATATAGCCTACCTTATTTTTGTTCTCTTTAATACGCCCCTGCGCCCACCTTAGCATCGCCTTTAGGATTACGTCATGGGGTCACGTGATGTTAGGCCATACTCTACCTTTATGGGGTAGTTCCACTGAGGGGTTTAGTTTGTTTTCTTTTATGGTATATATTTGAAGAATGCTATTTCCTTTTTTAGCTTATAGGGTGTATATATAGCCTACCTTATTTTTGTTCCCTTTGATACGCCCCTGCGCCCATCCTAGCATCACCTTTAGGATTACGTCATGGGGTCACGTGATGTTAGGCCATACTCTACATTTATGGGGTAGTTCCACTGAGGGATTTATTTTGTTTCCTTTTATGGGTATAAAATTTTGGAGATTGTTATCTTTATTTTTTACCTTATAGGTTATATGTATAGTCGTTTCCTTTGATGCTTATCAATGATTTATTTTGGAGCCTTATTACGTTATATGATTATTTGGTGGTGTACTTAAGATTATTTCCTTAAATTTGATATATACTTTGTGATCCATTTTGTTCCGCATTAGGGGTGAACATGGATACTTTACGTGTGTTGATTACTACGTTATAGACATTGCATTTGTCCCGAGTTCGATTCTTGGTGCTAGTTTCAGGAAACTTTAAGTTTAACGCCCCCGCAAAACGATGGTGATGAGAAATGGTAGGACGAAACAGGAGAAAACATGAACTCACTTGCTTGCTGATTGAAGCAGGGACCTCACACATGAGAGACAAGCGCTGAGCCACCGTGCCCTATTCGGTGTGAGCAATTTTACGTATGAAAAGAACATAGACATATTATGTTACATTAAACATTTCTGCTCGTTGTTACGCATACGAGTTTGTTGTTGAATTGCAGAATCTGCTTTTACGAAGAGTATAATGTCAGTTCGTTTATTGAATATCTCTAAGAGGTGTAAAGGAGGAACGATTCCAGACCTCATTAATTTATATCGTTTTTGTTCGCAGATTAAATAAAAATGATGTAAAGTTAAAAAAAAGCTTCTTCGTGCATTGGCTTATAATCATATGTTTAGAAGCAAACGTCAGCTATATTGTATTACATGTGCTTACGTATTCGTTGTCAGTATCATTGCCATTGTTTTGTTATTGTATATTAAACATATACAGTATTTAACTGTCAATGGTTTAGTTTGATAGGATATATTTATTCTTTGAGAAGGATAAAAGGGATGGGATGATGTGATTTTGGACCTAGTTAGTACCTCTCGTTTCCGTTCGTGGATTAAATAAAAAGATGACTCTTTGCTTAAAACTGATTAGTTAATTGTTCTAGCGATTTTTTAAAAACGCTCATTTTTTTGTTGGTCAGTAAGCGCTTCATTAATGGAAACAGTGTTGCCAGATTTTTCTTACCTAAACTGCTCCGATTCTTTTCGAAACGGTTCCGCAGAGTGCAAGAATTTTCAAACTAAAAATTTTTCGAACTAAAAAAAAATTCAAAACTAAAAATTTTTCGAACTAAAAAATGAAACAAAAATTTTTCGAACTAAAAAATTTCAAAACTAAAAGTTTTTTGAACTAAAAAATGAAAAATTTGTGATTTAGGGCTGACTAGATAGCTTGTCTTGAGAGATGAGCTTAAGACTTCATTTCAATTCCGTTACGAAATAAATGACTAGCAATGACTAGCCAAACGGTTCATCATCATATATCAAATTTAATCCTGAATACTTCTCCAAGATAATTTAAATTCAAATCAGTAAATCAAAAGTCGTTAAACTGACTGCACTTTCAACTTTAGCAACAATTCACAATTCTGCGATGTAATCTGTTTAGGTGATCACTTTCAATCTCTGTTAAGATTTTCGAAAAGTTTGAGTTTGATAATTGTAGTTCGAAAATATTTTTAATTGGAAACGTGATTTTCAAATTTTGATTTTAAAACTTTCTGAGTTCGAAAATTTTTAGTTTGAACTTTGAGTTCGAATTTTTTAAGTTCAAAATTTTAGATCGGAAACCTTGTTTGAAATTTTGATTTGCAAGTTTTAAGTTTGAAACTTTCTCAGTTCGAAAAAAAATTGTTTGAAAATTTGGTTCGAAAACGTTTTAGTCTTCAAATTCGGTTTGAAATCTTAAGTTTGAAAATTTTAAGTTTAAAAAATATCGTTTCAGAAAGTCTTGATTTTATTTTTTAGTTTCAAAATTTTTAGTTCGAAATTTTTTGTTTGAATTTTTTTGTTTCATTTTTTTGGTTCAAAAATATTTTTCATTTTTTAGTTCGAAAAATTTTTAGTTTGAAAATTATTGCACTCTGCGGAACCGTTTCGAAAAGAATCGGAGCAGTTTAGGTAAGAAAAATCTGTCAACACTGTTTCCATTAATGAAGCGCTTACTGACCAACAAACGCTGAGCATTTTTAAAAAATCGCTCGAACAATTAACTAATCAGTTTTAAGCAGTCATCTTTTTATTTATCCACGAACGGAAATCGAACCTTGGTCTCCCACGTTAAAGGCGCATACGCTAACCGGTTAGCCACGGAGGAACTCTAAAGTTTTCGAGTTTCATAATAATACTAATACTAATTTATACTATTACTGGGATCTACTAATTCATAATGTAATAGATCATCAAGAAAGAGATCAAACCGTTTTAGTAATTTTATACCCATAAAAGGGAACGAAAAAAGTCATCATAATCTCCAAGCTAAAAAACCCAGTTCAGTGATGTCAAACGAAGATATTAGCTCGAACTAAATACCTCTAATTCTATCATACCAGTAGGGGTGCGGTGGCTCAGTGGTAGAGCGTTCACCTTTGCTGTTTGTGGTCCCTGGTTGAAACCCCGCGAAAGTAGTTTTGTGGTGGGCAACATTATGCTCGGGATACTCCATTTTTCTCCCACCAATTCATTCATTTCTCATCGTCACCGTTTCCTTTAGCCTAACCGGCATAATCGTGGGACGTAAAAATATAGATTTCATTTGCACCAGTTTTAGTCCATCTTATCAAAAGGATAACAAGCTCCATATTTTATGCCATAAAAGGGAACGAAAAATAAAAAGCATTCGTAAACCTGTACTATTTCATAACGTAATGAATCATCAAGACCAAATTTTTAGTAATTTTAAAGAATCATCATAACATCTGATCCAAAACTCCCAATTCAATGACGTTATAGCAGGACCAAGGTACCTGTGACTCATTCGCACCAGCGTGCATGGCCCTGAATAAGCATAAGCAAAATTTCAACAGGTGACGCAATCCCAGGCCAAATCATCCCTGATTCATTCACTATGGTCCATGAGGCCCTAAATTGGATAATCAAGAGTGAGATCAGGTGGGACCCTTACTGTTTTGTTAGCGTAGGTTCCTTTGGCGAGGAAGACTCGTGTTCTTAGTGGAAGCCCATATTATCCATATTCTACGTTAGCTGTATGTCTGCGTCCCATACAGCCTCTGGTTGAAAGGGACACTGAACTCCAAATCAACCAACCTACTGAATAGCTAAAAAACAATGTCGGGAAAACATTTATCATCGGAGTAATCACGTCGTCATCAACTCTGACATGATCCACGGCCTCTTCTCTACTGACTAAAGTGTTTACACTTATAATAAAACCAGGTTGTGAAATTATCACTACTCGGAGTTCGAACTTCTACGGTGTAACGATCCCGTTACGAAGAGCTATGACGAGAGGAGAAGATAAGAAGATAAGGATTGTAAAACATCAGATCAATGTCAACCTTGCATTTATCTTGAAAGAGAATGTTAAAATTAATGTGTATTTTCATTTTGTTTCTTTAAAAAAAAAGAGATTGAAAGGTAAGAGAGGAAAAAGAATGAAAGAATTTGTAAGTTGCGAGCTGTTATCAGTTGAGTGTATTTAAGGAGAGAGAGAGAGGGGAGGTAATCTTTCTTACTGCCTCGAGGTCGAATCGCTGCGCGTGTATCCCGTGACGCGATTGTGGCGCCAGGAACCATGGTCGGTACGATCGTCCGTAGGGACGGCGTACTAGCTATGTTGTGTTGAAGACGTGTAGGTGTCTTGGAATTGGTTTTCGGGGCATGCAGGTGCCTTTGGTTTTCGTTGTTCAGAGGGGAGAGTACGTCTGTTCGACTAATGTTTCTTATGGTAGAAGAGGACTTCTATTAACTAGACTCATTTTGCATCGTTTGATTCTACCAAAATTTCTTGTTGGATTTCTCCATTGTGTGTGTAATTAAAAAGGAATGAGAATAGTGAATTGTTGCCGCATATTGAATTTACTAAGTTTTCAAAAAAGAAGTGCAGCCAAAGAAGTGAATGAAGAGGATTATTTGTGAACGTAGTTTAAGCTGCTTATGCCCAATTGTTTTCCAAGTCGAGTGAAGTTCATTTTCGTTCCACTCGTCATTTTTGTTCCTCGATTTTGCCGTGTTCAGGGTGAGTGTAAAGAGAATAAAGTAAGAGATTTGCATGTGAATAGTCTGAAAGATTCTGTTTTAGTTTCACTAAACGTTCTGAAGAAATATTTATTGAAACCAACTCGCTTTATGCCGTTTCTCTATGAGAAACTGTGGAGTCATTTTTGGTTGGTGACAAGGGGATGTGGGAGGAGAAGTACGGTCAGCAATTGAACCCTTATTTTGCCTTAATAAGGTTAATTGCTATCATCCCTGGAAAGTATCATTGCTGTTACTTGATATTTCTTGGACATACAGTAACGTCCTAGAAGTAGTGGAATGCGAATGTGGAAAGACGCTAGCCTGAATCTTGGCCGATCAATTTGTAAGAGGAATATTAGTTGGGGAAACATCTTCGTTGGGCGTAATAAGATATTCTTTGGAATATTAAGTATTTTGCCGCTCCGTTATAATTATTACAAGGGCGGATTGCAAAGTGCGACAATTTGAATGTCGATTGAAACCCTGTGTTTTCGCAGAAATTGACTAAGAATAGTCTGAATCTGATTATTAACTGTCTTGTATATGCAACAACAATTAAATTATTCTCTATTCCTCGTATCACTTGAGAGACGAAATGCAGACCGAGGTTTAATTGCATATGGAGGTAAATATGAATCTAAAGGAACTGTGAAGGTGAGTGCTAAACCATTTATTATATTCTTTGATTGGTCCGTTGTGTGTGTTCTATGTTGTGTGGGTTGTTAATTTGCATTCATTGTGGTTGCTGTGGTTTAACGTGGTCCAACTCGTCGTCCATACGTTTTCATTTTCCGAAAAATTGGATAATTCAGCATTTATCATTTTTGGCTGTAAGCTGATATTACTTTTCGTACTTGAGGTAGTATTATTAATATTGCTCCGTTATATTTCAATTACTGAATTATTTCTAATAGTATGATTAAGTTTGATTAATTTATTGATTAGCCAGAGATTTAATTGGGAAGATTTTTGAACGAGAAAAGACATTTCGGATTTGATGTTGAATTTTACTAATGACATCCCTTGCTTTAAAAATTAAATATATATATATGAAGTATTATTGTTGAGATTACATTAGTATTCATCCCTCCCAGAGCTTGGACTTTTGCGAAGTACATAATAATTTAAATGATTTATATTGAAACTGCTGAGGAAAATTGATTCTCGATCTCTCTCCTTAATTGAAATTAAATTTGGTAAATACATTGAAATTTGGATATTATTATAATATTGTATAGTTAAATTTTTTGACTTGCCTTTGGCTTGAATTAACACTGAACACAGTTAAATTGAAACTGATGAATAGGATCTATGATACAGAACTTCGACGATAAATTTATTGTTGTTTTTAGTTATCTGAGCAATCAGATATCACTCTGTAATTTGTTATTGTTAATAAACCTTTGTTAAGTTGATCTGGGTCTTTGGTTATTTATTGGAAATTTATTAGATATAAGTACTTTATATTTGTGGTATTTTTGGTATAATGTTGAATGCTGAATTATCACTTAATGCCTGCTTTTGCTTTGGATACCAATGAAGGACATCGGCTCGTGTAAGTTCCCTCTGTAGTTGGTTGGGGGAGCTGCTGATAGGTCAACATATCGTGCGACCTTTTGATAATCCACGTGTGTTGGACACTCGGCGGATTTCCTGACTTCGACGGCGGATGGGAACGCTACAACGGTCAATCGCTCAAGCACCGTTCTGTTACAATAACGGTGGACCTGACCTTTATGATATGAAAGGGTAAAGTGTTTGTCATGGGCCAAATTACGATGAATTTTAATTAAATTATCATGGTATAATTATTGCCTCGTTGAATTGTCGATACTTTTCAGTGAAAAAAGGATAAAATTTGAAAGTCCCAAATCAAGGTAAGTAGACTAACGTAAAGGAAGAAAAAAATATACAATTTTTCATACAATTAAACGTACAGTTTGAACTTAAAATTTTCGTGTAATGAAGCTTACAATACAAATATTATGCCTACTTTTCTCACAACTTCATGGGTTGATTGCCCTGTGCTCTACATAAGCGCTCCATATAATAAATATAAGCTTCAACAATTATTATAGTAGAAAGCAATGGATATATGAAGCGAAGCACTGAATATTTTGTTTCTCAATTAATAATTGTTTCTCAACTAATATCTATCGTTTTCGATTATTTTTACAAACCAAACCACTACCAATTTTTCATATATAGAAAGTTCCGCCCCCACTCATAAAGGAGAATTTAAAAAAATGCTAGGACACGTTCTGTTCATTTTCAATAAAGAGTTAACACACTGAATTTCAGCTCCGTAAGTTTAAGGACTTGCGAGATACTTAAGGATGGGCACGAGTCGAGCTATAACTCAACTCGACTTGAGTTTCGAGTCGAGTCAAATTCAATTTTCTTGAGTCGAGTCACTGTTTTGAGGTCAAGTTTCGAGTGGAGTCGAGTTTGATAAATGGCTTGCTCGTTCAGCTCATTTTAACTCGTTTTGAAATCATCACCAGATTAGCCTGGAAAACGAAAGCCATGAGGAATGTAAACAGTAATACTTTTAATGTTCTTCACGACAGGGACGCACCTCGTCTCGTACTTTTAGTGCATCTTGTGGGGATCTTTTAGTGCGTCTCGTCTCATCTTGATAAAAAGGCAATAGATTTTAATAACGAGACCACCAATATAAATATGTAGTTCTTACCATCAAGGCTAAGACCTGCACGGTCTAATGTTTGAGCCCAAACAAAAGCTCAATCCGGGTAGTGATGTCAACCGACTCGGCTCGGTTCAACTGAGCGAGCTGCTCGCTCCGACTCGATTGTGGTTAGCCATCGGCTCGGTAGGGACAAGCCATCGACTGAGCCGATGGTTCGAGTCAGCTAGGTTGGGATGAGCCACCGACTCGGCTCTAGCTAGCTCCATTGAAACGAGTCCATCGGCTTGGTTCGACTCAGGTCAAATGAGTCGATGGCTCGAACTGGCTCGGTTGGGTGAGCAATCAGCTCGGTTTGGTTCGGCTTGGGTGAGCCATCGGTTCGAGCCTGCTCATTTAGGTGAGCTGTTGGCTCAGGTCACTTCTCGGTTCGGCTCAATATGAATGAGCTATGAGCCGAGCCGTTCGAGCTGTTGACAACCATAAACCCAGGCCGAGCAGTATTGAACATCTTTGGCTGGCGCCGTATAACTTTTAACAACTTTTCGCTCGAGTCCGAATACTTAGTCCTCCGGAACTCAAACCCAGAACCTCGTGACCGATGTTTTTGCTTCCTGAAGACTTTTCGAAGACCGAGATCTACAGTCAACTAGTTTTCATTATTCAGATACAAACCGCCTACCTTTCATGGTTATACACGGTATTGTTCTGATAATAATAATAATAATAAGAAGAAGTAGTAGTAGGAGTAGCATAATTGATAATTATTTTGTCTCTGTAGGATACTTGAAAAGAGTACTTGGAACTACACACAGTGTTTAGCTCGAATTGACTCATTTTGACTCGACTCGACTCGAAACGTGCCAAATTCAAATCGAGTTTCACGAAATTTTCGAGTCGAGCTGAAAAATGTCTGTTTCGAGTAGAGTCGAGTTTCAAAGAAAACTCTCCCGTGCCCATCCGTAGCAGATACTCATTTTTTTTTTCGCAAAAAATCGGATCCCCACTACCCCCTTAGGATATGTTTTATAATAAAAGCTATGTGATACCATCCCAGTTTGGATTAAGACCGAAGCCAAAAGTCATTTCATTTGACTCTTCAATTTGGCCGTGATGGTTAAGCACACATAATTACATTCAAATTTTTATTATAATAATTTATATATTACAGTAATTCAAAAAATTTAATTTACAGTATTTAGCTCCTCTAAAAGCTCACACGCTGATTCTCAAAAGCCAAGTAGTAGTATAAGTCCTATTGCTTTTACGATTACAAATATCAATATCCAAAAATGCCTGAAGTTCTTTTTTCACTTAAATATACTCATCTCAAGTAAGGAAACAGAAACAAATGAAAAAGGAAAGGAAATAAAAGCCATGCAAGTAAAACGTAGACAAATTCACCAGTATTCAGAAGATGCTGTCTATAATGCAGAGAGTCGGTGGATCAGAGTGAGCCATGGTGAGTGGTGGGTTGCAGTGGGTCATGATGGGTGGTGGGTCTCAGTAGGTCACATGCTGTTGACCCACGACCCAATGACCCACTCCATCTCTAGTATGAAACACTGTGACCTTGAACAATTACTATTACCAATATTAGGATTAATTGCATTTTATTTTCACTCACAAAGTTTTTATTTAAATCCCTATCTTCCGCACCAATTTATAAAATTCCGTCCATATGTCCCTACGGTTACCAGAAATGTCTAAATATTTCTAAGTTAAAGAAAGATACATATCCCTACAGTAGACAACACTTATATTCACTGTAGTTAGTTACCATACAATGAGAAAGCTAAACTAACTTTTGGCAACCAATTAGTGATCAGCGCGCTGTTGTCAAACCTGCGATGAGTGTTTCAGAGGATGAGTGTTTTGTAATGATGCGGCACTCACTAAGATTATTTAATACGTTATACCAATACATAAATACGTGACATTAATTATAAAATTATCTTAGCATGCGTGTTATTGATAATCGTATTAATTGTTATTACGGGTAAAAGCGGATCTGAAAAGGTAGAAGTATGGTAGGTAGCGGCATGAGGTCGCGCCGTCCCCTTGCCTATCTTTGCCCATTGTAATTTTTAGGAACTGGAGATACGCCGTACATATTTTTTCAAGGTCGGAGGACGGTATCTCCCCGAGTTCCCCCTCACTTTTACCCTTAATTATTATAAATAAATATTAATAATGTAAGTATATTCTATTTGGTTCCGATGTTCATGTATTCACCATCTAGTTCATAATCTTTCAGAGTTTAATAACATTGTTTTACTATTACAAGTAGTTCCTTATATATATATATATATATATATATATATATATATATATATATATATATATACCCACCTAAAGTTTTCTCTTTGGACTCACAAAAATTTGCTCACCACTGTGCTAGGATATAGGATATATATTTTCACTGAAATTTGTTAATAATTATGAAAACACGAAATAAATTCTTCAATATCCTGCTATTTTGAAAACTCAAATATATATTCGAAGCTATGTTTATCTCGGATGGTAGTAGCAAAGTTTGGTGAGGATGACTTGATGATGAAGACGTTCCTGGTTTCTACTATTTGTGAATTCTCAGAGCGTGGTCGATATTTCAGAATTTGTTGAAGAAGGAGTTTCGAATTCCGGTACTTCGGATCGTAATTTTGAGGAAGATAGCTATAAATGTCCGGTTTCAGCTTTGGAGGAGGCAGAGGAGGAAATTCCTCGTCAATGATAAGACGGTCATCGTCTGAACTAGAGATGCTGTGGGCATCTGTATGGTATTTCTTGGATGGTGGCGATCTTGACGACGGTACTGGGCAGCTAAGAGGTGAGCGAGATCGATCTGGGCTTGTTTCTGCTGTAGACTTTTCCCTACGAGGCTTCCGCTTTTCCGTCTTCGTCGAGATAGTAGAAGGTGTGAAAGCTGATGGTCCTGAAGCCTGTCCGCTAACCATAGCCAGATACCATAAGCGATAAAAAAGTATACACAGCTAACTGTGAAGTGATGGAAGCGAAGCGAAGCGAAACAAAGCAGTCAGAATTGATGAGCAAAAAATACACAATAATAGTGTACTTCAGCAGGCTTCCACTTGAGTGAAACCCTCGATCTCTCGTAACCTGTCGCCCGAAACTGAATTCCGATCGCCGTGCGTCCACACGTACGCAAAGAAGACAGTCTAGACTTGTTACGAAAGCTGTACTGCGCCAGCTGGTTAAATATGTTGGAAGTAGGAGTATAGTGTTTCTTGTGGTTTCAGTTCGTCGTATAAGTTGTTACAGGAGTCCATAATAAGTTTCATTATTCATTGTTGATTTAAAGAGCACTGAACCACTACACACGTCGCTTAAACAACACATTAAACAATAATTTTTTGTTCATGATATCTGCATTATCAAGTCATGAATTCCATTCAGCAAATTCACGTAACACGATAAAGGGAACTTCGCTACTTCGGACATAAAGCAACACGGGATCCAAATGTTAGTCCGCAACAATTATTAGTAACGCACATTCATGTACATAATCCGTTTAATAACACTGGTCCGCATGGGTATTGTTCTTTTTAAAATTTTACGTGGATTACATGTTTTGAGGTCGCCCATTCAGAATCTGGCATTAGTTTTATCCTATCACACTAGAATTACTAGCAACTCACTAATTACGCTCAAACCTAATAGTATCTGCTTGCTCTGTAATTCATCAGGTGTTCCCTAGATAGCAGCACTGCGTCTGTAAGCAATTATGCAGCTGATCTAGGCATCAGGAAAAAAATTAGTTACATACTAAGACCATATAATTGACATTTATTTTTATATACAAATTAAATTGTATAACGTGCATAACAATATCCCAGAAAATCTCTGGTATAAATTCTTTTGTAGATCATAAATTGATATTTTCCAGTTTATATATGAACAAATAAATATACTAAGATTCTAGTTCATATACTTAGCTGGTTTCCAGCTTTCTCACTAGAGACATTCCTGTAGTGTCAAGTCTAGGCTGAGAATAATACTCGTTTGTGGACGCAAGCGTGGCAGTTCTCAGTTTTTGGGCGAGAGAGTGAGAGAGATCAAGGGTTTCACCCGAGTGGAGGCTGCACTACCGTACACATTAGTGTACTAATTTTGGAAGCTTTTGCTTCATCATTCATCAGTCATCACAACATCTGTACTGCAATAGACATCTGCTACACTTACATACACAGCGTTCTAGAAATCTTCTTGTAAGGCTACTATGACCAGTTGACAACATCCTGGTCTTCCGCCTGCAGTTCCTACAGCTTCTACTGTCTCTACGAAGGTAGAGAAGCGCAAGAGTTACAAGGACGCTTTTGTCACTTCAGATCACAATCAAGGATTAGTGGGTAATCCTATTGACGGCGACCCAGCATCTAACCCAAAATCTCCTCCTCATAAAAAGCATCATGACAATATCAGCATCGCCAGTTCAGACGACAGCTCTCGCCTTATGATTGTTGATGGCATTCAACAATTTCCTCAGAAACCACAGATAGAAATTCATAACTTTCTACTCCAGGATTATGATCCGAAATTCCGAAACACCAAACTCCTACTCCAGCAACTTCTCAAATATCGACCTCGTTCAGAAATCACACAGATCATACAAACTCAAAACGGATACATTATTAAATCGCCATTACCTACCTTCGCAACAACAGTCAGAGACAAACATAGTTTTGAGATGTTTGGAAAAACAGCAAGACTCATAAAACTGAACGACAACTGTAAGAAACAAATGCCACCACCCAGACGAACTCCTGTTCTATCTGTAGTCATCCGCGGTTTGATCCGTCTTACAGTGACGAAGAAATCGAAGAGGAACTACACCACGAGGGACACACCTTCAAAAAATGCATTCGAATTAGGAATATTCAAGGAGCTACTTATATGGTCAGGGTACTGACAGAGTCGCAGGAAACTATTGATGACCTGCTTGAACACGAAGCATTGATATACAAGCAAAGGCATAGAGTGGAACCATCCAAAACATCGCCTCCTCTTCCCATACGCTGAGATCGATGCCAGGAATACACTCATCCTACACCTAAATGCGTAAATCCGTTTAAATGTTGCTACTGTGGTGGCCCTCATCCCACCCGCTCTTGTCCAACTATGCAACAGCCACCTGAGTGCTCAACCTGTCATGAACGTCATCCAGCCTATAGCTATAAATGCAAAGCCAAACCTACTCCAGAAGAAGCAAAACCTGAACTAGTAGTTCCACTTAGAATGCATGACGCACAGAATCAAACTTCCGAACCCAGCACATCTGATCAACCAATAACTGTAAAACAGCTTCTTGCTTACATTACTCTTACTCTACAAAACATCCATCCCTTTGCACGTCCCTTAGTTCTACAACACGTCCAGTATGCTGCTCAATCAGTCTTCCATCTTCAGTTCCAAGCGACTTACAATGGTCCAACTGCCTACTTTCATACATTCCCATCTTCACAGCCCATCTAAAGATCATCACAGTATGGACATTATGGGTATTGTTTTCCTGTATGTTAACATACGCTCTCTCTACACCCACAAAATACTATTTGAACAACTGTTACTCGAGGAGAAAGTCAATGCTTTTCTCCTTAACGAAACGCATCTGACTCCTAAAATGAAATGCAAAATAACAGGGTATACGATCATTCGCAAAGACAATACTTTACCAGCACGTCGGGCAAATGGCGGGGTAGCTGTTGGGTTTTCACCTCACATCCCATATCGTAACCACACTCCATCAATTCAGAACCTCCCAGAAAATCTAGTAATCACTCTTTACTATAAATCCGATTATATTACAGTGGCCACTATCTACGTCCGCCCAGGGGAATCAAATTCCTCTATCATTTTTTCAATACATATCCAAAATTTTTCAGCGCTACATCATTCTAGCTGATATAAATTTCCATAGTCGTTCCAATAGAGACCAAACTCATTTTTTGAATTTCATTCTCACAAATACGACCGGTGTAACGGTATAGTTTTACTCCCTTAAATTTTTACCCCCCGGTAAAACTGTCCCGGGAAATTTTTACCCCCCTGCCATATTATTCATACTAGCGTACATAGGTAAAAGTTTACTACATACACGACACCTACATCCCTCACTAAAACCAACAACAACATTTCACCTCCCCCAACAATTCCAACAATGAGAAACGAACGGGGTAAAACTGTCCCGGGAAATTTTACCCCCCTGCCATATTATTCATACTAGCGTACATAGGTAAAAGTTTACTACATATATGACAAATACATCCCTCACTAAAACCAACAACAAAATTTCACATCCCCCAACAATTCCAACAATGAGAAACGGAAGGGGGGTTAAACTGTCCCGGGAAATTTTTACCCCCTGCCATATTATTCATACTAGCGTACATAGGTAAAAGTTTACTACATATATGACACCTATATCCCTCACTAAAACCAACAACAAAATTTCACCTCCCCCAACAATTCCAACAATGAGAAACGGAAGGGGGGTAAAACTGTCCCGGGAAATTTTTACCCCCCTGCCATATTATTCATACTAGTGTACACAGAAAAAAGTTTACTACATATATGACACCTATATCCCTCACTAAAACCAACAACAAAATTTCACCTCCCCCAACAATTCCAACAATGAGAAACGGAAGGGGGGTAAAACTGTCCCGGGAAATTTTTACCCCCTGCCATATTATTCATACTAGCGTACATAGGTAAAAGTTTACTACATATATGACACCTACATCCCTCACTAAAACCAACAACAAAATTTCACTTCCCCCAACAATTCCAACAATGAGAAACGGAAGGGGGAAAAACTGTCCCGGGAAATTTTTACCCCCCTGCCATATTATTCATACTAGCGTACATAGGTAAAAGTTTACTACATATATAACACCTACATCCCTCACTAAAACCAACAACAAAATTTCACCTCCCCCAACAATTCCAACAATGAGAAACGGAAGGGGGAAAAACAGTCCCGGGAAATTTTTACCCCCTGCCATATTATTCATACTAGCGTACACAGAAAAAAGTTTACTACATATATGACACCTACATCCCTCACTAAAACCAACAACAAAATTTCACCTCCCCCAACAATTCCAACAATGAGAAACGGAAGGGGGAAAAACTGTCCCGGGAAATTTTTACCCCCCTTCCATATTATTCATACTAGCGTACATAGGTAAAGTTTACTACATATATGACACCTACATCCCTCAGTAAAACCAACAACAAAATTTCACCTCCCCCAACAATTCCAACAATGAGAAACGGAAGGGGGTAAAACTGTCCCGGGAAATTTTTACCCCCCTGCCATATTATTCATACTAGCGTATATAGGTAAAAGTTTACTACATATATGACACCTACATCCTTCACTAAAACCAACAAAAAAATTTCACCTCCCCCAACAATTCCAACAATGAGAAACGGAAGGGGGGTAAAACTGTCCTGGGAAATTTTTACCCCCCTGCCATATTATTCATACTAGCGTACATAGGTAAAAGTTTACTACATACATGACACCTACATCCCTCAGTAAAACCAACAACAAAATTTCACCTCCCCCAACAATTCCAACAATAAGAAACGGAAGGGGGGTAAAACTGTCCCGGGAAATTTTACCCCCCTGCCATATTATTCATACTAGCGTACATAGGTAAAAGTTTACTACATATATGACACCTACATCCCTCACTAAAACCAACAACAAAATTTCACCTCCCCCAACAATTCCAACAATGAGAAACGGAAGGGGGGTAAAACTGTCCCGGGAAATTTTTACCCCCTGCCATATTATTCATACTAGCGTACATAGGTAAAAGTTTACTACATATATGACACATACATCCCTCACTAAAACCAACAACAAAATTTCACTTCCCCCAACAATTCCAACAATGAGAAACGGAAGGGGGAAAAACTGTCCCGGGAAATTTTTACCCCCCTGCCATATTATTCATACTAGTGTACATAGGTAAAAGTTTACTACATATATGACACCTACATCCCTCACTAAGACCAACAACAAAATTTCACCTCCCCCAACAATTCCAACAATGAGAAACGGAAGGGGGGTAAAACTGTCCCGGGAAATTTTTACCCCCCTGCCATATTATTCATACTAGCGTACATAGGTAAAAGTTTACTACATATATGACACCTACATCCCTCACTAAAACCAACAACAAAATTTCACCTCCCCCAACAATTCCAACAATGAGAAGTATAAGGGGATAAAGGTTCACGGGAATTTTTATATCTTCTTTGAACTATTTTTCATAACACCGTATTTCATACTACCAGGTTCCGTTTAGTTGCAGTGCGACATGTTCAATTTTAAATTTTACTATCTCAGAATTATGTCAATTTTTGTACAATTAGGTTAACCCTAGAAGAACTATTTTACCATTGAAATTAGGAAAGGTGTTTTATTTCAAAATTTGAAGCACTGCTTTCACCTGTATTCTGGCATCTTCAAATTTTGATTCTAACTCGCTCCTAATTTGTCTAATTTTTGTACATTTTTCCACCCGAGAAAAAAGTTCTTGTTTCAAAGTATCGAGGGAAGGTCGATTCAAGTTGGGGCCATTTTTGTCACCTGTAGTGTTTCATCTCCAAATTCGATGTCTATGAACTTGGCAGGCTATCAATGGCACGCCACAATTTCTATTTTACACACTGTTAGTGTTTCGTTATTGCAGTAAACCCCATCGTTAGTGCTGTAAAGACAATATCTCGATTTTTAAGTCACTCTTGGCCTGCTATCGTCATACCAACAGACCAAGGTGTCCAAATCACCCCATAAATGATATTACTGGTCCAAGCAGCGTCAGCGCTCTTTAGCGTTAGTACATTAAAGTCTGGGCACATTAAAGTCTTCTACATATGTATGCAGTTTTTAGGTTAGCAAAATGGGTTTCTTTTATGATGCTGGCAGGCCACCTATGGCATACCACGATTTCGACCTCATATATCGTTAGTGCTCAGCTAATGCTCTTTAGTGCCGCATATCCCATCGTTTGTGCGTGAAAGACAATGTATATATGCTTGAAAATTTTCATTTAGCCCACCTAACTTTAGTTTAACAGGCTGCACGGAAATTATAGCAGACCACAAGGTGTATTTCAGTCATCGTTATTAGATCGTTAATGGTCGTTAGTGCGCATGTCCCATCATTAAATAATGCTTACATTTTTGAAGAAACTCTTATGGGCCTGCTAAGTCATGGCAGCCGACCAGAGAAGAAACCTACTCCATAGCACAATTTCGAATACTCCCGTGATTATTGTTTCGTTAATGCTCGCTAGTGATGCATATTCCATCGTTAATGCTCTACAGATAACGGCTACTTTTTAAAAAAAACATTAACGGCCCGCTAATTTTATGCCAACTGAACAGGGGTGACACTTACGACAAACAACAATTTCGATTTCACTCATCTTTAGTGCTTTGGTAGTGGTCGTTAGTGTTGCATGTTCCATCGTTAGTGCTCTGTAGTTAACTCGTTCATTTAAAGAAAACTGTTATTGGCCTGCTAATTTCGTGCCACAGGCCAAACACAATACCGACACCAGACCACAATTTCCATTTCCCAAGTCTTGGGGGCTTCGTTAGTACTCTTTAGTACCCCATATTCAATCGTTAATGCACTGCAAATAACGCTTATATTTTTAAAAAGGTCATTACCGGCCTGCGAACTACATGCAAACATGAAAGAAAAGATACCTACAAAACACAACATTTTCGATTTCACACGTCGTTAGTTCTCGTTATTGCCGCATATCCCCTCGTTACTGCTCTAGAGATAACGCTTTGATGTTTTAAAAGTCCATTAGTGGCCAGGTAGCTTCATGCCACAGGCCGGGCGCAATACTAGAGAAGACCACAATTATGATTTCACACATCGTTACAGCTTCTCTACTGTTGTAAATCCCTTCTTAAATGCACTATAAATAACCCTCACTTTTTTTCTAAAAATAAATAAATAAAAGTGATTACTATTGGCCTGCTAACTTCATTCCACCTTCTGCAGATTATCACCTCAATTTTGATTACACACCGTTAGTCCTTGGTTATTCCTTATTTGGGTCAGAAATTCCATCGTTGGATTTCCGGGAATAACTCCAACTTACTCAAAGTATGAATTTACCTGCTACTTTCATGGCAATTCCTGGCAAGCCACCTACTGCACACCTCGATTTCGGTTGCATATATCGTTATATGCGTAACGTTAGGCCTACATTCAATCGAAATTGTGGTCCGCCGCAGGTGGCTTGTTACCTCTATTACCATTAAGTTAGCTGACCAATATACTATTTTAATAAGTTTACGCAATAGATGGAGCACTAACGATGGAATTTGCAACACTAAGGAGCAGTAACGAAATACTTACGATATGTAAAATCAAAAATATCCGATGTAGGTAAAATGCCACCCCCTTCCAAATGAAGTTGGAAAGCCTATAATGATTTTTTTTCTAAAATGTAGGCGTCATCTGCGGGGCACTTGCGATGAGATGCATCACCAACGAGCACTAACGAAGCATTAACGATGTGTGAAATCGAAATCTGCTCTGCCATAGGTGTTATGCCTGCCTGCCATTTAACAAGAAATTAGTAGGCCATTTATATTTTTTTTAAATATAGGTATTTTCTGTGGAGCACTAAGGACTAAATTTGCGGAACTAACGAGCACTAACGAACCACTAACGATGTGTGAAATTGAAAATGTTATCTGGAGTAGGTGTCGTGCCAGTTCTGTTGACAGGAAGTTAGAAGGTCAATAATGTTTTTTTTTTTTTTTTTTAAATAGGCATTGCATGCGAGTACTAATGATGGTGTATGCGGCATATCAAAGCAGTAACGACCTAGCTGTAGACGTTATCTATGGAGCAGTAACGATGCATTATGCTGAACTAACAAGCACTAACGAAGGACTAAATTCGGCTGTAAATGAAATTGTGATTAGCCGCAGGTTTCGTCCCTGGTCTGTTGTAACGAAGTTACCAGAGAAAGAATGGTTTCTACGGAAATGTGTCGAGCACTAACGATATGATATACAACATTAACGAGTACTAACGAAGCACTAATGATAGATAAAATCAAAATTGTAGTCTGCTGTAGGTTTCGTGCGTTGCGTGTTGGCATGAAACTAGAAGGGGAAATTGGATGTTTTAGACATGTAGACGCTATATGTGGAGCATTAACTATGACATATGCATCACTAACGAGCACTAATGACGAGTGTAATAAAATTTGTTGTCTAAAGTAGACTTTGTCACTGGTCTGCTGGCATGAAGTTAGTAGGACAAAAATGGCTTTCTTGACAAATGTATCCGTTATCTTTGAAGTACAAACGGTAAAATATGCGATACTAACGAGCACTAATTAAGTACTAATTAAAAATCTAATCCTAATTGTGGTTTGCTGTAGATTTCGTCCTTGATCTCCTGCCATAATATTAGCAGGTCACTAATAGCATTCTTAAAAAATGTAGCCGTTATGGGTGGATCGCTAACGGTGGGATATGAGGCACTGACAAGTACTTATGAAGCACTTCTCAGTGGTGTAATCAAAATTGTGTTCTGCTGTGGATTTCGGCTCTTGTCTCCTGCCATAAAGTTAGCAGGCCAATAATGCCTTTCTTAAAAATGTAGCCGATATATGTGGAGTACTTAGTATAATATATGCAGCACTAACGAACACTAACGATTGGATGTGCTGCACTAAAGAGCACTAAAGAAGCACTAATGATAGATGTAATCAATGTGATATGCCGTAGATTGTCTCTGGTCTACTGGCATAAATTTAGCAGGCAAAAAATGTCTTTCTTTAAAGATGTAGTCGTTATCTGTGAGGCACCAACGGTCTGATATGCGACACTAACGAGCACTAATGACGAGTGTAATATAAATTGTAGGCTGCCGTATATTTCGTCCCTGTTCTGATGGTATCAAGTTAGCTGGCCAATACTTCCTCTCAAAAAATGTAGCTGTTATTTGTGAAGCACTAACGATGGGATATGCGGCATTAACTTGCACTAGGGAAGCAGTAATGACCAATGTAATCAAAACTGTGGTCTGCTGTAGGTTTCGTGTATGGATTTTTAACATGAAATTAAGAGGTGAAAATGGACATTTTTAGAAATGTAGCTATTATTTGTGGAGCACCAAGAATAGGAAATACAGCTCTAACGAGCACTAGCGAAGCACGATCGGATTTGCGGCATTAACGAGCACTAACGAAGAACTAGTAATATATGTCATCAAATTTGTAGGTTGCGGTCTATTTCGTCCCTCGATTGCTGGCATGAAATTACCAGGCTAATAATGGTTTTCTTCAAGATTGTAGACGTTATCTGTGAAGCGCAAACAATTGGATACGCAGCACTAACAAGCACTAAGGAAGCACTAATGACAGCTGTAATCAGAATTGTGGCTTGCTGTAGTTTTAGTGGGTAGTCTTTTGACATGAAATTATGAGGGGAAAATGGAGGTTTTAGAAACGTAGTCCTTATCTGTGGAGCAGTAACGATGGGATATAAAGCGCTAACGACCACTAACGAAGCATTAATAACAAGTGTAATAAAAATTGTGGTCTCCGTAGATTTCGCTCCTGGTCTGCTAGCATGAAGTTAGCTGGACAAGAATGGCATTCTTGAAAAGTGTATTCGTTATCGTTGAAGCACTAACGGTGGAAGATGCGGCACTAGCGAGAACTAACGAAGCACTAATGACGGATATAATAGAAACTATGATCTGCTGTATATTTTGTCCGTTGCCTGAAGGGTCATTAACGGATTTTTTTTTTAAAACGTGGCCATTATCTATGGAGTATTAACGATATTATATTCGGCACTAATGAGTACTAATCCGATGTCACTGTCGTAGATTTCGTCATGTTAGCTGGCCAATAATGGTTTTCTTTGAGAGATGTAGCTGTCATCTGTACAGCACTAGCGATGGGATATGTTTCAGTAACAAGTATTAACGAAGTACTACTAATCACCGGAGTAATCGAAATTGTGGTCTGGAGTAGGTATCGTCTTTAGTCTGCTGGCATGAGTTAGTACGCCAATAAATGTTTCTTCAAAATTGTAGGCTTTATTTATGGAGCACGAACGATGGGACATGCTGCACTAACGACCACTAACCATGTAATAGCGATGGGTGAAATCGAGATTGTGGTCTGCTGTAAGTTCTGTGCGACGTGTTGACATGAAGTTAGGTGGGCAAAATGATATATATATATATATATATATATATATATATATATATATATATATATATATATATATATATATATATATATATATATCCTTTGTCTTTGAAGCAGTAACGATAGGATATGCGGCACTAACGATATATGAGGTCAAAATCGTGGTCTGGCATAGGTGGTCTGCCAGTTTCATAAAAGAGACTGTATATATAGAAACACTAATTTTAATGTTTATAGTACTAACGAGCACTAACCGGACCGGAAATATCATTTACAGGGTGATTTTGATACAAGTATGTTGGCCTGTTGGCATGAAGTTAGCAGGCCAATGGTAACTCTTAAAAAATGAGACGTTATTTTTGTAGCACTAACAATAGGGTTTGCTTCACTAACAAGCACTAACGAAACTCTAACAATGTGTCAAATCGAAATTGTAACCGGCCAAGTTCATGGACATTCAAATTCGAAATGTAACGAGCTCAGGATTTTATGTATTTTTTCCATACCATTGAAATAAACGAGGGAGGGTTATTTCATAATTTGGCCTATAGTGCGACGTCTTCAATTCCCAATTTTAACTCATATTTTTTTTTTCAGATTATTATACACCTTTGTACAACCAAGAGAAATTTTGCACCGCTTAAATAAACTAGGGAGGGCAATTTGAAATTTTAGACACATCGATTATTTTTAGTGCGACATCGAATTTTAACAAACTTAGAATTTTATCCAATTTTTATACATTCTTGTACCATCAGCAAAATATTTTGTTCCATTTAAATAAAAAAAAGGGCACATTTCGAACTTTGGCCACTTCGATTACTTGTAATGCGACATTTTGAAAATCGAATTTTAATTAGCTAAATATTTGTTGAAGTTTTTGTACATTTTTGTACCACCAAGTAAAAATTTTGTACCATTCAATTAAACCAGATACTGCCATGTTTAAATTTGGTAACTTGGATCACCTGTAGTGATACATCTTTAAATTCGAATTGTAACTAGATTGGTGGGAACAATCTACAAAAAATTGAAAAAATTCTAACCTAATTAAAATTTGAACTTAGAGATGTCACACTGCTGTTTATTGATGTGGCCAAAATTTTGAAATAGACCTCCCTCGTTTATTTGCATGATATAAATGTTTCTTCCTGGTACAAATATGTACGAACTTCTGAGCTAGCTTCATTGGACAAAAGTATACAAAAATTGGAAACAAATCTAAGCTTGTTAAAATTGGAATTTGAAGATGTCGCACTACAGGTAATTGAATTGGCCAAATTTTCAAATAACCCACACTCGTTTATTTGAATGGTACAAAATGTGTTTTCTGGTGCAAAAAATGTATGTACTAGTTCTGAGCTACCTAAGTAGTTAACATTCAAATACGAAGATGTAGCACTACAGGTAATCGAAGTGGATTAAATTTAAAATTGCCCTCCTTTGTTAATTTGAATAGTACAAAATATTTTCTTGGTAGTACAAAAATGTAAAAAAATTGGACATCATTTTGAGACAGAAACAGAATTTCAAGGAGTCAGATTACAGGTGATCCAAATTCCCAAATTTTGAAATCGCTCTCCGTGGTTAATTTCATTGGTACAAAATCTTTCCTCGGGTGGACAAAATGAACAAAAATTAGACAAAGTTCTGACCTAATTGAAACTCGAACGTAATGTCACACTACTATTGATGGAAAGTGGTAAAAATTTGATTTGGCCCTCCATCGTTTATTTGAATAGTACAAAATGGTTTCTTGAGTGCAAAGAAATGGACAAAAATTCGCAAAAAACACTGAGCTAGTTAAATATCGAATTTGAATATATCACACAGCAAGTGAACGAAGTGGCCCAAAATTTTGGAATGTGACTCCTCGTTTACTTCAATTCTAAAAAAATCTTGGGTGGACAAAATTGGATAAAATAGACAAAATTCTCAGATAACGCGAATTCAAATTTCCACATGTCGCAGTACAGCGGGCCGACGTTTCCAAATTTTTCAACACCTCTCTTAATTTGAACTTTAAAAAACATTTTTCTTAGGTAGAAAAAATGTGAAAAAATATCATAAAATTCTGAACTAGTTAAAATTCAAATTTCAAGAAGACGCACTACAACAAAATGGAAACTCAGAAGTACACTAGTATGAATATCATGGCGAAGGGGTAAAAATTTCCTGCAATTGTTTCACTCCCTTGTGTTTCTCATTATTGCAATTATTGGGAGAGGTGAAATTCTGTTAATTTAGCGACGCATGTAGATGTCATGTAAACTTTTACCTATGTACGCTAGTACGAATAATATGCAGGGGGGTAAAAATTTCCCGGGACAGTTTTACCCCCTTCTGTTTCTCATTGTTGGAATTGTTGGGGGAGGTGAAATTTTGTTGTTGGTTTTAGTGAGGGATATAGGTGTCATATATGTAGTAAACTTTTACCTATGTCCGCTAGTATGAAAAATATGGCAGGGGGGTAAAAATTTCCCGGGACAGTTTTACCCCCTTCTGTTTCTCATTGTTAGAATTGTTGGGGGCGGTGAAATTTTGTTGTTGTTTTAGTGAGGGATGTAGGTGTCATATATGTAGTAAACTTTTTTCTGTGTACGCTAGTTTGAATAATATGGCAGGGGGGTAAAAGTTTCCCGGGACAGTTTTACCCCAGTTCCGTTTCTCATTGTTGGAATTGTTGGGGGAGGTGAAATGTTGTTGTTGGTTTTTAGTGAGGGATGTAGGTGTCATATATGTAGTAAACTTTTACCTATGCACGCTAGTATGAATAATATGGCAGGGGGGTAAAAATTACCCGGGACAGTTTTACCCCCCTTCCGTTTCTCTTTGTTGGAATTGTTGGGGGAGGTGAAATTTTGTTGTTGGTTTTAGTGAGGGATGTAGGTGTCATATATGTAGTAAACTTTTACCCATGTACGCTAGTATGAATAATATGGCAGGGGGTAAAAATTTCCCGGGACAGTTTTACCCCCTTCCGTTTCTCATTGTTGGAATTGTTGGGGGAGGTGAAATTTTGTTGTTGGTTTTAGTGAGGGATGTAGGTGTCACATATGTAGTAAACTTTTACCTATGTACGCTAGCATGAATAATATGGCAGGGGGGGGAAATTTCCCGGGACAGTTTTACCCCCTTCCATTTCTCATTGTTGGAATTTTTGGGGGAGGTGAAATTTTGTTGTTGGTTTTAGCGAGGGATGTAGGTGTCATATATGCAGTAAACTTTTATCTCTGTACGCTAGTATGAATAATATGGCAGGGAGGTAAAAATTTCCCGGGACAGTTTTACACCCCTTGTGTTTCTCATTGTTGGAAATGTTGGGGGAGGTGAAATTTTGTTGTTGGTTTTAGTGAGGGATGTAGGTGTCATATATGTAGTAAACTTTTTTCTGTGTACGCTAGTATGAGTAATATGGCAGGGGGGTAAAAATTTCCTGGGACAGTTTTACCCCCCTTCCGTTTCTCATTGTTGGAATTGTTGGGGGAGGTGAAATTTTGTTGTTGGTTTTAGTGAGGGAGGTAGGTGTCATATATGTAGTAAACTTTTACCTATGTACGCTAGTATGAATAATATGGCAGGGGGTAAAAATTTAACGGGACACTTTTACCACCTTCCGTTTCTCATTGTTTGAATTGTTGGGGGAGGTGAAATTTTGTTGCTGGTTTTAGTGAGGGATATAGGTGTCATATATGTAGTAAACTTTTACCTATGTACGCTAGTATGAATAATATGGCAGGGGGTAAAAATTTCCCGGGACAGTTTTACCCCTTCCGTTTCTCATTGTTGTGGGAGGTGAAATTTTGTTGTTAGTTTTAGTGAAGGATGTAGGTTTCATATATGTAGTATACTTTTTTCTGTGTACGCTAGTATGAATAATATGGCAGGGGGGTAAAAATTTCCCGGGACAGTTTTACCCCCTTCTGTTTCTCATTGTTGCAATTGTTGGGGGAGGTGAAATTTTGTTGTTGGTTTTAGTGAGGGATGTAGGTGTCATATATGTAGTAAACTTTTAGCTATGTACGCTGGTATGAATAATATGGCAGGAGGGTAAAAATTTCCCGGGACAGTTTTACCCCCCTTCCGTTTCTCATTATTGGACTTGTTGTGGGAGGTGAAATTTTGTTGTTGGTTTTAGTGAGGGATGTAGGTGTCATATATGTAGTAAACTTTTACCTATGTACGCTAGTATGAATAATATGGGAGGGGGGTAAAAATTTCCCGGAACAGTTTTACCCCCTTCCGTTTCTCATTGTTGGAATTGTTGGGGGAGGTAAAATTTTGTTGTTGGTTTTAGTGAGGGATGTAGGTGTCATATATGTAGTTAACTTTTACCTACGTACGCTAGTATGAATAATATGGCAGGGGGGTAAAAATTTCCCGGGACAGTTTTACCCCCTTCTGTTTCTCATTGTTGGAATTGTTGGGGGAGGTTAAATTTTGTTGTTGGTTTTAGTGAGGGATGTAGGTGTCATATATGTAGTAAACTTTTTTCTGTGTACACTAGTATGAATAATATGGCAAGGGGGTAAAAAATTCCCTGGACAGTTTTACCCCCCTTCCGTTTCTCATTGTTGGAATTGTTCGGGGAGGTGAAATTTGGTTGTTGGTTTTAGTGAGGAATGTAGGTGTCATATATGTAGTAAACTTTTACCTATGTACGCTAGTATGAATAATATGGGAAGGGGGGAAAAATTTTCCTGGACAGTTTTACCCCCCTTTCCGTTTCTCATTGTTGGAATTGTTGGGGGATTTGAAATTTTGTTGTTGGTTTTAGTGAGGGATGTAAGTGTCATATATGTAGTAAACTTTTACCTATGTACGCTAGTATGAATAATATGGGAGGGGGGTAAAAATTTCCCAGGACAGTTTTACCCCCCTTCTGTTTCTCATTGTTGGAATTGTTGGGGGAGGTGAAATTTTGTTGTTGGTTTTAGTGAGGGATTTAGGTGTCATATTTGTAGTAAACTTTTACCTATGTACGTTAGTATGAATAATATGGCAGGGGGTAAAAATTTCCCGGGACAGTTTTACCCCCCTTCCTTTTCTCATTGTTGGAATTGTTGGGGGAGGTGAAATTTTGTTGTTGGTTTTAGTGAGGGATGTAGGTGTCATATATGTAGTAAAATTTTACCTATGTACGCTAGTATGAATAAAGTGGCAGGGGGGTAAAAATTTCCCGGGACAGTTTTACCCCCCTTCCGTTTCTCATTGTTGGAGTTGTTGGGGGAGGTTAAATTTTGATGTTGGATTTAGTGAGGGATGTAGGTGTCATATATGTAGTATACTTTTTTCTGTGTACGCTAGTATGAATAATATGGCAGGGGGTAAAAATTTCCCTGGACAGTTTTATCCCCCTTTCGTTTCTCACTGTTGGAATTGTTGGGGGAGCTGAAATTTTGTTGTTGGTTTTAGTGAGGAATGTAGGTGTCATATATGTAGTAAACTTTTACCTATGTACGCTAGTATGAATAATATGGCAGGGGGTAAAAATTTCCCGGGACAGTTTTACCCTCCTTCCGTTTCTCATTGTTGGAATTGTTGGGGGAGGTGAAATTTTGTTGTTGGTTTTAGTGAGGGATGTAGGCGTCATATATGTAGTAAACTTTTACATATGTACGCTAGTATGAATTATATGGCAGGGGGTAAAGATTTCCCGCTACAGTTTTACCCCCCTTCTGTTTCTCATTGTTGGAATTGTTGGGGGAGGTGAAATTTTGATGTTGGTTTTAGTGAGGGATGTAGGTGTCATATATGTAATAAACTTTTTTCTGTGTACACTAGTATGAATAATATGGCAAGGGGGTAAAAATTTCCCGGGACAGTTTTACCCCCTTCCGTTTCTCATTGTTGGAATTATTGGGGGAGGTGAAATTTTGTTGTTGGTTTTAGTGAGGAATGTAGGTGTCATATATGCAGTAAACTTTTATCTCTGTACGCTAGTATGAAAAATATGGCAGGGGGGTAAAAATTTCCCGGGACAGTTTTACCCCCTTCCGTTTCTCATTGTTGGAATTGTTGGGGGAGGTGAAATTTTGTTGTTGGTTTTAGTGAGGGATGTAGGTTTCATATATGTAGTAAACTTTTCTCTCTGTACGCTATTATGAATAATATGGCAGGGGGTAAAAAGTTCCCGGGACAGTTTTACCCCCCCCCTTCTCTTTCTCATTGCGGGAATTGTTGGGTGTTGAAATTTTGTTGTTGGTTTTAGTGAGGGATGTAGGTGTCATATATGTAGTAAACTTTTACTTGTGTACGCTAGTATGAATAATATGGCAGGGGGTAAAAATTTCCCGGGACAGTTTTACCCCCTTCTGTTTCTCATTGTTGGAATTGTTAGGGAAGGTGAAATTTTGTTGTTCGTTTTAGTGAGAGATGTAGGTGTCATATATGCAGTAAACTTTTATCTCTGTACGCTAGTATGAAAAATATGGCAGGGGGTAAAAATTTCCCGGGACAGTTTTACCCCCTTCTGTTTCTCATTGTTGGAATTGTTAGGGAAGGTGAAATTTTGTTGTTCGTTTTAGTGAGAGATGTAGGTGTCATATATGTAGTAAACTTTTACCTATGTACGCTAGTATGAATAATATATCAGGGGGGTAAATGTTTCCCGGGACAGTTTTACCCCCCTTCTGTTTATCATTGTTGGAATTGTTGGGGGAGGTGAAATTTTGTTGTTGGTTTTAGTGAGGGATGTAGGTGTCTTATATGTAGTAAACTTTTACCTATGTACGCTAGTATGAATAATATGGGAGGGGGTAAAATATCCCGGGACAGTTTTACCGGGGGGTAAAAATTAAAGGGGGTAAAACTGTACCGTGACACCGGCGCTTTTCATCAAATTCTTAAACCAACCAGACCTGAATCAAATACCACGCCTGATATAGCTATCACGTCTGCCTCTGTAACGCCACGCTCCACTATAGCTGTCCTCGATCCTTTCGGGAGCGATCATGTGCCCATAAAACTCAGTATCCAAAGCCGTACCCCTCGACATCCCGTCGCACCCCCACCTCGCATGATTCTTCGATATGACAAAGCGGACTGGGAGAAATATCGAACATACCTCACTGAACATCTCGAAGGTCTAAATCCTCCTACAACAGAGTCAGAGTTAGAGTCAATCATTAGAGACTATCACCAAACATATCAATCAAGCATCTGCACAATATATACCACAATCCCAATATGCACCACACAAGCCTAAACTTCCACCACAATATCTTGCAATGGTAAAGCGATCACGACAGTTCTTCCGTGAATATACGCACACAGGAAATCCAGGAAATGGTGAGGCACTTAGACATCACCGAGTACTCCAGCGCACTGTTCACAATTATGTTAAAGCCTTTAAATTAAGACAATGGATCAAGACCTGCAATTCTCTCTCCGAAACCGCTCATCCTACACGATATTGCAAACGGCTAAACGCTCTCTCTGGCAAATATACCAAAACTTCATACCCACTCATCATCAATGACTCACCTTTAGACTCTGATCTGGACAAAGCAAACGCCTTCGCCACTTATCTCCAAGATATCTTTACACCGCACGCTCCCGAACATCCAGTTCGCAATCACCCAGTGGATCACTTCAACTTTTCTTCACCTCATCTTCAGCCAAACAGTACTCATGCGCTTAATACATCATGTCCTCTTACAAAGTCCATCACTCCAGAAGATATCAGCACAACTATTGCACGAAAACGAAACACCGCTCCTGGCACTGATAACATCTCCTATCGACATATCAAGGAAAGTCCATACGCAGTATTATACATTCTTTCTCTCATCTTTACTTTTATCCTCCGCACTGGCTATATACCATTACAGTGGAAGACTTCCAAGGTACTGATGTTTCTCAAACCCAACAAACCCGCCGACTGTGTCTCCTCATATCGACCTATACAATTGACTCCAGTATTCAGCAAAATCTTAGAAAAGATTCTAGTACACCGTCTTTATACACATCTTTCCAGACATAATTTATTACCATCAAATCAAGCAGGCTTTCGTCCAAATTTCAGTATTAATGATCAGTTATTCCGTCTTCTTAACTACATCACAAATCACTATACTTCCTGGCCATCTTGTTTAACTCTCTTTGATCTTGAAAAAGCTTTTTACAAGGTTTGGCACCATGGCCTTGTTTATAAACTTCTCAACTTTCGTCTTCCTCTTACTTACATCAGATTCATATACAATTTCCTGTTCTGTCGCCTAGCATATGTCATCATTAATCATATCTTCTCTCATCCAATATTTCTCCATTCTGGTGTACCGCAAGGATCGTCTCTTTCTCCATTATTGTATCTTCTCTATGTAGCTGACTTTCCAACTCTGCCCGATAATATCCATGTTTTCCAATATGCCGATGACACCGCCTTTTTAGCGCTGGGCAAAACCATCCATCAAATAATACTTCTATGCAATCCGCCATAGATTCATTTGTCCAATTTTGTAAAGTGTGGCGCCTAAAGATCAACGCTCTAAAGACACAAACTATAGTTTTTGTACACCCTAAACAATGCACAAAAGTACAGAGGAATCCCAAACTCCTTCATCTCACAGTCAGCGATACACGTCTTCCACTCAGCAAAACAGTAACATATTTAGGACTTGTTTTAGACACACATCTCACCTGGAAGGCTCATTTGCAGCACATCACCACCAAAACTTACAATCGTCTTAATTTACTTAAAAGTCTTACAGGCACTACTTGGGGTCTCAGTCCAACTACTGTACTCAATACCTATAAAGTCTTTCTACGTCCGGTCATCACATATGCTCATCTAGCCTGGCTTGCCGCACCCCTCTCATTTTACAATAAACTGAATATATTGGAACGACATGCACTCCACATTGCTTACAGAATCAAACTACCCAGTCCGACATACGAACTTTATCAACGCATGACCTTTCCACATATTCTATTCCATCTTGAGTCTCTCCGTCTTAAGTACATCACTACTCGTCTTGAGGACCACCACCCACTCCTCATCGATACGATGACAGCATACATCGACTTTCCACTGTCCATACTGTCCATACACCATTGGCGCTGCTTTTTACACTCTATCACTACACTCTTCCTCCAAATCACCACCATCTCCTCTTAGCCGAAGAATTGAAGTCCGATGTCATCTCACCCTTCATATGTCCATCATTCGCACAGTAACTCCTTTGTAACTAATCTGGGCTCCCGTTGTCTATTCATCAATGCTTGGAGCAGCCCCCAAGCGAGAAGAATAACATGCATTTGTCCACTAACATAACCCTGTATTTTGTTTGCTGTGTATCGCACTTCATCACATGTTCATCACCTCCATCATCACTTAATGATAGTGATCCAAAGATCAAAATGTCCCTTCCAAAAGTGAGAATAATAAATATATAAATAAATAAATAAAATAGCAATTCACAATCTTCCTTCGTTGTTTCACCATTTCCTTTCTCTTTATCCTTAACCATCCACATATCAGTATTCAAATATCACATAGACCAACTCCCACTTTTCTTCCTATCAGTTCTTATACGTCTACTTTCAAATAGAGGGCGTAACCCTCACACAGGTAGCTAGCCGCGGCTAGCAAAAAAAAATCTAGTTTGCAAGCGAATTCACCAGCAACATCCCATGTTACTTGATATCCTACGATACGATCGGGATCACGACGCACCGTCAACTTACGTTGATAGTCCCCTACAGCACTTCATGACTCTTTATCATTTGCAACTCGATGATGCTGTAGTGGATCCCGAAATCTTTCACATCTACGAACCACGTGAGCTTTCATCATTCATCTACCCATTATATGCACCGTAACTACCTATTAACATGAGTTCCTCTGTCTTCCTCAGTTCCTGAATCGCCCCAGGACAGAAGATAAGTTGCATTCGTCAGTACTAACGAATCCATGTGATGTGATGTGGCGTTCAGAGCAGTGCATATCATCTTCGTCTAGTTCTCTGCCTACTGCACCCTGCACTATATTCATTCCAGTTTTACATTCGTCATAACTCAGCACGGCATGCTAATAAATGTTTTTTTTTTTACAATATTACTGTTGCACACTTGGTCTCCTATATATTATGCTTGTACGTCATTATATGTTATTTCTCACCCCTTTGTATGTGTATGAATATGTAATTAATGAATGAAAAAAATAATTAAATATATGTAACCTATTAGACCAACCACATTAAAGTTCAATCCAACTTTTATATATCTGAAGCACTCACCCGAAGAAAGGGCAAAACCCTTTAAGAGGGACGACGGACAAAAAAAAAAAAAAAAAAAGATTGTAGTTGGATTTGCTTCTTCTGTAATCCTGTACTGTAGACAAAGAAGAATGACAAGTCGTAGCTATAAATATTTGTGTTTTGTTATATATGAGGTAAATTTGTTCCTAAGAGTCAACGGTAATTCTCTTCGGAATTTGTTTAAAAAGCATATTACGCTTATTTTCATATAAAAATTGGTGATCAATCAAAACCATAGGCTCCACATAAAGTGCTCCGTTCCTTTGTTGAATTTTTGAGAAATTGAAATAAGGAATTCAAGTGTCTATGCCGTTTGGAATTCCTATGATTTGTAGGGAAAGAAGAATCATACCGACGACTGTTATTTCTGCTGTTGTGAAACTGTTGGCCTCAATGCTAGAAATAAGAAGAAGGTAGTTTATCCAAATATTTAATCAGCTATAGAGCTTGCGTGTCATGTTCCAGGCATTCCTATCCCAGAACCTTCATTACTGCTAGATTGTGTTACTGACTCTAGTTCGCCAAGCCAGAAAAGTGAAATAGAAGATGTCAACTTTGAACCGCCTAGTGGTGCATCTCACCTATACTTTTTCACAAAGTGATCTTAATGATTTGGGTCCGGACTTAAATCTGTCGAAGGAGTCAGCAGAAGTTCTTAGTTCTAGGCTTCAAAAAGGAATCTTCTGGTATCTGGAACGACATTTGCCCGGTACACACAGAGAAAGACTATTTTGACCCTACTTTGTACAAGAATCTCTTGTATACTGTTGTGACGTGTTGGATTTGCTTCATAAGTTAAGTTTTCCTCGACTTTCCACTAGCTGGAGACCGTTTGTTGATTCTAACAAAACAAGTTTAAAATGTGACATTTTGCACAATGAAAATAAGTACCCATCTGTACCTTTTGTCCATTCGATTTCAATGAAAGAAACGATAAAATTAATTCTAAAGAAAATTAAATATCAAGAACAAGTGGAAAGTGTGTAGTAATTTCAAGATTTTTCTCATTTTATTAGGACAGAAATCTGGATATACGAAGATGCTATATTTCATTTACGAATGGGATAGTAGGGAAAGAAGTGAGCATTGCGTAAGAAGGGAATTGCAGATCATAAGAACAATGTAGAACATTGTACAGTATGTTGTTGAAATTTCAAGAACTTGGGTGCAACATGAGCATTAAGATACATGTCTTGCATTGACATCTGGATTACTGTCCAGAAAATCTTGATCAAGTAAGTGAGAAGCAAAATGAGATATTTTACAAGGAATGAGAAACATGAAGCATAGATACCAGGGTAGATGGAGTGTTAGCATGATGGCGGACCGTTGCTGGAGCATAAACAGACAAACGGCAGAAGAAAAGCATAAGAAACTCACCAAAGCTTACAGAAAAACAACTCAAAAGTATGTATTTGTCTTACATATTCATCAGATGTAGGCTTGTATATAGATAGATAGATGGATAGACAGGTTTATCTAAGCATGAAAATATTTTTGCAGGTGAATGTATTTAATATTCATTCACATTAACATTTCAGTATAGAAATATGTATAATTCTTTCGTATTTCTGTTCCCATATATAATATATACATTTAAATTTTTGTGGTATTGGGTTGGATGTTCAAAGTCAATTTGCGGAAAGAACCTAGGGTGATAAGAGAAAACGGACTTCATTCTCGGAACCAGCGAATCAAGAACAATCAAATCGAAATCAACTTTCGGATGATTTTCATTTGCAACCCTGTGTAATTGCAGCAGTTCCTGGACACATGCTGCTCGGTATAGTTTCAGTATCAAAACTTCAGCACACACTTACACATTGTTTATGACAAAATGACCTGGGATAGTTTCCAGCTAGGGTTTGTGCTATGCTGAACATCATGGAAAATATCCGGTGTTCGGATATTTACTTCCCGCTTACTCACATTCGTCACATGTCCATTTTTGTAAAATGTTCTGAACACAGCGTTTCGTAGGTGTTTTTATACCTGGGTACCTGCCGGTAAATTTTTTTGTGTTTTCTTAATTGGTTCCATCCGCACATATTCTACCATTATCACAATTCGATGCTGAACAGGAAACACAATTTCTCGACACAACTTGTTTACCGCAACTGAACAGGCAGGAAATCCCACCTAAACAACTTCACATCGAGCGCACACCCGCAACACATCGCTGCACCGTACACAATCAGACACCGCAAGGTGCTATAAAAATTACGCATCGAACGACATTCTACTGTCAGGCCCCTTTCAGAACATGCGGCGTTTGCCGCGTGCCACAACCGTCACGGCACCGTAATTATTTGATTACCATTAGTATAAATGAGGCTTTTCAGATTATCCGACCATGGCGTTTTGCCGCACACTGCTGTCGTATATATCACTGCGCCCTTCAAGACACGCGCACGCGTGTTGATTACTATTGTCGCTTATGGTTCTCTGCAGACTAGACGGAGTGCGTACAAAAATCTATAAATGTAAATGTAAACTGTGCTTTCCATATAACGGTATGTAATACATTTTGAACCAGATTACAAACTTTCGAAGCTAGTTGTAATTCCACCGCTTAGATGGCACTTCCGTTTCTCATTTTTCTTTTCTCTCGCAAAACTACTTTTTTCACACAAAATAAAATCATATATGGTAGGGTTAGTCACTGTAAATAATATCACAAATAAATCAGCTACGGGTCTTTGAATATTCATGAAATGTACCCATTTTCTTCCTCTGTGACTTCATCTTATAGTTTTTAAGTAGAACTAGTACAAACATAATAAACCCATCTCGATCATCCATACTGTGGCTATTGAAAAAATGACAAATCAGATTGGCCGGCAAAAAAAGCTGCCATGATGTTCACGACAAAATCCATATGTTTCACAGCACTACCGTTGTACACATGGCGCGGTGCCGTTGACGGAACGGCGTGTAGTCTCAGCAAGAATTACTGAGATATTTACCCATAATTTTTGCTTGTTTCTGGTATTACCCGGATGGTATATTTTTATATGGGCACAATGTATGATTATGGCATGCAGAATATAATCGTTTATTAACAAAAAATTGCCTTTATAAAGAGTCTACTCATCACGAACATAAAATAAATTGATAGAAACAGGAAATATATTGTAATTAAAAATAAATAAATAATTCCATTGCTATTTCTATCTTATGGACATCTTGTTGCTTCAGCACAAAGAAATCAAAGGTTAATAACAAATTGTTTAAGCTAGCTCATCTTTATTCTACTATAGTTTACTTTGGCAGTCAACATCGACAAGAAGAAGCAGGAAGAATTCAATTTAAAGATGTAAAAGAAGTAGTCGTTTGTACTTTACTTTGTGTACAAAGGCAAAGTGAAATCAATAACTTCCAAAGTCGAGGATACTAGATCATACAGAAACATCTTTTATATGCTCCAAGATGAAAGGAAAATATTTTAGATATTATAAGAAAAGGATTGTAAAATTCCTTTTAAAAAATTCAGAGTTATGTCAAAGAAAGAAAGAAAAATGAAAAATAGACGACTTAACCAAAACTTGGAAACAGATAGTAATCATTTTTTGGTTATAAAACTATGTATTTAAAAGTGAAGAAACATCAGAAAGCTAAATATGGAATTAAGCACAAGTAACGCTCCTCCCTCTTTAGTAATGAATCAAAGCCTTGCAGAGGATAATTTTAAGTAAAATTCATATCAGACCTGTTCAACGTTTAGCATATATGCACGAGAACAGGCAAAATTTAACATCTGTAATCAATGTGTAAAAATACATTTTCTCTTTTTTTTTTTCTAAGTACTATGTGAAGGGTCGGAGAATCAAATAGGGAGTGTAAGATACACTTGTTTGAATATGTTATTGTGAATTGTGTTTTCTAATAAATTGTAGAAAACTTTTGCTTAACACTGATTACGATAAATTTAAGCATCCGTTAATAAAACGCTAGTTTATTTCTTATCTTGTTATTATTGAAACAGCAAAAGAGTTGCTTAACAAAGCGCTAGGGACTGAAGTTCAGTCTGGTAGTGATGCGAAGATTTGTACTTAGAAATTCTACAACACAATAAAAGTTACTTATGATTGTAGTGCATTAATTAGTATAATAATTTCTTATCAATGTCTAAATTTGTATTTCCTTTATGTCATAATAATATAAACTATAAAAGTGTGAGGAATAACAAAATCTTTAACATGCAATCTTACAGTCATTCTAAGAGTTTAAGCTTCTTAGCATTATGTAAAGAACTTAAGTATTTCTTAGCAAGGTATAACTTCTACATTAAACGAAATAAAGTATTAAAGGAATTTTCCTCGCAAAACATAAAAAAAAAAAAAATATTTTTTCTCTCTGTATGGTGTAAAGGTAATGTGTTACCTAACAAGATAGAAGGGATATTTAATCGTATTATGATAAGAAGAATATAGGATTAAATGTGTTAAATAAACCCAGATAAATTCTGTTTAAAGCAAGCATATTATCCTTTTTATATTGTCTTTCTTCTAGAAGTTCTTGGAGAAAGTTCATTTTTCCATAACCAAATTTATCATTGCAATGCATAAAACAGTAGTTAAAATTCTTGAATTCTTTCCAAATGCAGACCTTCTCTCTTCTGAGAAAGAAATGAATCAAGCAAGTGGGGCCTTCTGGTTCAATTTTTCGAAAATTGTTTTATTCTACTGCATTTTCTTGTTCTACAAGAATAGGATTATCATCCAGTTGATAGCAATTTCTACCTTTCAAGCAAACTCAGTTGTTTGTAAATTTGATCCCCATCTTAGAGATTAATACAATTACGTGAATAAGTATAAAAGAAGACATGTAATACAGCTGCAAATAGTATAAAGGGTGTGTGGTGGAGGAAAAATGAAAGGAAACTCCACCTACACACAAGCCGTCAGAAGAACTAAAGTGGGGAATTTAGCTTGCAACACAGGTACTGGATTCGGACGGCTGTCCTTTGATGAAAAAGATCATTGGGGATATTAGAGTAATTTTCGAAGAAATTCCATGAAAAGAAGAGAGACAGGGTTTGGAATAGTATTATCAGTTAGGAAAGGTGTACCTTCATTATGACGTCCGGGCGTGCGTTGGTTCCTCTCTGGTCTCTTGGTGTCTCGCTCACTCTCTATGGATCACGTCCTGGACTACTGGCAAGATACTGCGGATATTTGCCAGTTCGTAGAAGGAGTCAGAAACTAACTTCAACTCCGAACCGTTACTCCCGGCTTCAAATCAGTATCGCTTCTCCACGAGACGGAAGTAACCGGGGCTATTTAAGGAGAGCCCCCAGGTTCGGCAACTATTCTCGTTGACATAAAAAGCGAGTCCCAGACGTCACAGGAGGTGTGGTTTTAGGTGTTGGGAGGAGACAGGAAGGTGTCTCTCGTAACTTTATTACAAGATCGAGAAAACAATTACAATAAACACATAATATTCATAAAATGCTGATGCAGCAAAACAACAATCAGTTGGCTGTTGACAGTTCTGGACGCAAGTTCTTTACACAGGAAATCCACTAAACACAAATAACATTAGTAGAAACATGTTGCCAACATCATTGTTCGCATAAATCAATGAATCATTAATAACAGTCTTTGTGAACCCAAACATGAACACACTGGTTCCTTAACAATAGCACTATCTAGGAATGTTGAAAAAACAGAGTTAAGATTTTTATAGAAAATAATGTATCGTTATTCCCTAAAAGATGTAATAGGAGACAAATTTCAAATTACTATATCTAAATATAAAAAGAAGTAAATCAATTGTGATTTTATATTTCAAATTACTTGTTTAAAGGTGAAGACCCGTATACCTATAGATTCATACCTTGATTAGGTGATTGTTTAGCCTTCCTAAGCTAAAAAAAGAAACTTTGTTAATGTTGATAATGAGATCTTAATCAAAATTATGAATCAGAAGAAAACAGACACTAAAAACACCAAACACTATTATTCACAGAAATAAATATAAGAATGCAATCATATCCACATGAACTAAAGGAAAATTCTTATATTTTTATTTAGTTAAGGGGAATAAAATTTGTTCATCTAACAGTGAACTCTTATGGCAACTACTATTACTTAATGAATGAAAGCTATTTCCGATTATTTGTTTATTTTTACAAGAACAGCTCCTCTTTTATACCTTTTGATTTAAAATCCTTTAGAAACAAGCTTCAATACCAGTGACATCAAAAGTAATTCTAAATAATTATCTCTTGTCCGCAGTTCAAATAAGTTCCTGTTTCCTATAAAACTCAGTATAACGCTCCTTCGAAGAAAGACACAAAATTTCCCCCATAAACAATCAATCACAACATGACTTTAAAAAAATGTTACAATTACGTTTAATTTCTGTCAATATTAGGTAAGGTTAGTTTAGTTCAGGAGCGGATCCAGGACGGACTTCCCTGGTGGCGGTGGGTTGTAATACTGCTACCTAGAGCAACTTTTAAGAACTCCGAACTCCGGGATGGGTTTCATTTATATATATAAAATAAGAAAGCTTCCTCTTTTGGAAGGGGCAAACACCCCGATCGTCCCCCGTTGGATCCGCCCCTGGTTTACTTTAGGTTAAGTTAGCACTAACTACTTGTATATTCCCTTATGTGACCTTCCGATAAGTACATATAGTCTATACACCATTTCACATTACTCATTTCTATAAAACGTACTTCTATTCCGTTCTGAAATGAGACACTAATCAATTAAGTTTTCCTTACTTCAGCTTCTGTCTCCTGTAAAACTATTTTTTTAAACTAGTTTTGACCCTCTTCGTCTAAAGAAGCCAATTATTATTATTTTAAACTGTAATATTTGTAATTAGTGATTGTATTCAAGTTGAAGTCCTTGCCTGCTAAAATTGTTACGCTCCAAATGTCGTGTCACAGAGTGTGGTTAAGTAAATTACCATTGTTTAAATAAGCTCTCAATATTCTTATGCAATACATATATTTCTAATTATTATACGCCAGAGCTCTAAGATACCGCATCCAGAGGAAAGAAAAGGGCTAGAGACATGGTTAGAAACTAATACAAATTAATCATTCTGTTTCAAAGTAATTTTATGACCTAAACCTCAGTATAAATGAATCCCAACTGTTCTTATTTCGTAAGAGAGTGTCATTTGGTAGGGACATAGGGAGCTGTTGTCCCCTTGAGTTTTAGATAAACATACTATTTAATAGCTTCTATATACTAATAAAAATAGTGAGACTCTTATTTCGGTGGAGAATCTTGCGCACCTTTCAAAATCTGAAATAACGTTAACTGTTTCGTAACTGGAAGGTTGCAAGTGCAAATCACCTTATCTCCTGTTATCATGTTCCTTTTTCCGAACCTTCCTTAGTTTCATTAAACAAAAAATTTGATAGTACTTTTAAATAAATGGATTATGGTCGATTTCCTTTCCTTTCCTTTTCTTTCCCCCCCCTTCCCTTTCCTTTCATTTTCTTTTATTTTCTTCCTTTCCCTTTCATTTAATTTTCTATTTTTTCCTGTCTTCTCCTTCTCTTTCCTTTCCATTCTTTTATTTTCTTTTCCTTCCCTTCATTTATCTTTATTCCCTTCTCTTCATTTACCTTCCCTTTCCTTTCCTTTTCATTCTTTCCCTTCTCTTTTGTTTCCTTTCTTTTCTTTTCCATTCTTTTCCTTTCCTTTCCTTTCCTTTCCTTTCATTTTCTTTTCTTTTTTCCTTTCATTTCCTTTCGTTTCCTGTTCCTTTTCTTCCTCTTTCCCTTTCATTTCCTTCCCTTTCCTGTTCTTTTCTTCATTTTCCTTTCATTTCCTTTTCTTTTCTTCTCTTTCCTTTTATTTCTTTTTCTTTTCTTCTCTCTCCTTTCATTTCATTTCTATTTTCTTTTCTTTCCTTTCTTTCGTTCTCTCTCGTTTCCTTTTCCTTCTTTAGTTGTTAAATTACCCATGTCAAATTTCTTCAACACATATGTTTGAATCCTTGTTAATTCATGGGTGACTGCTAAGAAAATATTATCCAATACAAAGTCAGTGGATGATAAAGAGAAACGTTCATTTAATATAATACCCAGATCAATGAAGAACAAAATAGAAAGAAAAAAGAAGCTCATTGGGAGGGAGATAGAGAGAGACAGACAGACAGTCAGTCAAAGACAGAGAATAAAGAACAAAGAAGGAATCTTTGACGAAGAATTTAATTAACATTTCCTTCAGTTGAAAACATTCCTCGCAGACCTAAAATTTTGTAGTGTACAGTTGAGTATATCTGTCTTCTGCAGAAGCACTAGACCATCCAACAGAATTTAATTTTAGCCTTTTTTTTCTTTCTTTCTTTATTCTGAGTAAGAGACAAAAAAAAGTATGCAAGAACGAGAGACTCCTACACAGACAAAAACTCCAGACAAGATAACGAAAGCATGAGAAACTCTTAATTAGACAGCCCAGGGTTAGAAACGGATGCACTACTTCATTTCTTGTCTGATGATGTAAGTTTTGCTACTACTACTACTACTACTACTACTACTACTACTACTACTACTACTACTACTAATAATAATAATAATAATAATAATAATAATAATAATAATAATAATAATGAGTCATCCTATTTAAGAAGGGATTAAGTGCAAACACCAAACTGCATTAATGATAGAGTTTTCATTCAATACCACCCACTTTGTACTTGTGAACTATACATTACCATTTACGTGGGGTCGCGGTGGCTCAGTGGTACAGCGTTCACCTCTGGTGCACGGAGGTCCTTGGTTCAATCCCAGCTCGCGCGAAGTTAACTATGTTGTAGATAAATACAGTATGAGTGGGTTTTCTCGAGGATTTTTCGTTTCCTCCCTCCTTCTTCAGTCCACCATTTCATTAATTTCTCATCATCACCGTCTCTTTTAGCCTAGCCGACATAATCGTAGGACGTAAAACTTAAATATTTAATTTTTACTACCAATTACGTATAGTTGAAACTAGGAAATAAAGTAGGATTTAATGTACTGTACAAGAGGTCATTATGTCACTTCTCGGTCTTCATTCCCTCCTAAAAACTGAAGATTTAATTCATTTTTCACAGATACGTGGTGAAAAATAGAACGAAGGAATGAGACGTAAAACCTGTGGCTTATCTTCAACGTACACTTCAGAAAATTACATAAACTCGAAACAAAAAGTGAAAATGGAACTTTAAACTTTGATTACACATTTAGTTACAGATTAAAAGAATGACAAACTATTTCAAGATCTGGTGGTAACTACAAGCTTTTGTGTAGATTTTTCTGTAGACTTTTGATAGAAGATGTGATACATCTTTTTTCTTTTTCTTTTTTCTTTTTTTCTTTTTTTTATTTTGAAGGCTAAATAGTATACTAGGATGGAAAGGCCAGATCTACTAAAGAGTGCTCCATAGTGATCCATTAGTTCGCCTATTATAGTGAATTTAAGTCTTATCGAAATTCGGAACACACACAAATAGGTAAGTAAAATATTTAATGTCTGTTGCATGAAAGTGCAACAATGAAAAGTCAATCAATTGTCCACTCATTGTTTTCTCCTCCCAATAACAACAAAGTGAGTTAACAAATACAGTATGTGACACTTTTCCGTATAAAGAAGACACTATCATCGATTCAACAGTTTATGAGTTCTAAATTATTTTATGTAATTACAATATTCGCATTATACTGAAGGATTTTAACGTTGCAAGGGTAAGGTGTGCATAATCCTGCTTACATAGGCGGGCATACCGAGCCATCTTAAATAAAAGTGTTTCACTTTTATTTAAGTAGAAGACTACCTTTCAGGAACGTTGCACTTCAGTCTTGACATGTTTCTACCAGAAAGTATTTCATCTAAAGATAGTCCTTAAATCCTAGACTTTTCTATCTCAGTGTGGAATACCCTGGCTTCGTTCGCGGGAATTCCACACGTAGTTTGAATTTCATGTTAAGCTGTAGGTTCACGTCTCATATACCCTCGCTGCTGAAAGGGGTGCTAAACTCAAATCAATTAACTAATCAATCTATGATTTAATGGATGAAATAAGAAAATGAAAACATGGATAGATAACCACTTCGGAATGAAAACATCTCTGAAGTGAATGTTTGCTTATCTAGATGATATTTCGTACTAAACCAACAACGAAATATTTTAATACTTTGAATGAGTTAGCTGATAGAGCAACGTAGGCAATTGTAATTGCAACTTTTCAATGACGTGTATCTGGCAGGGGATGATCCAAAACGGACTTCTGGAGGGAGGGCGGTGGATTGTAATAGGCTATTGCTACTTAGAGCTACTTTTAAGTCCTTCAAATTCCGGGATGAGTTTATTTTTTTTTTTTAATTAATATTAAGAAAGTTCCCTCTTCAGGGAGGTATCGCCCCTCCCCTGTGTCCGTCCCTCGTATCTGGAAAGAAGATAAAACATGAATTGTGTTTTGCTGAACACAAATATTGTCTTGCTCAAAGTAGATACTAATTATTTATTTGGATAATCTATTGAAGAATCAGGAGATGCATTCAACATGTAATACTTAGTGTTCTCGTATATCAGATGTTTTCTTCTACTTGAATGGAAGCAATGAATTGATTCAAATGATGAATTGAATTAAAGTAAGAATTGAATTGAAGCAATGAATTGATTTCAAGTGATGAATTTAATTGAAACAATGAATTGAATTAAAGCGATGAATTTAATTGAAGAAATGAACTGCTGTATCATAGTAACCCATAGAATCTTGCTTTAGATTAGATAATCCATCTCTCCAAATTGAGCACAATATATAGAACCATGTATATAATATAAATGTGTTTCTGTAATTCGGTCACCTACGTAAGCTGTACACTTTCTACGATTATGGGTAGTCAATTTCGTGTGGTTACTATGTGTTGAGGTGCTCTTATTACTCTGACATTTTCAATTGCATAAGATGATTATTCTTTGGGACAAACTAAATAACTTTTATTGCATACATTTACGAATACACAATTTTATTTAAGTTGTTAAATATATTCTTTGATTCGGAATTCAACCATTGGAAAGTTCTAAGAAATAAATTTAATAAAATTTGCGATTTGTTAAAACAAATATTTTGATTAAGATTATGTATTAGGACGTGAAGATGGAATTTAATAGAGCAGCGGAAAGTCCATTTAATTACACCATTAAAATTTTTCTGAATGTTTGCTAAAAATTTGAAACGTTTCGAAGATTCAGCTATTGATTCGTGTTGATAAGCTTAAAGAAGACGGGCGATGTTGTCACCATTGGGGAAACCAAATTAACAAAAGAAACGAAAGAAGTTAGAGGAAATCCATAGAAACAATATAGTCCATCACAATAACACATTAACTGATATCAAACCAGGGTCCTTCGGATCAGAGAGAAGTGCTTTGCCAGTCATCAATAACTTATGAAGACAGGATAGATGACAAGAAACGAAGACAACGTTGTGTTGTGGAATTCTACAGTGAATATTGAGGCAAACTGGAAACCACCGAAGGTAGTAGCTACAGAGCAGGTGAGTTCCTGTGTTCAATAATAAATTAGATCGTTTCCTTCATAATTTAATTTAGGTAAGAGTTTTCTACTCCTCCATTCTTGTCTCCAGCCAACGTTGAAAGCCACGAAGGTTAAGAGAGTGAGATCTTGGAGTCACGAATACACCTTCCAGAGGAAGACTTTGATGTTCTCTTACCGAAGTTTATTTAATTAGTTACTCTCTGTGGTTTAATCGTGTATATTTCCCAAGGAATCTCTCTTTCCCTGTCTAACTATAACAGGTATTCACCTACTTCTATGAAAGAAGGCAAAAATGTTGTCAAAATGAATTAGCACATTAGCGACAACTCCTAACTAAACATTTAGGATATAATATATGTCTACCTGAACATAGAGCTCTTCACTTTCGGAATTTCAAATGTGTAAGCAGGTACAGAAGTTTGTGTTTGGAGGTACTAGTATGTGCCACTATTTTAAAATCATAAATCATTTTGTTATGCAGATATCATCAAAAAATGATAAAATTGAAACTCAGAAATTGTTTCTCTGTATAACATAAAAAAATAATAGTATAACTGAAATCTTTATCTAACTTTTCCATTCAAGTTAGCCAGTTTCTACAGGGAATAGGATTATGTTAGAAAGACGTGTGGAGCTATAAAGGCGGGAATTCGAAAGTTGTGAAGGTGCTCGTAACTAACACGAAATCGTATAGAGTAAATTGCATAAATAGCTATAAAAGAGGTATTATAAATAGGGGAAAATTTTATATCTATAGTCTTCTTCTTTCCTCCTATCTTTCCGTTTCTTCGTTGTCACTCCCTATCACACCATATAACACCTCTCCAAAACTTTTACAGTTTATATCTCGGTCTGAGAAATAGAAATAGTAATTGCAAATATAAATTCTACAACACCTAGAGGAAAGTATTGGGAAATAAGATCTTTCAGTAATACTCACGTCGAAAGAAGGTTCCATTATATTCGGTGGTAAATTTATATTCTCATAATATTGATCAGTGAATTACCAAGGATATATAAAAGAAAATTAGAACATTGTTTTCGAAAACTACTCCTAAGATGTCATTATCTTGTTTGATGTGTTGAAACGGAGAAAACTGTATACGATATATGTTGGAAGAGAGAAGTGTTCACCGTTTTAGGTTTCGTCGTTTCTGTCCTAAATTCGGATAAAATAAGGAGTTTATCACTTTTAGACTCTGGATAAGGGTTTAGTGGAGAGGAGGAGAAAATATACTAGTAGAATTACGATACAGAAAAAGCAGCAGTGAAAAGATGCACTCGGGAAACTGCAACGAGCTTTCTAGTTTTATGTTTGCTGCTGAGACAAATTAACAATGTTTAAAAGAATTACTTAGAAAATTATACCAAAACAGTAACTACGACATCGTTGCCAGATTACGATAAAGCGTAAACTGGAGGAAGGGTATTGATATCAAAGTAAATAGAGATTGATTGTTATTATAATTTTTTTCTATTTAAGTCAGTCATTTTCATGGTTGTATGCATTCATGCATTTGAATATAGGGACGATAGTAACACATTTCACAGCGACTCGCAGTAAATCAATTCCCTTTCAGAAAACAAAGATGTTAAGTGCATCTTTTTTGTTGGCATTCTATTCACGTGGTTTTGCAGTGTAAAGATAAGACCAACGTACCCTTGAGAGCTTTTCTTACTTTGTTTCCTAACTGGTGTTATGTATTATGTATGGTCTTTCTTACCTTAAAAATTTCTTTCTCTTCTCCAAGCGCTATCTTCATTCTTCATCCCTTGCTTTCTATATATCCATCATTTCCTTCAACTAGGCCAGCCTCTAAAACTGACAGAGAGAGAGCAGAGGTAATCAGATACCCATAGGAGTTTTTACCAATGCTATCTAACCATTACTAGAACCACCGTTTCTTGTGCTGTATAAGAAATAGACCATATGCCGCGAGCTCACACAGACACTCGCACAGACATACTCGTAAAAGAAATCATACGAATGAGTGAACAATATAGATCTATATATTGTTCGCTCATATTCGGTATCAGAAACTATAGATCTGTTTTAATCCACATACGAATCAAGCATAACAACGCAGTCAATAACAGTGCTATTCAACCTTTTTTTTCTTCGCATACCCCTAGACACACTTCGCTATCCAATTATGTGACGAAGACAATCAGTATGCCAATCAAAAGACTATTTACACCAGGATGAAGTGCACATCCCAAAAAGTTAACATGGGAAATTCCAAAACATATCGGAGACATCAGTTCTACTGCCGGGATTTTCTCTCATCCTCCCTGATAACTCGCACACTGAGGGCTATATTAAAAATTCAAAAACTAAAAGTAATTTTAGAACTAACCTGTTAATGAAATGACTGAGCTTGTTTCCGGGACGACAACTCCTTGATTCTTGGTCGAATCTTCGAGAGTGCGAGAATCAGAGCTGCTTCTGGATTCAAGTAATTTCTGTGCTTCGTTTTTATTGATGTTAAACCTTGTTCACACAAATATGTTGATAGAAATGTGAGAAGTTGTGAAATAGCACTCGCGTTCCTCAGGGATACACGTACCCCCGGTTGAATAGCATTGCTCAATAGCATACAGACAAATTCACGCAATATACAGCATAAATGATACATTCATTTTGAAAGGACTATATTTTGAAAAGTATTACGCGTACATATATGAAAAATGTATGAAAAAAAACTACAAACTCACCAAGTTTATACACCCTCTACAAGTGTTCAGTATGTGCCCCTTTGGTGGCACGACACACGTCCAGACGATACGCGAGTTCATTCCATACATTTTGTTGCACAGTCCTGTCAATTGTCTGCACTGCAGCACTGATAAGTCCTTTAAGCTCAACTAAGGATTGCGGAATGGGGGTATACGTAAACAAGGTCCTTAACGTAACCCCACAGGAGGAAGTCGCGAAGCGTTAAATCAGGAGATCTGACAGGCCAGGGGAACAAAGCTAGGCCATTCTCACCAATACGCCCAATCCAGCGTTGCGAAAGTTCATCGTTTAGGTAGTCACGAACTGGTATGTACCAATGAGAGGGAGCCAAACTCTACTTTGTGGTTCTTTCTATATACCTTTCATGTGTGTACGTATCATACTTCTGAAGATAAGTACGTTTCAAAACGAATGAATCCTTTATGCTAACCCTGTACAATAGGAATGTTTCCTGGAGTACAGATTTTATTAAAATGTGTCACTTCATTTCATAGAGACACTTCTTGTCCCCCCTACATTTTGTTTAAGTAACATAATAACGTAACCCTAGCATACGTCCTAGCATTCCATTATTGTTTAACATGCTCTATAGCGATCGCAAAGAGTCGTGAAGCTTGACCTAGGTTTACCAATTTCACCATAGAATTGAACGTGCTGATGTGTTGCGATTGTCAACTTCACCCATGAAATGTTGTCAGTCTCATGTCTTGCACTTTACGGAGAATAACATATTCTGAGGATATAGTGTTCTCGGATAGCATCTAAGTTTCGTTTTGTTATTATTATTATTATTGTTCTTTCGTATTTCTGCTATTATTATTGTTACTGTTTAACTCGAATAACTGTTAGTGTTTGTGTTCTAGTTCTTAAAGTATTCTTATTTTTATCGCTCGTTTGCCATGTCCTATAAGTTTGGCAACGTTGCTGGTGCGCTTCTGCTGTTACACTTTTTTTCAAATGTGCGTTCGTAAGGCAGCTCCACGAAACCTGCCGAATCCTTCCGATGCATCACACGTGAGGCAAGGCAGTTCTATGATTCGTGTAGAGCCCAGGCTTCCCAAGTTGTCTCGGTCGCTATAGGAAAGGTTAAGACCGGTAACTTGGCGTTGATGTAGGCTAAGTTGATCAAGGATAGTTTCTTTGCTGGCTTTCAACAAAACTGATGCACGTTATAGCGAAAGGTAGCTAAGCTGATCGGAAATAATATTTCTTCTACAAATCAATTGCTATGTTTTAAAATATAATTTTGTATTTTTTTGTTACTTAATTTTTTCAATTATCAGTTTGTAAACTTTTACTATTTTATTTTTCTGTGACGTTCAAGTTCACATCATTAACACAGCAAGCATTAACATTGGCATAATGTAATGTAAAATTAGGTACACAAATAAAGAAATACGCACAACTTGCGAGTACGTAAAGAAAAAGCTATAATAAAATTCCTATTACTTTTGAGAAAAACTCAGACAGGATAGTTATAGTGTTTTCTAGAAAGGCACTGAACCAAGAAAGACAATATTCTTGTAGTGTCTTAAACGTGGTCTGCTGGGCTTATATAATATGCAAACCACACTTTTACGGTGCATGCAAATGTAATTGATTAGCAAAAACTGTATAATTTCTGAGAGCTCAAAGGGCAAGTCACGTTTCACACAACAGTATTTGAAGACAAAAAAACTAATTGCGTTCTGTACATTGCTTTAGACGCTCCCTCAAGGAGGGTTTCTTTGGCTGCTTGCCAATTAACTGAACAGTTAAGAGTCAGAGTCCTAACATATACAGTTTAAATATAATTAATTAGTTGAGTTTTCGTATAGCTATCAATTTCTTCCCATTAGATACAGTTAAGACATTTGCTTTATTTTGTTCTTTTTATTAGAAGCCACGAAACAGCATTATAGTAAAAAGATTCACATTTTAAAATTGTATTCTCCAAATGCTAATTGCATACATTGACGTTTTTCATATTAGAAAGACAAATTATTTATAATTTGTAACGCATGACTCCCAAATCTATTACTTTTAACATGAATTAGCAAATTATTTTGTTTATCTTGTTTTTGTTTTAAGTTCGTTTGAGAGCCTCTATCAACGGAACCGAGAGGAGAGAGCGAACCAAAATTATAAATCTATTAATAGACCCAGTAGTCATGCAAAAGAAAGGTACTGCAAACGAAAATGTTGATGCTTTGCCTAAGTTGTAAATTTGTCTTTATCTTTTGGCTCACTTTCTTCTTGTTCTTCTTTTCCTTACACATGTACGCGACAGTTACTACCTCGATGACTTGAATTCCTTAATAACTCGATTTCTCCACATTCCCTTGAACTCTCCGTAACACTCAATATTAAAATAAAATGGGGCTCCTTCAGCCTCTACACTGAGAAAAATCTGTTATCCGGACGTAAATCCGTATGTTGCACAAATGTACGGAATCCTTACGTTTATTACAAAAGTCAGTATGGAACATATGATAATCATATGCTACATACTTATTAACCTTCTTCCCGCTTAGATGTTACATCATGTCGTTGCAGGATGTCTGACATGTTATATACGTCAGCTATATATTGCATATCTCCATCTGTATTTGAGATCCTGACCGACCATATACAGTTCTTTGGTTCGCACGGAATATTCATTTATGCGGAACACTAATACGGAAAGTACTATAAAATGTACTTTTTCAGTTATACGTTTGCTGTACGTTAAGTCCAAAAACTACACGATTTACACATGCAACCTACTTTTTTACGTACGCCACGTACGTGTTTTCTTCTCAGTGTATGGAGAATCATCATTTCACTAGGTATCAACGTCTATGATTAATTGGTAGCCATTAGTATTGTTCTATAAATACAACAAGCAGTTACATCGATTGTTACGCTAACTGCCAATTGGAAAGAATCTATGTAACTGTTTGATGGATTGGTGGATCTACTGTTTGGGTCTATATCTACAACTTTGCCTCGTAGTGTAATTTGGGTCTCGAGACGAGGAACCGAAAGGTTTATTTTACTTTATTTTGACTTGCAGAATAGTGCTTTGTGGTTCGCGGGCGCCTTTTTCTGAAGATCCTATATATATTAGGTATATATGAGAGACTCGGGCCAAGATAATGATGAGCGTCACTTCAGGTGAAATTGAGTTATTAGGTGAAATGAGTTGCGGTCGGACTAGAAAGAACAGTATCAAGGTAGTTTAATTCGAGAAATGTAAACGGAAGGGTAACTTTATTTACTGTATGTATATCATTACTTTGCATTGCATGGCAATTTGAACTTCCTTTTCCGATTTCTTGAAAGTTAGTAAATGTGACATACCATTGTCTGCCACTGACCAATCGCTCTAAGAAGCTCTGGCTGGCTGACTTCCTGATCAACGTCTAACCACACTGCTCCAGTGAGATATTTCAAGGTTCCACTACGGGAGCAGTTAAGGAAATTCGACGTGAAAGGGATTTAAAAAATCGGAAACCCTTAATGTTAGAATCAAGAATTTTAGTACTTGAATTTTCCATTTAAAATCATAAGAAACTCCGTCCGCAGAAATTCCGTTTCAACCATATTAGAAAGCCTTAATGAAAGTAGTATGTTTGTTTGCTTAAAATCGAATCGTTCTGGTTTGGTTTGGTTTATTAAAAAACGATTAACGTCCCATAAATATGTCTGCTATTCCAAAGGAGACGTAGACCTATTGATTATAGTGGAATCCGAACCACTTTGGTCATTCAACTGTACCTCTACCGGGAATCGAACGCGGTACCACAACAGCCAAAGTCAAGGGTACTAACAACTAGACCAAATGTTCTTTAAATCGAATCGTGTTTAGAAAGCTAAAGTGAAATATTTTTATTTAAGAAATAAGAGAATTTATTCTCTAATGTTTCCGACTCAGGCAAAAGGGATATTTCTGAAGTCTCGAAGAAGGCACAGGATATGCTTAATGGAAGCTCGAGAAGTTTAACATGGTTTATTATGAAATGAATCTTTCATATTTTGGGAAGATACATTACTTATTTGCTACTTATTTCAAACAGGGCAATGATGGTGATTAGAAAGCTTCGAAACACATATACACAACACAACCAAAATCTATCGTTTTTATATTAAAGTTATGAAACTTATAACATAAAATTGTTTTGTTACTACATTACGTTCTAAGCCCGAATATTTTTGCCCAACCAATATTCATCTAAGTAAATCAAAACCAATAGAGATATTTCAGAAGCATCATGGAAAACGTTTATTAAGTTTCACACAAGTTGGATAAACTTTATCAAAATTAATGCGGGAAATATAGGCTGATATACAAATGCATGTAGCGTTGAACGGTAGATCCTTATTTCAAGTAGCGTGTAGATCTTTATTAAAAACAAGAGAGAGGTTATATTTTAAGTTGAGATATAAAATATTCTTTTCTCATATTCTGTAGTAAGGAAATGAAAGAAGCCATCTTACTTTAATATAATCTTTCAGATTGATTTTAAATGACAGCTTCTAGGAAGAAGATGAAAGCTTGATCTTTTGTAGGCTTAACACAGGCTGTCAACATGGTTTATCTTTTTTTAATACAACTTAAAGAGGGAAAAGAAGAAGAAGAAGAAGCAAAACTTGTTGTAATTGAGGAAGACAAGTTTCCATTCTAAGTGACAGTTGCTCTTAATCTTCTTTTAATAAATAGAGGTATTACGCATTCTGATAGTCATGTCGCTTTAACCTGGTGCTAGAATCCCCACATATTAATCAGTATATAATTTCTAATTTTATTACTTAGAGTTCCAATGTGAGTTCCTAAAGTTAAAGAGATTTGCATGTGTTTGTGTAACTACAGTACATACTTCATCAAATATTACAAAAGAGCAAGATTGTATAACCCATTCAGAATAGTCACTTCAAGTTTTGCTTTGGAGAAAGGAGAAGCACGATTGCATCAATATAATCAAGTTTCATGTTTTTCGTTAGGAAGTGTGTTACTATACTATTGACTATGAATTACATCGAATCCAGGAGAGGCAATTACCCATACCTACATGTTAAATGATGCTCCTACATAACTTACTTATTTTCAATGCATTGTACACGTTTCCTTTCATCATCACATAACAACAAGATCAGTCTAAAGTATATCGCTCTATAAATTCCTAATTGAATTTAATATCGTGATAAATTTTATGAAACATGTTCAAGAAGCTTCGGAGGACTTTTGGGATGAAAATATCATAGCTTGTTCAACTTCTCAAGTTTATATTAACTAACACTTTTTCTATTTTAAAACACTTTAGTCCATTTATAATTGAAAATTTGTCTGGAGATTAGTAACTAAATGAAATCTTTAAGTATTACGTCCCACGATTATGCCGTTCAGGACTAAAGAAATGGTCATGATAAGAAAGAATAATATGGCGGAATGAAGAAAGTGAAGGAAAGAGGAGAACTCCGAAATAATCCACGGATATTGTGTTTGTCCACCACAAACTTCACGTAGCTTGAGCGGAGATCGAACCAGGGACCCCAATACAAGAGGTGAATGCTGTACCACTGAACCCCGCAGCCCCATAACTAAGTAAATAAATTATTATTGGATAAGAATCGATGTTAAACGGAGTGAAGAAGAAATTGGAAGGAGAGGACATATAGTTAAAAGAGCGGAAGAGTAAGAAAACGATGCGTTCGTTGTTTGCCAATAAATGGTATAGTTTCCATTCTCCTTCCGTTCATCCAATCAGAAATTCATCTCCATTCGATAATCGAAGCTTAATCTTAAAACGAAAATTATTTCCTTAGGGAATCACTTTTGCCTCTTTTCATGAATGTCCCACATAACCTTCCAACAATATGGCTATTGACGTGCGAAAACTTCTGTCGCAGATGATCATACTGTCTCCGAAGATTGATGTGGAAGATGACGAAAGGATACTACAGCTAATATGACAACCCAAAACACGAATAAAGGTAGAAGCATTCTAACGTTCAAACCAATATCGGAACAGCATCTACTAGAGGTCTGAACGGACCGAATATTTTTTGCCCAGGCCCGGCCCAACCAGTGAGTTTATAATGTGAGGTCCGACCCGAGTCCGAAATATGTTTTAGAATTGAGGCCCGAGCCCGGCTTGAGTTCGTGTGATAATCAAATGAGTCGAAATAATTACAAATTACAGAAATTTAATATTTAACGCAAAAGTGTATTTTTATTTACAGCAATAAGAGGTTTACTTTTTTCAATTGTGTTTTAAAAGTTCTTTAGAGAGAATGGTCCAATAAATATCGTTTTGTAGTTAGGCCGAAAAGGCCCGACAAATATGGTTGTATATTTAAAAAAATATGGCCCGAGCCCAGCCAGGGACCGAAGTGATATATGTTTTGTAGGCCCGACTCTGGCCCACAGGCCGGGTCGGGCTTAAGCCCGCGGGCTCAGCCCGGGGCCCGTGCAGACACCTAGTATCTACCATCTCTTAAGCAACCATCGTGCTCTTCCCATTCAATTTTGATCTCCATAAAATTTTAATAAGCCACGTAAATGAAGATTTTTTATAGAAGTTTCTCCAAATCTTACTATGGATGGGGCATTGGAATTCAAAATGAAATTCTCAAGTTGAATATTCTGTAGTTGATTTGTCGGTTCAGTAATCACTTTAACTTTAGATTAAAATTTATTTTCTAAAAATATGAACCGACTTTAAAAACATTAAATGCAGAAAATAAAAGCTATAAAGAGCAGATATTAATAATAATAAAACACTTAAAATCAGAAAAGAATTCAATACTATTATCTACAACAATTTTTTGAAGTCATGCCAAGAAAAAACGTTAATAATTCATAAAATTAGCACCAAAGTAGTTTTATACTATGCATTATTTATATTAGGAGAGAGGTGGCTGAAAAATGTTCTTAACTCTCGGTTGCATGCAACCCGCCTTACTTTGTTGAATTCCTGATTGCAGTATATTTTAGGATATGTTTTACTTCAGAGCTTCAGGTATTGTTTGATTTTTATAAAAATTAATTAATTAATTACTACACTCTTTCAAATTTTTGTATGTATAGTCCTTCTTTGGTAATAATTAATTTTATTAGTGAAAACCGCATCGAAATGTGACAAACAGTTCAAGTGATAATATCGTACAAACATACGTACATAGAAACATATATGCATACATATCATATGCAGGTCATACTGAGAACCTCCTCTTAAAATCCGTTAAAAATAACAAGGGACACAATGGCTCAGTGCTAAAGCGCTCACTTCTAGTACGGCGAGTTGCTGGTTTGATCCCAGGCCATGTGAGTTTGTGCTGGACAACATCATCGTATCTGTGGCTTTTCCATGGCATCATCCCGTTTCCTCCCACTTTCGAATTCCACCAATTACTTCATAATCGTTATCTTTCATTAATTATTCGTCTCTATTAGCCTAAAGAGCATAAGTGTGGGGTGTAAAAGTAGAATTTTTAATTTCGTTTTCAGGTGATAGCGAAAGAAAAGGAGAGAGTCGATAATAGTAAAAATGAAATAAAGTCTTTGAGTTTTACGTCCCATGATTATGCCGTGTAGGCTTGGTAATTAATGCAATGGTGGAATGAAAACTGTGAAAAAAAGGGAAAACCCCGGGGAAACCCACGCACACGGTGTCAGCACACCACAAAGCCTTTTTAGGTGGGATCGAACTAGGAACCCCCAAGTTCCAGAGATGAATGATCTATCACTGAGTCACCGCGGAATGGATAATAGCAATTTACGATGTAAAATATCATGTACTTCTCCGCTTCGTTGAATGTATGACTTACTCGTTTATATAAAACCTACGTATTTTTCTTCTTTTCACAAAAAGATGCTTTCCGTATCAGATACTTTATTTTCCAATAATTTTTTTTGTTGATTGTTATCACAAAATCAAAATAATACGAATTTTCATTGTTCTCTATTTTGTTGTTTTTTACTCTTCATTTGACACATATTATTGGTTGATTGCATTGAAGTTTAGCTTCCCTACAGCACAGAGGCTGCAAGAAACGGGGATCTACAGCTGAACTTAGGAGCCCAACCAAACGAGCTGCCACCCAAAATCGAGACCTGGATTTTTCGCTCCGAGCCATAACCATATAGCCATAAGGGAGATAATCCATTTGAAGTGCACTAACTCATAATGATAGTCATTTGAGTCTACACTGGATACTCATTTTTGTTTGGTTAGGCTAGGACGGTTTGAGCATAAAATGTTCAATTTTTACATCATGGGGTGACTACGGATATTACTACTCATACAACTACTAATTTCTTGCATTTTCGTTTACTTGGAGATTAACACCTTTCATTAGCTCCTAGGCAATCTGTAGCTTAACTTCGACTCGGAATATTTGAATAAAACATAACATTCCAGTCCCAGTGCTCGGGTCTTGTATATCTCTTGTGTCAAATTTCTGAGCCCGCCTATCATTACTTTACAATAATTTTAGATAGGCCTATCAGACATCGAGTATACATCACCAAATTTGAAATAAAACAATAAAATCGTCAACTTTCCAGAATAATTCATAAAGATAAATAGAAATCCTTCTATGAATTTCGCCGCAAATTAAATGAGTATCAATGTAGCGACATCAAAGAACTTTGTCATTCAATCAGAAGACGATACTAAACTGCTACAGACAACTCTCTTCTGGAAGAACTCGATGGTAACCTCTTCACCACTGATCAGCAAGAAGTTGCTGACTTACGAACTTTTCTCTCCGACAAATTTAAAGACATCGCTTCAACAACTATAAAACATCACGATATCGAATAACTTGCACAAGACATCAAATTTCTCATCGATTATTACAAAACATCATAACAGCAGTCCTGACAGGCCATCATCTGGATGACGTAACTGATCTTCTCTCTTCCATAGCACCTTTCGAAGTGAAAGACACAATCTCTCGGCAGAAAAAGTTAACGCCAGACCCAAATTGTATAATGACACAGCATCTAAAAGCAACTCTATCGATACTCTATACCGAGCTCGCCCCAGTTTTCACCGCAAGTCTTGCCACAGGATATGTTTCGCATTCTGGAGAAAATCCATTACAATTCTACTTACAAAGCAATGTAAGTTCCCGAAATTTATCAATAACTTGAGTCTCATAGCGCTTACAAACAGGGTGAAAAAAAAAACGATTAAAAAAACATTTTTGATGATCTTTTTTATTTAAATCGATTTTTTTGATTTAAATCAAATCTTTCTCCTCGTATAATACAAGTCGCGAACTGAAGAAGAACCATTACGAATTAGTATTAAATGCCAATTATGCCATTTAAGTGAAAGTATTGGGGTTGAATTTTGAATTAATTCCCAACCGTTAACCTATATCAATCCCAAACAATGTTTCTTAATTTAATTTTATTTATTTATTTATTTATTTTATTTTATTTTTTTGGTAAATTAGAGACTTTCAGTCAAGCATCATCCCTATTTACCCTAGGATCATGGTTCATACCTCATTCTCTTCAGAATAGAACAACTTTTAAAACGGTAACATTCACATTTTCCCTATCATGTCCCTGAAGCGGAAAATTTTGAGAGAAGTCGGGATTTTTTCTGATTTTTTTTTTTTCAAATTTTGGTAATCTCTGGACTCCCCTGTGTTAACGCACAGATCTCAAAATCAACTTTGAAATACTAAAAGTATACTAAATGTGTGTACAAACATTTCAAGCTTCTATCTTGAATAGTAAGAGTGAGGAAACTATTTAACAATAAGCTAAGAACATCCCCACAATACCCCAGATGACCCGGATGTAACATAAAAGTTTCCTCAGACATCCCTATTTATCCTAGAATCATGATTTGTACATCATTCTCTTCAGCATAAAATAGAGTTTCAAACGATACCATTCAAATGTCTCCATCGTGTTGGCCAGTGGTTCTCAAACTTGTTGTGACCGCGACCCATATTAAATATTAAAACTATTTTTTGGCCCAGCTATTTTTATTCAAATACACATCGTGATGCATTCCAAATCAATTAAATTTTGAAAGTCATATTTTTAATTTTTCCATAAAAATGTAACTCAGAGCTAACAATATTCCCAACGCAATGCCCTACCCCGTGACAGATTTTGACTCACCCATTCTCTTTCCATCCTAATCCAGCATCTCTACTCATTGTACAATCAAGAAAGAAACTATTTTTCCGTTGACAAAATTTCTTTTCCTAATAACTAAACTAAAAAATAGCCTATTGGAGTACCGGTTTTGGCAAGTTATTAAGTTATAACTAATCTAAGGATAGCATCAAAAAGATCCAAATTAATACATTTGTTCCCGAGTTATTGACAAAAGAAAATTTGTCAACTGTCAAATACTTTCTTTTCCATGTGTACAACAAGGCTCTTACTCTTTACCTCATTAACAAACGTTTCGAATTTTCATTTCCTGAATGGTACTTACTTCATAACATATGTTTCTGCATCAAAATAAAATTTTCATACTTAATTTCTCGCGACCCGCAAAAACACGGCCCGCGACTCACCAATAGTTAGCGTTCCACACTTTGAGAAACACTGGTGTAGGCTATCTGGGGCTGGAAAATCACGAAAAAAAGGATTTTCTGTTAAGAAATATCCCCCTTTTTTACTTTTTACCCCTCTGTAACGCCTCTGTTTAAAGATAAATATCTCAAACAAATCTGAAAAATACTAAGTGATGCAGTCAATGAGTGTCCAAAATTTCAAACGTCTAGATGCAAAATTAAGCCCGCGAAAAATACTAAATACCCCAGATTCCCGTATAAAACAGGATCTCAGGTAACAGTTTCCTGAGACATCCCTATTTATCCTAAGATAATGGTTCGTACATCATTCTTTTCAGAATAGAACAGCCTTTCAGATGGTACCATTTATGTGTCTCCATCTTAGGCGCGAAAATCGCGAAGAAAGCTATTTTCTGTTAAAAAAATATCCATTTTTTTAATTTTTGCCCCTCTGGACCCCCTTGTTTTCAAAGCACTCGTACGTGACGGACGTGTATTTCTTGAGCTCCAGAAATCAGTCAGGTGTGAAATATGGGTGTTGGTGTGGAGAGCTGGAGAGCAAGAATAGGCCTATTTCAAGGTATCGCTCGTGGGCAGTGTTGCAAACTAGAAACCGGTCCGTGCTATGACGCTGCGTTTGGTGTGACAATAAGTGTAACTACGGTAGTAGCGATTCTCCTAATTATTAGCGGCATTGAGACAAACCCTGGGCCTTATTCAACGGACGACTTATTCAAGAAATTAGAAGAAATGGATAAGAAAATTACGGGACTGTATGACGTGGTAGGAGATTTCAAGAAGCAGATGGATAATGTAGTGGAGGAAGTAACTAACTTACGGAAGGACAATGAAATGCTAAGGCAGGAGATCGCAATAAATAGGGAAACTATCGACAAACTGGAAAATCACTCGAGACGAAACAACATTATATTCCGTAACATACGACGAGAACTCAATGAAACGTGGGAAGAATCTGAAAACTTAGTGAGAGCATTCTCCAAGGAACAATTGGGAATCGAACTTAGTTCGCATGATATTGAAAGGGCACATCGTTTAGGGAAAGGTCAAAATTCTCCAATCATTGCTAAACTTTCTTCGTATAAGACCAAAACAATAATTCTAAAAAATGCATTTCGTGCAAAAGGTTCTCCTGTTGTTATAACGGAAGACTTTTCAAGAGCCGTTCGAGAGACTCGAAGAGAACTTAACATGTTTTTAAAGGAGGAGAAATCTCGTGGAAAGAACGTTAGGCTTCGGTTTGATAAACTCTATATAGACAACAAACCTTACACACTAAATGAATTAAAGGCTGCGAAGAGTGAAGTGCGTGTGAATAACAGTGAAGTGCGTCTGAATAATAGTGAAGTGTCTGTGAATACCGCAGTAAGTGTGTGGAGTCCAAAAGAGGATCAGAATCCGGAGATGGCAACAGTGGCAAAGGAATGTCATTCCGAAGCACAGGTGAGTGAACCAGTTACCCCCCACAATCAACCCTCTAGTTCTCATCCTCCAAGAAAAACAAGAGCATCAACTGTGTCTCGGGGAAGGGGAAAGGGGCGACCTTGACAGAAGGATGACTCAGTTTGCTGCATTGTTAATCCCCCCAGCAAATCTGATAACAAAAGCAGTGCTCAAAATAAACAATTTTCTGTATATTATCAAAACGCGAATGGACTACGTAGCAAACAATTTGAATTCTATACAAATGTATTAGCAAATAATTACGATTTAATTATAATAACTGAGAGTGGGCTTTGTGATGGTATACACAACGCGGAATTCTTTGATTCAAGATATACCGTATTTCGCCAAGATAGGAATCTTGAACTGACTGGGAGGGCTAAAGGAGGGGGAGTTGTTGTAGCTGGGCTGCACGTGCACTCTGTTTATAATGTTGCTTCATATGATAGGGGATTTGAATGTGTAATAGCAAAGGTAGCAATAAGGTCATCAAACGTATTTGTATGTGCTGTTTATATACCACCGGATTCAAACATGGCTGTTTACGAAAACTTTTTTCAATTCATTGAGGGCAACATTTCTGTGGGAAGTGCTGTTTTGTGTATTGGAGATTTTAATATTCCAGAAATAACAGGAGTGGCATTTTCTTTTGAGCATTTAACTGGTACTTGTAAAAGTTTGTATAATTTCATGAGCTTGTTTGGTCTAAGTACATATAACAATGTTGGAAACGAAAATAATCGTACATTAGATTTAGTAATATCTAACATAGGAGTGGAAGTTGAAAGAGCGGAAATGTCATTGGTGTCCGAAGATCGCCATCATCCAGCACTGGTAATCTTATGGTCATATAAACGACCACCAAAAATTAAATCCCAAAATAACTTCCAGGGTTACAACTTTAGAAGGGCTAACTTCTTAAAAATGTATAATGATTTATCAAATGTGAATTGGGACTGTCTTAAGCTTTCAAATGATGTTGATGTTGTAGTAGATAAATTTTACGAAATACTTCATAACGTTTTAGGTGCAAGTGTTCCTCCTAAGAAACTCACTAACCATAATTATCCGTGCTGGTTTACGGCTAGTATCATTAAAAAACTTAAAGCAAAATCATACCATCATGAAAAGTGGAAAAGTGGAAAGGGGAATATTTCATTTCACAGGGAGGAGTTTCGCAAAATGCGCAGGGAAATAAAACTAGAAATATCACAAGCTCTTAGAACGTTCATATTAGAAACGGAAAATAAAATAGGCACGGACCCTTGTTATTTCTGGAACTACATTAAAAGTAAAACTAAACATATTTCAACTGGGTTTCTTACCTTTAATGGTCAGGAATTAAAAAACAACAACGATATTGCTAATGCGTTTGCTAATTATTTTCGGTCAGTATACTCAGATATCGGTGCTAAATATAATATACAACATTACACTCCTGATAAACCTGTATATGATACATTAGATCTGTTAGTACTCAATGAAATAAAAATGGAAGAAGTAGAAGAAGCGATAAGAAAATTGAAGCCAAAAACGTCTTGTGGTTCAGATGGCATACCACCTTATATACTGAAAGGTTGTATGGACATTCTTAAATATCCCATACATATTATAGCGAATATCTCAGTAAAGACAAGAATTTTTCCAGAAAAGTGGAAAGAAACCATAATCTGTCCGATACCGAAGGCCAACGGAACTAGAGATATAGATAAATTTAGACCCATATCAGTATTGTCACCATTTTCAAAGGTATTTGAACAGATTATTTATCAACGTGTTCTCAATCATGTGAAACCCGTGCTATCGACCTACCAACACGGCTTTGTACGAGATAGATCAACATCCACGAATCTGACCATCATTACTAACTACATCTCAACGGAGATAGATAAAGGTAATCAGGTGGATGTAATCTATACTGACTTTTCTAAAGCCTTCGACCTAGTGGATCATGACATTTTACTAGCCAAATTAAACTCTTTCCACTTTTCTCAAGAGTACAAACAGTTAATATCTTCCTACTTAAGTAACCGTAGGCAATCAGTTGTTTATAAAGGGTGCATTTCTGAAAAGTTCAATGCTTTGTCAGGAGTTCCCCAGGGCTCAAATCTCGGACCGCTTTTGTTTCTCTTAGCAGTGAATGATTTGCCGACTAGGATTAAACATGCTAACTGTCTTCTATTTGCAGACGACCTCAAAATATATATTAAGGTAGATTCAATTGATGATTGCGAGAAAGTACAACAAGACTTAACTAACATTATGGAATGGTGTAATAAAAATAAATTTAAAATGAATGTAAATAAATGTAACTTCCTACGTTTTACACGTAAGAATAGTTATGTAGACTATACTTATTCGATTGATGGGACAAAATTAAGCTCTCCCAAGTATATCAAAGATCTTGGAATTTTCTTTGATCAAAATTTAACCTTTAAACATCATATGGAAACAGTAACGAGCGAGGCTTATAGAAACCTTGGTTTTATCATGAGGCTAGGTAAAGAGTTTCGTAATGATTTAACTTTAATGAAATTGTACTTCACTTACGTTCGGTCTAAGTTAGAATATGCTACTGTTGTGTGGACACCAAATATGCAAAAATACTGTGATATGATTGAGGGAATACAGAAAAAATTCCTAAGACTTCTAACGTACAGGAAAACTGGGCTTTACCCGAAATATGAATCTTACAGAGAGTTACTGGAAAATTATCAACTACCCACTTTATACGAAAGAAGAAGATATAATGATCTAATATTTTTATATAAATTAATACATGATAAAATTGACTCTATTGAGCTGCGTTCGTTACTTTGTTTTCAAGCCCCATCAACCAGAACGAGGATAGGAAACACATCTACGTTTTATCAAAGAAAGGCAAGAACAAATATCCTTCGGAAATCTCCTATATGGAGGATAAGCACTCTCCACAATGAAGTCGAAAAAGACTTCAATATTGATATATTTAGCATGTCGGAAAGTGTGTACAAAAGAACAATTAAACAGGCATGTTTTGAAAACGGCATATAAGGAGCTCATATGCTAAAGACAATATGAATGTTTTTTTTTTTTTTTTAAATTGTCTATTTTGTTATGTGTATTTCTTTTAATTATTTGTACATCTCATTGTTTTGTATTAATATGTATTTCGTTGTCAAAGGCAACACAATAATTGGGCCTAGAGCCTGTTGTGTTGTGCTTGAACTAAAATAAAATAAAAATAAATAAATAAATCATCTGAAAAATACTAACAGTGCACTGGACGAGTGTGCAGAATTTCAGTCTCCTGAATGCAAAATGTAGGCCCGCCAAAAAATAATAAAAATAAGCACAACATTTTTTTTTAATTTATGACACCATCACATCCTGTGTCTAGACGCAGAGAGGCGTGAAAGCATATGTAACGTGCTCTACGATGCCTTCAGTCCTCAAAAAACCAAGTAAAAAGCTTTATTGGTACTTTTTTAATCAAATAATGAAGATTTTATCCTATCACCTAAAAATAGGATATAACTTAAAAGCTTAAGCGTTAAGGAAAAAGTACAGCAACGCTTATCAAAGTGACACTTTTTTTTTTCACAAAAGTTACTGATATTTGGCAGGTTCGTATTTTTAAGGAAATTGTAACTAGCTTGCGGCACGAAATACATAAATTTTGCCTAAAGTTATAAAATTTTTAAAAAAAATCGGACAGGGGATAGGACACTTCTAAATACGTCCTATTATCTGGGAAGAAATATATAGACGCGGACATAAAAGAATCTTCGTCTTAAATGTCGATGGTGATTTCCCCGTTGGAATTGTTAACGATTTACAATATTAATCCTGTGTTACAAAGAGAAGAAAACAGGATTATCCTGTTACCCGTTCAAAACGGGATTTTCCCTAATCATCCTCTGCATGACACTTGTTTTCATACTATGCTGTACATACTGTAAATTTGAGTCTCATTGTATTATGATTATCATCTTCCATAATCGAAGTAACTGAACTGAAACGGGACTTTACTTATTTTCAGTTTAAATTATTTCGGAATTTGATTTAAATCAGCGATTTTTATTTAAAAAATCAACTGATTTAAATCTTGATTTAAATCGTGATTTAAATCAGACTGATTTAAATCAATCCACCCTGCTTACAAACCTCTTTAGCAAATTAATGGAGAAAATTTTGGTCAGTCGTCTGCAAACTGGAACTGTCTGCAACTTTGGACATATGCATCTCCTAATACCTCGACAAGCAGGTTTTCCATCACAACATTCTACATCCGATCTATTCTTCAGAATCAGTCACCATATACAACAGTATTTACACAAGGATTAAGTACTCGAACAACCTTCCTGGATTCAACCGGAGAACTTGGTCTGACATGACGGCATACTCTGTAAACTGACTCACTACAACTTCCCCACTACCATTATCCGTTGCTTTTATAACTTCCTTTTAAACCGGATAGAGAAGAGATAGACTCAATGATCTACTATTAGGTGCTATTCAGAACCAGCGAATGTGTCCCCTAGCGCTCCGCTCATGTATATATTATATGTAAATGTCACTTCCACACTTTCAAATCCAACAATTCAACTGGGACATTATTTTACGAACGATAGAGCCTACTTCATTCTATACACACCAACTCATCATTATATACACACCATTCTATCCAGGCTTAAGAAACTGATTCTCCAGTTCTTATGGTACTGTCCCAGGTGGAAACCTGGACTAAACTATGACCCGTGGTGGCTCAGTGGTAGAGTGTTCATCTCTGGTGCATGAAGTTCTTGGTTAATGAGTATTTGGCGAGTACTTCAAATTATATCCTCATAGCCAAACTCCCTCTATAAAAAAATTTCCGGAAGTACCTTAGGATTCTGAAACATGGATATTTGGATAGGGCACATATAAGTTCCTAAGTGAATTCTTGACATGACTAGGGTAGGTCCCACAGTATTGAGCTATGGACTTTCAAAGTTCATGTTTTCGGCAGCATATAACTCCGAAAGGAAGCATTTCTGCACCCAGGTTGGTCTATACTTTTTGTCTTATCTTGGTGTCAGGAATCAAGCCAAACGTTGTTGGTGTTGTTTCGAAACACCCTGCATAGTCTCATAGGTGAAAGAGATGCATGCAAATGTGAGGCTTTTGTTTCCACATCTTTTTCAGCAACTCTTTAGGTAAGAAAGTTATTTATCAGTAAAAATGTCTTCGTTTCTATTTAGGGGCCGCGTTGGCTCAATGGTAGAGCATCCATTACTGTGCGTAGGGTCCCTGATTTGATCCCAGGTCGCTCCAAGTGCACTTTGTGATTGGCAAACACTATATGGGTGGGTTTTTCAGTTTCTTCCCACTTTCTCCATTGCACAATTTCAATTATTCTCATTATCATCGTCTCGTGTAGCCTACAGGGCATACCGTGAGACATAAACCTGAAAAATTTCACTTTCAGTTATTACAATTACTACTACTACTATTACTGAGGGCCGGATTAACCCATCTAAAGGCCCGGCAATAGGGAAAGTATGTGGTCCCTACTGACTTCGCCTAACACATTTCAATAAAAGTACAGTAGGAAACTTAAGGGAAGATGTTTCATATTTTTTGTCATATTTATCTTATGAAGATGATTGTATGCTGTATGATTCGTTTAGATAGCCAGTTAATATTTTGAACAGAGAGGAGGCTTCCATCACGTGGAGGCCCGGGACTACAGACACCCTAAGTCCCCCTTAATCCGGCCCTGTTAATACTACTACTACTACTACTACTACTACTACTACTACTACTAATAATAATAATAATAATAATAATAATAATAATAATAATAATAATAATAAAGAACTTTGATTCAATTAAGTTTTTAAATCCTTTCTCTTTTGTTAAATTTACTTGATAATGAAAATGTCATAGAATATATTAACATTCACTCCCTAACAAATTCTAACGTTTTGAGAGTGCTGCTGGTTTTCCACGAGATTGCTGCCTAAATAAATCTCTTTCCAACCAATGTTCTTTAGAATTCTTTTGTTTTAATTAATGTAAACAACTGTCTTTCGTTTCACAATTTTAAACACATTGTCCAGTATGATACAATACATGTTGTAAATTGCATTCGCTACACGTCATTTCAAGTACTTTCTGTTATTAATAGCTCTACATATTAAAGCTTTGTTTGTCGTAATAGAGTAAAAACACACACTTGTATTTACCATTCACTAACCTTCTCTATGAAACAGGTGGAAGGGTACAGAAGGAAAGAAGAGAAAACTAAGTGACAGATAAAAATGTGAATCACGACCAGAAGAGCCATAAAGCAAGAAAACCTCCTAAAAACAAGAGCGTTTGTAAGCTTGAAGTACTCTGGGAACTTCTAGAGGAAAGGTATTATTGATGTTCTCAGCACCCTAGTTGCTCTTTTATTATTAGTGTTTCTAGTTCTTGCACTGTCTACATACGTCTCCCTTTCCATCCGCCACTATTCATGTATCTTTACATGGGGAGGGCATTATATATAAAAACTTCCATTTGCTCTTTTGTCTTTTTGGTCTCCGAAGCCTGAAGGAAGGCTTCGAGAAATGATATGAAGTTAGATGAGGTAGGTGCACCAATACTCTCAAACAACGTATTTTTTCCCACCTTTTCCCGATTCATTTTTCATTAATTGTTTTAACTTTTTTTCTGTATCTTAAGAACAAAATTATGGTCTTGAAAATAGTTCAAGCGTAGACCTGTTGTTTCCATAATTTTGAATTATTTTCCCTTTCAGGACCGAAGCTATGTGAGACGTAAACCTAAAGCTTAGTTTCTGATCCGAACTACCTGAGCTCTTACTTGCAAATCGAAACCAGACGCTATTAAATAGTCATAAGAAAGTTCTCGTGCATATAAAATTTCATAAGGTTAAAAGTAAGAAATGCAGAAAAGAACAGAAAGGAGTAGCGTTTCATCTTGTTTTGAGTAGCGTTAAAACCAGATAAACTGTGTTGACTGCATAGGCTATGCCTATAAAAGATCTAGTTTTCGTATTCTTCTTATCTGCTATTTTGAATCAATCTCAAAACTTATATTAAAGTAAGATTGGCACCTTTCTTTTGTTCACTATTAAGCAAACAAAGATTTTAAAATCGCAATTAGAAACCACAATCTCTCTCTTCTTTTAATAGATTGCAAGTCAGGTTCCACACACCACTTGAAACAAAGAGCTACCGTTCAACGTGAAATATATTCATATATCCGCCTATCTACCCCACATATATAATTAATTGAGTTTAATACATACCGATATATATGTTTCCATGACGTTTATCTAATATCCCTTGCAGGGCCGGCTTTAAGCCGATTGGACCAATTGCTCCCAATCGGACCCCGCGCCTAAGGGGGTCCCGCGCTAGGGCTGTCTACTCCATCGTCCAGTGTAATCTACGCTCCAATGCCATTTTAACAGTATATTAGGCCCAGAGCAAACATGTTGTGTGTGTTGTGGTCCCTATGACTAAATTTTGCTTCTAATACATGTAATTAATACACGCCATTCTGCTCGGAGGTCCCTGTCCAAGTGGCTAAGGTACCGTTAAGATGGCTCTGTTACTCTCGGTTGTCAAGTACACACAACAACATATTGCAATACACGCACATCCTTGGACTCCTCAAGGGAAATTATGGCCTCTCCCTAATAAGTAAATAAATAGCTTGTATTAAGTTTCCGTGGGCATAAGCAAATATTATCTGAACTAATGTTGCAGTAGTTCCCTTATTTTTTTGTTTACAACTGTACAACACCCTTAACAACACCCAACACCCCCAAATTTCCTTACACACACCCCTGGGCTTTAAAATATTGTTTCCTTTGAGTTTGCGAAAAATGTAAGATAAGTGCAGGTAAATACGCCATGTTAACGATGTTGGATTTTTTATGGCCTTAATTTTCATGAAACACAAAGAACAAGAGATGTGCGTTGCAGAGTAGTCTTTTCCGCGTGTGATGCGACTCACTTCTATTTTGTAGACGAGGTAAAATAAAAAAATGTTACAAAGTGGTGTATTTACCAATACGTGAAGTTATTTACGCCAAGTCTAGAATACCACTAGAAACCTGTAATAAATCTTGTAACTGCATACATCGTCTGCAGTTACGGAATCTGATAAGAAAATCAATAAGATGCTACAATACTTGAGGGAAAACTGTGAAGAATATGGGATGAAAGTAAATATTAGAATGACAAAAGAGATGATCATTGGAACGATGGCGTCGGTGTCAAATATAGAAAGTACGAGGGAAGAAAATAGAACAGGTGACAGGTGACTAGTTTTCGATTCCTAAGTAGTATTATTATTGATGGCATGAAGTACAATGTGAAATAAAAGCAAGGACAGGAATGGCGAAAGAAAGCTTTAAGAGAGGAAAAGTATATTTTATGGAACTTCGAATAAAAAGTTGAGGAAAAGGCTCATAAAGTGCTTCGTGCGGAGTACTGTCCATTATGGGTCAGAAACTTGGGCATTACTCAAAAATAAAGAAAAGCAAATGGAAGCTTTCAAAATGTCGGTGTGGAGAAGAATGGAGTGAATTAGCTGGGTCTAGCGGAAAACGAATGACAAGGTGTTAAAAATGTTTGGAGAGAAAAGAACAATTTTAGATATTGTTAAGAAGAAGAAAAGAAACTGATTGGATCATTGGTTAAGAAGGAAATGTAACATCAAGGACGTGCTAGAGGGTATGGTGGCAGGAAGAAAAGGGAGGGGACAGAGGGTGCTACAATTGATGGACGATTTTAAAACAGAAAAATCATACTTGAAGATGAAGAGGTTAGCTTAAGACCGTTGAACACGGAAGCTTCTCAGGTGAAGCAAGTGACCTGCCAATAATGGCTGAATACTTAGGATGATGATTCTTTTATGCACTGAGTCAGTTAAAAGGCTATTCCTGCTCTGCAGAAGGACTCGAATTCCCGGACGAGGAGCAAGGTTCAGTGGTAGAGCGCTTACATCTGGTGTGTGGGGTATCTGGTTCAATTCCCGCCTAAGTAAGTTTGTGGCGGAGAACATTGTGTTCGAGGGTTTTCTCGGAGTACTTTTGTTTCCTCCCATATTTTCATTCCACCAGTTCATGCATCACCATTCACTTATCTTACTCCTCCGTCTCCGTTAGCCTAAAGGTCTTAATCGTTGGACGTTCAACTCAAAAAGATTTAATTTAATTTAATTTCGAACTCCCGAATATGTTTTGTCTCTAGCTAGTCAGCCGAACACACATTACACATGATTACACAAGACTCCTTCATTACACATTCACAACCAATAGCTTACGTTAATAAGCGTTAACATAATGTTTCCACACAAACCCTTATTAATACTTCTGTATTACTTAAACTACTGACTCCAACTTTGTTTACCTGGCGCCCTCCGTCTTTTTTGTTTGTTTGTCACTGGTTGTTCGTAGTAGGTTTTTGGTTGACCTCTTTTTCTACCCAGATATAAATATTAAATAAATATTCAATAATAATAGTAATAATAATAATAATAATAATAATAATAATAATAATAATAATAATAATAATAATAATAATATCCTTACTGGTTTATAATTATTTCCAGCGTGGCTCTTGCATACCATAGAAGTTTATTATTATTATTATTATTATTATTATTATTATTATTATTATTATTATTATTATTATTATTATTATTATTATTATTATTGTACAGTACGTGACGGATTCTCAGGGCTTCGACGTACGTAACTACGATATATTTTGTATTTGTGCGGCTAGGTGACTCACTCCTCACTTTGGAAGTTTTAATTGAAGTATCACCAGGGTTTAAAGTATGCCCATGTTACGATACTGAAACTTCATCATTCAAACAAATCTTACTTTCCTTACTATTCTATCGCTGCAAAAGAATTGAAATAAGAAACTTTTGTGTAGAACTTTTAATTTTCTTAGCTTCAAATTTAACGGTCTCAATAAATGTAGACCATTTTTTAAAATGTATCCATAAATAATAGTGAAATTCGAATTATTTTTTTAAAGTAAAATAATAATTTTCTTTCACGAAATTTATTACATTATCAGAACATTTATTCCTAACAGGTTTTATAAAGTTTAACGTATATTGCTTATGTGCCGAAACTACTTGGATTTTTTTCGCAATTTTCCAAGAGAATGCAATGAAGAAATAAATGTCCCTTCTTTTCGTTTTATACTGGGAAAACAAGGGTCAAATATTAAAATGGAAACATGTAAGAATGCGCAAAATTTTCCAGTCAAAGTGCCCGTGTAGATGTATTTTTTTTTTCAGAAAAATGTTATTAAAAAAAAAAAAACTTTGCATCTCTATCTCTCACTCATGTTTAGACTTCCAAATTATGGTTCGAAAAGTATTAGAGCAAAAACAGTTAGATACAGTGCGAACCGGTTTCCGGAATCGATTCAACGTATCAGGAATAGGTTCCACCTTCTTCATAAACTCGGAAGTGATTCAAATTAACCTTTCCCCGTTTCGACACTCATGGCTATAGAATAAAAATGGTAATATACGATAACGAAAAGTATCTGAGCAAAAATTGTAAGATATATGTTGGGAAGCGGATTTTTGAAATCCATTCAAGGTCCAAGGAATATGTTCAACCTCCTCCACCAACCCTCTATTTAAACCGGAAGAGGTTCAAATTAACCACTTCCGGTATCAGCATTTATGACTATAGAACAAAAATAGTAACATATAGCGAAAAACGGTTTTCTGCAATCGATTGAGGATCTGGAAAGAACAGAGCGTTTATCGTTCCAAGACAAGCTACCACTACTCTCCCGATCACTCTACTAAAACAGTAAATGGTTCGAATTTACTATTACTATCATTTTCACAGAGCATAACCGGTAAGAGATATCGACGAGATACGATTTGTTGCAATCGATTCATTGTATCAAAAATCGATTACTTATTCTTCATTAACCCTATATTCAAACCGGAAGTGGTTCAAATGAGCCTTATCATCATACAACAAAAATAGTAATATGTAGCAACAAGCTATTTTCAACAATCGATTCGTCAAGAGCGTACCGTCACAACATGTAATACTCTACCAAACCCGGAAGTAGTTGAAATTTAATACTATTTCCGGTTTAAATATTAATTTCCGCAGAGTGATAACGGTAAGACAGATCGAGAGGTGTTTTTATGTTTCTTTCTTTTTTCATTTTTCTTTTTTTTTCAATTAATTCAGGGTACCAAGATAGGTTCCATGCGCATCGTTGACACTATATTCAAACGGGTAGTGGTTCAAATCAACAATTTTCAGTTTCAACATTTATCAACATAGAACAAAACGATATTAGATAGCAACAAGTGTTTTTATTTTTATTTATTTATTTATTGCAAATGATTCACGGTCTCGAAAGAACATACAATCACAACCCACAAAATTCTACCCAAACCGGAAGAAGTTGTAATTTACTACTGTCTCCTGTTTCAATACTGATTTTCGTACAGCAAGAACGATAAGCGTTTTTTTTTTTTTTTTTTTTTTTTTTGCAATCGTGTCAGATTCCCAAGAGTAAATTCTATCTTCTCCCTTAACCATCTAATCAATCTGGAATTCGTGCAAATTAATGATTTCCAGTTTTAATATTTATTGACATAGAATGAAAAGAGTAAGGCATAGCGAGTAATTGCTTTCTGATATGAATTTAGGATTCGAGGAACGGGTTTTATCTTACATCTTATGAATCTATTGCAAATAGTAGTTATAATTGTACTGCTTCAAGTTCGAGTATTTATTTCCCATAGTAGGTGTATCGTACGAGTAGTGTGTAAGCATACCGTACTTTCATACTGTGAAACGAAACTCACTTGTTTCTCTTAACTTCTGTACGTGATGTGATTGAAGATACAAGACCTGGTTCCTGAGTCTTCTACAACAGAAAAAAAAATTCCAAGTTTGTTGCTGTGATACAAATTAGTATAATTTTCTTCAGAGATATAAAGCTTCATCACAGCTCATTACCTGAAATTATCTCGAGTATAGTAAATTATTGCATGTCCAGATTTGTATCACATACATTCGCAGCTAGACCCGTCATCTCTTTTTTCCTGTAGGATACATTTCTCTTTTTTCTTGTCCGTCTTAACAATGTGGCTGTGGTGGTTAGCAGAAAGGCATATTTCATGGTTGTCACTTGGGTGGTAAGAATGAATTGTGTTGATCAAATTGGTTCCTATCGGCAACTAGAAACCGAACTCAACTGTTTATACTTGTTTCCTAACCACAAGTGCATTTATTTGAAAACAATGAAAACAGCAACAGCAATAATTACTAGTAGTAATAGCAGTATTTGTTTTATTACCAAGGAATTTCCTTTCATTGTATTCAATGATGTAAGTTGCCATTTTCAACTATCTTCAGACCACCATTACGGGGAAAGCAACATGAATAAATAAGACAGGACAGAATTCTTGCTCGTGGCTTTGTATAATATCTTTATGTCTGCTGATATGTGTGTGGTAAGTATTTCAGCTTGTTTTACTTTAATATTTATAGATAACAATAAAAACGAAAACATCTAAGTAACAATGGAGAACATATTACAAATTATCTTTATGGAAACTATCGTTATGGAAAACACATTGCGTCTGGTAATTATAATTTATTAGTGGTTATAAACTCGTCCGAAACTTGTATCTTGAAGCAATTTTATGAAAAAAAAATATATGAAAAAGGTCTAAAGAAAGCAATGAAATCATTTCTTTTCTGGTGGATTTAATTCTGTAGTCATTATTTTGTTCACTATTTCTATCAGGGTCACGCCTTTGGGAAATATAGGATTGTACTATTAGTTCGTCAGTCCGTCTGTCCGTTATACCGCACGATAACCTGAAAGAAAACGATTATTTTGAATTCTAATTTTGACAATAGGTAGGTAGGTCGAGTTCATCAATGAAGTCACCCCGGTATCACGGTAGTAGTGACTTAACCAATAGCTATTAGGGTGGTCCACTTTATAACGAAAAAATTCAAATTTAATCTAAAGACCAAGGCACCACCCCTGTATTTATGCAATTTTGTAAGAGAAGTGTTCCATTAAAATTTTATTTTCATATTTCGCTTAGAAAGCAGTGCTCAAAGCCACTACAAAAATTGTACCAAGCAAAATTTACACTGTTTTTGCTAGTTTCAAAAAGGAACATTAACACTGAACAACGTTGTTCTACTGAAAAGTGGAATTTCTAGCTGGAAATATGTCTGATACGAATATGTGTAAATTATCAGCAATAGCTACGAGACGTTAATGATACCCTTCACATTCACTACCGGGCAGATATATGATCATGTGAAGGTTCCTCAATGGGACTTCAGGCCTGTAGTCATACTACTGTGCACATCTTGAGAAGCTGTCCCCTGGAAGACAACATATGCTGACCAAGCCATCGATGTGATGAAGGCAGTACCTTGATTCATCACAGTGGAGAACATATTATAAAGACAGACTGTGCAACATTGTGCCATTGCTCTGTGGTCCAATGACATTGGGCACGTTGACATTCTAATTGTTATTGATAATGCCGTGTGGTTAACACTGATACACATGTGGAATGCCGCTTGTGGAGGCCAATATTTAACAATTTATGCCGAAGTGTGTGCTCAGACGCTCGTGTTTCTTCCACTATTAAAGTCTGTTAACCCCTTCACATATGACTTTTTTTCGGATTTTTTTTTTTTTTTTTTTTTTTTTTGCAATGCTGTAAACATCTATGCCTATTCTGGCGCTTACTTAAACAAACAGATATTCACAAAGCGCAGGAAACCTGTAAGCTTCTCTCTTTTATTGGCAGCAAGCGGGGTACAGCCGCTCAAACATCGAAACGCGTGACACGCGTCAAAATACGGAAGTGAAAGGTGAAAAGCAACGCGTCCAGCGCGTCAAACTATGGCAAGGGGTTAAAATCAACTGATAATTAAAGCACACTTTGCACTCTATGCTGTTCTAACAGTCTACGACTTCCGACATCTTAAATGAGGTGTGAGCTCCCCCTGTCTTATGCTTTGACGCTGGTTAAACCGTCCTTTTTCCAACTTTGGAAGACACTAAGTACAGTAGCTTCAGAAACACCAACAAGTGGTTTTGTATCCAAGATGCTCATTCCCAGTCGTTTGACCATCACAATCTCACCCCTAAAAAAACTCTAGTATATCGCCGGGCTTCCCTATCCTATACACATACTCAGTGACCGAATGAAATCCCTGTTGACGTGTAGGAAGCGGTTCTGTTCGTCTTATGTGAGCCTAACGACTGTATTGGAAAAATAGCTAGCAATATTGTTTTAGCTAGTCAGTGTACATTGTCTTCGTATATATGTTTATGATCTGACAATTGCTCTGATTTAGGCTCTCTGTTTATGTCTTTAAATTAATTAATCTTGTAGTAAACTATTATAAATGAAATTAGGAAAACTTAAGTGAGGTGATAGTTTGTTTCAGTTTGTTAAGTTTCAAAAGATACAGATATTTTTCTCCCTATTTACACCTTATTACTTACTTTACTTAAACATATCTCTAGCAACTTAACAATCTTGTGAGATCCGGGATGAGAACCATGGTAGTCTCTCGTGCTCTATTGGAGGCGAGATAGTAGGGTGGAGAACGACCAGAACTGTGAAGGTTGATCTTACATGATAGTCTGCACAGCTACCAACTGCACTGTATTGAAGCAGAGGTCGTGATTCGGAGTCCACATTGATAACCTTGGTATTGCATAAAAACAGACACAATAACTCATAAACACAAAATCTTTTAGTGAATTTACAGCTCAAAATATAGTCGAATCCTATAGTTCCAGAAAAAAAAATAATAATTGGTTAATCAACTGTACATTCCAATTTTAAATGCGCTGTCAATTCAATTTAAGATATTTCACATTGTAAAAATATATTTGTCTATTTGTATTGTAATATCCTACACGTGCTCTATATTTGTAAACACCAATGCGTGCTTCTTATTTGTAAATAAAATCATGTGCTTTCTTATTACAACTACTTCAAGCAACAAAAGACAGGCATCCTCGTCATCATAAGGTCATGTGACAGAAGAGAGATACAATAATACAATAAAAGAAGTTATAAAACACCATATAAGGTCTTCATCGACATCAGTTTTGAATAGTCATCTCTGCTCTCTTAGCTTGCCTGAAGCTTTGAGGGATCTATTCTAACCCAAGCTTCTTATATTGCCTGGAGCTCTGATGTCTTCTCCTCACTTAGCTAGGCTGAAAGTCTGTGGGAACTCAACCCCTTTTAGCTTTCCTGGAGCTCTGAGATATCCCAACCGCAGCCACCCAGCTTGATTGGAGCTTTGTGTTTTCCCTGCCCGCTTAGCTTACCTGGAGTACTGCGGGACACCAATCTCTCTTTTCTTGCTCGGAGCACTGAGAATTCCTAAAGCACTTCCACTTAGCTTGCCTGAAGCTCTGTAATAATCTTCCCGTGTCTGCCTAGGCGTTGGGGCTCCTATTTACCCAAACTACATGAAGAATTTTGTATTGGTCTTCGGACCACACTTATAGTGACTGTGTGTTATAACTGGAATTTTATAATACAAAAGTTGTGGCAGTTTTAGTGTATTGAAACAAAGAATTATCAAGAAAAGTAAGATTTATTGAAAGATATGAATAACTAAAGTCAATATGATGCTGGGAAAGACAGGTTTTATTTTATGTTTTTTTTTCTTTTGTTTCAATGTGTTTTTCATAATTATTTTTAAAAAGAAAACTTAGAAGTAATAGTTGAAACTTATCATTCTTTGTGTCAGACGTTAATGTTTATATAATGAGTTAGTTAAATGGAAATGTGTTTATATTTGGACATTTCAGATTATGGTAACCCTTAATCGATGCATGAAATAAACAATTACATTCGTGTTTCTTGAAGGCAATTTTAATTGCTAGTTAACGAATGATTAGCTGGTGTTGTATTGTACTAATAATTGAAACGCTTGGAGGATAAAAGTGGTATGTAACAAATTGAATATGATGAGAAAATTGATTTTCACAACTTTGTCCGTTAACATACCACCTTCATAGTTTCTAAATATCTGCTTTAGGACGTGGACTCATCAAATAATGTGTTAGGTAGCATGAGTAAAATGTAACATATGCATGAACAGCCAGAATGCAACATTTCGAAAAATGTAGCTTGACACCATTATATTTTTCTATTATTATTATTATTATTATTATTATTATTATTATTATTATTATTATTATTATTATTATTATTATTATTATTATTATTATTATTAAATATTCTGCCTTTTTGTAGATAGATCCTGAGACTATGAGGTACATTATATATATGTGTATATATATATATATATATATATATATATATATATATATATATATATATATATATAAATTTTAGATTTGAGCCTACAAATGTTTCTTCCACGTTTGTCGATTTTCAGCTTCCTCTTTTAACTCCAATATTTTTTTCTATTTTTTCAATCTTCATTCAGGTGCGTTCTTATCCTACTCTTCATTTGCATTTCATCTTTCCCTCTATGGCAGTATGGATAAGACAATTTCTTCGCAAGGAGTGTCCAACCCCATTGGTCTTCCAACGAAAAATGCTGGCTAGAAAGTCCTCTTTCCGTTTTAAAACATCGTTTGTTACTCTGTCTGTCCATTTTATCTTCTCCATCTTCCTTCAACACCGCATTTCGAAACTCTCTAGATGTAAGAAAAGAAACGTTACATCAGAAGGAGAAAGAAGTATTAGATTTATGTATTTGTGTATGTCTTAGTTTTACTATGCACTTAATCGTGTCACAAAATAATAGTGTTACCACTCGTCTTGCATTTGATCATAGATTAAAGTAAATGTACGCATTTTTTGTAATAATTTATTACAATAAATTAATACATGGTTGTTTATGTATTTACAATAACCTTTAGAAACACAAGGTTCGCTTGGGAGAAATGACTAGGCAAATTAAACAAAATTACATACATTTGTTTAATTTTATTTACATTTGTTTACGAAGCAGAGGTAAACTGAAGTGACTAGACAAAAAATGTTTCGACTTAGAAAGATTGGAATATTTACTGATTATAGAGAACACGGTAGACGTCCATGTATTGGCTTCTAGATATAAAAATCATACACACACAATTATTATTATGAATTGAAATTAATCAGATTTTGTGAATAAACAAAGAGTAATATTTATGTTAATATATTTAACGATATTAAATATTTCCTATTGGCCTTATTTACAGATTAAAAATTCATGACCACCTTTTGTCAGGAGTATAGAATGACAACAAAAATATACATACTAAGCTTTTTTCATATCATATAATTTACACAGAATAATCTAAATTTAAATGGACAGAAATTTAAAGCGAAGTGTGTAGTCTTGTTCAAAAAATCTTGACCACTCAACTTGATTTAGGTGATTTTTTTTTGGCAAGCGTACATAGGAAATTCTAATAGTTTGGCTATAAATAAAATCTCAATTGGCCAAAAGAAATATGTATTTATTTGACAATTCCAACTGTAGGTAAGAATGCAAAACTTTCCAAGAAGAGTTGGGTGGCCAGTTTTTATAAACAAGACTATACTTAAATAGTAATCACAAGGAACTCGAGCTATTTGTTTTAGTCGTCCTGCTTTCTAATACTTACCTTGGTACATGCTCAGAAGCAGTCGAAGTTTGAAGTATAGGGTGGCTCATAAATATGTATATGATGTTTGACTAACTGTAGTATTTGTAATTCTTGACAAAGAGTTTCGATATGGCAACGCTGTGTAGCCTGAGAATAGGGATTACGGTCACTGCTGGGTCACTAGGGATTACATAATTATGGGCCACTCTGTACTATAAGCGATAAGTATCTTTTCATTCATTTTCTCGTGCTAGTGGTAGGCTAGGTTTACTTTTTTTATATATAGATAATATTGTATAAATCTTACTTTTTTAAAACTATTTTTTGGCACAAAATATACTATTTTGAGCAGTCATGCATATAAATAAACAGATTTTCCCATTATCGTACAGTTTCACACTTACATATTTCTCTGATAATCCACTTTAAAGTTATCATTCACTTTCTTTTTAACCGTAAAAAAGCTGCAAACTATTTTTGCGATGTTCCTTGTTAAGTCTTTATTTACACTCACACAAATTTTCGAGCCTATGTACACATATAAATTGTTTGAATATAAGCACACATTTTCACCATAAGCACACATTTGGTCGTTTGAGAAATCTACGTCTTGTTTAAAATTTACACAAATTTCAGAAAGGAATGAGTGATTTGTAACGTTCCCACACTTCATGAAACTGCTACTTTAGTGAGATATGTGGTTGAAGTCCTCTGAGGACAACCTTTCCTTAGAATGGAATGACACTGTCGTTTGAGATACAGCGCTTGCAATACTGTATTGATGTTAACCTCGGACACCCTATGTTATTTATCTAAGCTTGGTAATAACTGACCATCGATACATCTAATTGTGAATTCGATATACCAACATTGGTAAGTGTGATACTAATATGTATTTTTGAATAAAGTAATTGAAAGATGTGCCGTGAAATTTTCAAATTTATCCCACCGATTACCCATGTCCACTGCAGATACAGTTGAATCGCTTAGAAGATAAAGGTGTTATGTAAGAAATTGAATATGAGGGCAAAATTCACTTTCACAATTTTGTCCTTAACATATCGCGTTCCTCGTTTCTAAATATCTGCACTCAGACGAGGACCCACTAAACAATGTGTTACGTAGCATGAATAACATATAACACGTGGATGAACCGCCAGAATGTAACGTTTCAAAACTTGTAACATAACACCTTTATCCTCTAAGTGCTTCAATTGTCTACGAAGTTACGTAATACAAATAATCCAGTCAACCAGAACTTCAGTCTTTACCACTTCTGTTTCAATTTTAAACTAAACAAACAATAGGTAGATGGGTGATCAAAATACTATTAATCAATCTCTCCTATAAACATATTACGATTGACACGCTTTCTCATTATTATTTTGATAAAACTCGGATAAGTAATAAATGAAAATTCGAAAATGTAAGCAAATATTGCTGTAAAACTAAGGCATAAACAGTCACTTCACTAGAACAGACATTCGTAACTCACAAAGAGGCATGCCAATTGCATGATAAAGTACGGTGGATTTCTTTCATATTAAGATTAAAATTATATTCACGCATTTTGTCTTCTATGTTTAAGGACTTCCTCATATATCTGAAAATATGGTTTCAGGTTTAGAGTTACGAAATGATGGTTGACAACTGAGAACACGAAATCAAAGAACCAAAATGGGTATCATAAAAAGAAATTTAGCTATGATTGAGGGTTTGTTTTTCTTAAGTTAGGTGTTTCCGTGTTCTAAAGCCCTCCACTAATCTGTTTGTTTCCCATAAGAATTTTCATCTTCAAGACCTCCATCTATTTTTAATAATCCTTTTACCCTTGCAATGTTAGTTTCTCAAAAATATTTTTATTACATCTCTAAGAAGGCAATTTCGTTACAAATATAAAGGTAATCAAGAAAGTCAAGTGATGAAACATTCGAAGACGCAACATATGCCGGAAGACCAAACATGTACTAAATGAAGATCTTCAGGCAGCAATAGAGGCGAACAGTGGCCAGACATGTACGGAACTGGGACTACAATTTAGTGTGAGTAGAGAAACCATTCAGCAACACCTCCATCAACTTGGGAAGCACTACAAGTTGGGTCGATGGTTTGGATCCCATATGATTTGACTCTGAGCTAGAAGGCAACATGAGCAGACACCTGTCTTCCTTTGCTGTGTTGTCTGAGGGATGAACCATTTCTGAACAGGGTGTTTACATGTGATGAGAAGTGGTTCCTGTATGAAGCTCCAGGGCGCTGTCATGATTGGTTAGTATTCTTTGAACCGGTTCCAAAACAGCCGAAACCAGCACTGCACCAGAAGGTTCTCTTCTGTTTGGTGGACTGCTCGCGGCACCGTGCATCGGGAACTGCTACCAGATGGTCAGAGCATTAATGCAACTGTGGACTGTCAGCAGTTGAGCCGTACTCAAGAATAAATTGAAAACTCTGGAGCAAGCACTTCTGAATCGCAAAGGGGTTCTCCTGTTTCAGGACAATGATAAGCGCCAGGTAGATAGGATGACCTGGTACACGATTCTCCGCCTTGAATGCGAAACACTTTTGCATCCGCTATACTCCCCGGACATTGCACCTTCCGATTATTACATGTTTCATTCTTTGGACAATCACCTTAGAGAACGCCAGTTCAGATCTCTAGTAGAAGTGGAAAATGCACTTGATACCTTCTTTGCTTCACGGTCAACCAAGTTCTACCACAATGGAATTCATAGCCTTTCAGAAAGTTGGCAGATACTAATGGGGACTATTCTTGATTTTCGAGGTACGTGTTAGATGACATATCGATGTTCGAAGGTGTTGGATGGAAATGCAAGAGAACTTTCTTGGTTACCTTTATTGTATTCTAAATAGTTCTTTATTTCTTTATTTAACCATTTTATTTAACCATCTCTGAAACTCCACTAATACTTCCTTGTTAGTTATTTGTTCTACCCAGGTGTTTTCTTCAAAAACACTTCGAATTCCTACAGTCATTTGTTGAAGAAATATAATGTCTATCTGCCTTAACACGAATCGCTTGATGAGTCTTATCCATCAACTTTTTATTTAACAAAACACAAAATATTTGCCTCTTCTTTCCAGAGACGTAAACCTAGCTATGAGACTATTAAATAATTGTCTGGTATGAAAATGTTTTTGCCACTGATTTCTTATTCGTTTTCTTGTTTTGAGTAAGAGTAAGCTCAATATTCTTAAAATATAAATCAAGTATTTGAATGTGACTAAACTTACGAAATTTACATGTTCGACTAAACAATCTCTGATTGTGGTGCATCGATCTCAGCTTATTCCAGCTTCAGTGAGCTATATGAAAACATATAAATATCCGATTCGTATAAACTTCACCTTTACATATAAAAGTACTTTCTTTTGCAGACAATAAGTGTTTTCTAATGTTCTTGTTTATGTTTTCTTGACTATCAAATATGGCATCAAATGCTTAACCTATACATTCTTCACATCTTTGGTACTGTTTGACTATGTTTATCTGAGTTTTTCAATGCAGAAACATTAAGCTTCAGTGCTAACCATTGCATCAATGCCTTCTCTTAAACATTGATCTTCACTATACGAACAGCAGGTAACAACAAAGCTGATAATCACTGCACCAAGTGTTTACAGCTAAACCCATTCTGGTAACACTATCCTCATAAATCAGGTAAGTAACATAAATTTGCATATGCTGATTCTATGCAAAATTTTCTCTTCATTTGTATAGGTTCAACACTTGGGAACTGACACAGATGTTTTATCAGAAATATATTATAATACAATAGCAACAATTGGACTATTTTTTAACGATATGTGCCGGATATGCAACGTTGAACACAAACAATTTCTTTCTTGTTTTTTTTTTTTTTTTTTTTTTTTTTTGCTAGGCAGGCTAATAAAAATAACTAGAAACTAATGCTCCTATTGTCATGTGAGCTCATAGTGTCTCCACATTTTCCATATGACCGAAAGAGTACAGGAGAAAAATAACCATGTATTCAGATGTTTCTGCTGACTGTATGAGTGAATATTGATCAAAATAGCGTTGGAAGAATCTGTAGGAACTTCTTCGTTGCAATACTGTTCGTCACAGCAGGAGTTGCATATCTGAAAACAAAAATAAAGCTCATTAAAACCATTATAGCTATGAATATAAATATAGTTACATGTTTTATGCGGTATATATGTATGTTTTAAGACTGGTCTCCTAAGTTCAAAAATGGCCCAAAATTTTGATTTCTCAGAAGTATGGTGAATATTATCTAGAGATGAAATGTTATTTCTTTTTTATTAAACATGACTGAAAATATGAAATTCATGTATTTACATTTAAAATGAAAATTTTGAAACATCACTATCGATATTTTGATTTCGACAAAGATTCTCAAAGATTGACAAGCATATATATTCGTAAAAAGAAAGTTTTAGAATAAAACTGGATAGAACAATCTTTAAAATATTGAAAACTAACCGGAAATGTTTAAATTACCTAAAAATATTAAGCATAAAAATACGAAAAAAAATATATATAAAACTTTCAAAGATCTGCTGAACTCTGTTTCTGCTGGACTCTGTTTTAAAGTTTCAGCAGTTTCTATTTTCAACAAACTAAAACAAAAATTATTCTAATTGTATGAACATAATCCGATAATAATAATAATAATAATAATAATAATAATAATAATAATAATAATAATAATAATAATAATAATAATAAGAAGAAGAAGAAGAAGAAGAAGAAGATCGTTTGATATTCTAACCTTCGTCTTTGCTAGAATTTCTTTTGTATTGGTAGGCTATAAGAAAATGCATTTTTTAAAGGAATAGGAAATTGAATTTTGCACTAATAAAGAAGCATTCTGAAAAGGTAATTAATACGTAATGTTTTCTGATTATTACTTTTATTGTTCATACACATTGAAAACTTTAACATTACCAACTTTTCTTTTTATGTATTCCCTGTTTATTAAAAAAAACTTCCACATAAAGACTGTAATGTATAATGGAATTAATTACTTATATATGGGTCAGTCCATATGGAGTAATTCAATGAGGGTCGCTTGATCATTTTGTTTTTTATATATTATTACTATGTTAATTGGCAACACAAAACTTAAAGGAAAATAAATAATCTGAGTCCGTTTGTGAATGGTGGTAATTTTTGTTGGGCACCACGTCCTAATTAGTGACTCTGCAGACATTGATGTAAACTAGTATATCTTAGGACTAGGTTATTCAAAACCATTGCAACAAACAAAGTTTATTCAGAACTTTCACTCTTCAATTTTGTGTCTTAGTATGTAAAGCCTTAATAGATTCAAACAATAACAGGTGAAAATTACTTCTTAGTTTAGTATCAAAATTTAACAAAGCCCCCTATTTATAGCTTACGTTTACAATGAAGGGGTGAACTGTGAAATTTGAATCTTTTGATTATAACTGAATATGGTACTTTACTCACTATAGCTAGAGTATTAACATTGATACATGCTTCTTATTGCTTTTATATTTTAAACAAATGCAAATCTGGCAAAGTTTGAAGTATTATATATCTTGTGGGACATGAAATACAAAGTTAGATTTCACAAAATATACATCTATACGAGAAAAAAAAACTATAGTAAAAGTTTCAACTTTTTAAATGCTCGAACAAAATTACGGATATTCAAATATTCTAGGGAAAATGCATCTTTACGCTAATTCCAACCATTTGTTTTTGAACGAAATACTTTACCAACTTGAATCATGAAACACATTGTTTTAATTTCTTCAAATAAAAGAAGCTAATTTTGAAAATTAAATAAAATTGATAATCAATCACTAATACAAATAAAATATTAAAAGCTGTAAGAAGTAAACAGGCTGCAGGTAAATATGAAACTGGTTATTGTAACTGAATTAAGAATAAGTTCAAGCAAGTAAACTACCATGTCACTGCACACTCATTATTTACATCTGTTTATCATTTTGAACTTTGCATTTCCAATTAGACATTGCTAATTCAGTTGTCGCTTTGCAATGACCTCTGACATTTTTAATTAGATAGTACTAATCGCTTTTAAAATTTCAACAATACCAGGATATTTTAAAATTGGTTTTCGTAAGAATAAATAGATTTCTGTAGAATAACATAATAATAAAAATAAAGATATTTGATGCATAGTCAAAAAGGATTAACTAAAAAAATCAGCAGAGCCAAAATAAGCTTCAAAATATATCGATATATGTCCTTATTACCGACTAATTATTAATAAAATATGACTAACAAGGAGACTTACGGAAGTGTCACTCACAGATTTGAATGAAACTGTGCATAATTGTAGCACATCGAAAAATAATTGACACGCCTTTTTTTAAAAATTTCGACAATGGCGCAAGTTTAAGGGTAGAAACCATCCCTTGAACGTTAGAGTTCGTCTCCAAGCATAGACAGAAAACGATCATTTAATGTATAAGAAAACATAGTGTCAGGGCGGTTAGGAGAGCTAATTCAGAATTTGACTTCAAAATTACAAAATTTAAAATTGCGGAACCAATATAGTGATTATAATTACTAAACGTCTTCTGGTTTGAAATGCTCTGCACTTAGCCAAGAACAATTACAGTTGGCAGGAGTTACTGCGAGAAGTTTGCAGGCAGATTTCAAACACCTTTCTGCATTTATTTTAACGGTATACTTGATTAAAATGAGTTTCTGCATGTCTAGTGAGTCCCCTCGCCTCTCACTATTCGGTGTGCTTATTTATAGGGAGTCCCCTTGTGTGCAGCAGGTGAGGTTATGCAACGCCACCTAGGCAGTGATATACAATGTCATATATCCCAGTTGGCATTGATATTCTGTCTTTCGTTTTCAGGCCGCGACATATCGCAACACAGCGTTTTATTATCTTTTAACTCTACCAATTGCAAAATTCTGACTCATTGGACGAGCTAGCCATGAAGCAACGGAAATTGTCTTTCATTACAGTACTCAACCAATCGATGGTTAGACTTAATCGGTCGTTATATAATGGAGTCGAAATTGTGATCGTTCTTTCAGCCCTTCCCGGCGGGAGCTAATATGATTCGGATTTCACGTTAATCAATAGGTCCCGTCTCATTTGGCCTCGCTGCTGAAAGGGACGTTAAACTCAAAATCAACTCAACCTACTTTCGGCCCACTATTATACTCAACAATCCATTTTAACGATAAAGTGCAGACGAAAATTTCGAGTATCAGAGTTAAAGTGTGAATACATTGTAGCCCCTATTAACAAAATTATACCAACTGTCTCAATTGAGCGTCTATTGCGTTCTTCAAAGTTCAACACGGAACCCAAATATACTATAAATCACTGTAAATAAGCACCCCGAATAATGAGAGATGCAGAGACTCACTTGATTCAAGCATTTCGTTAAAATAAGTACAAAAAGAGGTTTCAAATCGGTCTCCAACCTTCTCGCAGTAACCCTTGCCAACTACAATTGTTCTTGGCTAACTGTAGAGCATTTCAAACCAGAAGAATTTTAGTAATTGTAATTACTATATTGGGTCCGCCATTTTGAATTTTGTAATTTTGACATCAGAATCTGAATCAGCTCTGCTAACCCTCCCCTGGCAATATGTTTTGTTTCTACATTAAATGATCTATGCTTTGAGACCACCCCTAACATTCAAAGGGTGATTTGTACTCCTAAACGCTCACCATTGCCGAAATAAATAAAAAAAACTACGTGTCTATTATTTTTCGATGTTCTACAAGTATGCAAAGTTTTATGCAAATCGGTGAGTGACACTTCTGTCAGTCGTCTAGTAAGTTGCATTTATTATTGCATTCAAGACATGCGCCAACAATACAAACGAAATACTCAGTTGGCTTTGTCAATTCTGTATCACAAACTGGAAAAGATTAAAAAAGTGGTATAAGCCCCTTCGACTAAGCACCAAAGAAATATGTGTTCTACAAGTTCGAATTACGAACATGGGTAAAAGATATTCCAGTTATCAGCATCAGAATCAATTGATCAAGGCATGATGAAGGATGGAGAATGCAACAAAAGCTGAGAAGCTATTCTTTTAACTTTACTATTTATGAATGAAACAAGGTGAAAAGACTCATCTGCCTTGAAGCTAGAATTCGGTTAACATGAAGAGTCATGAGACTCAAATTGAATGAGATTTATTGGATATGAAATCGCACGATTCTTGTAATTGAAATTTGAGTGCAAAGGACATTAAGAATGATAATTCCAGAGTCATTCTTAATCTTTCTCAAGAATTAAAATATTGAACTATTATATATATGGACAACCATGAATGGAAAGCTCTGATATTGATTCCTCAACTTCAACTTCATTTGCCTTCATTTATATATATATATATATATATATATATATATATATATATATATATATATATATATATATATATATATATATATATATATATATATATATGTGTGTGTGTGTTTATTTATGGATGAAGAGCTAAGAAATGATAGATATTGAGCATTAGTGAGCTCGGAATACATACAGGTAAAGCAAGACTTCTAGGAACTCTTTGAGGGAATGGAGACGTGTGTAGATGGATAATTAAAGATATTCGCTAAATAAAAATGATTGCAGAAGTATTCAAGCTCTGGAAACTTTTTGCAAGTAATGACCTTGCGATAATCTTTAATAAAAGAACTGCTTTCCACTTGTTAATGAAGTAAATTCTTTGGCTTCAAGTTTTCTATTGTGCACTGTCGCGAGTAAAAGGCTAGCAAATATAAGTGCTTGAAGATAGTAGAAACAGTTCAATGAAGAACTTGAGAAGAAAACCTCCAGCGTACCATGTTGTCTATCATACGTACACGCACATAATCTTGGATTGAACTGATTCCAGCCAGAAGGGGAGAACACTGTAACCATTGATATGTATCCCACATCCCTCCATTTGTCTTCTATTCCAGTGACCCTGATATCATTCATATCAACAGATAATTAATTACTTTTGAGAGACTTACCGTTTCATTTTTGGTTGATCTGCATCCAACAGTCTTCCATGTACACTCCGATGCGAGAGCACACCTTTTGTTGACAAAAGTGCTTTGCCCTGATGTGTCCATCACATGCACGGTATGGCAGAAGGCTGTGCCTGAAAAAATCAATTCAAAATAATGCATTTTTTAAATATTTGGAAATGGAGAATTTATCCATTTATGAAGATAATTTCACAGTTATATAATAATGATATTTTACGATGATAACAATGTTATGGAAAGGATGCCGTCCTGGTTTATATTAAAAGGTAATATGTTCCTTCTAGTACAGTAACGTTCATTCCTGTGACCTCAATTTCCGTTTGTGTAGAAAGAGGTATGGGTATTTAGGCACTAATTTTATTATTCTCACTACTATATTAATAGTATTTATTTAAAACAGACAAAATGAAATTTATCCTATAATGTGATAGGCACATAAAATGCGATATCCTCTAATGCAGGGTAGCGGAAATACACTTACATTAGGAATCCAGGTACAAGATTGTTTAGCAATTTCTTATTTTCACTGTTAAACTGCTTCCATTCACAAATACTCAAAAAAGAGCGCGAATTCCATGGTAATCTTTTCATAATTTCATGAAGTTTTACCCTGTTTATCGAATACTGTATTTCTTTGATGTGTTAATATGGTATGCAACTACTCATTGGGAGCTCTAGGGAACAGCTTATTTTAATCATCCCATTGCTGGTCTTCCATATTTACAAAGCCGATGGATAACACAACTCTCCGACGAAGTGTCTTCTATGGCTTAAACATTCTAACGCACATAATCTCATGTATGCAGGTGGAGGCAGAGAAAGAGATGGAGACAGAGTAAAATATACGTTTGGGAGAAAAGGGAGAAACTATGAATAATTAATTGAGCGCAGAAACACGTTGTTTTTCCCCCCTCACTCTTTTACAAGTTTCCCATTAGTATCAGCATACACACATAGTAATTAAAGCTTCTGTGTTAACGAAACCGAAAATATGGTTAAGAAGTAGTTGGAAATAAAATATAGGCCCATTCGGTTTGAGAAACTAAAGAGAGAAACAAAATAGAATACTCGTATGTGTTGTATTTTGGAAAGCTGGAGATGTAATTATCTCTTTCGACAGCAACAACACTTTACCTAAAAAACACACAGATATATATATATATATATATATCAGTCTATATGTGCAAAACCTACATAAACAACTGGTAAATTAAACAACTCGGTAGCTTTTTGAATGAGATATTGTGCCGCCACACCCTGTTGTAATTGAGGATGAGATATCGCCTCTCAACTGCCTTCAGAAAAACAACCGCTCCCATTAATAATGGAGCAAAATGGTATTAGATTAAATCTGGCAGTGTTGTTTTTCACTGGTTTCTAATATTTCCTTGCTTAAAATAAGTAGAAATAAACATTTGCATTTACACGTTATAATAACTTTTTTAAATGTTTTCATAATTGAATCTGGAACTCATTTTTTTCAGAGATCAAAAGACCGATTTAGGAAGGAGCAGAGAACCGATTTCAAGGAGAACAAGAGAGATTCCAAGGGGGAAACGGCCAATTCAAGGGGGAAAAGACCGATTCCAAGCGGAAAAGACCGATTCCGAAGAGGTAAAAGACCGATTTCAAAAGGGTACTATTGATTCCAAAGAGGGTAAAAGACCGATTCCAAGTGGAGCAAAACACCAATCTCAAAGGGGAAAAGACCGATTCCAAAGGGAGAAAAAATCGATTCCAGAGAAAAAAGGAGAGATTCCAAAGCAAAGGTGGTAGTTAGTGAGAGAAACGTAAGTGGAGTACGCCGAGTGAGGAAAGGATTAAAATCACAACTCATGAGAAGTATCTACAGACCTTTCCGTCACTCATGATCATCCATCGTCATGCAATATTGTGTAATCATGTTTGTTGGCGATTGGTGAGTGCTCGCAGGCAAGTTTGCGGTCCATTTCAAGAAACTGAAGCACTTAAACGATCTGCAGTGATGGTTTCGCCTCGGGCGAGGAAGACATGATTTGATTTTGTGTTTGGCGTCCCTTTCAGCGGCGAGAATATATGAGACAGACATCGAGCTTAAAGTTGGATCCGTGACACATGTCAAGAATAGTACCCGGGCCTCTCACGCTGAACATGTTGTTGTACGCTAACCGTTTAGCCATTATGGAGCTGAAAGATATGATAGATCAGTACTACCTAGAACACCATATCATTAAAACACCTTATGTGGAAGCTTCCTCGTGGTTAAAAGTTTAATGTATATGCCTTTGGCGTGGTTGACCTGGTTCGATTCTCAGGAGGAGCTAATGTTGTTTGCTTCCCGCGTTAAACTGATGAAAGGACCACTTACACCGATTCAAAGAAATAATCCAACGCCTTCTGTTTGATTTGAAAATCATCTAGTCAGTTGCCACTCACTGCCTCAGGAGTTTGCGATCTAGACATATCTAATTCATATATATGCATTATGCATTGTGTACTATGCATTGAGGAACCACAGTATACTCAAGGGCGACTCAGCTGTACAACATGCACGTGTGCTGACACATAGAAATTATTACAAACCAAATAAAGAGAAAGGTAGAGAAAATCTTACCTTCTGGGCAAGGCCTGTCAATGGCGAACTTGTTACACACCTCATTGTCACTAACGTTGACGCAAGTGTAGCACGTAATAGCTGAAACAAGCAAACAAAACCAAAATGGCATTATTTAAAATACGAAACGATGTTTACACAATGAAAGTTTAACACGCAATCAGGAATATGCTAATGAGAAACCTCGCTACGACAGATAAACACACAATGCATGTTAGAATACATTATAGTTTCTCTCACAATGAGATGAGAACAGGATGAGATCAATAAAAATGAAAGACACGAAGAGAAAAGGTTCACCTCGTTTTGGGTGCTACGACTGAGAATACTAGTCTAGTAGAAGTGAGAGAAGGCTTGACTCCTTGCTATTATTGGATATTTTTATCGCTTTAAAACAGTGGTTCTCAATATCCTTTATACCTGGCTAATCCTCCTCGGTGGCGTATTTGTAAGCTCGGTGTACTTTGGGATCTCTTTCGTAAACGCTGAATACTTCACTCTCCTCTCCTTAATTGTCGTTAATTATACTAGTTTTTCTTTAGCCTCTTCTGTGATTTCACATGCAGCACCAAATTTCCAAATTTCAATAATAATAATAATAATAATAATAATAATAATAATAATAATAATAATAATAATAATAATAATAATAATAATAATAATAATAATAATAATAGTTTAAACTCAAATTGTGACAATAGCTATTATTCTGCGCCAATATAGTTAATTTGTACCAATACGTGGGAAGTTTCAGTAACAACTGAATTGTTTTTTTCTAAAATGACACATGCCAGAAAATCAAGTTTTGAGAAAAATGAGAAAAAACTATACTACAAGCTATGTCCCAGAAGCTTCTATTTATTTATAATATACCAAGTGTAGGCAATAGCTTGACAGGTGCAGATATCTTACACAAAATGTATCTACACGTAGCAAACACATTATTGTCTTAAATTTCGTGCCTGACAAAACTTGATATGTATCGTTTTACAGAAAAAAAAAAGTTAATAAACTCCCGTAAATGTAGTCTTTTAACAAAGAGCAATCATACTAATGTAAGCATAACACACAAAGTAATATGGATGATTTTATATTGAAGAAAGAGTAACTAAAATTTCTCAAAGAGATTATACCATAGAAACAAGACTATACATTACCTAATTAGCAATCCATCTACGTGGTGCTATCCAGAATTTTTGGGACTAGTGCTGTCATCTGGAAAATAGTAGTAGTAGAGCTTTGCACTGATAATTGGCAAGATTAACATATTTAATGAGTGAGAGTTGGCAGTTTCATGCAGCTAGGTGATGTGTTGAGTGACCATAGTGCTTTTCATGATACTCTGTGTGTGGTGTGTTAGGATTTGACGGTGGATCCGAGATTAAAAGAGCGCGTGTGTCTCAAATTCTGTGCGAATCTTGGGAAAAGTGATGCGGAGACCTTTGCAATGATTCAACAATTGTTTGGGGAATACAGCATGAGCCGTACGCGTGTGTTTGCGTGGCATGCTCGGTTCAGGGCCGGCCTTATAGACATCGAAGAGGATGCCCACACTGGAAGACCCGTCAAGCCGCACAACGTCAGACATTGTTGCCAAACATCAACAATTGGTTCGTGAGGATCAACGTCGAACCATTCACGACCTTACCGATGAAGAGGGAATTGGTTACGAGACATGCCAACGAATTTTGACTGTTGAATTATCCATGAATCCTTTCGCCGCAAAATTTGTGCCAAGGATCTTGATTGCTGATCAGAAGGCACAGCGTGTGGCAGTTTGCAGGGAGCTTCGTCAGACCGCATCTGATGATCCAACCTTCTTATCACCGGCGACGAGAGCTTGATTTACGGTTATGGTTGGCTGGGACAAACCAACAATCGTCCCAGCGGAAGAGCCCAAGCTCACCACGACTAAAAGAGGCAGGCAATATAGATGAAGAGCAAAGTCAAGAGCATGTTCATCGTTTTCTTTGATATCAAGGGGATTGTGCACAAAACATTCGTCCCACCAAATCAAACAGTGAAATCCACGTATTACTGTGATGTTTTGTGACGGCTCCGTGAAAACAAACGGAGACGACGGTCCGAATTTTGGAGACAAGGGAATTGGCTGCTGCATCACGACAATGCGCCGAAACACCTTCTTGCTCACCAGGAACTTTTTGGCAACAAACAACATGGCAGTCGTACCCCACCCACCGTACTCGCCGGATTTGGCCCCCTGCGACTTCGTTCTCTTCTCAAAACTGAAAAGCAAGTTGAAACGCCGTCGGTTCGACACATTTGAGAGGATTCACGAAGCATTGCTGGCGGTGCTACACACTCTCAAAGAACAGGACTTCCAGGATACGTTTGGTCAATGTCAGATCTCTGGGATCGGTGTCTTTGTGCGGAAGGGAACTACTTCGTGGGTGATGGCGGTCATTAATCCAAAAGTAAATTTTTCACTAGATGGCAGCACCAGTCCGGAATATTTTGGATAGCACCTCGTACTAACGAGTACATACTTATGAGTCCCGAGAATAATATAATCAAATCCATAGAGTGCATGCTTATGAGTCGAGAGAAGAATCATATATCGTACTCAAGATATATAAAATAACAGGTAGCCCCAGTTCGCGATTAGCGTTCTGATTGGCTTCCTGTCCGTGACGTCATGTGGAGGTATCGGTGAAGATATTTTTTTGGTTTGCCTGCTTGTTACACTTTACTCGTAAAACTGTATTCAAAACATAATTATGAACTTCCTTGTCTTTCCAAATGCAAATAATGAGCTTTGTCTATTCACAGAAACGATATAATTTAATAAATAAATAAATAAATACTGTCAATAATGATTCATTATCTATACAAATAAAAATGAATATAATGTTTGCTCGCTAACTTATCCTAGACTTTTGGGACGATTTTTATAATTTTTAGTACATGAGTTGACCTGACTAAGATTTTTATCACATTATTTGGATTAAAGGGTGAATCATAAAGGGGTAGAAGTGGTTCAAAATTTGTGCCTAATATACAGTATCTCACGAGCCTATCAAGTTCGAAAGATGAAACTCGGTATATAAACTCCTCATTAAACTTAAGGGAAAACATATTCCATTGCTTTGAAAATTTCCGTTTTAAGGGGAAGAAGAGTCATTTTCTATTCATATAAATAAAAATCATTGTAAGAATAATTGACTGCTAACTCCTCCTCGATCAACTTAAAGTACCAAGTATTATTGGTACTTTAATGCGCCCAAGACTAACTTAGGATCTTATAATTTTTCAGTTTCGGGAGTGAGAGGAGATAGAAAGCAGACGACAAATAATCGAAAACAGTCGAAATTCGTGTCCAGCTCATAATTTTTGGGGTCACTGAAATAAATAGTGACCCTCCACATACCGTTTAAATCCAAATTCATCCTCTTTGGGAGTGGGGAAGGTGTGACATTATAGATTTTTTTCATTACACTTTCATTGAAATTCATTGAATTCTAAGAGGGGAAGGAGTTCAAATACTTTCCATAAATCAATCCTCTCCATGAGAACATTTCAGGTAGTAAAATACATAAGGCAAAATAATTCAAAGTATTCAGAGATTCCGGGTATGTAATAACACATTAGGTTAGGTTGTGTTAGGATAAGTTAGGTTACGTTAGAAATCTAATCTATCCTAACCTACCATAGCCGAACCTAACCTAACTTAATTGGATTAGATTAAGTTAGGTTAGAAATCTAACCTAATCTATTGTATTTAGTGCGTATTAATCAAACTGTCAGATATTATTACTGCAAAATATATCCATTACTTTACTGATATTCGTTTATTACTCAATACAATACACTTTACATTATATATTACAAGTTACATACATAAAAAGAAAACATTTCACAGGGGAAAATTTGCAGTTTTTTGTCCTACACTTTACCTTTCGGTAGGGATGCACGCGAGACGAGACACGAGACGAGAGTGAAATTTTTATGCGAGACGCGATACAAGACTAAACCATGCGAGACGAGACGCGAGACGAGACTCGGTTAAGTCTCGCACGAGAAGTCTCGCGAGACTTCTCACAGTCTCGCAACATTTATGAATTACATTTAATTGTATATTTAGTGATTTTACATTTATTGAGTTGAGCGTTAATGCCTCCAGGAACAAAAAAGTGATTTGGGCAATAGGCATTTTATGAGATTTATTATTATCCAATGTTGATTTTCAGAATTAAAGCCTTCTTTAGTTTCAAAACATCACTAAAAAGGAAAAGCTTTGTAAATTGGAAATTTATTACAGCATCGATTTAGGACTTTATTTTGAGATACAAACACATACACGCGGGCGCGCGCGGGCACTTTTGTTTTTGGTATGAAAATCGAACAAGACTCTCTATTGCTCCCGAAATGTGATATTTATGTTGGTTCTGTCTTTTTCACATTACTACTAGCGATTAATGTTGGGGGATGGCGGGGTTATCCTTGCTCGTCAAAGTTTATCCTCGGCCCCGCTTGCAGAAATAACATGATATTTTTAGTTAGATGCCTCCGGATAGAATGCCTCTCAGCAAACGATAAGATGTGGTCTACAACTGAGGTGTTGAAGTAGGAAGTTACACGAAACAGCGTTCTTGTAAAGTCAGCATTTTACTTAGCTCAGGATCAAAAGACATGTGGTCTGTGTCTGTGTGGCTTGACACCAGTGCTGTCGGGTTAACCAAAATTTTTCAGGTTTTGATATTCTGGCAACACTGCAGTTAGTTCAACTGTATCATCTGGAAATTGGTCCAGAAAGCTCTTTTCTTATCAAGTATAGTTTGCTGGATATTTTGATTCTCGCAATCGTTAACATATTGCGTTATCCACAAGTCCGTTGACACAAGTAATGTTATTCCTTGGTGGTTGGTGTACAGGGAGATAGGCGACAATAGATGGCAGCACTGTTCTTCTCAGTAGCGTAGCCAGGATGTGTGTTTGGGGGGGGGGCGAGTGAAATTATAGGTACATATAAATAAATTACAAACAAACAATATATAAACATAAAAATATATAAAAAATTACAAACATAAAGTACCAAAGTACATTGTCGGACATTTTTGGGGGGCGGCCCCTCTGCCCCCTTTCCTACACCACTGGACACAAGTAACGTATTATTATATTTTCTCTACTGCTTCCACAAATGTAATGCTAGAGAGGTTAAACTTTCTGAAAAGAAAGTTCAAACCTATTCTAAGGGAACACTCCGTGTTAATTTTGGATATTGTGACATTAGAGCATTAATCGGAATAGAAGCAGCTAAAGACAAGGTTGAAATCCGGTTAAATAAAGACGAAGAAATTTACATAGATATAGTAAAAGGATCCGGGTTTGGTTCAATGAGTTCAGAAAAACATACGGAAACGTTATATTCTTTTTTATCCTAATTACATTGGCGACTTTTTTTTTTCGGGGCAAAAATGTGCCCGCATGGCATATTGGAACATATTGCTGGAGACCTCTAAGCTGGAAAACAATGTTGGATCCAGCAACAATTTATGCTGGTTTTGCTGTAAATTATTGTATTAATTTGACAAAAATAATGCTCCAGCAATCAAATTCCAGCACAACTTTTCTTTTAATTTAGAGCGAGAGGGAAACAAGCTCGGATACCATGTTGAACTCTAGGTTCCGTCTCCTTAGGATGGTATGAACATTCTTCCCATGAAAAGGAATGACAAACTACCATGGATTCACCTTGCCAAAAGACTTTTAGGTCAAATACCTGCCTTCTGACATAATATCACATCATCATTCATTAACAGCCATAGAATAACAAATTGCAAAATTTTGACCCATAATATATGCGAGACTGCGAGACCACGCGAGAAAGCTCGCGCAAGACGCGAGATGGGAATCAAAATTGTATGCGAGACGCGAGACGAGACTTCACATTTGAGAGACGAGACGAGGCGCTAGACGAGACCAACATTTTAGGCTTCGAGACGAGACGAGCCTTTTGTCATTTCTCGTCTCGTCTCGTCTCGCATGCATCCCTACCTCTTGATTTCTTGGAATTTAGTTTCCGTGACTTATCCCCCTCTGTCCATCAGCCCTTCTATTACCCACTATTACCTAAGAATAATGGTAAGAGTGCACTTAGAGCAGAACAAGTAATTTTGTCACACCATGTGGCATTGGAGAAGGAATAAAATCAATATAATTTGTACGTAATAATACGGTTCGTTTAGACAGATTAGGTTAGGTTACATTCGGTTCGTAATAGTTTCCTATGAATGTTCTTCTGCAAGTGCACTTTGAGCACATTGTCAGAATAATGAATCAGATACTCAACAAAACTAAAGTACGTCATTTAAACTAAATAATAGTGTATGAGAGTATATATTTATATTCTCGTTAGTACCAAATTCCATTTCGCTTTACGGACGTAAATTGCTTAAGTTTCAGGCCATCAGAAACAAATGTTAATAAAAGTAAAATAAATTATTCCTGCTTTTCAACTGGACTAGCGTCTAGTTTGGTATCAATACTAATGGAGGGACAGCGTCAGATCTTAAACATTACTTTTGGGTGAAACCGAGAAGCTCATTTTTCAATCTCTTTCATAATCTTGTGGTGAAAAGTGAGCAGAACATATTCGAGTGTAATCCATATTATGTGGTCTTTTGCTTACAGCGGGAAATCCATCTTCTTCGAAGTTCATCATTTCTAGGGAATCGATGGAACATTATTTCGTTTGTATTGCTTCTTATGTTATTATAATGAGCTACTGCACAATTAAGATGTTTTTTGCTGATCTTGAAACAGTAGTATAATCATTTATGCAGTACTTCACTTGTTCTGTTTAAAAATTCCGCGATACCTCCACGTGACGTCACCTGCCTTAAAGTATCCTGAAAAAAAAAGAGAGCAGAAAAGCTGAATCAAGAGTCCCCTGTATCGTACGATTTGTTTGCACAGAATTGCAACTATCAATACATTAATTAAGAGTATGTAAAACATTCAGTAGTTTCAATTCCCAATAATAATAATAATAATAATAATAATAATAATAATAATAATAATAATAATAATAATAATAATAATAATAATAATAATAATATCAATAAAATGGACCAATAAGTAACACTCATAGATATAGCAATACCATTAGCTGATAACATACGTACAACATTCAGTACGAAAATAAGGAAATGTAAAGACCTGTCAGACGAAATAATATATATATATATATATATATATATATATATATATATATATATATATATATATATATATATATATATATATATATATATATATATATATATATAATGTCAAAATGCTACAATAAAACCAATCATTATCTCAGCTGCAGCTATTGTTCCCAAAAGTACTGTGATGCAACTGTAATAGATGAACGCAAAACGTCTTGTAACAAACCTACAGAAATCAGGAATACTAGGCACTTGACATATGGTGAGGAAGTTCTTTGGAAAACAAGAACCTTTCAAATAATGGGCGCTTGCTACTGACGACCGTCAAATTAAGCTGAAACCGGTTTTAACCGAGATACAGCATTAATAATAATAATAATAATAATAATAATAATAATAATAATAATAATAATAATAATAATAATAATAATAGTAATAATAACTATATTCTTATCAACTTATATTTACATCCACCAAGCTTTCTGCATATTAATGTAGTGCAGTATTATTTCTCACCGGCTTTGTTCTCAATACTGTGTTTGTGCGGTATTTAATATCTCGTTGTTACAACATTCGTAATATTCGTAAATTACGAATTGCAGTTTATTTCTGTAAGGAGTTTGTGCCCATCTCTCTAGTTTTTTACTCCCCCAGGAGAGCGCCCCTCAGGTTGGGAACTGACTTACCACTTCTCCAATTTCAATTATATTTAAAAGGAGTAATTTTTAACCTTCGAAGAAAACAAGACAATATATTTTATATCTTTAAAAAAGGGAGATCACACTGAAACATTCTTCAACAGTTGGAGCAAATTTGTACCTTAGACCCTGTTTGGAAAGTTTGAAAGATTGATTGGAATTTAGTTAGAACTTAGACAGCAAGGCTATTTGTTCCCATCACAATAAAAATAGAGTTAGAAAGGAAGCATATGCAGTGTTTCATGAAAATCGGAGAATTATTAGGAAAGTTATGGCAGAAAAGCTTTTATACGATAGGCTGAGTTACTTGTCTTCTTTCCCTGGCGACTAACTTAAACCACAAAACTTAGGATTAAGTCATTTATCTAAAACAAAACACACACTATGCTTCACAAAAATTATACTAGTTTACGTTAAAGTTTCGGGGAACGTATTATATATAGTTAACCGGAGTTTAATTCGATCTTTTATTTTTTACTGATTTCAGCTCCAAGCAGTGTGAATGGTTGGGAATCCTTAGAAGAAAATACACCATATTGCACTGAAATAGATTACTTTTGAGTAAGTGGTGGCTTAACTGTAGTGTGGGTGGTCTTTGGTTCGATCTCAGCCTGTGCTAATTGGGTTTCGTGGTGGACACATACCTATGTATGTATTTTATCGGGATTCTTGCATTTCCTCCAACTTTATTCCTTGTGCCATCTCATTCTTTATCATCACAGCCTCTCTTAGCCCCTTATATATTGAATTCGTTACACGTTAAACCAGAAATTTACTTTAATTTCATCTTTAAACTTTTTTTTTAATTTTTTTTATTCTTCTTACAAAATTAAAAATGAAACTACTTTTTAAAAATCGGGACAAAGATACATTTCTCTTCGCATTTTTTCCTATTCTTAACTCAATTTTGTGAGGATGATTGATAAACCTGAAAGGAAATATGTGACGTTTTTATTAAAAATTAACGTTAAAATACATTTTATTACTCGGATAGGGGCTAAAACCATCCATTCATTCTTGACAAATTTAAGCCCCACGTAGTGAGAATGTTTAGGTAATCTCAAATAGATATACCCAATATTGTTTCAAAATTAAATACATAATTATAACGCGAATGTTGTCGCGGAAATTTCTTATATTATTAGTTAAACAAGGAAACTTTAAAGGTTGGGGGAAGTTACACACTTTTACCCACTTACTTTTAACAGATTTCAGTTCGAAAAAAACATAATGATTTGAAAATTCTAAATAAAACATTACATTGCATTGTATTAAAATTGATTAATTTTTGTGGTTTATTTTTACATTTAGTATTTTTGTAAATTTCCAATTAGGGCGAATTTAATCTTCTTTCATTCTTTATTTTTGATTGATTTCAACACCAGACACTTAAGGTCTATGGAAAATAAATTCCAACTTTGAATTAAACTCGAATAAATAATACAAGATATATTTTGGAAAACAAACAGATACAGACAGAAAGACAAACGAACAGATACAAAATCCTCATTTAGTCGAATGATAGATAGTGGCTTATCTATGGAATAAACCTAAAACCTCATGCACTAGCACACCCTAAATTATGCTATGGAATAAGCCTAACCTTATGCAATAATCTAATTTCACCTAATACTACGAAATGAACCTAACCTTATGCACTAATCTAACTTAATCTATACTATGGAATGAACCTAAAATAAAGTACTAATCTAACCTAACCTATACTAGGAATGAATACTGCAAAACTGAATCTCAATATTGTTCGTTTGGATTTTTTCATTCAGATAACGATAACAGAACAAATTGCAAATAACCGAGTCTGTAGCCGTTGTGCTGAAATAGGATGATAAATTCCAAACCAACCAAGAGTTATCTGCTTTCTCTCACTGAGATATCCACTATCATATATTATTTTATTATAAAGTTTCTTCTATTCTATCCATCAAGGTGCATGGATTGAAATCAGGTTGTCGTGTGGTTATTCTATACACTTCCTTCTAACGTCTGGAAAGAGGGTCAAACAGACAGAGAAGAACAATTTCTGGATATTGATGTTACAGTCCTAACACAGTCATTTGTTGTAATCTTTATAGGTACCCTGTCATTGTATCGAAGACATAAGGATATACTAAAATCATATAAAAAATATATATAAAGAAAAATATGCCGAAAGGTTAAATATCTACTCATACAAAAGAGAACTTCTCAACTACAGTAAAAACAAAATATATTGAGTCACACTGTTCCATTCTTCTATTAAAAACTCTCACTACAAAATAAAAGGCTACTTTTATTTATCGATTTTCTATATTACGGTTATTACTAGGTTTAATAACCATATACTAAATGTCATTAAACACTTGATACTAGCAGTTGTCTATTGCTTATTGATTAGTATTTTAGTCTAAGCAGTACGAAACAATAGCACTTCAAATGTACTTCATTGACTAGAGTAGTAGCAATATAACAAGAACATGACCTGTTTGCCTGCTCTTGATTGGTATGCGTAGTAGCTACTTACCAAGAACACTACAGGTACAAGTTGATTCTAACTTTAGTGAGCTGTTAAAACGTCTTCCTAAATCCACTCAATGCATTACAGTCGATTTGTGTACAACTTTACAATTAACTGGGACTTCTAATGCAAATTTTCTTTTCTCTCTCCTTTTATAAAGTAACACAAAACGATATAAAATATGAACTTAAGTATTTTTTTTAGATATTTTAATTTATTAATACATTTCATTGTTTGTAATATATATATATATATATATATATATATATATATATATATATATATATATATATATATATAGTATGATATATGGTGCACAGCGTACAGTATATAGTCTGCAGTATATACATATATAATGCATTATCCCCATCAGGATGCCGCGGTCGGCAAGAGGGATTGCCGCCGTCGACGGTGGCAGGCCGCCGGTAGGCAGCCGGCACCCGTCCGCGGCGGCACGACGATCTACTTGTTCAAAATTGCCGACCTTTTGCCGAGGCGGCAAGCGGTCGAAAATCGTAAACAATAATGCCCTTTGCCGACTCTTTGCCGACTGTTGCCGACCGCCAGAGTCGGCAAAACAGTCGGAAAGACCTCTTTCCGACCCTCTGCCGACTCTTTATGCCGGCCTCTTTTCGACGGCGGCGCCGGCGCATTTACTGCACCTTTACGGCTGTTTGCCGACTGCTCGGCAAGGCAACTTTCTGACGGCGGCGCCGGCGCATTTAATGCTCATTTCCGGCTGTTTGCCGACTGCTCGGCAAGTCAACTTTTCGACGCGGCGCCGGCGCATTTAATGCTAATTACCGGCTGTTTGCCGACTGCTCGGCAAGGCAACTTTCCGACGGCGGCGCCGGCGCATTTAATGCTCATTTCCGGCTGTTTGCCGACTGCTCGGCAAGTCAACTGTTCGACGGCGGCGCCGGCGCATTTTATGCGCCTTTCCGGCTGTTTGCCGACTGCTGGAAAGGACCTCTTTTCGACGTCGGCTTCCCGATTCTCCCACTGGCAGCATCCTACTTCTTGCCGCCGTCGAAAAGTGGCCCTTTGCCGACTGGAAATCAACGCTTCAGGAAGGCAAAATTTTCATCAGCTTTTACATTAGTCTTGCCTAAGTCTTCCTCCATGCTATGATTTCTCGACAAGGAGCACCCTTGGAAGTTCTTGAAGTATAATACTTGCATTTTTTTGTGTGTCCCAGTACAAAATTTGTTCTTTTTGCTTTTTTGCAGCACTTTCAGCCAAAAAACAAGAAATTGAATGGGACATGGAAGTATTATATACTTTCAGAACTAGCAATTGTGCCCTTCATGAGAAATCATAGCACGGAGGCAAACTTAGGCAAAGCTACTCTAAAAAGTGGTGAAAATTTTGCCATCCTGAAGGGTTGATATCCAGTCGGCAAAGGGCTACTTTTCGACTGCGGCAAGAGGTCGAATGCCGCCTGTGGGAGAATTGAGAAGCTGACATCGAAAAGAGGTCCTTTCGAGCAGTCGGCAAACAACCGGAAAGGCGCATAAAATGCGCCAGCGCCGCCGGTGGAAAGTTGCCTTTCCGACCAGTCGACAGACAGCAGAAAAGATGCGTAGCACTGCAATGAAAATCATGGCGGATTCCCACCAGTAATAAAAATGAAATGAAATCTTTAAATTTACGTCCCACGGTTATGCCGGTTAGGCTAAAGGAGACGGTGATGATGAATAATGAATGAAATGGTGGAATGAAGAAAGTGGGAGGAAACGGGAGAACCCCGAGAAAACCCACGCATACGGTGTTTGTCCACCACAAGGTTCACTTGGCGGGAGTAGGGTTTGAACCCGAGACCCCTAACACCAGAGGTGAACGCTCTACCACTGAGCCACCGCGCCCCCCCCCCCCCACCAGTAATATTGCACTCGGTACATACGCAGTACATTTCTGCAATTCTCAGTACGATTTAAGTGCTATATAGAGGAAAAGTATCTGGGAATGACTTACAAATGCTTAAAAGCGAACTAAAAATAACAACTGAGCAGCTAATAATGAACGTTAAGAATAATTCAATTAACATGTCTGTGCGCCTAATCTGAAAAACTTATAACAGTCAGTACATTTTCCCCCTGAAAGCACATCTTTCACTATCACGACCACTAGGAACAACACTGTTCTATGCAATCAAAATTTGCTAGTTGCAAACGCTTTCTTCGAAAAAAAAAAAAAAAAAGCCGCAGCAATCCGTCGGAAATACGGTCTTTTTAGGTTGTCGTTTTCCCATCAACTATTGGAAAAGGATTTTAAACGTCAATGATTTTCTAAATTTTTTTAAAGTACAGGGGTCACACTCCCAATGGAAAATGAGATTTAAATAAAAATTAATGAAGTAAAAATTATAAATAAAAATACTGTAATAAAAGGTATGTGGTGGCGGAGAGATTCAAACCGAGCCTGCACGCAAAAAAAAAAAAAAAAAAAAAAAGTTAAAGTAAACAAGAAAAAGGTGGACAGTAACCATGTTAGTTTGTCAATATATGGAAAACAGAGACGTGTATCCAAGCAGCCAAGCCAAAATGTCTCTGCATTTGTTGTAACTTTGGTATTAAAAAAAAAAAAAAAAAACAAGTGGCCGGGGCGATCACTTGTCTGCTTACACCCATGACTATATTCGTAGAAACCAAACACTGAAATGCACTAAACACAAGTTCTAACGACTAAGCTGTCAGTTCTAACTCTATGCCTTAAATATTTATTTAAATACACTTTAAAAGTGGAAATCATATTAAGATAAAATAACAATTAAGTAGGTAACTAATTGTTCATTTAATGCGTTCCTATATGATTTATACATTAATTGTATACAATGAAACAGAAAAATGTGAGAAAATAATTTATATCGTAAATGAAACAGCCACATGTACAGTATACTCATAGTGCATACCCATTATATAGAGAAAAAAGGTTAATGAAGTCATTTACATAAAAAATGAAGTGTTTTAACATAATACTTTGCAAAGATCCTTTGTTTTAAAGGAATTCTTTAAGAGAATAAATGAAGGGAAGATCACAATTTTTTCTGGTCTATATTAGCACTAAAAACACACCAAATTGTATTAAAAAAATATAATGCACATCGTATTAACTTATATACATTAGCCTATGTAATGAACCTTATCATCATTTAGAAGTTATATGTAATATACCTTCGGATGTACTACTACTTTTTTTAAAAAAAAAAAAAAAAAACAGAAATTTGTAGCATTCCATAACATTGAGTTTTAACACAGATAGCCTTCATACAGTATGTAAAATCAGAAAAGCAAATATATATGAAGTGATTACAATGTTCAAAAAAGCACTATATTATTCTAAAGAATTCCTGCTATCCATATTTTGTCTTGAATAACTCCGCCATTTTTCTTTTTTAGCCCATTGATATATGCGAGGAAATCTTCCTCTGTTTCTTTGAGATTTTAAGGTTTTACTTTTTATTATTTTTCTTCAGGTCTATTTAAATGTCTCTTACTTTGTGGAAATAAAATTCTGTGTTGTATGTTTTTAATATTCATAAATGACATCTAATTTAAATAATAATATACTTATATATACTAAAAGATCATTTTGACAAAGCAAGGGACATTTAAATAGATATTCAGAAGAAATCAGTAAAATCAGAACATGAAAAATTTTATTCATTTCAAAGAAAAGGAAGAATACTTCCCCTACAAATCAATGGGATAGAAAAGAAAGGAGGCGATGGTACTGAACCTCACCGTTAAGGAGCTTGTACTCTGAGAAATATAATTACACTTTCTCTCTTAACTGATTCCACGCAAAAAAAAAAAAAAAGTTAAGAACAATATCAAAATACAGTTGTCTTTGTATTTGAAGAAATTGAAGAAAACTTCAAACCTATGAAATAGTAATGTAGAATTTAAAAAGCTCAGAATCAGGATTGTGAGAATATAGAGAGATATAGAAAATTTTACAACACTGCATAGAAAAGATGAAGTAATAATAAAAAAAAGAATTTAACGACAAAAACTGGGATAGGGAGACTAAGGTAATATTGGCAAAACAAAAATCAATTTCAAAGCCGTAATTCTCAATATTCGCTTCAAAGGTAAGTGATGACCATAATTCCCGTGTGATTTGAAATAAACCGTATTAAAATGGGAAATGTTTTACAAATGTTATGATTGAATGAAATTCACCCGTTCTAAAAGGAAAAAAAAAAAAAACTGTAGTCCCACATATATCCTACCACTCTTCACAAATATCTTTAAGGATGTTAGTACATATGATTTTTGTCAATACTCTCCGTTAGTGGCGTAGGGAAGGGGGGCTCAGAGAGGCCGGGCCCCCAAAGAGGTCCGACAATGTAGTTTGATGTTTGTAATTTTTTATATATTTTTATGTTTATATATTTTTTGTTTGGAATTGTTCCATATGTACCTATAACAGCACTTGCCCCACCAAACACACATCCTGGCTACGCTACTGCTCTCTGTGGGTCTTCTTCCATTGCAACACTTCTGTATTTCTTGAGCAACATTTCCCCTTGCTTCCAGAAATAAATGAACTATCTAAAATAGAACAAATATAATGCTTTGTAAAATATACTCTTCAATGTGTACGGCGTTGGCACATCACGTATATTTATTACAATCGAAAATATACTTCATCACACCAAAACCAAACCAAACTATACAGTGTAATAGACCTTGTTGCAATGAACCGGCTTCAACGCTATATGTTAGACGCTATATGTTACAAGAAAACCTGTAAGAGTAATGAAAACTATAGTCACTGATGAAGAATTCAATTACGTCGAAACAGTTAACTTTTACTTAACCTTTTGTCACTCGCGCTGTTGGAAAAAAGCAAACAGGTGAGTAAAAACTAATGATTTTTACGAATGGGGTCGCATTAGCGGAGTCACCCTCACTGCTATTCCTCAAGTGGCTCCTTCCCCTCTTTCACCCTAAAGCTCGCTGACGTGCTGCAATTGTAGTAGCTTCCAGTACAGGTTGAGGAAATAGTTTCGTCTGCGTTTGCTTTTTTCAAACGCGCGAGTAGTTCCGTGATAACACTAGCAAACATATATTTTTATGGAGTTTGAAATTTTCCAACGCGCGATCGTTAATGTGATAATTATTGTTTATGAGTGAAGTTTTGTTTTTCTAAGCAACGTCTCGCTTCTTGAATAGAAGTGAGATAGAGAATTGGCTTGACAATATTAATGATGAGTCTGATGTTAACTATCGAAAATTAGTGGCTGCTGAAAGTGATGCGAATTGAAGTAATGAAAAAGTGAATGAAGATGATATTGATCATGATAGTGAAGCAGATAAGAACAGTGTAGATGCAGATTCAGATGCAAACGATATGGATGTGAATTACAGTTACAGTGAAAATATTGTTTCATTGGGAAAGACAGGAATACAAAATGTAAATAGTAACTGGCAGCATCAGCAAAGACAAAGTGTAAAAACATTGTGAAAAAGATGCTAGAACCGAAGTTTACTGCTAAGGGTATCACTGAGTAAACAGTTTTTTTTTTTTCGAAATTTATCGATATAGCCGTGATTGATGAAATTGTAAAATGTACTAACAATTATTTGGATAAATTACGAACAAGTTTCGGCGAAGAACGCACTGCAACTGTACAGCAACTTCAAGAGCAAAATTAATGACTTTATTTCGACGTCTTTATTTGATTGCCAAAAGAAAGGAGCACGTGATGATGTACGATCACTGTGGACATGTGACGGAACAGGAATTCTAATCGTAAGAGCAGCAATGAGTTACACGAGCTTTTTACTGCTACTCAGGGCATTAGATTCGATGATTTCGAAAGCCGATCTCAGAGAAAAATATTGACAAGCTATAGATATACCACATTGACTTGACACCTAGTTTTCTGTTCCAAGCATTGCTATCGGCTGAAGGAATTCACTCCCTTTCGCCAAGGCTCTTTCGTTTAGCAACAGCTGAACCCTTATTGGCTCAACGCGTGGATGTGTCGATGGTTTGAACTTTAGTTCGCATTTTTGCCACGGATCAAGACATTTTGACAGCACTATAGCAACAATTCCAAATATCCTAAGTATTTACTCAACAATTGCATGCATTACTTCAAATAAGTTTACTAAATATATTGTTTGTATCTCAAAATGTCAATGTTGGAAAAAAGCAAACGCGCGAGTAGTTATGTTACTAAATTTGGCGCGAGTGACAAAAGGTTAATCTTTATTACAACAGTACGGTCGCCACCCCAAACGAGAATCAGAAAAGAAAAGAAATCCTGCCGTATATCCAATGGTAGGAATTTGAGTTTCTTGAGAAATCTTTGGAACATTACCTTGAAGCTGCAAGTTAAACAATAAATCCCTAAGTCCCTCACCAGACAAAAAGATGTATTAAAATAGAATATTATATTTAGTGAAGATAGCATTATATTACTTTGAAATAGAACTTCGATACGCGTCAGGATTCTGCGACACTATTGTATTGGCAATTGAGAATTTTGTATTCGGCTGAATACAAAATATTACATCTTAAAATAAAACCTAGTTAATGGAACAAATAAAATGCACATATACTTAAATAAACTACAGGTAAAATCGATCAGGTGGGCAAAAATGATAAAAGTTTCAAAACAAATACATTTTATGTTCTCCTAGGAGTCAATTTGAGTAACATATCTAAAACACAAACCATCTGTAATAAGAATTCAATCGAATGAACATAACTTTGAGAAACGCTATTAAAAAAAAAAAAAAATCACAAAACTATAACTTTACATTTGTTCGTTTGTCTGCCGAGCTCCTTTATGGCTGAGCGGTTAGTGTACGCGTCTTAGGCGTGGGTGACCCGGGTTTGCTTCCCGGAGAGAGCTCACGTGGTTCGGATTCCACCTTAATCAGTAGGTCCCGTCTTATATAGCCTCGCTGCTGAAAGGGACATTAAACACAAAATCAACTCAACTTTCGGCCTTTTAAGTTAAAATTTTCAGAGTACAAGCACAAGACACTCTAAATTCCCTGTTTAGATTTTGGCGGCATACCAACGTAATATATCAAAATGGCGGCCATTTTGTCAAATGAACGAGTATCTACGCTACGAAGCGCAATTTTCAGTCTTTTAAGTTGAAATTTTGACGGTAGAAGCACAAGATATGCTAAATTTGCTGTGTAGATTTTCTCGGCGGTCCAATGTAAAAAAAAAAAAATAATAATCAAAATGGCGGCCATTTTTTCAAAACGGCAGTGAGTAGAAAATTGTTGCAAGTTGTGACAATGACAATATTGAAATATAAATCACATTTTAACACTTTTACCCCAAAGACATTGAAATATTTCAAAAAAAAAAAAAAAAAAAAACGATTAAACCCGAAAAAACCAATTAAACTCGAAAAACACCCGAAAAAATGGGACCAGGTGGGTTTGGCTTTTTCAAAAAAGCCCAGTTTTTTTCAAACCCTCGTTCATGATGAGCTTTTCTCCTCAAAAAAGTTTTAATAGTAGTCGCTAATGGTTTTCTACAGATGTTAATGTTAAATTGTTAAATTTTTTCAAACTTCCGATGTCCAAGTTTTTGTACCTACACATCGTGAAACAGTGTCAGGAGAAAGGGTTAACACTCGGAAAATGAAAATGAAATATTTGAGTTTTACGTCCCACGATTATGCCGGTTAGGCTAAAGGAGACGGTGATGATGAGAGATGAATGAAAATGGTCGAATGAAGAAAGTGGGAGGAAACGGGAGAATCCCGAGGAAACCCACGCACACGGTGTTTGTCCACCACAAAGTTCACTTGACAGGAGCAGGGTTTGAACCAGGAATCCCATGCACCAGAGATGAACGCTCTACCACTGAGCCACCGCGGCCAGCAAAAAATCAAAATAAGACAGTCTGGTGCAGGTGTAGTTTTGGTGCACTACATTTTGGAAGATTTACAGGTAAAATTCAATACTTTCCATGAAAAGACATGTTTATAAGGAACGAATTTCTACAGGTAACTTAATTACATACAATGTAATACAACTGTATCTTACGTTTACTAATGTTAAACCATTACAAGTGCTTTACGACGAATAAAACAAATGAGTGCATATGAAAAATGGCTCTATTAGATGTTATTTTCCCCGGGCGGCTTATTTCTGCACCGTGTACACCGGCATCATATTTCTGCACAGCGTGCAGAACCTGTATTTTGTTTACAAGTGGAGAGTTACTAGTATGAAACAACAACAAGTGTTGTTGAAACTTGTATTATTCTCAAAACGCACTTCCTTCCACTACCCTCACTTCTCCGCATACACACTATCGCAGACGTGCCTGCTCCCTTCGGACGTACTCCCGCGCGGGCCCACCAGCTTCGCCCTATCTGACTCGGTTCGATAGCATTCGTGCCATTTAGTGGCCACCCAGCACAGATTGTTTTGTGCTTTTTTGCGCTGTTTTTATGCTAGACATCTGGAAGCCTTATTTATACGCAAATCGTAAAATAATTATAATTTTTCAACAATTACTTCTAGAGGTCCCCTTGAATTTTATTTATGCCAAGTAAAATATATTCCGCCCATTTGAAACCGACTAGGGGACAATAAAAAAGAAACTGTTGAAAGAATTATAATTTTTCATTTTTTTTTTTTTTTAGTATTGCGCCACAAGTTATCCTGTACACAAGAGTGTTTAACCACTACCTCATTTCTCCTGTCTTTTTTTTTTTTAATTGGAAGTTTTCGCTCACATGTGAAACAAGTCCTGCAGTATATAATCTAGTGGATCTTATTAGGTTACTAAAGATACACTAAATACTAGAGAATACTAAAGGAACACAAACCTTGTCATGGCACAAGCATTATGAGAAATTGTCCACGTTTCTCTAAGATAATTTAGCACCAGGTGCTAGTTGGCCACTAAAGAGCACGAATTCTATATAACTGAGTCAGAGCAGGGCAACGCTGATGGGCCCGCGCGGTAGCGCGGGGGTGTGTCCGAAAGGAACAAGTGCGTCAGCGACGGTGGGTATACGCGTAAGCGAGGGTAGTGAAAACATATGGGCTTTGGTAATTATACATTTTTCAATATCACTTTTTATGGTTTCATACTACTAACGCTTCAGTTGTAAACATAAAATACAGCTTTCGTACACTGTGCAGAAATACATTGGCGTTGAGTTAGAAGACACTTATCTTAAAAACTAAGACATGTAAACTTTTGCAATTTCAAGAAGAAAATAATGTACTACAGTTTCTTAACTGTAGCTCGTTTTGTAAATAAAAATTAAGTGAAGCCTTTAAGTTTTTTGTCCAACGGTTATGCCGGTTAGGCTAAAGAAGACGGTGATGATGAGTAATGAATGAAATGGTGGAATGGAGAAAGTGTAAATAAACGGAAGAACCCCGAGGAAACCCACGCAGACAGTGTTTGTCCATCACAAAGTTCACATGGCGATGGCTGGGATCGAACCCGGGACCCCAAGTACCAGAGGTGAACGTTCTACCACTGAGCCAGCGCGGACCCTACAATTGTAAGCGAGTTCTTGATATACCGGTAACTCTTTACTTTGGGCAAGGCAATGATATCCTGTCAGTACATAGTATTGCCGAACGAGCGTTAGCGAGTGAAGGCGGGTTAGAGCCCCGCAGGGCACTTTGTTTTCTGTCTTTCCTTCTTGGGAACTGTAACTATAATTGCGGGAACCAGTTCAGATGACTTGGTTATTGTCACTGCCTTGCCGATATACCTCAGGGAGTTCGTGAAGGTAAGGAGCAAGGCAACAAATAGAATCGAAGTTAATACACAGGTTGGGCTAGGTAGTACCATTTAAATTACTTTCTTTGATACCCGCCCCCCAAAAATTTTATATGCCAGAGACGCCAGTGCGCGGGAACATACTATAACCGAATCTTTTTCATGCGCAGCAACAATTAACATATGTAACACAACATATAAAATTCATGACAATTTGAAATGTATATGTATAACATTAAATTAACTCACCCCATGTATATGCATAATAAGTGCAATAATATATGCAAATGTATATGAATAATATTAAATTAACTCACCACTCTCTCACTTCATGTTTTCGTGGTATTTGCTTAACCAGCAACTGCGTACAGTTCCAATGAATGAATATTTTTATGATAAACATTATTTTCCCCATTTGTAAACTTATCTCAACGAATTTTTTTTGAAGGACTTTACCCACACTGCATCACAATGTGACAAATGAAGAACGCGAACCGAACATACAGGCAGCGCAACCAGACTACGATTTCTGCAATCAGGCTCTTCAGCGGCAAAGGCGGCTCGGCGCCTGTCCGAGCATCTTTTCAAGGTCGGTCCATCCGCTGTTTGCCGACCTTCTTTCGGCTCCTTTACTTGTCGGCAAGCCACCAACGTTTCGGCGTCTTTCCGACAATATTTGCCGCTGTCGCCGTCCGCTGTTTGCCGTCTCCTTGCAAAATGTTTGTCAAGGATCCTATCGTACTTGTAATTTATTTTAAGTATTTACTTCTCATATACCCTTTACGTGCAGTCCCTTTACTACATTTCTTTTCATGCATTTACCTTTTTCGTGGTCGGCACGCCGTCAACGTTTCGACGTCTTTACAACCATCCTTTGACGCTGTCGTTCCGTCCGCTGTATGCCGACTTTCTGCCGACTCCGTTTTCACAAGACATATGGAATTAGTGCCCACCCGCAAGAAAAACCTTCGGACAGTTTCAATTTTTACTTCATCATTAAAGAAGATACAGGCTCTATTCATTTTCCAAAATTCGACTCTTTGCCGCTGGTACGCGTTATTGCAACTTTCGCCGACGTCGTGCCGACGTCGCTTTTCAAGAAATTGCCGGCAGTCTCTTTTTGCAGTCGTCTGGTATCTGGTCGGCATCTGGTCGGCATGCACAAATTGTCCGACTATAGGCGGCAGGATCCTGATGGGGATAATATATATTGGGACTGAAATAACAATAGAATATTTGAAGTTATTATATTGGTTGCTACAGCGACAACAGAAGTATTTTTTTCTACTTAAGTAGAAGGTAAAAAAGAACATGAAAACATGGATGTGGAAAAAGTGATACTGGATACCAAAGCATGAAGTTTGAAAGGAATGTAATATTAATAGTAAGAAAGAAAAAGATTTATTTTATTTTATTTTATTTTATTTATTTATACGCGTTTCTGAGCCCTACCGGCATCTACGATCTTAAGCCCGTTAAGTATGATTGATGACGTCACTCGGCGAGCACACTATTGGGAAGGAGAAAGGAAGGAAGTGGCGTAGGACCTTTATATTAGGTACCATCCTAGCATTTGTCTGATATGAATGAGAAAAAGCCATGAGAAACAACACCCAAGATGGCTAGCACAGAAAAGCCTGCAACTTTTGGACTGTGTCCCCACCGGGACCGCTCACATCAAAGACGAGAGTATTAGACACTGCACTATGTGGGCTCAAAGGAATTATTTCGTAAAGTAACTGTAAAGAATTGGATAGGATAATTGACAGTAGAAAATCTGATTTTATCTAACACTTTTTCCTCTAAAATTTGAACGATTAAGATAAAACAGCAATCGTCTCCTTGTAGCCGACTAACAATGTTCATGCTTGTTCGATACGAGGTTCTGAGTTGAATTACCGCAACAAATTTTCGATGTTAGGCCACCGTCGCGAACCAATTAGAGACCTTGTTAAATTAAGAGGTAGTGTAGTCCGGTCTAGAAAGCAACAAATAACTGAGTTTGATGTGGAGACAACTCATCATCCAGTTAAACATGAGTCGTATGGCTAGCCTGATCCTTCGCTTGTTGTAGCGCTAGAGAATTTGTTAAGTTTACCATAATACACTATCTAAGTAGGAGATGCAATTTTTGACTTCAATACATATCAACTCTTGTATTGCATGTCCATTAGCCTATGGCGATCTTAAATTAATATTTAATTAGATTTCATTTTTATCTGGCAATATAGCATGTAACTTTGTTCTTGAATACACTTTTGTAAGTAAATGGGTAATGTGTATATACAAATATTTATCATATTGATCTACCAGTAGAATCTAATTAAGTAGAAGTTGCAATGTACTGTTTGAAAATAATTCGGTTCTGTTAAGGTGACGAACCGATTGTTACCTGGAAACTTGTTATTTGAACCTAGACTTTTTTTATTTTAATATATTAATTGTGGTGTTGTATTGACATACTTGAGCTCATCTTTATTCTTATGATCAGTGACGTAACTAATGGGAGGGCAAACGGGGCTTGTGTAATACTGAACAAATATTTATTTTCACTATAAGGCAAGGAAGGGAGTTTTAGCGAACTAAACATCATAAAAAATTACCTCAGAGACTTAACAGGACAAGAATGATTCACCAATATTAGGATGACATCCATAAAGTATAAGTTAGTTTCAAAGCTTCTTTTCAGGACACTGTAAAAGTCTCTGCAGCCAAAAGAGCCCGCACAGTTAAATTTTAGTTCCAGCTTTTTGTGTTTTCATTTAACTTACATCGATTTAAGAGATTTGCAAAATGTCCGAGTACAATACTCGAGACAACAACTTGAATCTTTTTCATAATTAAATATTCTGTTCTAAAGCTACAGACTGTTGATTCATTCTTCACATATGCACATCCGATATATCTAAAAAAAAAAAAAAAAAAAAAAAAAAAACATTGTGATTTCCAGTTATTCTGATAAGGCTAAAAGAATACGTCAAGCACGCTAATCGCAGATTATTTGGCAATCGAATACTAATTAGTTTGGTGTTTTACCTTGTACTAAAAATTAAATTATGTACTGGAACTTTCAAATCAAGTTTTACCACTTAAAGAAAAATTGAATAGGAAAATTACTGTGTGATGTCAGTATTAGGTGTAGTCGGGGAGCGTTTTGGATTGTTTTTTCAGAGGAAGGGGGAGGGGCTCTAAGGTAAGTTCTTGCCCCGGGCGACAAGTAGCCTAGTAGCGTCGCTGGTTATGATTGCGAGTGTGGTTTGGGCTTAATGTGTTCAAATCTAGTTTAAGAGTTTTATACCTTGTATATATTAATACGAAACAAATGTGAAGATTATTCAAAGGTAGTGATTTATGTATTATAGAAGCACAGTTAATCGGGTCTTTACTAATATTCTTGTATCTGTTGTATTGGTTCTAATAGGGATAGTTTTATTATAAGTTAATTAAGATATTAGTAAGTTCTAAGTCCTAAACTGAAATCCTGAATATGATGATCAAAAAGTCTTTCGAAACTTATAGCAGAAAAAAAAATCAAATATGGTCGCATTCCCACGAAAGCGTCTACTGTAATTCGACTCGCTGTGGAGAGGCTCTATCTCTATATTTGTTTTACGCTTGAAATCAACATTTCCTATTATTTTACGCAACATACGTAGTTTCTAGGCTTAACGTTGGGGTAAGGAAAATCGTTTGCAATCATAATTTATTTTATCGTAATAGAAGTATGGATGTAGGAATGAGATTATCGCCTATTAATTTGAAAATTTTAAATTTGTGCTACTTTGTCAAGTTTTACGTCAATAAGTACAGTGAAACCACCCTTAACGGACACCTCTCAATAACGGACACCTCTATAATACGGACACATTTTTTTGTCCCTACAAAAATATATGTTCCCTTATGGAACAAAACCCTCTCAGACACGGACGAGGACAGTCCTTCCTCCCCCTTCCCCACCCGCAGACCTTTCAATAACATATTCATAACGGACAGGAATTATTCTCGGTTCTGCGATATATTATTCCTCACAAGCGTATCTATCATGAGTCTAGACCTGGTGAACCATCAAACAGAACAGCTTCAAACTGAACTTGAAATTATTCTTTTTTCTGCCCTCAATAAACTGCTTTCTGGTGGAAATCCTAGAAAACCTTCAATACGCGATAACACTCATGCAGAGTCAGTCGTATGGCCAAGAATTCTATGCAAAAGATCTTCTTTTCCTAACAAATTTAATCCTTTTGCCTCTGGGCCTTGCATCTTTCCCGACAGTTTCATACGTAACAAAACATTGTTTGTTTTACAATGACATTTTCAACGATCAATGTTTCCTCTATTACTTTTCTTTTTTTTGACAAGCAACATTTTTCTTTTACTGATGATCTCGGCTTCCTTTCTCACTGTCTCTAGGAAGATATTCTTAGTGACTGGGGCTGGGTCAATAAACATATGCACTTCCATATGCCTTGTCATCCATTCCGCCAACGAAGAGACCGCTCCAGTACACAAACGCGCACACACACATGTTTTTTCAGCAATCGTACCAAGGATTCTCAGAGGACACTTGCTAATGATTTTTATTACCCTTGTAGAGGAGAAATTATGCCTTTTCTCCCTAAACAAAAGAGTTTAGCCGATTAGTTGGTTCCTAACGCATCTTTTGAGAAGGTTCTGAGAATTTGAAATAAATGAGAAATGCTTACAGAGTGATTACATGTACTTAAGAAAATTAGCATACACGCATTATATTTTGCAGTACCGGTATACGAATATATTAACACATCCCCCAGCAATAATATTATTTAACAAAAATGAATTTCTCCTTCATCCCTCCCAGTAATTCAAATACGTACTAAATAGAGTATTTTCATATTGAATTTTACGTATGTACGCTCATACATAATAAATTCACTGTATATTACTGCATACAATTACCGTTGTGAGAAATTAAATTTCCGAACCTCTCTGTAACGGACACCTCTCAATAACGGACAAAAATTCATGTCCCATTGGTGTCCGTTATTCAGAGGTTTCACTGTATTACACAGAGCATTGCTTTTTACAAGTATTCTCTTTACTTCATCCATGGTCAGAGAAAAACATACATAAACAACTGATAGCAAGCCTTTCAGAAATATCTCTAGATATAGATGCAACATGTTCAGGACCAGTCAGCTTTTACGGTATGCTCGAGCAACACAGAATATGTCATTGCTCTTAAGACGGAATAAGAACTTAGATATCTAAACACAACAGAAAAGCAGTTCTTTCTCTCTGATCTTGTCCTGCAATTTATTTATATGACTTCCGTGTGCTTCTTTTCTCCAATGAGCAAAGACGATGCATAACATCAGCCCTCCAGAAGCCGAGGACTTCTTTCTGTATTACATTATAACCATGGTTTGGTAGCATAGTTAAACAACTGACACCATCTGCTTCTAATACGTTTTCCGAAAAGGAATTTTTAGAATTTCAGTTTTCATCCTTTTTCGAAGCAAATGCAAAGGAATAGAAAAAGAAGCTAAATTGAAACGCTTTCCAACTCTCATACAGCAGTAATTCAAAGAGAAGAACAAGTGTTAATGCCTCAGCGAAAGAGGCGAAGAATGGCCATCAAATATTGAAATAAAGTTTCTTTCTTCGTCTTATCTCTTGCTATAGATCTTCCAGAATATAACGATATGTTTTTTTTCTTTTAAAGCAATATTAACGATAGTTAGTTAATTAGTTATCTAGTCAAAAAGTAAGAAAAACCAAGACAAAATATTAATTATTATTTTGATTGTGAGTATTCATTAAAGATTCCGTAGAATGAGGATGTGAGAGGAAGCACAATAATCTCAATTAACTATATTGTCACTGTGCCCACCACAAACTCATGTCATGAGATCGAACTAGCTTTGTATTTGTTTAATAATTACAGAAGTAGCATTGCTTAATATCTTGAAATAAAACGTAACCAAATGCATACCGTGGTTTAAATATTCACTTTCATTGTTTTCTAACGTGTCTTTCTTGTCATGCTGTTTAACACTGCAACAACTGAAGTAAAATTCCAGCAGCTGGGGCCTATTTCTGAAAACTAGAAGTCTTGTAATATTAAAGTAAAAATTTTCAAAATCAGATAATGCACACTTGTGTATAATATAAAATCATGAATGATTAAAGGTATCATCATTACTACATGGTAACCAAAAAAGTGCTTGTCATTTTAACCTCTCATTAATCATGTGCTCACAAGAGAAAACCAAATGACGCACGTGCCTGTTAAGCGATTGGGAATTACTTAGATCATCGATCTTCAGTAATACAGGCACATTGCCTACACACAGCAGTCATAGTTTGTCCAAGCCGTATCGAAGCAGTTTGTTCTCGTGTGTTTGATATTAAGGTGGGCCTGTCAGCGACCGCATTAACTCTCCGAATATGCCAGACATTAGGGGAGAATGATGTGAACGAACGCACTGAAAGGCATTGGTTCCAGAAATTCCGTTCGGGAGATGTAAGCCTCGCAGTGGACGACCACATGTGTTGGAAGACGAGGCCGTGAAAGTAGGCATCGAAGAGGGCAGTGGTCTTACGAGGGACGAACTTGCAGAAAGGTTCCATGTTTCAGCTGTAACAGTTAGACTGCATCTACATGGGATAGGGAACTCATACAAGTTAATCAAGTAGGTACTCTACACATTGTAGGCAGCCAACAAGGAACGAGTGAAAGCCATGAGTGAAGTCGTTGCTTACAACCATCTATGATTGCTGCTCACTGGTGAGGAAAAGTGGGTTCTCTATGATACTTCCAAGCGTCCAGATATTGGTTGTCGCCACGTAACCCTGTTCTTTACACCTCAAGACTACCTCTGCATCCACGAAAGCTTACTCTCTTTGTTTGGTGGAACTGTGGCCAAGTGGTGCATTACGAGCTAATTTCTCCTGGTCATACCATCACTGCTGAAATCTATTCTCAGCAGTTACAAAGAGTGCACCGTGAATTACGGTAGAAGGAGCTAGTATTAGCGAATCGCCAGGGTGTGCTGATCCTGCACGACAACGAAAAGCCATATGTAACAAAGAGGACCCGAGAGACCATTAAGCAACTTGGCTGGGATACACTGTGCTATGCATCATATTCACCCAACCTTGCACTAACAGGTTACCACCTACTATTCCCTCGACAGCCACCTCTATGGGAGATCCTTTCCAAATGAGAGAGACCTACGGAACGCACTCACGTACTTCGCATCCACCGAGTTTAATGACCAGGGTATTGTGGAGCTGCAGAAACGTTAGCAAAAGTATTGGATGTTGATGGAGGTTACCTCGAAACCTATAAACACGTACCGTCCACTGTATTGCTCTCGGCTTATCACTGCTGTAAAACGGAAAGAACTTTTTGTTGCCTTGAACTAATATTTAGAAATAATATTTACAATTAATCTAGAATTTCTATTTTAAAATATTTTACGATTTATAGAAAATTTGACAAGATTTCTTTGTTTGAGAAATAGGACCCGGGTTGTAACAAAGTCGTTACATCGTTGAATAATCCTTAGATCACGAAAACACAGAAAAAGGAGAATCAAGGACAATATGCCCTAACGATTGTCAGCTTCCGCTATGCCGCATATGCTTATAATTGGAGTACTGTGAAATTGCATTATTATGTTTGATTGTAGAGTACTTACCCCATTTTGAGGATTCATTATCGGGTGTCGTTGCTGCCATGGTAACTAAACATCCGAAGTAAAATACACAAATAATCCACAGATGCCTCTGGCTCCAATCCATATCCTTTGAAAGAGATAAATATTATTGTAATTATTGAAAAAATAGAACAGAAAATACTTCCTTCTCTTTATCTAATAAAGTAAATTTATAGCCTGTCAGATACGTTCATCTAAGTTTTTACTTTTCAAGACAATATTTATTTATTTATTTATTTATTTATTTGTACCCTGAACAGAGTATAAAACTCCAGTTACAGAAGGTTAACATTAGTGTTTATGTCCAGTTAACCAGTAAGAGTAATGACGATACATAAATTTAAATACATACATAAACAAATACATAATAACACGACAAGACAAATGAAACACATTAAGTGTACAAATAGCCATGAATCATAGGATTTCCATAACTTGGTTCCTGAAGTGATTCTCTTTGTTACTGAATATATCCAAAAACACATTCTCTTTACTTATTGCATTGTAAGCAGCACTAATTCTCCAAGTAGGTGATATATACAGTATATTTGTTCTTGCTTTCCGGCAAAAGAATATGTTATTATTTTTTGCACGCGTTTTGAGGGACGGGGCTTGAATAAATAGATTTTGTAACAGCGCTGGACAGTCAATTTTATTATGCAGAAGTCGAAAGAGAAAAATTAAGTCAGTTAGTGTTCTTCTTTGTTCTAACGTCCTGAATTTAAAATTGTCAATAAGATTGGTATAGTGTTTAAATTTTGGATAAAGACCGGTCTTTTGTGGGTAAAATATCTCAAAAATTTACTTTGTAATTGCTCAACTTTCTGGCATTCAGATTTTAAGTATGGATTCCAGATAACTGATGCATATTATAATTTAGCCCTAACATACGAAAAGTAAAGAGTCTTCAACGTCATCTCATTTCTAAGTTCATTACTCATTCGAATTACGAATCCGAGGTTCCTGTAGGCTTCATTAGTTATTTTATCTACATGTTGGTTGAATGTTAACCTATGATCAAATATTACTCCCAAATCTTTCACTGAGTTCGATTTATTTAAATTTGTCCCACCAATGAAATACGAATATTGGCAAGGAAACTCATTTCTACTGAACGTCACAGACACACATTTATCTACATTCATCTTAAGTTTGTTTACCTTACACCAAATTCATTACCTTATTTAGGTCTTATTGTAATAAATAACAGTCTTCTTGTGTTTTGATTTTGGCATACATTTTGAGATCGTCTGCAAACAGTAGTTTTTCTGAATTTGTAATACAACTCGGAAGATCATTGATAAAAAGTAAAAGGAGAAGAGTTCCCAAGTTCGATCCCTGCGGAACTCCTGAAATCATGTCGATTTCTTTAGAAAGAAATTCTTTATAGATAACGGACTGTTTACGGTTATGTAAATAAGAGGAAAAGAAATTGACCATCGTTGGACTAAAGTTAAATAAAGCTAATTTATGTAGTAAAACATCATGTTGTACGGTGTCAAAAGCCTTACTGAAATCAGTATATATAACATCTACTTGACCATTGTTGTCCAAAGAAGAAGTTATATAGTCTGTAATAATACCTAAATTTGTAACTGTCGATCTACTTTGTAAGAATCCATGTTGATATATCGATATTACAGGGCGCACGTGATTTAGTATTCGAACATATAGGATACTTTCAAATATCTTGGCAATTACGGGTAAAATTGCAACAGGCCAAAAGTTTTCAATATTGTCTTTCTTTACTGATCTTGGAATTGGGCAAACTATTGAGTGCTTCCATTTGTCAGGAAAAATATTGTTTTTTATTGCAAAATTAAATATTATACTTAGAAGATATTTGAAAATATCAATACATGTTTTAACAATATATGGAGGAATGTTGTCATTTCCCATTGATTTATTAGATTTTAATTTTCTGATTGCCCTTTCAATCTCTTCTATGGTTATCTCCGATATAAAAAAAGCCTAACATAGTATTATTATCAATGTTATCACCAAATGAATGACTACTACCGGTATCGTCAGTTGACGACGCTAGTCTATATATAGACTGAAAATGGTGTGCGAAAGCATTTGCAATCTCATCATTTTTGCTCAGGCTACGTCCTTGGTACAACAGTGGTCCAGAAGAGAGATGTCGCGTTTTACTCTTAATATAGTTCCAAAATTGTTTTGGGTCTTCCTGTATGTTAATTTCCGTTTCTAAAATAAATAATTTATACTCTCTTGCTATTTCCTGTTTCACTTCCTTCCGCAATTTACAAAATTCGTTATAATAATATTGACAATTTCCCTTTCCCCTGAGCCAAAAAGCACGGTGGTACGATTTCTTTTTTTTATTTTTTCTATCATACTACTTGTAAACCAACATGGAAAAAATTTTGTGGACTTTTTTCTCAAGGGAATACTTTTGCGAAAAGCGTCATAAATTATTTCGTAGAATTGGTCTACCATTCTATTTACATCCCGATAATTTCCCAGACTTAACCAGTTAATTTCATGTAGATCTTTGTAAAGTCGCAAAAAATTTCCCTTTCGAAAGTTGAAACCTAAAATATTTTTATGGGATTTCGATTTTATTGCCCTTTTACACAATATATTTATGAGAAGGCACGGATGGTGCATGTCCTCTTTTACGAGAGGATGAAGCTCTCTTTCTACAGTAACATTCTCAAGGTTAGAGAGCACGAGGTCCAACGTTCGTCCTAAGCTGTTGCACACATTATTAAGGGATGTTAGGTCATAATACAATAGGAAATTATATAAATGCTGATATTTGCCTATCAAGTTAAGAAAAGAAAATTGCGTTCCATTTATTTGAGAACAGTTCATATCCCCCACTATGAGAATAGTGCTGCCTACTTCACAATTGCCTTCAATAAATTGAAAGAAGTAATCATATTGAGAGATACTGGAGTCCGGTTCAATATACACAACGCAAATGTAAACAGCCTCTGAATTAATTTTTACTTTCACAAGAATACCATCCATGTTCAGATCGGTATAGGTAACCTGAATCACTTCTATGTTCTTAAATGCCAGTAGCACGCCTCCCCCACGTGTTTTATTGCATGCACTATCTCTATCTTTCCGATAAACAGAATATCGAATATAAAAAAAAAACTCATGATCAAAAAATCTGTTATTTAACCAAGTTTCTGTTAATGATACTATGTCATAGTCATTTGATAAAATATTAGGATAAAACTCAGTAACCATGGTCTAGAGATGAATGGCATTCACCAGGCTAAGGCGTATGCTGATGATAGGGGATGATACAGGAACAATAGAGCGAAATGCAGAGAACTTATTAAACGTTTTCAGGGACGTGTGTTTGGATGTAAATGCACAGAATACTAAATACATGGAAGTTCGTCGAGATCGTAATACCTCACTTATGGATGCATCAAAATATCAAATAATAATTTCAAAACAGTAGATACCTTCAAATACCTAGGATTAACGCTAACAGACCAAAACCACATAGAAGAAGAATATCGACTGAAAGCAGGAAAATGAAATGAAATTTTTGAGTTTTACGTCCAACGGTTATGCCGGTTAGGCTAAAGGAGACGGTGATGATGAGAGACGAATGAAATGGTGGAATGAAGAAAGTGGGAGGAACCGGAAAAAAACGAAAAAGCCACGCACACGGTGTTCGTCCACCACAAAGTTCACTTGGCAAAGGCAGGATTTGAATCCGGGACCCCAAGCACCAGAGGTGAGCGCTCTACCACTGAGCCTGTCTTATCTCTCAGTTCAAAATTTTTTGTCGTCGCGAATTCTGTCGAGGAATTTGAAGCTTAAAATATATAAAATGATAATCATGTCTGTTGTGCTCTATGATTGCGAAACATGGTAGCTTTCTCTGAGGGAAGAACGCACACTGAAAGTGTGTGACAATAAAATCCTAAAGCGATCAATCGAAAACTTCATAACGAGAAATTGCATAGCTTACACCGTGTACCATGCATTTTTAACTCAAGAAGGCTCAGGTGGTCAGGTCATGTAGCCACAATGGAAGAAAGTAGAAATTCTTTTCGAAGTCTTAACTGGAAATGCAATCGGAAAAAGACTATTAGGAAGACCTAGGCGCAGATGGGAGGACAATATTAAGATGGATCTATCAGAAATAGGAATGCAAAGTAGAAAACGGATCCATTTGACTAAGGAGAGAAGGCTATGAAGAATTTTCGTGAACTCTCTGAACCTTCGGGTTCCATAGATCATAGAGTTAGTTAGTTAGTTAATGATGCAACCCAAAGACACGATGTTGTCCACCACAAATTTACTTGGCCGGGGATTCCAAGCAGCAGGGGTAAGCGCTCTACCACTGAGCCATCCTGCTCTCCAGATTCAGAGCTGGAGCGGTAGGCGAGGAAGAGAGTTAAGTTAGTTAAAGCTTAAAGAAAACTCATGATTCTGTTCAACAAAGACAATCTCCACATTATGTCACGAAAAACGTCAACCTCATAATTTTGAGCACAAAATCGCGGAAAATGAATCGTCTGCGATTCGAAAATATACGATATTTCAAAGAGCCAATATGAAAAACATATTAACGGTGAACACATTTTACATTTTATGCTTTGTTGTCCAAAATATTTCTCTTACTGTTAGTAATTGTTATTGAATTTTATATTTGCGTATGCGTCTTCTCACCTCTGAATTCCTGAAACGTTTTTATTGGTCTTTATAAATCTAACTCTTGTGTTTCACAGGTAGCTATTTTATGATATTATTATTATTATTATTATTATTATTATTATTATTATTATTATTATTATTATTATTATTATTATTATTATTATTATTATTATTATTTTCAGCAAAACAAACCGTTTTACATTACACTCTCACTTGCTTCAGTTAGAAGTTTATATACCAGACGATCAGAAATGAAGTATTTCAAATATGTATTATCTGAGTAAATAACACTGAAAAGTATTATACCAGTTTAGAATATTATTAGTTTCCGTATATATTAAAAAGGTAGTTGCTTTTACACAATAAATATTTTAGGATTAGGTTACTCTGACTCTATTTCTAATAGAGGTTTGAAAATAACAATTCTGATAATAATATCCAATTAGATGATTATTTAGATGAAATATTTTTCAAAAGCTCCATATAACGTGTACAGCGGGGGACACTTCTAAATGGTACACCTTAGCCGTAAATCTCCATATGGCTGTACCATTTAGAAGTGTCCCCCGCTGTACAATGTACTGTTGCAAATATGATGTAAAGTAAGTTTCTCTATATTTTGCCTGTAATTCCACAAGCAAATAGAATTTTTGACCCTAACAGCATTTTTTGCCTTAAAAATAATACGAGTAATGTAAGTGGTCAACCTTGAGGAGTAATTTCATTGTCTTTAGTAATGAAACAACCTTCAACTTGAGTCCCTATCATACGTATCCACTTCTTGACTTTTTAGTTAAGTATTATGTTTAAATGGTTGAACGATATTTGATCTATTTCTATGTGATCATTTTTGTGTACTATTTAGTTATTTAGTCAAATGGAATTCTCACACTGATACAAATGTAATCATCTATTACCTAAAAGTCCCTGTACTGGTATCTATCCTGTACTGATATCTATACAGTCAAATATGATTGCGGACATTCTAAGTTACTACTACTACTACTACTACTACTACTACTACTACTACTACTACTACTACTACTACTACAAATAATAATAATAATAATAATAATAATAATAATAATAATAATAATAATAATAATAATAATAATAATAATAATAATAATAACAACACTGCTGTGCATACATTCTGATGTTTTCGAAGGAATAACAATTTCTGGACTGAATTTTTACACTGATTTCAAATATGTAATCAGTTTTTTTTTTTCTATCACGTTAGGTTTATGAGAATTCGACATATTCAAAAATCACGGTTTAGTGGAAAAACTAATTATGTCTATGGGCAAAACTAGTTGAAAGCATGAATATATTCTAGTAATTTCTAGAAGATTGACATTAATTGTATGATGGGTGAGTTCTACGATGTCTTGACCTTCACTCGGGACTATTTTCTCTTGATACAGACAAAGAAAACATGAAATCATTTCTCTTTTTGTTGAACTAGGATCAATGGTTTACTGCCGTGACAAACCAGTACATAGAATGGTTTGGTGTGGCCTACAATGCTTCTAATTGGAGACGTTTTATCGATTTATCTAAATCAAGTTTGAAAAGCGTCTTATTTCACAATGGCAATATCCTTGGGTCTATTCCTCTTGTATATTTCATTCATATGAAAGAGACATATGAAAATGTTAAATGTTTGCTAGATTGTGTGAACTACAAAGAACACCAGTTGCTTCTATGTGGTGATTCTAAAGTTATAAGCCTCCTGCTAAGGCTCCAATCTGGCTCTAATAAACATCGTTGCATGGGACAGTCATGCAAAGGAAAGAATGGCCATCCAGAAAACCTCTGTCATCTGCCGTGAAGAATATTGAACATGAATCACTCATGGAGTGTTGAAAAGTTTTACTCCTTCCCCTGCATATAAACGGCATCATGGCACAGTTGGTTTGTGCTCTAAATAAGCAGGCTAAGTGTTATAAGTGCATATGCAAGGTATTTAATACTATGAGCATCAAAGAACTCACAGCTGGTATATTTACTGGTCCACAGATAAGAAAACTTCTCAACGATCCAAGTTGAGAATACCATGACCTAAATGGAGAAGAAATCATGACAAAGCTTCAGAAATATTGTGAAGAATTTCCTAGGTAAAACAAAAAGCCCTGATTACGAACGTATTGTAGAAGGGTTGCTGCAAGATCTTAGAAATCTTGGGTGTAATATGAGTGTCAAACTGCACTATTTACATGCACATTTCAAAAATTTCCCACACAATCTTGGTGTCTATTGTGAAGAACACGGTAAACGCTTTCACCAGGACTTAAAAGATATTGAAATAAGTATCAGGGTGGTTGGACCATAAATGTGATGGCCGACTATTGTTAGTTGCTGAAAAGGGAGAATACAGGCATTGTAACTGCTGGAAAAAGGACAAAACGAAGGAAATTGTTTCATAAGTAGTAAGTTTTTTTTTTGCATAATTAATTGTACACATTTGAGTAAAATATGGTACTTGTACGCATTTGCGTGTATTTTGTTACTTTTCTCATTTTGAATCCACTGTATGTACATGAAAAATATATATATTATGTATTCTATTTTATAAGGTAGTTTGTACGTATTGATATAAACATGCCTCCCCATTTTCAGGAAAACGTGACGTGATAGGGGAAATTGATGTTATATTCGTAATCAGCGTTCCAAAATTATAAAAATACGCCACTCAAACCAAAATCATAGTTTTTTTTAAAAAAATACAGAGTGGTGTAATAATAATAATAATAATAATAATAATAATAATAATAATAATAATAATAATAATAATAATAATAATAATAATAATAATAATAATAATAATAATAATAAAAACATTAATAACAAAATATAAGAAAAATATCGTATCATAACAGTCTGAAAAAAAGTAGAGGGAAAGAGAAAAAACTGGCAGAGGTTTGGTGAACCGGCTTCTCTCAAGACTGTTAGGTGCCAAACGCTTCCGAAGATAGTTCAAGTTTGTGCACCAATGAAGTTGAAGTAATTGAATTTACTTAGTGTTGGCTGTAGTTCTATGAGGAGTGCTATGTGTGTGATCTGTGTGAAAGTTTTCGTTGACCTATTTGTACGAGAACAATAGTGTAACTAATGGGAGATGTGTTATTAATAGTAGGAGAGATGCACAATTTAAAGTTTAAAGAGCTTATATTAAATTGATGTTATTGCTGATTACGATTCGTTGGCTATAAAACAAGGTTCGTATGTCCTATAAACCGACATACCTGTGTTCTCTCTTCTGCAGACTAACAAACCTTAACTTTGCTACAATATATGTAATTGTACAGCACAAGCGAAATACCGGATTATGTTTCCTGGCGAAACAAATGGACCACGCAACACTAACTCAAGACCAAAGAAGAAACAGAACAGGAGACAGTGGATCATCACCGGTTGGGGTTTTTACATCAAGTGCATCAGAGACTAATGATAGCCCATGTGTGTTTTGCAAAAGGTTCTATCCACAAGAGAAAAGGGAGATGGAATGGATTCGGTGCAACTCTTGTGATGAATGGGCACAGACTGTGTCGGTGAGGGAAAAGACCTTTATATCTGTGATTACTGTCGGTAGATGGTAGACCAATGTGACTAAGTTGCACACCTTATTTCAGTTCCTTCTACACTTCAGAACACTAATTTCTTGCTAACATACTTGTGTTTTTCAATTTTTCTAGGTAGACTAATATAGTAATTACTTCCATTCTCCAGATATTAGGCCAAATACTGTATTCAGAGAATAAAGTAAAACAAAATATTACTATTGTGAAAGCACCTTAAATGTCTATAGTATTTAACATTATTGTATCTTAAAAACAAAATATTACAATCCCAACGTAAAAGCGGTATCAACTTGTCATGTGAAAATAAATTTTAAATTTTCTAGTAAAATATTATATTAAAGGTATTATATCTCTTTGTATCTTTCTTCTTGCCTGAAGACTTCTTGTATCTTTCATGAAAATCAAAACTAAATAAACCAAAAAGTCTATAGATAATGAATCTATCAAACCAAAGGCCTATTAAGGCAACACAAATCCTACTAAGACCTATTAAGGCAGAATTGTTTACATCCCACACATGTTTATTTTCTTTTTAAATAGCATATTGCACGTGTGTACCTTAAGATGAACCACTACTTCACGGTGCATTCACATATGAAGAAACACACATTGCTTCAGCGTTGCCAGGACTATCGGTTTTAAAATTCTCACATTATCACTGGTGAAAGAGGTTAATGCATCATTTATAAATACAAGAAAGGTAACGACTTGAGTACTCGATAACTTATAAATAAGGTAATGGAGCAATGGATGTTTAAAACAAGATTTATAAACTATGTCAAATTTCTCATGCATTCACTGAGAAAAAAAAATTGTAGGTGGCATACTTAAAAAGATAGGTTACGTGCGTAATTCCTGTAGTTTTTGGACTTAACGTACACCAGACGTATAACTGAAAACGCATGTTTTATAATACTTTCTGTATAAGTGTTCCATCTATACGTACTTTCTGTATGAAACAATGTAGGCGGTCAGGATCTCACATACAAATGGACGTATATAGCATATAGCTGACGAAGGTAACATAAGTATATACATGTGATATACGGAAAACTGTTAGATGTCATACATCCTGCAACGGCATGATGTAACATCAAACGGCAGTGCCTATGTATCATACGGATAACGTATGCTCCGTATTGATTTCTATAGTAAGCAAGATGATACCGTATATTTGTACAATATACCGCTGTCCGGAGAACGGATTTTTCTCAGTGTTGAAAACAAACGCCCCTTATTGATTTACTCAGTAGATGTCATTGCTTCTTTTCTTAATACGTTATTAGATATTCAGTAAAATTACAAAAATAAACAAATGCTGGCAAATGTCTGTCATGGGGAATAATACAATTTCCGAAGGTGGGGTATTTCCAGCGATTACACTCATGCAACATGTAAATCAACTTAGGATTTAGGATTTAGATTTCTGGGGTTTCGGCGTCTATGGTTATTTAGCGGGTAACGTGTAAGGGATGACGCCCCGGATTGCACACTATCCGTGGAAACGGAAGGAAGGAAACGGCCTGGGACCTATAAGTTAGGTACCACCCCGGCATTTTTCTAGTTCGAATGACGAAAACCTTATTCAAGATGGATGGCCTGAAAAAGCTTTTTCACTTTTTTCGACCGATTGTTCTTACAGGGATGTAAATCAACTCGTCTTGACGAAAGAAACTGATCGGTACCGAAATTGATCACTTTCGGTTAACCATTTCTGGTGCACAGTACCTAATGCGGTTTCTGGGGTGAGGCGTTTCCAGCGATTACAGACACGCAATATGTACGTCAATCAAATCGTCTTGACGAAAGAAATCGATCGGTACCAAAATTGGTCCCTTTCGTTATACTGAACCTAATACAGTTTCCGGTGGCGGGGTGTTTCTAGCGATTGCACACATTCAACATATATACCAATCAACTCGTCTTCACGAAAGAAAGCGACTGGTACTGGAAGTGGTCACATATATTGCATGTATGCAATTGATGAAAATATCGTAACTCCTAGAAACGGTATTATTTCCCTGTGATGTCATACTGTTGCATCGGAATTCAGCGTAATAAAAGGAAAAAATGAAAATGAAATGAAATCTTTGAGTTTTACGTCCCACGGTTATGCCGGTTAGGCTAAAGGAGACGGTGATAATGTGAGATGAGTGAAATGGTGGAATGAAGAAAGTGGGAGGAAACGGGAGTACCCCGAGAAAACCCACGATCACGGTGTTTGTCCACCACAAAGTTCACTTGGCGGGGGCTGGGATCGAACCCGGGACCCCAAGCACCAGAGGTGAACGCTCTACCACTGAGCCACCGTTCCCCCCAAAACGTAATAAAAGGAGTTTAGTTGATATTAAAGCAAACATTGCTTACATAAAATGATGAACTTCGAAACCATTTATAGTTTCTTTTCGTAAATAAGAAAAAGAGGTCAGTAATAAACGTAGAAACAGAACTCAAATGGTTAATCCTGACTGACTTCTTTCCTACGCTAGTTCTCGTACGCAGCTTTATTCGGTGAATAAATACGTCTTATATAAATGAAATGAAACCTTTCAGTTTAACGTCCCACGATTATGTCTTTTAGGCTAAGGGAGACGGATGAATAGGGCAGGTGAATGATGATGAAAGAATGGTGGAATAGTAATGTAGGAGGAAATGGATATACCCCGAGAACACGATAGATGCGCTTTGTGTGTATTGTTTGTTATTAACAACAGAACAATAATTCTCGATATTATATATAGACTATCTGTTTTATTTATTTATTTATTAGAATATGATGTCCATTCTTTGCACAAAGATTTCACTAGACCAAACCAACTGCTTAAACTAAGAATTGTACCAGTATTTGGGTTTGTATTCTAGTAGCATCACCGGAAATCCAACTCATGTCAACACTTATACAGAAAGCTCGTGTGTTAACATTTGTTACAAAGGTACATTCGTATCTTTATGCAGGAGAATCTTCCTTTTAATCCTTGTAAAATATATTCTAATATTTATGCATACGTATGAAAATTCAGGTAACAATCCCAATTAAAAGAGATTTTCTACTGTTTATTGTGTTATCCTCTTCTTGAGCTGGATTGTGATTTAGCAATGATGTCATAGCAGTAAATGTTTCAGTGATTCTTCTCAATTTTACTTCTAGTCTTGTAAGAGGTAGGGTGCGAATTATTGGGGAGATAAGGAAAATAATCTTTTTTAATCAGAGTCTGACCCCCCAAATAAACTAACTAAAGAATCCCTGCCGGGAATTATTGTATTTCCCACTCAAACCATATTTTAGTGATTAAACAAAAGTTCGAGAATATTCTAAAATTCCACTGAATTTTGCCCTTTTGTGAAATTTTAATATTTTGCCTGTATTCCGAAATAAAATATGTAAAATTTTCTTGCTGTGTTTGCAGTCGTTTTTAGCATCGCATTAAGAGCTCGACTCTAAGAGCTCGACGTGTGACGCTAATTTCCGTATTTAGAAACACGTTTAGAGAAGTAAACAATGATTCCATGATTTCTCCGCTGTGTTAATGAAATCCATTAGGAGAATTAAGTTTCAGTAAAATAATTCTTTTTCTTGTTTGATTTCTTCTAACGTTCTTGGACAACCCAGCGGAATAGTCGTGGATGGTCTTTTTCGATATAAATCGTTGCTAATTTCACTAAAATATTTCTATAGGCCTATACAGAAGTTAGTATCAAGCGTAAGTCAAATTCTTAACATGACGTTGAAAACTACTTTGTATAACGTTGTTAATGTTTAGCTTCTAATTTTATACATCTACCACAATATAAATTTTTTTCCCCTTGTTTCTCTGTCGCTTGGTTTAAGTAAGTTATTACATCTTTAGTTCTTACCTCCAATGGTATCCTCATTCATTACAGTTCCTCGTCGGAAGTAAGTTTGGTATCGTCATATCTTTCAGTTTCTCATCGAAAGTGAAGCTGATATCGTCATACCTTTTACATCCACGTTGGAAATGAATTTGGTATTATTATACCTTTCGAAGGCCAACGAAGCCTTGTATGGATTTACAAACGTCTTATATTGTACATATACACTCACACACGTTTGAAAAGGTTACGTTCGGGTATCACAGGCAATATATAATATATTTGTTATTGCTACGTTTATTGATTGAATAAATTTATTCTCTTTTTGTTGTTGTCGCATATATTTGTGTATTTAACGGGAGGGGGCGTCTTTGTCTTTTTTGAATTATTATCACCTTCAGATCTCTGTGCCCTGTTGTCTTCATTTTACGCGTATCTTTCCAATATGAATAAACTTAATTCGCTCACTGGTGTAGGAGAACCGAGAAATACTGTAAGGATGTACTTACTGGTGATTGATAAATTTGCTCACTAAGTCTGCAACTGGAAATTATTCACTGACGAACTTAATTCTTGTCTATATTTGTTGCATTGCAAACAATGGTCAGAGCTCCGCCCACTTTCTTTACATCCCAAGAACAGTAAATATGCCAACTCATTGCTAGCATAACCTGCTCCGAAAGGTGAAAAGGAAAACGTGCCGTGCATGCGCAACTCGTCTGTAGCAATTTCTTTTCTTGTTTCTCTGTTGTAGGATCGGGTGGGTTGATAGTGATGACTTGATTTCATAAACTGTTTCCCATTAACACTTCATTATTCTTTATGAACGATTGCTGTTGTGTTGACTGAATAGGCTTGTTGGGTTATTAACACACACTAAAAGCACTTAACAGTGCACTAAACAAATAATTGGCATGGTGCACATTATCGGAAAATGAATGAGAGAAGCGTAACATGTTAACGATTCCACAACAATAATGATGATGGATACAGTGTTATAACAGCCTCTAAATTGATCGGTAGAGTGTTTTAGAAGGAACTTAAAGAGCGAGATTCCATCGTTGCGGATTGACAAAACACTTCCAAAGGTCTAGTGAAAAAGATAAGTTTTTCTTCACACCTCTGTCCCTGTGTACCAAGGGTCTCAATTCTTAAACCACAGGAAAACTTTACTATTTGAGTCAAAGCTTTGCCTAAAAGTATGTTTTGTTTTGACATTTTAGTAAATGAAATCTTTATTTGAAACGTCCCGCACGAACGTTTTGAAGTTAAAAAGAGATTGACAAAAGCGAATAATGATGGAAGAACTAGTGAAGTGAAATACATGCACAATATGGCACGATTCACGTCTCGAAATCTCTCTTTAAATTCGAGACGGTGGCGGATCTAGTTCGGAACACTGGGGGGGGGGTACTAGGCCGCAGTCTCGTTTTGAGTGACAAAAATAATTGAAGCTATTATATATATATTTTTGAAAGTTTATAGCAAACACATGATGCATCTATCATACGCTCTGGCTGCCACCCCGTATTTTTTACCTTGTAGATCTGCCACTGACGAGACGAGATTCAAAACGAGACGGGACATTTCTCGAGTCTCGTATGCAACACTAGTTCATCCAGGATCTCGATCACTGATTTAGTATTTCATGACTCAGAATATAAAAATTTTAAATTGATAAATTGGTGGTAGGAACACAATGAAGAGAATTTATCAACGTTTAAATATACGTAAGTCATTACACAATATGCTCAAATTATAAAAATGGTTTAAATCTTACCCTTCCTCGGCCTCTCGTGACCAGAAAGGATTGTGATAACTTTAAATGAAATTCTAAAAACAGAGCATAAATTTTGTACATAAATTTAATAGAAAGAAATACGAGAAAAGCGTTTCCATAACTGAGACGAGACGAAAAAAGATTTTGGAGAGAACGGAGACGAGACGAGATTTGTACAGTCGGCGACAAAAGTTATTTCCATTTGGTAAAATTTATTTGGGGAATAACGATGGTATGGCTGAAACGTACAGAAAATCACATTCTTTTAAATTTACTGAAAACTGTGCCCAAATTGGCCTTCCATTCTGAAGTTATTTACGAAACTAATTTCATGAAACGGGGAGAACTTTTGACCCTGACTGTACAAAACTCTGGAGACGGAACGAGAAAATCTTTTTCCTTGTGTCGTGGGGAGCACTAATGCAGGGTGTTAAAGGAAACGAGAAAACACAAAAGAAATTCAAAGACAGAATATTATCTCCTGCAAATGCACAATGTTTGGGATTGAGCTCCAGATCCTTCGTACTTGAGGTGATAATTATTAACATTAAGCATCATGTTCCCCTCCTTGTTCAAACTACAAATGGTTAATTCAAGATACGTTCAAGTGTAGATTAGTTCTGGCCTACATTGCAAATAAAAGAGCTAAATATTTGGTAGAGTTGCTGATGTAGAACTTGAATCTTTGTCTTCTTCGTCTTCGCCTTTTCCATGTTATTTGAGGTCGACGTTTATGTCTAACCCATTTCCTCAACTTTTATCTATCTTGTAAATCCTCTATTTTTCCATTCCTTCCTCCTCAAATCATCTTTTCCTTCTACAAAATCTTCGCTCTTCCTTCTTTCAGGTACTTCCAGCTTCTCAATTCTCTTACTCGCATAGCCCTCGTTTCTCCGTTCTACATGTCCCTGACGCCTCAGCCTGGGTTCTTGAAACTTTGTGAAACTCCTGGCTCACATCCTATATAAACTCGTTCTTAGAAACAACATTTAATGCCTTTTTAAATAAAAAATATCTGGTATGGACTTTAAATATACCAATTATTACATTTTTTATAGTGCTGTTATTTTTATATTTATCTCGACGACAGAAGAAAATCTTGTGACTGATAAAAAACTCGAATTGGATATTTCAATAAATTTACACATTTCTTGGGCAACACATTTACACCTTCCATGGCTCCGAAATGTGAGTTTTGGATGAATACCTCTCAAATCACTTCACAGATGAATGAATGGCTCTCAACGGGCCATTTTTTCTCTTTCTAAAAGCGACATTATTGAATATTAGTGTATGTTTTTAAAACCTAGTATCACATTTTACTGACATATTATACGTACGTCGGTATCTCTGAATAATTACGTTCATTCAGTCATGCATTCATCTCACCCCCCTGCTTCATACGCTAATGTTTGGATTCATACGCAGAATGAATTGTGGGCATGTAAAAAATGTCTATAGTGTTATCAACCAACGGACCAACACAAAAATGAGCTTAGAAAGTAAAATTCGAGGAGAAAATGTGACCAAAGATTAATGAGATGATGTTCCTTTCACGTTGGTAACGTTAGAGTGATCACTCATGCTTCGCTGTTAGACTCAAAACTCCTCTCCTTGTTATGTTACACAATGATCTACATTTAAAATGACACAAATAAGCTTCATCCGTAACGCTAATCACTTAAATGTTTTTGGAAACCTTCTACTGTTTGGCATTAATGTGTGTCTGTGATACGAAATTCGTAGTGGCGGAAATTTAGTAGGCTTACCGCTGAGTCTCTTATTAGTACGTGTGTTTATGTATAGGCATTTCTGGCAACTTTATTTGAAAGTAACGTGGATTGGGTTGTGGCCTTTAAATGTATTATTGTTGCTATCGTTACCATGACAACGATAGTTGCTCAGTCAACCATTATGTAGGCTAACCTCTGAAAACTATCCTATGATAATGATGATACATAAAATTTCTGTCTCTTTCTGCCATTATCATATCATTATTTCTAACTGACTCTGCTGTAGCTTTTAAATGCATTGTTGATATCGTTACCATGGAAATAAATATATTGTTGTTATTGTTACCGTCAGGTACTTGTGACGAAGTGGTTAGCGTACGCGCTTTTCGTGTGGGAGACCCGGGCTCGATTTCCTGCGGGAGCCTCGCTAATGAATTGGTCGCTAAACTCAAAATGAAATCAAATCATTTGTCATCACTATGGCAAGAGATTAGGTCAGGTATCAACGATTCTGTGAATGATATATAATTCAATATACAATTCGCTCCATGAATATTTATTTTCAAACATTATTTTGTGTAATTTAACAATCATGATGAGCGCCACCACAAATCTTAATAAAACATACAAACATTGTAAACAACCCACCTTCAAGACAAATAAATTGAAAACAAAAGTTGCCTTATATGTCCGAATGAGTATGTATCTCTAATAAATATTGTATGAATATGCCTAGAGTAGGTCTGACCAACCTTATAAAAATTCATAGTTCCTTATAGTTTCAATAATCACTCTTAGTCTGCTTATGTTTACTAGCCCGGAAGAAAGAATCAAAACTACAAAATTAATCGATAGAGACAATATAACACAGACCACCTTGGACTAGCTTTCACAATTTATCGGTCCACTTAGTTAAACGATGTGTTGGTCATCCCTGACTTACACGATACTCTTCAAATCCTTCTTCTCAAAATATACACATTCAGATCTTCGTCGGTAGGAAGACTTCAGCTGACAGTTTATGATCCATTTTGACCGTCTCTTGCAGAGAGGCTGTACGTTATCCAACACTTTCTCCCTTTGCCATGTCTTCAAGTATATTCTTTTTATGTGCTCTTTTCTATTTTAAGAGCGTTGTCATCTAATTACCGATGTAATGCATAAAATAATTATGTACGGAGTTACTCTTTGAGCGCTACTGTGAAAACAGCTCATAAGCTACTGTTTTCGGAAAATAAATAAGAAAGAAACAAAACATTCTACAAAGTTTTCAAATTTTCTGCACCATTCTTCAGCAGTTTGTTCTCTCTCTAATTCATTCGCAAAACGAAAGCAAAGCATTACATTCATTTTATGACCTAACTTTCTCGATTAATTTTGGAAACATACGAGCCTGAAGTAATGAATACATAATGAAATTGCATATTACTAATATAAATAAATAAATATATATATAAAATAACGAGGAAGAAATAATAGAAAATTTAAACTTGGAGCCCAATCGGTAAGACGAACCATAGTGTAACAATTGATGCAATAACATTTATGGAATAGAATGGAAGAATTCAGACAAAAATCTTGAACACTATTTTACCTACGAATATGTTTATCTACCATAATTCTCACACGACGTATCGAACCAAAATCCTCTCGCAACACAGGCAAATGTGTGGTCTATTTATCTTCAACATTCCCTCTCAAACTAATAAATCATAAATAACAAGAACTGAGTATGCGATGTTTTACAAAGAACATATTTCGAGACAAAATTCAAAATCAACACATAATTTCTTACTGGAAAGATAGATACATGCTTTGAATAATAAATCACATTTTCTTCTTTCATAATTTAATTGTGTGTAAGTTTCTAACTTGCTGAACGTTGAAAGCGACGGGGGCATAAAGAGATAGGATCTTGTATACGTTCCAAAGAAACGACATTTTGAGAAAACTTTTGATGTTCTTTCACCTGAGTTTATTAGTTAGTCCCCGTGGGTTAATTATATGTATTTCCCAAGGAAATACATTTTCTGGCCTAAGTTCTAATAACTCTCCACGCACTTCTAAAACGAAAAACGGAGAAGTTTTCGAGCCTTATTACAGAAGGAATGTCTTAATGCAATTTTTCATAAACAGATTACAGAAAATTGTATATTTAATATTCATTCACCTGCTGATACTTATATGTATTTTTGGAATTTTAAATTCCTAGCCAGGAGGATGAAAAGCTTGTCCTAGAAAGAATTTCATTATTTAGCAAAGGACGATTGCTTATTCAATGTACTGGTAGAAAATGAAAATTCGTGAAATGATTGGGATTGGAGTGGTCGTAAATGTTTTCATAATTACGAGTCTGGATATGTAAAAATAAATAAATAAATAAATAAATAAATAAATAACACTCGGATTTACTTTCTTGAAATTGATACCTAAGGATAACACACGAGGTGTTATTGTAGTAAGCACCAAGTACCATGATGCTCAAATCGATTCTCCTGATTACAAGCGAAAATCAGAAATTATTCTCTCATTCTGTCATAGAATAAAAATAATAAAAATAAAATAATAAAAATACATATAGTGTGTAATGACAGATTTGTGGGTGGCGTATGATTTTATGGTACAACATGTTAAATGTTATGTGCATATTTTGTTTAGTGCTCTCAACAGAAACTACTACAAGAACGTGTCTCATCAGAGAGAGATTATCTGTCGCAGACACACTATTATTTGTATGTTTTCATTATAAATTTACACCAAATTGGTTAGTAGTGAGGCTAAATAATACATCTTAAATGTTACTTGTGCTAATAAGTGTTATATATGTTACGTGTTATGTATCTATATTAATAAATTGCTTAAATAAAATATAAAAATATCTTACTAAATTCAAAGTCAAATTAGATATTGAATAAATGAGAAAATATAAATCAAAAAATAAACTTTTCTTCAAATTACAGCTTCTAGTAGACTTATAACATGAAAATTCAATATAAGTAATAAATGATGCATGTAATGGAAAGCAGAAGGAAGTTTATGTTGTAATATCTATGATTGAATCCCTACAAGAACTCAACATCTGTATCATTTGTGAGGAAATGATTAAACTATCGCTGCTTGGCAAAAAGACATGAGGCTCTGTGTATCGCAAAATCAAATGATCTTGAAAGAGTTAACCTTTGAGGACAGTCGACCCACCGTCCTCCTCGTGGAACCGCCACTGGTCTATGGTTCGATGTCTGGATCGTAGCACTATTAGAAATACACAAATAATGTTGTTATAGAACTGTCAGTCGTGGAAGGAAATAATGCATTGAACACACACACATATCCTTTGTCTGTGTTGTAAAACATAATAATAATAATAATAATAATAATAATAATAATAATAATAATAATAATAATAATAATCTTTATTCAGCTCTTCCATTACAATACAGAAATTTCTCACTACGCGGGGAGTAATATTAAAAATATAGGGATAGCTATAAGAGCAAGAATCTAGAGGTGTAAAAGAGGTCGTAACTGAAACGTGATCATCCAGATCAAATGTACATGAGTTGCTGTCGGAACGAAGGAGGAGGGGAGGAAAGAAAAGAGCAGCATAAAACGGGATATCGTTTTATGAGAGTAATATTTCCCTCAATCTGAGTCACAATTCCCTCCCCCTATTCTTCTGTTGTTTCTATGTCTCCTATATCATACCATAAAAGAACTCTTCTAAACTTGGGTAATTTCAATCTTGGATCAGAAGAGAAGCAATTTCAAACATAAATTTCCACAGTAGTTGTAAGGAAGTGTTAAAGAACAGTTTTATTGTATACCTCACTCTGTACGTATATTTGATCACATTTAGCAGTAAATACTTATATGTAAATCTATATTTATGATTTTTCAAGAAGAAAAAACCCGAAGACATTTGAGTGTACAATTGATACATCAATCTCTACTATTCGGACTATGTTTGAGGGATACAATATAACCAACTTGCTACGGGAAAGGCTTCTATTATATGTTTATTATTAGTGTCACACAAAGAGGAATCGTAAACACTAAATAAATGCGATTATTGTGTTATGCAAGTATTTGTATTTTTCTTGTAGCGTTACACAAAATGCCTTTCTTACAAATATTTACCCTCAGTAGTCACACATATTAGGCAATATGCGTTATCTAAAGACTATGGTTAATACAATGTATTCGAATGTTCGTTATTCAAGTTTTCGAACACAAATAATTGTTGATTAATTGCTACAGCAACAAACTATTGTTATTATGTCCCTTTGTGGTTAAGTGGACAAGACTGCTTTCTGTGACTGTAGTAGCTACAGGTTAAACACAAGTTTTAAATACAAATTTGTTATAGCTTACTCTATTCTGTATAATCTTCTTGAGAAATGAGAATAACAGCAAAAAGATTTACATCACACAGAGCTAAATTTCTATTAGGGACAGCATTTCATATGTTGGCTTAACATTGTGATTCAGTCGAAAATGTTCTTGAATTTAGAAATAATGACTTCTAGCGTAGAAACCGAGAATATTATTTACAGTCATTAACATTTACCGTGTAACGTGGGTTCCTGTCACCACGGCATGGCGCTTCCTCAGGTTGCGGATCGAGGAGAAGGACTCTAGATATAGAGGTTAGCTGCGAATATACTGAATAAGCAGTCGCGGACAGACGACTAGGAGTAGTCCTCCAGCTTGGGGGTTTGGGTAAGGCTAACACCCTCATCCTGTAAAAAAAGGTACTTGTTCAGAAACATTCACAAAAGCCTCGGACAAGGACTGATAACTTGGCACGACATCAGCAAAAGAAAATGGACATGAGATTTGGAACATGGAATATTAGAAGTCTTTATAGGGCAGGCGCGTTAAAATCTGTAACGAGTGAGTTAGAGAAATACAGGATGGACTTAGTAGGAGTTCAGGAAGTTAGGTGGGGAGGAAATGGATCTGCGAATTCCGGAAATTTTACGTTCTTTTACGGGGAAGGAAATAAAAATCACCAGTTAGGAACAGGGTTTTTCGTTCACAAACGAATATTACCAGCAATTAAACGGGTTGAATTTGTTACTGACAGACTTTCTTTTATTACTCTTAAGGGACGGTGGTGTGATATTATTGTTTTAAATGTACATGCTCCAACTGAAGATAAGGGTGACGATATAAAAGATAGGTTTTACGAAGAAGTGGAACGGATATTTGACCAACTCCCGCGATACCATATGAAGATTCTATTAGGGGATTTCAATGCGAAGGTAGGACGAGAGGATATTTTCAAACCGATTATAGGGAACGAAAGTTTGCATAAGGAAAGTAATGACAACGGTGTTAGACTCGTGAACTTTGCAACATCCAAAAACCTAATCGTGAAGAGTACAAAATTCCCACATCGCGACGTTCATAAATACACTTGGACATCACCAGACGGAAAAGCACATAATCAAATTGATCACGTTTTAGTAGATAGAAGAAGACAATCAAGCATAATTGACGTCCGGTCGTTTAGAGGGGCTGATTGTGACACTGATCACTACCTGGTAGCAGCGATAATACGGGAGAGATTACCGTTGAATAAATGTAATACTCAATGTCCGAAAACGGAGAGATTTAATTTAAAGAAATTAGAAGAGAGCCAGGTAAGAGAGGAATACCAGATTGAAGTTTCGAATAGATTCTCGGTTTTAGAAGACTCGGAGTGCACTAGTGTTGAGGATACTTGGATTGAAATTAGAGATAGCATTAAAAGTTCAGCAATAGAAAAATTGGGACACGCGGAAATACGTAGGAACAAACCATGGTTCGACCAAGAATGCATTAAACTAGTAGATAAGAGAAAACAGGCAAAATTACGGTGGCTACAAAATCCGAATGAAATAACTACAGAAAATTTCGCAGATATCAGGCGGGAAACTTCCAAAACTTTTAGAACAAAGAAGCGGGATTTTTTTGAAAGCTAAAAATAAGGAACTTGAAGATAATAGTAAAAATAAAAATATTCGGGACATGTATAAGGGGATCAGCGAATTTAAGAAAGGCTATCAACCTCGTGCTTATATATTAAAGAAATCTGACGGAACAGTTCTCACTCATACGGATAGCCTCTTAAATAGATGGAAAGATTTCTTTGACAATTTGCTGAATACGCAGCCAAAAACTAATGTGCGTGGAGAAAAGGAGATACACACCGCAGAACCGTATAATCCAGAACCCAATCGAATAGAAGTGGAAGCCGCTATAAAGAAATTAAAGAAACACAAATCTCCGTGTGTAGATGAAATTCCGGCTGAGTTAATTTTAGCTTGAGGCGAAAAACTCATTCTCCTTATCTGGAACAAGATACACAAACTCATTCTCCTTATCTGGAACAAGGAAGAATTGCCACAAGAGTGGAAAGAGTCAATCAATGTTCCAATCCACAAGAAAGGCGACAAAACTGACTGTAATAATTATCGAGGCATTTCTCTTCTGTCAACATCCTATAATATCCTTTCAAATATTCTGTTAGTAAGATTGACCCCATACGCAGATGAAATTATTGAAGATTATCAGTGCAGATTTAGACGAAATCGATCAACTATCGACCAAATATTTACCATTCGCCAAATGCTCGAAAAGAAGTGGGAATACAATACCCCGATACATCAACTATTTATTGATTTTAGAAAGGCGTACGACTCGGTTAGGAGAGAAACATTATACAAAGTTCTTACAAAGCTTGGAATACCGAGAAAGCTAATTAGATTAATTAAGATATGTTTAACTGAATCCCAAAGTAAAGTCCGGAAAGGAAAATTTTTGTCCACGAGCTTCCACGTCGAAAATGTCCTGAAACAAGGAGATGCGTTGTCGCCATTATTATTTAACTTTGTGCTGGAATACGCCATAACTAAAATCAAAGATAGCAACCAGGGCCTAGAGTTGATTGGCATTCACCAGGTTATGGCATATGCTGATGATGTAAATTTAATAGGGGATGATAGGAGAACAGTAGAAATAGATGCAGAGATATTATTAAACGCTTGCAGGGACATGGGTTTAGAAGTAAATGCAGAGAAAATTAAATACATGGCAGTGCGTCGGGACCGTAATACGGCAAATTGTGGAGGCGTTAAAATATTAAATAATACTTTTGATAAAGTGGATACTTTCAAATATTTAGGATCAATATTAACAGACGAAAATCATATTCACGAAGAAATTAAATGTCGACTAAAAGCAGGGAATTCGTGTTACTATTGGGTTCAAAATCTCTTGTCGTCGCGAGTTCTGTCGAGGAATTTTAAGCTTAAAATATTTAAAACGATAATCGTGCCTGTTGTTCTGTATGGTTGCGAAACATGGTCGCTTACTCTGAGGGAAGAACATAGACTGAAAGTATTTGAGAACAGGATCCTGAGAAGAATATACGGACCCAAGAGGAATGAGAATGGGGAATGGCGGAAGCTTCATAACAAGGAACTACATAGTTTATACAGTTTACCCAACATTGTTAGGGTCGTCAAGTCTAGGAGGTTTAGGTGGGCAGGTCATGTAGCTAGAATGGAAGAAAGTAGAAACGCTTTCAAAGTCTTGACTGGTAGACCCATAGGAAAACGACCATTAGGAAGACCTAGGCGCAGATGGGAGGATAATATTAAGATGGATCTCGCAGAGATAGGAATACAAAGTAGAAACTGGATCCAATTAGCTAAGGATAGAAGTCAGTGGAGAGCTTTTGTGAACGCGGCACTGAACCTCCGGGTTCCATAGGCCATAGAGTTAGTTAGTTAGTTAGTTAGTCATTAACATTTACAGTCAATGTGCTGCGTACCACCCAGCTGAATAGGAGTCACAGATCTTCATATATTGTAGTGATAGGAAATTATTTGGTCTAGAAAATGGGTAAATGCTTATCTTCGGAGCACCTGATCTGTTTCATTACTATTACTTTCTTATTTTCTTCTTTCTTAAATTACTTTAGTTCTTTTGACATGGATATTCCTGTTTTAGCATTTCAGTATTACTTGATTCAATGTCTCTCCTCCTTCATTTTTACTTCCTAGGATGGATATGTTAAATGTAAAATTATAGTTCCACACATAATGACATGAAAAATCATAAAATAAAACGTATATATTCCTCTCCCCTTTCAGTTTTCTTTTAATATTTTTGTTTCGTATTTTTGTTATATTCACTATCATTCATGTTTTACATGTGTTTATTTCTATTTTTTGTTAGTAGCCTAGTTTCATTATCTTTTCTCGCTTCTGCTAAGTAGTCTCCATACAATCTCGAGGTGTATACTCGTAATTTTTATATTACGAGGGCTATTTATTTTCAACCTCCGTTACGTCGCAAAAGGAGAACCACGCGAAAAGACGGAACGAGGAAAAGAAAAATTAGTTATTAGATATAGGTCGTCTCCCACACATACACACACAAATAGACTCTATCGTTCAATTATTGTGTAATAGCGAACATGAAAACATATCAAGTGCAATTGAAGAGTACATTAAATGTAAAACTGTGTGATATAATTGTATTTCATCAAGCAGCCGCTGAGTTTCCTCCAATTTCAAACTCAGACGGTTCAGAGAGCATAGCCTACGCGATTAAACGATCCACATGATTAATGTTTTCAGCAACGTTGTCTGCCGCCATAGATTTCTACCCTTCACTTTTCTCGTCGAATACGTCGGTAAGTCCTTTAAACTCTTCTGCAGCACTCGTGCCCACAGCAGTCCCTCATAATGTTCCCTTTTTTAAACTCTCTGCAGCACTCGTACACAGACATCACTTCTAAAATTCCGTTCTTTAAACTCTTTGCAGCAGTCATGCGCACAGCCATTACTTATAAAGTTCTCTTCTCTAAACTCTCTGCAGCACTCGTGCACTCAGCTATTACTTATAAGATTCCCTTCATTAAAGTCTCCTCAGGAGTCGTGCGTACATACATCGGTTATAAAGTTCTCTTCTTTAAACTCTGCAGCAGTCTTGCACACAGCCATATATTGTTAAGTTTCCTTCCTGTGATAATCCTTACTTACTCAACGATGAATTGTAGCTCTATAATGCCATTTCACCTGGAGAAATCAAATTCCATCATATAGTTCACAGTTTGTGGCTTCTTTTCTTTTTGTGGTTGTACTTCATATACTTTTACTGTCGCTGCTTGTCAATTATTGAATTCCAGAGTCTCTCCATCGGTATGAGAAACAAGCTAAGTTCACTGAACTACTTTGCTTACGTATGTTTAGGCCTATATGGCCTATCAAAGAAATGACTATAATGTTATATGAATGCATTCTTATGCTGCTTATATGCATTCTTGTTTCTTTTTCTTTTATGCTTATACGAGTACATTCAATTTTCCACTGGAAACGGGATTCAATCTTTTAAAAGTCCCGCTCTTCTACCGTTCAGAATGACAGCAGATGATAAATACCTGCAGCATCGGAGATGCTGAGCTGAAGATTTGTTTTTATAAGAACCATATTGAAAAGCTAGAATATAACACAAAGGTGAATTTTGTTTTTGCTACGCTGGACCCTTATCATCTTCAAGCCATAAACTTTAGTGTTTTAAAGACGTCCCTAACAGTTAAGTAGAACCTCGTTAGAGTTTGGACATCGCAATTGATTCACCGACGAAATCAGAATGTAACTTACATGCTAAAAGCTAATTCTTGTAAACACGTTAAAGTGACAGCATTAGGTAGAATTTAAGTGCCAAAGTTACACTGGGAAAATTCCAATAGAATATTTTAAACTTTGCAATTGGTGTTGTATATTGTATAACTCGCTGTAACATTCAACCGACAGTCTTCGAAATAAGATGACTACCTAGACATGTCCACTGTTAAGTCAGAACCATCAACTACAAATTGCAGACTTAAAACTGGGTAAAAATATGACATTTTAAGTCCCTTCAATACTAGTATTCCTGAATTTTCATGAAAACGTCCTTGTTACTACTTATCATAAGAGACAGTGCAATATCTAAGCAGAATGAGAGAAACTACAATAAAAGATGCCTCAGAGGTCAGCAAACGTATTCAAAATGAGATATTTCTTTCTCTAAATTTTACTCAAAGTTTGAGTCATTTTAGTAATATTAACCATGAACTCTAGAAACCAACTCACGTCCCAGTTACAAAAAATATAAAAAGAAGAGAGAATTTTCCTGGACGCATATTAAGCGACTCTTATGAAGATAATTAACCTTAACGCAAACGAAGTATCTCAAGAAAGAGCACCGCTCTAGGCGGTACTTCCTAGATTTTAAAAATATGGGCTTTTTTGTTATTTCTCCCTCTATCTCTGTTTTGTTACAAATTATACAGCGCTGAAACTTAATTACTCTTGAGAATGCAAGAAGTCTTTAGCTATCAGGAGAACCGTTGGGTAATGCTAACGGGATAAGTTCTGCCAATATTCCACTCTGTACGCTTCATCAAAGTCTTACATTATTATCCAACATCTCTTTCATTCTTTGATTCTTATTTCTGTTTACGACTTCAGGTTTGGGACGCAATGCAACTTGAAGTTCTTACATCATTCAGCAATGTTTTGCTAATACTGTATGTGACTGACATTCAAGAGGGCGCATGCTTAATTAGAAAGTTAATGACTCAAGTAATGACACAAGCACTCGCGAAAGAGTAAACTTGTTCTTCCTTAAATAAGACTATTAAGAAGAAGATGTTCCCATGCCATCTTCCTCTCCTTTCCCAAGAAGGAAAGAAAGAAGAAAATACTTCAAACACGCAAATCTTTGACATTTAGCTCAGAGAGTTGGATGATGTGAGTTCGGAGTTATTGAATACCCATTACTCCCTGCTATGAACTTTCCGAAAGTCGAGCCCTGGTTCAATCGTTCTCTTCCACCCTGTTTCACATTCTCAGTTTCTTAAAATCGATTGACGTAATATTTTATTACTGTAGGTAATGATATTAATGCAGTCACTCTGAAAATAGAGAAAGTCTTAATATCAACAAAAATCTAAATATCCCTAATGGTACTTTATGAAACTTAATTCTGTATTAAAAGCGACAAATTCTATGCATAGAAAATATAAAATCACTTTATCTCATGATGTTCAAATTACTGTTTCTTCATGGTGTTATAGAGATTTAAATTGCAATTAAAAGAAGAAAAAATCTACTATTTGGTATTATAGTAAACTTGAAATTTACTTATCAACTTTCCTGATACATTTTGGAAATATCTTAATTCGGCTAATTGCAAGTCATCAGATATAATCGAGGATAATTTAATAAAACTAATAGTAGTTATTAGCAGAATCTTTCGAAATGTTTCACATCAGTTTTCCAGGTGTTTCCTGATAAAGTTATTGAAGCTCTTCTAATATCTTACAATTTCTATGTTATGAAAACAACCATCATTAGGTCCCAACAGGTATTACAAGCTAAAAGACACAAAAGTTGAATGACCGAGTGGCACTGATGGTTATCAAGGGAAAAGCTCATATTGTTGCTCCTGTATTGTAATCCCTGCTCAATTGAAATCTTAATTCAGCATTTATCCTTACATTTGGAAGACTGTTACCATCACTTCGATTCCTAAAACTAAGGGTAATTCTGTTAATGATTTCAGAGCAATATCTGCTATTAATGCCAGTGCAAAGGTCTTCAAAAAATTATAAATATATGCATAATCAGTCATATGTGAAAATTCATATTACCCAACAGGTTTAATGCATGACAAATTGACAGTAACAAATCTGTCAAGTCTAATGCACAATATGCTGTCTGTAGTTTGTAATAGTGGTCAAACAGATTAAGTTGATCTCGGTTTTGTTGATCTTTTGATAAGTTGCTTAAAACTTACTGCTGAAAACATTAGTTACGTATGATCTACGTACTTGACTGTGTAATTGATTGGTTTTCCTTATAGGCCCTATTTCATTGACAGGAAAGTCGTTTTAAAATATAAAAGCAGTTTTCTTCTGCTCTTGATATTACTTTTGGAGTGCCTCTGGGCTCCAATTTGAATCCTTTGTTATTTCTATTGTACACAAATAATATACCGGAGGGAATAACTAACAAATACTTGTTGTATGGTGACGATATAAAGATTTTTTACTCTATTCAAGATTTTTCTAATCATGATAATCAAACCTTGGTGAATAATATCAATACAATTGTACATTTGTTTGGAACGAACTTTTATTTTTAAATTTTGGAAGATCACAAGGAATATTTTTTCCTAGGAAAACTAATTCTTCTTTATTCAACTACAAAGTAGGTACTAAAGAAATGAAATTTCTTAATAATGTAAATGATCTTAGAATTATTTACAATTATAAATTAATTAAAAAACACACATAATATCAGCTAAACAAAAACAAATTTACCGTGAATGAAATGGTATGTAGAAATGTTAAAAATATGAACACCTGCAAAGCTTTGTATATATGTAATGAGCGATCACAATTAGAGTACGCCACTATCATTTGGAATGTGGCGTACTCCCGAACTTCACGATAGAAGCGTGAAAGCTAACCACTCACTCATGTTTGTTGTGCAGTTCTGCTTAACTTACATGTATTCTCTCTCCCTATGGCCACAAAAGCTCTCCATTGACTTCTCTCCTTACCCAATTCAATCCAGTTTCAACTCTATATTTTTGGTAGATCCATTTTCATATTGTCCTCCCATCTGGGCCTAGGTTTTCCTAATGGACGTTACCCGATTGAATTTCCAGTTAAAACTTTGAAAGCGTTCCTGCTTTCTTCCATTCTGGCTACATGACCTGCCCACCTGAGCCTCGTAGACTTGATGACTCAACGATGTTTGGTAAACCGTATAAATTATGTAGTTCCGTCATTCCCCATTCCCGCTCCTCTTGGGTCCAAATATTCGTCTCAGAATTTTATTCTCAGATAATTTCAGTATGCGTTCTTCCCTCAGCCTGAGCGACCATGTTTCACAACCATAAAGCATAACAGACATGATTATCATTTTATATATTTTAAGCTTTAAATTGCTTGACGGAATTCGCGACGAAAATTTTTTGAACTGAATAATAAGAATTTCCTGATTTCAGTCGAAATTTAATTTCTTTGTGGGTATGATTTTGGTCTGGTAATACTTATCCAAGTTATTTGAAAGTATCCACTGTGTCGAAAGTATTAATTGATATTTTAAAGCATTCATAATTTGCCGTATTACGATCCTTGTGAACTTCCTTGTATTGAGATATCTCTGCATTTACTCATGTCCCTGCAAGCGTTTAATAAGACCTCTGCATTTCTTTCGATTGTTCTCCTATCAGATTTACCTGGTGAACACCATTCAACTCTAGGCCCTGGTTCCTATCTTTGATGTTTCTTATAGCGTACTCCGGAATAAAGCTGAATAATAACGGCGATAACGCATATCCTTGTTTCACGCCAATTTCGACGTGGAAGCTCGCATTTTTCTACTCGGACTTTACTCTGGGATTCATTTAAACACTTAATAAATAACTATTCTATCAGGCCTTGTTTCCATTTTGTACTAATACAGCAATTACACTGAGCAAGGCTATGTGATAATAAGTAAAAAAAAAAAAAAAAAAAAAAAACAGTATCACGTAACAGTTTCAACACAATAACTGTGTCTTCATCAGACTTCCACTCCTTCTGGCTGCTTGAGAGTTGGTCATCACTTATATAGTCTCCGGAGATAAACTTTGTTATTGTGTATTAGTACTTAATAAATCTATCTTTTTCGGTATTCCAAATTCTGTAATAATGTTGCACAATGTTTCCCTCCTAACCGAGTTGTAAGCCTTTCTAAAATCAATAAACAGTTGATGTACTGGGTAATATATTCCCATTTCTTTTCGAGTATTTGTCGAATGGTAAATACATGGTGGATTTTGACTAAATCCACACTGACAATCTCCAATAATTTCATCTGCGTATGAGGTCAATCTTATTAATGTTAAGAGAAATACCTTTATAATTATCACAATCAATTTTGTCGTCTTTCTTGTGAATTGGAACAGTGATTGATTCTTCCGCACTTTTTAAATGTATTCCATAGTTTTTTTTTCTGTTTTTGTAAAGAAAAAAAGTTTCGTAACGATGTGTTGAATTTTCTTGTTAAAAATTAAGAAACCTTCAGGACTGGGTAAACCGTGATGGTGGTTATATATTCTGTAGCCTAGGAAACCATACGCTCAAATGAACCGTCTATTAAATATATGATCCATGAACAGAAAATTCGATACTTTCCCGATTCTGAAGAAGCTTAAGGAACAGTCAATGCATTACAGAATTTGGAGCTTTACCGATTTTGCAGATCCGAAGCACCTGATAGATGGTAACAGATTATTACGTATGTGATCAATCAGTGAACAATTTGTTCGAAATATTCATACAATGTATATGAAAGTTAAAACTTAACTGAAAAATTTCAAGAATGTACAGAACCACCCGAAACGAAGCTCTTGATGTGCATATTTCTCTCATTTTTTTCTTTATTTTGCTTCAAAAAGAGGGTGTGTGATATTTTGAAGTAAAATACTACATACAGTTTTGCTAGTTACTTGAGTATCATTTTTTAAAGTACTTATTGTATATAAGTGGTTAAAATATTATTACATATGTTAGTTAATCCTTTGGAATTCATAAGTAAATATGTTAAGATTTTTTAAAAACTCATTTTGAAATTCATGGTTTATTTTCGAGGTTTCATATTATTATCTGCATCAACCACTAGTTAAATGAGTTATTTCTTGTAGAAAAGCGAAACAAAGTCTTCTTTATCAGTTTAAAGCAAAATTTTCAAAAAAGCCAAAAATTTCCCAAGCAAAAAAGCGAAGCAGAAAAAAAATGAGTCTTTTTTTCAAAAAAAGCCGTTTTTTTCCGAGCCCTTGCATCTCTACTTTACAGACACAAGTGAAAGACGTATTGATAAAAATCGGCAAGGGGTACCATAAAGAAAAGATTATTTTCGATTATTTTCTTTCAATATCTCGCACTGTTTGCAAGGTTGAGCCTACTTATGGTTGGAGTTTCTAATTCACGTATGACCAGTGTTTTCTTTCTTCTTGCATGCATTATTTAATAAGTAAATACGTACATTACATAGAGAATTAATTATAATGCCTGTGTTAAATGGTGTTCATTGGACAAAACACTCCAAACAATAAAGATTCTTCTCTGTCTGAGGAAATTTTTATCCCTCGTTTTTCATTATCATATGACCATAAAAAAAACGCCTGAGAGACATACAAACACGTTGTGTTGGAATGTGTAACACATAGGATGCTTTATTTTTTAAAAAAATCAACACTTCCAGTGTACCTCCAAAAATGTAGAGGGTAATAAATAAATAACGGCTACGATTTTGAAATATTTAATTAGAACTGGATAATCAACACAAAATTTGGAATCGACCATGCGAAAACGACACATTTCTAGCACTTGTAGTTTTCGAGATCTCATTGTCGAAAGGATTGAAAACAAACATATAAACTTTTCTTTGAAAACAAACATATAAACCTAGCATTTTAATACATAGAGACATAATAAAAGAACTGCACTGAACTTTTTCCCTCCCATTTCGTAAACTAAATCATGTTATACTGCAGTTATCAATGAACAGTTTCTTGTGAAATACGAAGAAAATTATAATGCCTTTACTCAATATTTCACCGGAAAGAAACTCATCCACAAAAGCAAATTATCGTTTGTAGATCTTCTCATAAAAAGAGTGAAGCTGTATATCAGTATTAGGGTTGTTAATAAAGTCGCAAAGTCGTATTTGACACCCCCTCCAAACTAAAAAGTAAAAGAAAAAAGACATTTAAAAAAGTCCCAGCCCAGACTGAACTACTCGTTCTGAATATTTTCCTGGAAATAATTTATACATTATAGCATTAGTAATTATATATATATATATGAAATGTTAAGAAGTCGCCTGGATTCCTTTTGAGAAAATCATCTGAAAAGAAACTCACTCCAAAGAGTACTAAAGTACCCCTTGCTGATTGTTTTCAGGAAAATGACTTATACCACCGTCTAAAGTTGTAATGAAATTTTGACACAAAAAATTCGATACAAAATAGTTCAGAGTGCTCTTTACGACAAAATCGTATTTCTTTTACTCTGTACTAATCTGCCCTTATATTTGAAGTAGGATTACCTAGTGGAGAGTTTTACGGAAAAGTTAAGTTTAAAACTTAAATGGATGGATTAAAGGTATGCTATCTACGTGAGTTAACACACATATCGAACAAACGAACGAATGGACATACAGCAATATAGAAAAATAACTTTTTCCTAAATGTACTGTAAATACCATTAAACTTGTAAATCCGTTGAAATATAGAATTCGATTTAAATCTCGAGTTCTCTCACAATGTTTTCTCAAATGTATTTGTTCATGATTTTCAGTATTTAGCAAGAGATAGTATAATTTCTTGATTGTTTTAATACCTATCCTTCTTCTGTGTATAGATATAATCCAGGAAGTATAAAAATATTATTTATTACTTTCGATATCATCAAGAGGTAAACAAGTGGAAGCAAATGATGAACGTTGCAGTTTTTAAAGAAACCTGTTTTTGAATGTTTGAGATTAGCTCATGCAATATTCTGTTACGGTCCATGGGATAGAAAAGCAACATCTTTATTGTTTTTGTAAAAAAAATCTTTATCTGAATACTTACTTTATTTAGTGACAAAGTTTTTCTTTCTTGGATTTAAAACACATTCATGAAAATAGTACGGGTCTTATATATACATAAATATATGACTTCATTACCACGTTTCATTGCTTATAGGTATCATAAAAAGATATTAATACGGTGAATTACATCAATAATAAGCTGTTTATAACAGGATTGTGAAAGTGCTCAGACTTCTTATAATTCTATGGTGGATCCTCATAACTTCGTTATGACATGAAGATGAAATGAACCAATACAAGATAGAAATCTTCGCATTATGAATAAATAATATATGTCCATATTTGGAAATAAAAATGTTTTATTCTGTATATTAGATGTATAGACGTCCAAATTGCTAAGTACATAATTTATGAAATGTTGGTAGAATGAGCATCGGCTCATTATACCTATAAGTAGGCCTATTTATTCTTATAATGATGAGAAGCAACCCTACCATCTTCTGTTTTTGGCGATGTCTGTTGGGCAGGAAGAGACCAGTGCTAAAACACAGCTGAGAGTAATAAGGCGTGAAATATGAAATGAAGGGGACTCTTAGAACAAGTTAAATGCCATCATTTAAACCCTGATTTAGTGGCCCATGTCACATTCCTCCCTTTCTTTCTTCTTTTTATCATCCAAATCGTCTTTTATTTGTGTTCTTCTTCTCTGATGCCAATAAAGATTTCGAGTTTCTGTTCAACTTCACCAGTGTTCTATTTTGCTTTCATCAGAAAATGAATGTAGATCCCTAAAGAGCTTAAGATTTTTTTCTTTTCTTTTCTTTTCTTTCTTTCTTTTTTCAATGGCTATATTCTTTTGAATTGGCTATATCCATTAAATGCAACCTACATTTTTTCTATTCTATTCTTTTCTTAGAACGATAATGAGATAAATAAAAGTTATAGGTCATCGCAGTACACTTTTTTGCTCTGCTTTCTTAAGATAAATCATGCTATGATATAGCTAATACTGAAACCTTTTATTTGTGAATTACAAACAAAATTAAAAGGGATTTTCGAAAAATCATACTTACGTTGATATACAAATGTTTATGTCCTACTTCTATGTCAAATAATCCTCAGGAAAATTTTATTTGAAAATTTCGTTTTCTGATTTTATTGATCTAAGCTATTAACAATTTACACTTTACTCGTTGTAAGAAGGGAAACATTCAAGCCATTACTTATATCTACATCATCACTTTTAAAAGTAATTTTCCTTTTTATATAGGAAAGAAAGACAATTTACAAATATCATCTTAAAAAAAAAGAATAGAAAGAAAGATTACTATCTTAAAAGAAAGAATTTATAATCCCAAAAAAGGTAAATATGTAATAGTTTTTGCCTTACATCAGAATTCAAAGAATGCCTTCGAAGTAAGCTCAACGTCGAGTAAAGAAGGGAGCCACAGTCAGCTTTGCTGCCACTGTTTCAACGTTTATAATAACAATTTTAGTTTGTACAGGGTGTTTTGATGGAACGTTACATTACCAGTTATTCTCTTCTACCAACATTATTTTCCATACGAAAAAATGTAGCTGGTTCTACAGCAACTAAATATCAATTTGAGTTAGTAATTGTCCTGCAGAGAGGAAGATCATAACTTAATTATGCTTTACTAATGTTTTACTTGTCTGTTTCTGAGTGTAAAAGTTTCTCAATCTACAATCAATGAAAATTTGTGGTCATATTTTCCTACTTTTTACTATTTCTGGTTGGTTTGGTGTTTAGCTCCTCTTTCAGTACCGAGGTTATAGGACACGTTGTGCTACAGCCTAAAGTGGAATCCGAACTACGTTGAATCAGCAGGAATTGATCCCGGGTCTTCCGCACCGAAGGCGAGGAAGATGATAATACAGATACGAGGGAGCTCTGCGTACTGCATTTATATATTTTGGGGCTTCCTTATGTTTAAATTCTTATTTTTTCTTCTCTCGTGATGTCCTGAGATTTCATCCTTGGTCTCTATATAAGGCCTACCAGTTTTCCTTTCACCTAGACCGATCTTTGTAAATGCCAGCAGGGTTAGAGGGGTTGCTAAGGGAACGACCGTAGGGAGCTGCCGGTAACAATAACCTGGAACCATTCTAGCCGCACCTTTCCTTGCTATAAAGGAAATGGCTCACGAACATACTCATAAAAAAGGGGAGCAGTTGTTATATATATATATATATATATATATATATATATATATATATATATATAGAGAGAGAGAGAGAGAGAGCATGGTTGGAGGAAAAGGGGAGTGTTATTCACTCAATGGTGATATTGATCGGTTATGAGTCATCACAGAGAGCGGGGCAATAATTTCTTTACTTAAAATCGTTAAAATATCCCACTCTAAAAGAAACCAAAGCGGTCTTTGTCCAAATGTCTTAATCAAACGTTAATTTATCCTCTACTTCACATATATAAAGTAACGCAGATAAATTCATGTAATAGAAAATATAATTAGTGAAAATTATTTCTGAAATGGAGACTACACTAACGGTCAAACTTCTTCAAATATGAAAATGTAGTGTGCCCTCTCCCTATACCCCAAAATTTTTGATAGTTCATAATAAACTCATGATACATCCATCATAGTCTGGGTTCTGGCTTCGCCCCTATTATTTAGTACCTTCTATTAAATAGATTTGCCACTGGAAGGGCTGTCCACTTCGCCAAATTTTGAGTACAAATACATTTTCACCAAATCTATTTGTGTAAGAAGATCTAATGAAAAATAACTAGATTTAATCATTGTTTTCTTTCAATTTTGGGCTCGACGGAAGATTGGTAGAAGGGTCCAAAATTTAAGCACTTTCTGGCAGTTTCTAAACGCCTTGTTTGTATGCAACCGACAACAAATATTTGTTACAATGGTTTACATAACATGACAGGATAAAGACGTTGCACTTCGCTACTTATTTAATTCACTCATTTTTTAGTATGAAAACATTTCATAAATCTTATCTACCCGGGCGAAAAAAAAAAACATGACATTTCGTCTAGTTTTAAAATAAATACCACTCAGATTTTCATATCAGACTCACAGCTAACAGTAAGGAGTAGCCGAGTAAAATCAGTCACCTTGAGATGACCTTCGTCCTCCATTGAATCTCCAGTTGTTCGTTGAAATGAACGAATGCTTTAAAAAAAAGGTAATCAGTGTTGAATGTGAAGTTAACTAAAATCAGCACCTACAAATTATCTCGTTTCCTTGCCTCGTCTCAGACCTGCTTCATATCTGGAACGCGAAATCCAAACAGGTGTTTTCAATGTTATTCAACAATGGGACTATATGACGATAAAACATAAATGCAACTCATTCAGGGCAGAATGAATTGCATATTTGGAGCGACATTTCTGAGAAGAGGATCAATTGATCTTTTTACCCTTGCACGTATGTAACGCACAAACTAATTTCACTTACTTCATTCTGGAAAGAACTTTCTGTTTCTTCCTTTCGTTCAACTCTTTGGAGGGTTCTGAAAACATAATGGAGCGGATCGCTTGAAAAGTGGCGTTACTAGACAGAAATTGATATTCTTTAAGGAACGCAAAATGAGCTGACCAGATATTTGGAGAGCTCATTATTGCAGAAAGTGATTAAATATAATCATTCACGCTTGACTGAATAGTTAAGGAATCATCAAAACTTCTTTAATAGATCATGCAAGATTATGCGTTTTACGCTTCACATGTGTCATATATTCTAATTTAGCTTTCCTTTAGTTGCCAGAGCACTTCCCGCTTTGTCTAGTGGCTACTGCTTAAATATTTCTCCCACGTGGTCTCGGGTTCGACTGTTGGTGGAAGAATACATAAAACATAATTTTACAATAACTTACTTTCATTCACCACCCGTCTTATTTAGTCAAAATGGTATAACTAAAGGGCGTTGAACCAAAAAGAAAGTGATAATAAATAAAGATTACGGTACGGCTTAATTTAATAATAATAATGCGTATTACCTTGATAATAATAATAATAATAATAATGTTTCTTAATTACTTACCTACAGAAGAGGAAAGTCTCCTTATCAGAATATGGATTCCACTCACATCAAATGAAAGGTGAGAACACTCGTATTACAAGAAACACTGTCAACACTTGAAAACACTAATAGGTGATTTAAAACTTTCTTCTTAAGATTGACAGCTAAATTAAATATTAATAGACGTATGTCGTACGAGATAACACATCCCACTTCAAAGCACACAAAACATGAGTTTCCAGAGAGTACATAGTAAATGAAGACAGCTGTCACGTGTGTTTGTCTTCACCATATGAATCCGCGTTTTTTTTTTTCTTTAATGCCACTCTCTGCGTAATCAGTTCACTGCGTATGCATCCCTTCAATCACACAGATTTCGCACGGTAAAACAATATCAGAATTATCATAAATGCACATCACTTCACTTCAGTACTGAAAAACACTTCGTTGCTTTCACACATTTTGACTTTTTTTTTCTCTCCGGGATTTTAGAACAAACTTAAGTGGATGGAGAATGTTTCAAATTTTCTTACAAGTAAACCTTACGTTTGGGTGAATCGAGTTGCTGACGGAGACACATATGAGAAAGTAGTACTAAATGTGGTCAGTATTTCAGTGAAGTTATAGGTGCGAAGCTCCAGGGGTTTAGGAGATATAGCTACCAGGACATTACATGGAAGTACAGAATAGTCTTCATACAGTTGGAGGTAAAAGCTCTATAAAACCTCTTGTAACGACAAAAGATGAATAACAAATATATGGGTACATATTAGGACTAGGGGGAAGTCATATAGTAAGGGTATACCTGGCGGCGGCCATCTTGAAATCCGCCATTTTGAATTAAGGTTAAGTTTTTAAAATAGGAATAGGGTCATGTGATACATGATTTAAGACTCGAATTTAATCAGAAGAACAATGGTGACGTTAATTTTGGTTTTGCGCAATTGATAAAAAGTTACAGGGAAATTAAATATTGTTGCAGCATATGTATTAGTCCTTTACCCCGCCTTGTAAATTTTGTGTTAATGATACTAATTAAATAAAAAGCAGGTGGATAAATATTAGGTCTATGGTAAGAGTTGCCTTGATGGCGGCCATGTTCAAATCCGCCATTTTGAATCAGACAAAAGTTTTAAACAAAACGCATAATAGTGACATCTTATTAATAGCAAATTTGCCATAAATCCAACGGTATAACCATTTTTGCTTTATCATTATTCAGCACAAAATTAAATGGGAATAGAGTAATGCAATAGAAGACTTCGGGCTAGAAGTTAATCAAAAAATAGAATGTTGGCGTTACAATGTTAGTTGTTTGATGCTGTACTTGCACGTCATTTCGTTGTTTTTCTTGTATCCTGTTCACATCTATTTCTCGTTCGCTATTTAAAACTTTGTCTGATTCAAAATGGCGGATTTGAACATGGCCGCCATCAAGGCAACTCTTACCATAGACCTAATATTTATCCACCTGCTTTTTATTTGATTATTATCATTAACAAAAAATTTACAAGGTGGGGTAAAGGACTAATACATATGCTGCAACAATATTTGATTTCCCTATAACTTTTTACCAATTGCCCATAAATCAAAATTAACGTCACCATTGTTCTTCTGATTAAATTTGCGCCTTAAATCATGTATCACATGACCCTATTCCTATTTTACAAACTTAACCTTAATTCAAAATGGCGGATTTCAAGATGGCCGCCGTCAGATATATCCTTACTATATGACTTCTCTCTAATCCTAATATGTATCCATATATTTGCTATTCACCTTTTGTCGCTACAAGAGGTCTTATAGAGCTTTTACCTCCAACTGTATGAAGACTATTCTGTACTTCCATGTGATGTTCTGGTAGCTGTATCTCCTAAACCCCTCGAGCTTCGCATCTATAACTTCACTGAAATACTGACCACATTTAGTACTACTTTCTCATATGTGTCTCCGTCAGCAACTCGATTCACCCAAACGTAAGGTTTACTTGTTAGTAACGTCGACACATGAACTCAACACAATATACTATTTTCGTTCCGGCAGCGGTGATCCCAGCGCCACTTCAACCTTTTGCGGCCGAAGCCCGCTCCCGACTGATCGTCTGCTGGTCTCTGAATCATCTTTAAAATCAACGGGAAGCTCTTCGGTAAACGCGCATGGAGCCACCTGTCGGAAGGACTAATCAAGGTGCATTGACTTTCACGGAGAGACGAAGGTTGGAGAAAAGATAATGAGAAGAACACGATACATCGTTATGTATAGCAATTTTGTTGTGAATCCGTTCCTCTACAGAACTGACAAAATATTCGCCCTTTTTTATTTTCGTCGTATGACAATGTTAATCGTATTCTAATGACTTCAATTTATCATTATCTTCAATAAGTTCCCTGTCACTTAAATAAATTGTATCCCATTTGTTTCATATGATTACACATCAATTTTTATGTCAATTTTTGCCTTACGTTCTGGTACTGTATATACTTTAATGGAGGTGGCAAACAAATGTTAACTTCATGTTTTTAACTGGAAATTCCAAATTCGAATCCTGTAGACAGAACTCATGACAACAACTCCATGCTCTAAAATCCATGAAGACTGAACATCGTTAAAACCAAAGCTTCTTATTCGATTTTATCCTCTGTTAATCTAATCCAATCAGGGTCCTTATTATCAACCTCTCTAAACTATTTTCTCAATTATTTCTATTGACATCCCAAAGACCTCTCCCTCAAGACTTCAACTAAAACTATGCTAGCATATGTTTTGCATGGGAAAGAGTATTTTCAACTATAAGAGACACCTCAACCTTGCTATTATTATTCCTGGTACTTATCTATTTATTTCTTCAGGAAGCTCTAGGTACTGGTATAACTTTACAGTGGGAATATCAATCAGTGAAATTTGAGAAGGAAATGATGAAAGTCGGTGAGAAACTATTTTATAGGCACTATTCCTACATTCATCTGATGAGTCTGGGTAAAGAACCGTGCCAAGATTTCAATCTAGATGTATGGTCGCAGGAGTTGAACCCGGGACACCTCTCTTTAAAAGCTAGAACTCTAATCTTTCACCTACGTTCCCTCGTTACAACATACACCATGTGGCTTAAATGGTTCAATTTCAGTTTAGCATTCCTTTCCAGCAGTGAGGCTATATGAAAAGTGAGCCTGCAGTTTAAAGTGGAATTCGAACCACTTGAGCTCCCACTTGACATCGAACCCTTGGCTCTCGGGTCAAAAGCCAAGAGGGAGCTTAAGGGGACAGGCTTCTAAAACTAACCATTTTTCTTTCGCCCGTTTTTCGTAAGTGAAAAGAGATAATAAAATGTAACTTACCACAATAATAGATAATATTATTCAACAGCCGAAAATACAAATCGGAAGAACTTTTCAGTGTTGTCGTCCATAGAAATTACCCTGTGACGAAAATATGAATTACCTAAAAATCTAGGTTAAGGCAGTGACTAACGGATAACAGAGACTTTAAATGCGGCTTTTTATAGATAACTCATATCTCGTACATGTAAGCTATTATTTAAATTATGTATCCTACAGTAGATAGCTAGAGTGGTTATCTCAATCGAGTTCGTTATTGATGGCAATCTCTAAACCCCTCAACGAGTAACGTAAGTAAGGGTGGCTGTTCCTCACATGGATTTTTTTAATTCCTTCTGCTGTCTTTACCAGAGTTTACATAATTCATTGAATTTTTATCATTTTATAATTTAAGTAGATTTCATAGATCTCACAACAGAATGAGTACGGCAAGTTGCGTAATTAATGTTAACAAAGTAACAAAATCTATCTATGATTATAATCTGTTCATGTGAGATATTGTCTAACTAAACTCAAATAAAAGTTCTGAAGCTTCGACATTATAACATAATAAATAAGTAGTAAAAGAAATTAGTACGAAAATTAATTTAACATTTGTTGTGTGAGAAATTAGCGTGAAAAAGAATTTAGAACCTGCAATACGTATCTTCAGGAACGTGTTCGTAATGTCCTAATATTCTTTGGAAGAAATGGAAGACATCTATTTATTAAGAATAATACTTTTTCTTACCTGAAAGCAAGGGCATCATTTAAGGAGAGCAGAAGGTGATTGCGCCCTTAGTTTGAGAAACAACCTTTTCTCTCTTTTTTTTAAAAAAAAGTATATGAATACAGGTTGTTTCAAAACATTACCGACAACGTTTGGTAATTGATTCCTGACACCAAGATAAGACAAAAAGTGTAGATCAACCTGGGTGCACACATGCTTCCTTTCGGAGTTACAGGCTGACGAAAACAAAAAAACAAAAAATGAATTTTAAGGTCCACAGCTCAAAACTATGGGATCTACAGCAGTCGGGTCAAGACTTCACTTAGGAACTAATATGTGTAATATCCAAAAATCATTGTTTCGGAATCCTAAGGTACTCACGCAACAATTTTTATTGAGGGAGTTTGGCTACGGGAATACAATTTGATGTACTCACCAACTATCTATATAAAATTTGTTACGGAAGTACCACAGGATTCCTAAATATGGATATTTGGATAGGGCACACACTAATTCCTAAGTGAAGTCTTGACCTGTCTGTGGTAGGTCCCATAGTAATGGAGCTATGAACTTTTAATTGTTTTTCATGTTTTCGGCAGCCTATAACTCCGAAAGAAAGCATTTGTGCACCCAGGTTCGTCTATACTTGTTGTCTTATCTTGAGGTCAGGAATCTCCTCCCAAACGTTGTCGGTGTTGTTTTGAAACATCCTGTATACTAATAAAATTCGCGAAACTCTTTCGTCGGTGGGTAATATTGCCCACGGCCCTTGAAAAATCTGAAATGACACTATAGTGCCAAAATAAATCACTAAGGTAAAAGATAGTGAAATTGAGGTCAAAAGACATGATGAAAAAATATGTTATGAGATAACATTTCAATCTTCTCTAAATGTGTTCCTTTTTTATAGGAATTGTTCAGAAAACATTAAAAGATTTATGGTAAAATGAGGTACTCTGATTCTGCTCTTTGTTTTCCGCTTCTTCATGCATTCTGTAAATGTTGTTATATCTAACTTTATTCAAAACGTGAAAGTTTTATTATTATTATTATTATTATTATTATTATTATTATTATTATTATTATTATTATTATTATTATTATTATTATTGCTAAATGTAGTATTATGTTTAAGCTGTTCAATTCCATATTACTTTGAAGGTTTGGAGCTTAATTTTACGTTGCATTTTTAACTAGCTTATACGTCTTTATGAAAATCAAATATTTGAAATGAAATCCCTTTTGACCACCTAGGCAATCCAGTTCTTCCGATTTTGATTTATGCAGTAAGTAATTGACTTCTGAGCTACAGAGTAGCATTTGTGCTTTCAAAAGTAATGCCCTACAAACCGAGGGGCTTCTTTCCACTTCACTGGAGAATACACAAAATATGTGACCCTACAGGGTTTTAAAGGAATCAAGTTAATTTTGGTAATTTTGAAAACTTTCTATCAGACTTCTATCTGAAATCCTTTCAAATCTTAAAAGATTCATATCCAGATATTGTCAACAACTCGTTACTTTTCAATCTACTTAAGTTCGCCGTACAAACTTTATATATACATTTATCACAATATTGGTAATTGAATTTGATTCCCTTGTATTCTGAATGCTTCATATTTCAACGCACTTTGACAGTATTTGTATTTGTTTAGCAGAAGAGAACAAGTTTGAAATACAGTTCATGTTTGATGGACATTGCAGACGGAACGTGATTGCACTCCGTTCCCTTCCTTTAGACACATCCTCGGCAGTTGTTATACTTCTTTGGTTAGTCTTCAATTAGCTCAAAAATTAAAAGTACACGGCTACAAGATAGCACGTTAAGTATAATTGATTACTTGAGTTTTAGTGTAGCCTTCAATGCCTTTCCATTAGATACAGTTAGGATCTTTGTTATGTCCTATTTCTTTTATTTACGAGCTATAAAAAAACTAATATTACTTGAATTATATATATATATATATATATATATATATATATATATATATATATATATATATATATATATATATATATATATATATATAACACATTTTATTGCTCAGAATTATAAAGAAGTGTGCGTTCATTGACATCTGAGAAAGAGTAAAACCTATATAAGAATGACAATGCATTCATAATTATTTTATGCTTGATTTTAAATTTACTTCTCTCTTTGAGATATACATTATCATTTTGCATTTTTATTTTGCTTTCAATGTCATGCTAGAAACTCGTTTCAGAGAGCAATTTATGTTGAATTTGTAAAATCACCCAGATCAAGTAACCGCGAAATTGCTATAAAACTATTTAAAAATTAATCGACTCCAACGAAAGCTATAAAAATTGGAAAATCATAAAAGCGCTAAAAGCAGAAAATAAGAAAGTACTTAAAAGCAGAAAATAATTCATTGCTATTATCTATATAAAAAATGAAGTCTCTGTGAAACCAAACAAATTAATATTAAATATAAAATTAATGTGAATTATAATTTTACGAGATATTAGTTTGTTTGGTTTTACACTAAATTCAAAATATGTTATAGATAATGGCAATGAATTGTTTTCAGCTTTGGAGGCCTTATTGTTATTGTTATAATTGTTTTCTGTTTTTCAGTACTTTTTTTATTTTCTACTATTAAGCGCTTTTATTATTTACATTTTTAACACATTATATTGTATTTTTAGCATCTTTGTTATTTCCTTCTTTTTAGCTCTTTTATTATTTTTCAAGTTTTAGCACTTCTATTATTTTCTACTATCTTGCACTTTTATAATTTTCTACTTTTTAGCTCTTTTGTTTCTATTATTTTCTACTTTCTTGCACTTTTATAATTTTCTACTTTTTAGCGCTTCTGTTGAATATTGTTATTTTTTAACTTATATTTTGTTCTTTTCATTGCGTTTCTGAAGTCGGTAATTTTTCTTTTAAATTTACTTATTTTTTTTTCATATTTTCCTTACCTCTAGTAGTTAGATATCTAAAGTAAATGCAAGACATTAACTTCCCGTAAACAAATGAATCGGCCTACGAAACATGCATACCCAAATGTATACATAAATCGGTCAACACGTTACATGATTATATGTGAACGTACGAGTAACACTATCATATGTTGGGAACTTTCATGGTCTAACTACCAAAACTGACGAAACCTTCCAGAAAAGATATTTTATGAAACTGAAAAAGAATAATCAGAATAGGTATAGGTATGTTGATGTTATGCGTGAACAAGTACAAAATAAAGTCAATTAATTACGATATTAACACTGTCAGCTGTTGAAGAATTACATAATCTAGCTTCGAAGACTATTATTAGATTATAATAACATTTATATGAAATCATCCGGAAATCATATTCTTTTAAACAAACAAATAAAAGGATTATGAAGATCGGTTAATCAATGCCAAGGTATGTGTGATCATACACAAAACCACAGCATGAATACTGTGAGCCACTGAAAAGTTTTAAAGTCTAGCTCCGAAGACTAGTGTTATTGCTAATAAAACTTCAAATGACCAGAGCATGATATATATATATATATATATATATATATATATATATATATATATATATATATATATATATATATATATACTGTATATATTAGGAGCATATATATATGTGTTACAGTTTCGGCTATGTACCATAGCCTCTTAGACACAATATGAAAGAAAGCAAAAGCTGGGTGGCTGCAATCTTTTGTACCTGTAAACAGTACTGTGTGGAAATTAGCATTTGGAGTGTTTATGTTTTAGGAAATATGACTGCATTTTCAACTGTATTAGTTCAATATACAACCTAAAATACTGATTAAAGTAAAATATTAACAGCTTATTTTGGGAAACGATTTTTATAAAATGTGCAAGTTTACGTTTTGGCACTTGGCAACCATTTTGAAATATGTGAAAAAAAAAATAAATGAAATCTTTAAGTTTAACGTCTCACGCTTATGCCGATTAGGCTAAAGGAGACGGTGATAATGAGAGACGAGTGAAATGGTGGAATGAAGAAAGTGGGAGGAAACGAAAGAACACCGAGAAAACTCACGAGCACGGTGTTTGTCCACCACAAATTCTACAGAGCGCGAGCTGGGATCGAACCAGGGACCCCAAGCACCGGAGGTGAACGCTCTGCCACTGAGCCACCGCGTTGAAATATGAGAAGGAAGAGATGATAAAACGTTGGTAATTATTAGCTTTTGTTCAATTTTATAGGAAAAGAAGAAAGAAAACATAACTTTATATAATATCCTTATTCATAGTAGTGCTGTGATATGTGAAGCGGTCATAATTTGAACATGAGTTTTGAATCAATGGCAACCAGATATTTAGCCACCAGCTCATTGTTAGCTCCGCCTTTAACCAGGTCTTTCTCCAGCGAGAGAGAGAGAGAGAGAATTCTTTTAGTGAAGACGTGACTATACTGAAGAATCAATGCATAGCATATTCAACTTTCGGGTTTGCCTTGTTTATTTTTCAACAACTGCTCTTAAGTTCAATCACTGTGCCAGAGCATCCACAAAGACATGTCATTGTGATTCAAGCAGCTTCATCACACACAATGTTAGCGTTACAATTTTCATGAATTACAATACAACTATTAAATTCCTGTAGAGGATGTTCATCGATACTTATTTGAGCATCTGATCATTATCAATCTAATTGCATCCATAACATTGACGAAACCAACTTAGTAAACCATGAAACCAACCACTCCGAATCTAATGAAATCTCAAATGCAACAAATTCATCAACATTTCTATTTTTTTAAGTAATGTCATTTTATCCAGTATTCCTTTTTTATGTATAAACCAGATTAATTCTATCAAAAACAAGTAGTAAAACACTACACACTTAAATATACAACACCTCAATCACAATAAAAACAAATATCACTTAATTTACATCACCCCATTAGTAAATACTTAAAACGTTATTGAATGAGATTCTTGTAGAGGAAATTAGTATTTACCCAAAAATTAAGTAACTTACTTCACAAATATGAAGTCCTTCTCCATATTTTGGTCGTTAGAGTGTTTGCCTTTGACGCACGAGCCAGTGTATTCAATTCCTGATAGGAAAACCTCGAAACTTCTACATCGGTCAGAATCACAATTTATATTGTAAAGTTTGTTCTATATAGTCTTGTGCATGACAAAGGTTGCAAATATAAAACAATTAGTCAATCGTAGTTGTTTATATAACTGTTAGAATGTAATATTGTACTTGGAAATAGTCTGATATTCTTTCGATGAGACTGAGAAAAAGAAATGGAAAACAAATTCACAATTCTGGATGTATGATTAAAGAGATAGATCCTGATTGCTAGGAAAGATTGTTAACCTTTCATCAATACTTATCTTAGTATCTGATCATTACCAACCTAATCACATCTATAACATTGACAAAACTAGCTACACAATGTCAGACCTGTCCATGCAACCAACATCTCCAAATCCAATAAAATGTCAAACTCAATAACTTCATCAACATATCCTACATCAAAAACTTCAAGGCAATATCTACACCTCTATGTATTGGTGATACATGTATCGTAGTTTCCAATATAGTTTAGAAATCTGTAATCCAATTAATCTTGATTTTCAGTTCCATAAGTTCCTCTATCAACCATAGATGACTGACCTTCAATCATCCTTGCCTTTAAATCAGTGATTCTATGTGATCCTTGCGTGCCTTGGCCCTAAAAAAAAATCATCACACTGATCCTGAAATATTGGTTTAGCATCCTTCTCCCTCAATTCGACGTACGGAAACGAGGACGACTGTAAGAGGAAACAAATTTTATGATTGTAAAAAGAGAGTTTTATCATCTTTGTTATTGCTCAAGCTCATAGATGTAACTAATTAATCAGAAGACATTCTTTGAATTTGTATACATAATATTTCTATGATTTTGACAATTATATTATGCTAATGCGATTTCTTTAAAGTGAGTATTTCTTTCTTTACTACATTTTATTTCCATTTTTCATTTGCTCTCGGAACAAATGTACTCAGGCTTTGTGTGTACTGACAAGTAAACCTTACGTTTGGGTGAATCGAGTTGCTGACTGAGACACATATGAGAAAATAGTACTAAATGTGGTCAGTATTTCAGTGAAGTTATAGGTGCGAAGCTCCAGGGGTTTAGGAGATACAGCTACCAGAACATCACATGGAAGTACAGAATAGACTTCATACAGTTGGAGGTAAAAGCCCTGTAAGACCTCTTGTAACGACAAAAGGCGAATAACAAATATATGGGTACATATTAGGACTAGGGAGAAGTTATATAGTAAGGGTATACCTGACGGCGGCCATCTTGAAATCCGCCATTTTGAATTAAGGTTAAGTTTTTAAAATAGGAATAGGGTCATGTGATACATGATTTAAGACTCAAATTTAATCAGGAGAACAATGGTGACGTTAATTTTGATTTACGCGCAATTGGTAAAAAGTTACAGGGAAATAAATATTGTTGCAGCATATGTATTAGTCCTTTACTCCATCTTGTAAAGTTTGAGTTAATGATAATAATTAAATAAAAAGCAGGTGGACAAATATTAGGTCTATGGTAAGAGTTGCCTTGATGGCGGCCATGTTCAAATCCGCCATTTTGAATCATACAAAAGTTTTAAACAAAACGCATAATATTGACACCTTATTAATTTTACCATAAATCCAACGGTATAACCATTTTTGCTCATCAAACAACTAACATTGTAACGCCACCATTGTATTTCTGATTAACTTCTAGCCCGAAGTCATCTATTGCATTACTCTATTCCCATTTAATTTTGTGCTGGTTAATGATAAAGCAAAAATGGTTATATCGTTGGATTTTTGATAAAATTTGCTATTAATAAGGTGTCACTGTTATGCGTTTTGGTAAAAACTTTTGTGTGATTCAAAATGGCGGATTTGAACATGGCCGCCGTCAAGGCAATAGGCCATGTCTTACCATAGACCTAATATTTATCCACCCGCTTTTTATTTAATTATTATCATTAACACAAACTTTACAAGATGGAGTAAAGGACTAATACATATGCTGCAACAATATTTAATTTCCCTGTAACTTTTTACCAATTCCGCGTAAATCAAAATTAACGTCACCATTGTTTTCCTGATTAAATTTGAGTCTTAAATCATGTATCACATGACCCTATTCCTATTTTAAAAACTTAACCTTAATTCAAGATGGCCGCCGTCAGGTATACCCTTCCTATATAACTTCCCCCTAGTCCTAATATGTACCCATATATTTGTTATTCGCCTTTTGTCGTTACAAGAGGTCTTACAGGGCTTTTACCTCCAACTGTATGAAGACTATTCTGTACTTCCATGTGATGTTCTGGTAGCTGTATCTCCTAAACCCCTGGAGCTTCGCACCTATAACTTCACTGAAATACTGACCACATTTAGTACTACTTTCTCATATGTGTCTCAGTCAGCAACTCGATTCACCCAAACGTAAGGTTTACTTGTGAGATAATAACACAGTAATATAAGCTCCGCAGTTACCGAAATCATTTGACATATACCGTATTACCAACTATGTAATTGTCGTCCCAGAGACGAGAGGGCCTTAAGTAAGTTAGCACTTTTTTTAAATTGAGTTTGTTTGAATTTTATTTTTCACAACCGAATAGAGTTGCACATTATACTTTGCTTTAATTTGATGATATATCATATAATTCAGAAACGAAACTACAAAGTAAATACGTTTAAATGTTATGTTAGAAATTGGTTTTGGGGTCATAATTACTGGGGAACAAGTAAAATGTATACTGTACATCTGTTAACACCTTACATGCGGACGTGGATGCAAGTGTGAATATCAACTCAGACCTCTACATATAAGTCATAGTTACATTAAGCTAAATATTTCATTTACGTATATTGTGGGCATTCTGGCTCAGTGGTAGAGCTCTCACCTCCGGTGCGTGCAGTCCTTGGTTTGATCCACGGCTAAATGAGTTTGTGTTGACATTTCCGTGAGTTGTACGTGTCAATGACCGTGAGTTCTCTCATGGTATTCCCGTTTCCTCCCACTTTTTCAGTCCACCGATTCTTCAATCATTCATTTGCTTTAATCATCGTGCCCCTAAAGGGTATTATCATGGAACGTTAAACTGAAAGGTTTCATCTACGTATACCCATAGTATAGAACACAAAATATAACTAAGTGATTTTCTCTTCTGTATGTCTGCTACAAAAAGCTGAAACTTGACTTTTTATAAGGTCAACAATTGTTAAATATTCTCAAGTTCCATAGTTTCTTATTAGGCGGAACTTTATCAATATGTTTTAGCTCGTTGGCTCTAACTTTGTACTGCAGAAATCTAGCATAATTGCAAAGTTAAACCGGTTGCGTCATTTTGAGCAATGTAATCCGACCCAGTGGCTATTTTGTAATTACGGCTTACTCGGACTATCACAGATCAGATTCGTTATCCTTAAAGGAGGTTATGCTTAGTAACCTTAATGACAATTATGCTTCCTTAGGATTGCGTTCATTCAAGGAATACTGCACTAGTTTGATCTTACGTTTTTTTATATCTATATTGCTAGGCTTGCATTGGTCGCTAACGCTCTCGTCTTTTGTGCGAGTGGTTCTGGGTTCGACTTGATGTGGGGGAACTCGGTCGAAACAGTGTGAAAGCTTCTGCAGGCCAGTCATCCTGAGTGAGATTTTGAAGAGTTTTCCACATTCACACTAGGCAAATGCCAGGATAGTACCTAACATGTAGGTCCCAAACCACTTCCTTCCTTCTCCAATCATTTCTTCGTTCCCCTTCCTTGAATAGTGTAATCGCCAAGGAACGTCATTCCTCAGATACGATGGGCTAACATGGCCATAGATGCCGAAAACTCAGAAATCTAATTCCTTCCTAAGCTTGCACTCATTATCCCTAATAGGGATCTACTCACTATCCTCATTGGGGTACAAACTCAGAAACTGGGCTCCCTAGTCGCTATCCGCTTCATAATACATCTGTTCATACACTTATTTATTAAGTTCGAAGATGGTTGAGCAATGGAATCGGACTCATGAGCTTACGTTAGACACAGATGGTGGTAGAAGGACGTACTTGAACTTTAGATTAGAAGTTAACTCATTTTCTATGAACAACTTTCTAATTTAGTAGTAGAGTTAAAAGAGTTGAGTGACAACCAATATCAAATAAAAAAGTAAAAGGGACAAAAAAGAAGAAAGGAAACAAAATGATCCCTTTCTATATAAAGAACTGGCTGTGATCTATTGCATTTTTTTCCTTCATCAACTATTTTCATAAAGAACTTCCACTATGTATCCCAACTGGTCTGGGTCTTAAAAAACGCATTAAGCGAAAACCCTATAATTATTGTTATTAATGGCTGTGGGTTGGGTCTTGGCGGCAGTTGTTTTGTAGGTCGTTTATCGTTGTTACCTGTTTGCAGCAGACTTTCATTTAAAGGATTTAAAAAAAAACACTTTAGTATTACGCTTGCACCCTCCCAAGCTGCTCACAGAATAATTATCAAGTGCTTTAAACATTATACAAGCCCTTGGTAGATGTTTAAATTACACTGATTTTGTTAGTTTTTTCCATCTCATTTTAATGCTAAATTCTGTTTATTGCGATAATATAAAACTAAGAAACTTAAAAGATGTAGTTGTCGTTGAAGGATGAAATCTTCATTGCAGACATAGGGAGACACATTCATTATTAGCCCTGTTTCCTTTCTTCCTCATAACTTACGGAAAAGCCGACACACAAATAATAAAGTGTAGCAGTCTTATTTTGGATAATGAATTCACTAATAATTAGATGAGTTATTCAAAATGTTCACTATAATCATACGCACTAATCTAAAAGCTCTAAGGCAAGTGGCTCAGTGGTAGAACGCTCGTACGATGTGCGAGAGTTCCCTGAGGATCGATCCCTACTCATGTGAATATGTGGCGAATAACATAAGTCCATGGGTTCTCTCCTTTTCATCTCAAAGGCTCAATTATCCTCTCTTTCCGAGATGTTTATACCTAATTAACAAAACCTTTATCAACTTTTTGTTACTATCATTATCTAAAATAGTACAGATCCTATCATGGGTAATTAAACCTTGACGAAATTATGTATACAGAACTGATATACAGCGTGAAACATCATTTCGTTAAACCAATTATCTCAAACAGTTATGCGCAATAAATTATAAGATTTGGTCCGGAAATTTGAGCGAAACATGGATCTTTTTTTTTCTCTAAACTTAATTTTACCTAATATGGTGGACAAAGAAATAATTGTGGAAATGACACTGAAGAGTACTTACAAAAGTAGTTAGATAGTACTGTAGTAGTAGATAGTTAAAAACATTCTGTACTTATTGAGAAATTGGTATGTACAGAATTAATGCGACTCCTGGGTTAACATTATTGGATTGTGTAGAAAATTTAAGCTTTATCAGCTGAAGTAGGAGAAATGATAATGCTATTAAGATTTTTCCTTCTTTAGTCATTTTTTGTAAAGAAGATTGCCTTTGTTTCTAATGACTTCTTTAACCAAATTAATGTATGCACTGAAAGTAAATAAATTAATTCAACAAGTTAACATCTCATTAATCTATTTTTGTTTTGAATGAATTCAATATGGCAGTGAAAAGCTTGGCTTAGTGGTAGAGCGCTTACCTATGATGCTTGAGGTCCTTGGTTTGATCCAGCTCGAGATGAATAGGGTTTTAAACCTTCATTATACAAAATAGAACTGACTAATTCTATTATTATCATGTATGGCAACTATAATAAAGAAATTAACTAGTTTCGAGGAACACGTTACTGGGACGTCTTCCGTCGGCCGAGATTCGGCTTTATTTTCATCACACAGGTCCTTGTCAGTATGCTAGTAACACATTCATTCAATTACATACATTCATTAGCTAAATAACAAGGATGGGGACACAAACTTCAGAAAACCAGAAAAGAAAGTGGGAAAAATTAGGCAACGAGATCAAAATTTATTATGTAAATAATATATTTTCATGAAATTATATGACAAGTCATTTTTCACTGAAGATCATCTATGTGATAGAAAGCACGTTATTCAATGTGAATCAATCCCTTAAACTCTGGTACTGGAGAATTATTTGCCGATATTATTTTGCGCTTCTCACCGATATCAACAACAAATTTCGGCAACACTTTGCCTTGCGGGATGATCGATTATCACTCTGTAAGAAACAATGGTCGATATCTGACGTCGAGAGAAAGTTTTACCATCTTTGCTCCACGTTTAAGTTATTGCATAGATTGGTATGGAGTTATTAGGGAGACTAAACCGAACAAATGATGGAAGTACAAGTACAATATGAATATAAAAGTCGTCAATTAAGGTAATATCTAATTATCGTACATCAGATCACTTCTACTTTCCACATCCACAGCTTATCAATTAATAAGGCTAATTACACTCTCATTGATATTGATATCAATTAATATTTTTTTCATTTTACGTTTCCTCTCTTATATACGACAAATGTATGCAAGAAATTTACTAGTCCATATATTGTTCAGCATAGTAAAAAAGTAGAACACATATAAGTAATACATATATCATATGACACGCGGAACACATAATGTGGAAACATGTAAGTGACTATACTTGTGTATGAGTTTTATTTTTGTGATTTATTAACCGTCCTCTCAACTTATATTAAATAGCGTTGTTTGTAATCTGTCACTTCGTAAACTCCATCTTAGACTCCATCCGCCGTATACTTACTTGGCAGGGGATCGAACTAGAGATCCCACTCACTAGAGGCAAGCGCTCTACCACTGAGCCACCGTGTTCCCTAACTTAAGACATTTTCGAGATTACTCAGTGATAATAGCCTTGAAAATATTTTCTAGAGCATACATTTGTAAATAATTCATAAGCGTTTTCCAGGTGCATTTAAGATATCGTGGTCTCTCATCTATCTGAAAGTAGTTTTCTTATTCAGAAGGGACTCTCCATAATTCAACGAAGGAATCACTAAATTACCTTTCACTCTTAGGTGTATATTAATCAGCACAGCAAGAATCTTGTCCGCGCCACAAGAGTGTCTTCTTATCATGTTGGCTGCAAAGGACTCAGCAGGTAAGCTACCTGCTTTCTCCCCTTTATTATGAAATAATATGAGTTTTGAGTAAATGTTTCTTACTGTAATCAGCACATTAAGGTGTTATGATATGTAATTTGCATATCAAATTTTTGCTTTTAAATATGAATATTTAACCATTTAATTAGTACGATTTTAATATTCATTTTATTGAATTTACATAAGTAGCAGGGAAAGCAGATTTAATGATGGTATTTTTGTGTATAAATATTGTTCGTATATTATAATGAACCATGTAAATGACATCAGGACAGGATAGGATCCAGGGAACAACGATATATAGATATCAATTGAATATTATAATTTAGAAGGACAAGGGAGTTGAAGGACTTGAAAACGCTAGGATTTGCTTTTCGTTGAGGCAGAGAAGCCCAGAAAAAAACTCTAAGAAAGCAAGCATCTACGATGTTGCCTTTGTGTGAGCGAAGCTTGGGTGTTTACAGTTATACACTGTAGCCACCTAGTTTTGGAATAAGAACCGAGAAGCTTCAAAATCCTATGTTTGAAGAGATAGGCACAAGCTTATAGTGTACTATATGTTAGGAGGGTACACTGTTCGAGTGGAGACACCGATTCCAAAAAGACAATGTCTCTCCAGCATAAGAAAATCTAGCGTGTCCGTGACAAATCGGAGATACAATAGTGTGCGATTTTGGATAACTCCTCCCACTTTTAGCGTTCTACTTAGAGTGAGCGTCGCTTCACTCCAACGAACTTCAGCTTGGCCGTCGAGCCCGTAGAATTTGAAATGTTGAAGTAGTCACCCTGGTCCTCGATATAGTTTGTCAGAAACTCACGATAGATGTCTCTGAATTTTAATGTTTTTAGCTTCTGCTTCCCTAGTTTGCTCTGCTACTAGAGTATGTTTTGTTATGTTTATAATATAAACTGTCTGGATGATTCCGAGTTATTTACATATTTTAGATCGTTGATATGTTTTCATTAAAGTATTGGCTTGTAGTAACATAGGTCTGAAGCCTGGTTAATGGTTTTGAGAAGTAACATATGGGAAAACACAAACCGAAGATTTTTTTAAACCTCCACCTATAGTACTAGTACTGGGAGCAAGGAAAGGAACGCTCGCCAGAATAACAATCCTTTTATTTCATGTTTCAAGGAATGACAGCACTTGAGAGGCTGTCTACTGTATAATTAATGTATATTATCTGCTTAATTTAGCTTAATTACTTTGACAAACATTTTAAAACCTAGAACCTTTGAAAGGAAACAGCGGTCATCGCTGCCACCCCAAACGTCACTTTGACAAGAGTATGGGTTACCTGTCACTAGGTAGCAGCACATGTCAAGACCAAGGTCGCAGTGCAAGGGAAGTGAGAATATTGCAATTTTTTGTGTTTGTTTTAAGTTTTCAAATAGAATACATTAATGTGTGATTAAGTGACTTATATCAATGTCAAGCTCATTGAACGATGTACATGAGGAACATAGTGAAATAACATACTTTACTTCGTGTGAACTACAATGTGACAAAATTCAGGCAAAATTGCGTATACTCTGATTAAGTAGGTCACGGGCAGTGTCCCTGTGAGGGTGAGAACTTCCCTCCACCAATTTTTGGAAGTTTTTAAAAGTGGTTTCATCCGGCGCGAGTCTCTCACGAACAATGAACTTCTGTTTCTAATAAAAACTAAGAGGTTGGGAGACTCGGGGCTGTTTTGACATAGCTTCGGTGGTGCACGTATCGAATGCCACAAAGTTAGATAATAATTGGCAGTTTTGAAATAGCTTCGGTGGTACACGTATCGTGCGTGGGCGAGTGCCACAAGTTAATTAATAATAGGCAGAAGCCTATTAAGCGTTTAAGTTACTTTAAACAGAGTGATTGCAGTGTATAGCTCAACATGAGCATAATATATTAATCAGTTTATTTTTATTGGAAATTACTGTGTCGGTTTCGTTCACAAACTCAGTGCTAACGTAAATTGTATTACGCACAGTGAACCAATGCTTTGTAGCAGTTATATTCCGAGCATGATAACATTCAGTGTCGCACCTACGTACAGAGACTGAGTCATAAAAGCTTTGTGCAAGTAGGGACCAAGATACGAACTGCGTCGTATAAAGTTGTGTATAATATCATATATATATATATATATATATATATATATATATATATATATATATATATATATATATATATATATATATTATTTTAGTGCATCGTGTAAATAGATATCATTTGTTCATATTGTTTCTTCGTGCGTAATTCGAGTAAGACTCTTTAGTGCAATGCAATTTGACTGCACTATGCTCGAGACACCAACAGACACTAGTTTGATTCAACATGAGGGGTGTTAGTTACAGACCCCTGTAGAAATGAGGAAAACAGTCTACTTTAGATCCAGAGACGGAGGTAATCCAGGGGATGATTGCAGAGTCCCGACGCATGCAGTAGGAGTTTTCAAGGTTCGGAGATGTGGAGAATCGTCACAGGAAAACACAAGGACACTTCAAGAAAGAAGACCACAGTGAAGGTGTGATAACAGCGTGCACGAACGGTAAACGAAAGCGAGAGCTCCGTTAAAATATTTGTGTTGAAATTCGAAATACGAAATTTAAAATATTTTTTTTTTCACATGCGCTCGAGTGTTCAGTGAAATGTATTCTCACTCTTTTGAGTTATACCAATTCAAGTAAAAGGATTGAAGCTGAGATCTTGGAGAGTTTTCCATTTCATCACCCCATCAATGCCGTCAGGTATGTGTTGGCAATTACATTTCATATGTTTTCTTTTCAGGCCAGATGCCAGGATTTAGGAAGTCCCATGAATCTGCTGGGCATATATTTATGTGTGAGTGAGTAATTTTCAACTCAGGTTGTGCGTTAAAACCACGCGTACCCTGTCACTAAGAATCTCATATTCTAAATTATATTTTCTAAGTTTTAAAATTAATATTTATTAGCTCTACCGACTGACTTCAATGCATTTGCATTAAGCTTTGTGAGTGGAATGTACATCTCAGTAAAGTAATTGATAGCTTGTGTGTGATGTTTCCTCCTACATTACCATTTCACTAAGTCATTTAAATATTTGTTTACACATCACATACGTAATTCTTCCCCCCGTTCACATTACCATTAATATAATTTTAACTTTTTAAATTAAAACTTCGTTTTTTATCGATTTTCATATGTTTTTAGTAGGATTGGTGATCTCCTGTAAAATATACAACTACGATATAAATATGGTCATAGAGGTTGTAGAACTTAGTGGTTCATTCTGGTGTTATTCTTTCGAAGTTTGTAGGGCCGGGTGTCTTGGTGGTAGAGCGTTTACCTCTGGTTCATGGGGTTCTTGGTCCGATCTCAGCCCGCGCCAAGTGAGCTTTGTGGTGGAAAAACACCACGATGTATGGAAGTTTTCTCGGCCTTCTCCCATTTTTTCCATTTCACCATTTCATTCCTTTCTCATCACCACTGTCTCCTTTAGCCTAGCCAGCATGACTGTTAGCCCGTCACGTATGAGAGATGTCGTCTCTCGGGACCATATATATTAGGTACTATCTCGGAATTTTTCTAGTGTGAATGGGGGAAATCCAAGAAAATCTCACTCAGATTTACAGACTTGAAATACCTTTTATACTTTTTCTACGGAGTGTCCCCACCGGCAATCGAACCCGGCACCGCTCTTAAGAAAGCAGTGGAAATTTAGTGAGGGGGAGACAGAGCATAACTGTGGGACATGAAACTTAAAGATTGCATTTCATTTCTTTCGAAGTTTGTGCCAGCTATAAAGAAATCACACAAGAAGCTTCAAAGCATTAAAACTTAAAATATACACCCTCCATTCCAAAAGAAACCGAACTTTTGAAAACAAATAGTACCACTAGTGCCATCTGTTATAATATTTTACCGGTAGATGGCGTAGTCCCTCATTGACAACTGGTATAAATGTCATGACATTCGGATGCACGGCAACAAAGTTATTGCGTTTCAACTGTCAGTGTGTTGTGTACATCGGTCGGAAAATGAGTTTCAAACAACGAGCTGCAATTGAGTTTTGTGTTAAACTGGGTAAAACTTTTAGTGAAAAGCATCAAATGCTACAAAATGCATATGGTGATGAGTGTCTATCCCGTACGCAAGTTTACGAGTGGTTCAGGCGATTCAAATCGGGTAGAGAGACGCTGGATGATGACGAAAGATCAGGCCGTCCCAGAACCGGATTATCGGAAGAAAACATCGAAAAAATGCGTGAATTCATCAAACATAACAAAAAATCGTCGGTGAAAGTTATTGAAATTGAATTAGGCATTCCTCAAACAACCGTATACCGCATTTTGACCGAAGTTTGGGCCTTAAGAAGGTTAATTCGCGGTTTGTACCACACAAACTCACCGAAGACCAAAAAGTTGATCGAATTGCGCATTGCAAAGACATCGTTAAAAGTGCTCGGCAGGATCGAAACTTCTTGAAATCGATTGTAACTGGTGACGAGACGTGGTGTTTTAAATATGAGCCCGAAACAAAGCGGCAAAGTGCTGAATGGAGAGCGCCGGATGAAGGAACACCCAAAAAAGTCGCTTGGTGAAGTCAAAAGTTAAGGTGATGCTGATTTGTTTTTACGATTCAAAAGGAATTATCCACAAAGAATTTGTTCAGCCCGGCCAGACAGTCACTGGAGAGTTTTACTTGGGCGTCATGAAGCGTTTGCTGGCAAGAATTCGTCGTATTCGGCCCGAATATCGCGAAATCGGCAGTTGGACTCTTTTGGACGATAATGCACCATCACATCGTTCGTGACTTGTAACTGAATTTTTGGTAAAAAATCACATTATTCGGTTGCATCATCCGCCCTATTCACCAGATCTCGCTCCGTGCGATTTCTATCTGTTCCCGAAACTGCATTTGGCGATGAAAGGAAAGTGGCACGCATCGATTGATGCCATTGAGAAGGCGACGACCGCCGTCCTAAAGACCATTCCAATAAAGGACATGGAGAAGTCGTTTGACAACTTGTTGGAGCGTGCAAATATGTGTATCGATGCAGAAGGGGAATACATTGATTAATAAAAATGATTTGTTACAAAATGTACATTGCTTTTTTTTTAGACGTTCGGTTTCTTTTGGAATGGAGGGTGTATATGTTCAAAGTAAACACTGGTGAAAACTTTAGTAAAAGGTCAATTCCGTTGAAGAATAGAGAGACTCGGTCGATAATTGTACTAGATATCATAAGAATAATTTATTTCTTACGTTTAATAAATACAACCCTGTTCAAATACAGCCCTGCTTAAATTGGATTCGAGCCAATACTTGAATTTGTATTTGAGGCACGGTCGTCCATCGGGAAGTCAACCTGGGACCGCGGGCGTTAATTACTTGGTCATGAAGTGGCATGGTATTTTCAAGAAAAATTTTGATTGTTGATAAAATCGTGTTCTGTGTCTCCCTCACTAAATTTCCACTGCTTTCTTGAGAGCGGTGCCGGGTTCGATTGCCGGTGGGGACACTCCGTAGAAAAAGTATAAAAGCTTCTTCAAGTCAGTAATTCTGAGTGAGATTTTCATGGATTTTCCTCATTCACACTAGAAAAGTTCCGATATAGTACCTAATATACATGGTCCCGAGAGACGTCATCTCTCATACGTGACGGACTAACATGTCCATAGATACCGAAAACCCAGAAATCGAATCCCTTATCCACTGCTTTCTTTCTTGCGTTAATGTGTTAGCTTTCTATGTATTGCATTTTGTTGCCTGAATTCTACTTCGAATTAAGTCACACTTGTTAATAGAAGCTCTGATTTAGTATCTTGGTGTTAAGTCTTCCAAAATTAGTTAGTGCAAAGATATTTACTTTAATTAACTTCTTAAACTAATAGACTTTACAAATGAATGACTATACCACTTTCTTTCCCGATCTATCTTTACTTCACTTATACCACTACATCCACTAAACAGGAACCTTCCTGTATTATGAAAACCATTTCAGTAATGTAAGCCACACGGAAGGATGTTAGGTTAGGCTTTTTCAGTTGGTGCAGAACATTTTTATGTGTACCCAAGAGGATGTTGGGAGTCACTTGGTGCAGTTCATTTTTAGGTGATACCCAGGAAGATGTTGGGAATGAAAGTGTTAAAAGTTAGTGGATAGATTGTATAAACAAAAGAGGAACGTAATTAAGATTAGAACAATGGTTTAAAAAATTAAAACGGTAACTAGGTAATTCTTTATATGTGTATTTAGTTGTTGACTGAAATGAGCCAGATGTGGTTGAAGTTGTTTGTATGTTCAAGAGGTATTAAAGCCTAGTGTGGCTATTGATATTTTAAGTGTATTGTATAGCCAGGTGTGGCTTACATTACTGAAATGGTTTTCAGAATACATGAAGGTTCCTATTTAGTGGATGTAGTGGTATAAGTGAAGTAAAGATAGATCGGGAAAGAAAGTGGTATAGCCATTCATTTGTAAAGCCTATTATTTTAAGAAGTTAATTAATGTAAATACCTTTGCACTAACTAATTTCGGAAGACCTAACACTTGGGAACAGAATAGTCGTTTCATCTTCTCTGTTGGTCTTCTTCTATTTTATTCTTAAATTTACAACTACTAGGCTCTACACACTTAACGTGGTGCAAGGATTAGAGAATTAAGAGGCCCTATCACGGTAAAATTAAAATACTGCTAATTTTACAGTAACTATGTGATATCTTCAAATATATAAAATATATTTGAAAAGTATAACAAGAGCTCTCTAGACAATATTAGTTTACATGAAATACCGTTATAGTATGTTTTCGATTTCCAGCCATTTAGAAATTGGCATTTATTTTCGCGTTTCTAAATGGCTGCAAACGGAAATCTACAAGGTGAATTATGATAACGGCAATTCATGCAAAATAATATTGTCTGTCGCGCTCTTTTTTCGGATTTCGATTATCTTTTATCTATATCATATAATTACTGTAAAATTAGCGGTATTTTAATTGCACAGTGATTAGGCCTCTTAAATGTTTACATTATTCCCATTAATAGGTAAATATAACAGCATTCCAAGCTGATATTGCTAAACAAACCAACTTAATTGAAAGTATGACAACATTATACGTACGTAAAAGCTATCTAGAAAATTAGAGAGAGCTTACTTCCCTTAATACACTTTCTATCGTTTATTCAAATTCTTACAAAAGATTAAATGTATTTTACGCATATGTATAGTGCGTACGTAATTTCCAACTTCCAGCGGCAACCCCAGATTCTGGTAATCTCACGAAAAGAGAAATGAAAGTGTAGAAGTATTTTCATGAATTTTGGCGAAGAACTTGAAATTATTTTAGTCGGCTTTTTATCCAGATATGTTTGCAAGGAATCTTCTGTCCCCCGGAAATCGTAGAATTCCCTCAAAGGTAATACATTTATCTTACAACTGTAACAGAAGTGGTGGGTATAGCCTAGCTTTAGATTCCCGAAATCGCAGGGGACTGGATAAGACACTGCTCTTAGTTCTTTGTGAAATTCTGGAAACAATGTGAAGACAAAGATAAAATATATCTAGAAGTTAAATTACTTAGGAAAATCCAAGACTAATAATGTCTTGTAAACAAGAATAAAGACTGCAGTCTTATTCGATTTTTGTCTTAATAAATATAAATTTGTACTTCAGGAACGTAGACCTACCCAGAAATGTTTGTTGGTAGAGGTCCAAAGATTGGGTGTCCAATACTATATCTATGTAGTGTTGAAATAGTGTTATTCTATATATCCAAGAAAACAATATGTAATTTTCCGAGTACTTCCACCAGCGATGCCCATCACTCCTCAAATATATATACTTAATAGCAAATCACTAAATTCACCATCCCCTTTCTCCTCCTACAAATAGTAAAAAAAAACAGAAGTTGGTTGTCACAAAACCAAGATAACTTGGTTTGTAGTCTAATTTTGTTCAATTTAAAAGGCATCATTACAGTATAATAAGTTCGATTTCAACATTTTAATGAAAAAATATGTCCTCTCCACAAAATCTCATCCGCATAACCAAAAACTCACCTGTGGATACCACTGGCTTAAATATATATTATTAGAGGAAAATAATTTAATTAATTTATTATTATAAGGGAAGAAAGAGTAACGATGTAGTATTAGATCAGATGTTTAGACTAAATCAAGCTTTTCTCTGTTAAAGAAAATGTAGGGGAGAGGTGGATAAAATGATCTCCTTAAGACTTATTATCCTCTAGATCTTAGCTCTAATGATCTATATTGTGGTAATTGTGTCGGTAAGATAAGGTGTTATTTCTGGTTTCCAACGTGTAATTTTGAACCTTGCCAATAAACGTCGTCGATATTATTTTGACACAGATTTGAAGTTATTGTGAAAGGAACATTTTACCTTAGGGGGTGGGTAAAATCCCACGATCCCTCCATTGAAGCCAATAGAAAAAAATTGTGAACTTACAAAAATGGTTATATTTTTAAACAAATGGTGTACAGGCTGTAGTATACTGTGTTAAAGTATGCTAGTAATAATAGTACTTATAGTTTGTTGAAGTAGGCTAATATATTGCTCAATATAGAAAACGTTTGTTGAACACTGCAGAAGGATTTCACGGATCTTGAAGGATTGCACTATCGTGCTCACCTGGATTACTTTGAGTCAAATATATATGCGTAAACAAAAACTGCAAAATGATCCCTAAGCAAATGGGAAATACTAAGGTAAAATGATCCAGGGATCTTTTTGCCTTTTCATGTGATTTCCGTTAAATACGTTCTTGTGTAACAAGGAGAAGACTTCCACCTGCATTGCTAAATGTACAGAGTTAAGCACTGACTTCTCAACAAATAGTGTCTCATTTATATTCTAATTAATGCGTTAGTACAAATATGCACAAACTAACACTTACCTTATAAACAATGTTATGGAAATGTTATTTTCTCCTCTGAAAGACTAACAAAACGTTTCTCATCTAAAGAGAACTGATGTAAAGGGACAGCTTATTTTGTGTGACGTAGCAACCACGTGATACGACAGGCAGCGCCACCAGTTTCCGTTGTAATGGGAGGGGACCATTTTACCTGCCGAGATCATTTTACCCACCTTTCCCCTACTTTTATTAGGAAAGTGTGCAAATGTTTGTCGAGTTACTAAGATGGGACAGGGTCTGAACTTGGCAGATGCCCTGAGATTAAGCCTGTGCAGTAGACATAACACCAGTATTAAAAAGAGTTAGGATGTTTTGAGGGTCTGGACCAGTGTACCCTCTTCTCGGGTGCTCTCGTGCTGTAGATCTACTTATAACATTCATTTTCAGTTCCCGACTTTTTTATCCAAAGGTAGTATTAAAATGATATGCTCTGATCTGGAGCAATAGAAGAAGTTCGAATACAAGGGTAGATTCTCATGTCAGTACATCTTTCATTATTCTGTGTAAGGAATCGAGATGCACATTAACCTTTCTTGATAAAAGTTCTACCAAATGAGAGTTTCATTGCGGTGGCAGTTTAGATAACACTTTAGTTTATATCATACTACGCAATAGAAGAAATTCGACACTTGTCAACATTTCTAAAAAAGTGCTGGAAGCCATTGGCCAGACTGATAAAGAGCATTTAATTATGGAACAAACGCACATACAAAATCTATGATGTGGGCTCATTTGGATTCTTAATATTATATATATATATATATATATAATATTTCTATCTTCTGTGCTTTACAAAAAGAAATGAAAAAAAAAATTAAATCTTTGAGTTTTACACTCCACAGTTATGTCGGTTAGGCTAAAGGAGACGGTGTTAATGAGAAATGAATGAAATGGTAGAATGAAGAAAATGGGAGGAAACGGGATAACCCCGAGGAAACCAAGGCACACGGTGTTTGTCTACCACAAAGTTCACTTGGGGCGAGCTGGGACCCCTTTACAAAACAGAATAAACAAATAACATCTAATGAAACGAGTCTTTCATATTGTTTTCTACAGTATTCAGAATTATTTGGAGATACAAGAACATTTCCGGAAGATTAAATGAAATTTGAACATTTTCCAGTCAATATCAAAAATAAGTATTGTGAACCTATCTTCGGTATTATTGCACACGCAGGAGAAAAAGTGCAAAACTTATAACTGAATTGAAAATAAAAATGCAGAAAAAGTTTCATACTATTTTCATTTCCCATGTAGTTATCTATAATTCTTCAATTCGTAATATAGCCAACCAGCTGGAAACTGCTGTGATTCCATTAAAGATTTCTGTTTTTTGTAATTACGGGGAGGAAATATAATGAGGAAGTGAGGGGAAGTGAGGCGTCGTTTTCCTTTGGGTTCTCATCTGGAGGAAGATAACCACTGTAATTTGATTGGGGGATGAAATAACCATTTCACGGACTACAAGAGTACGTGCAACTATCATGGATTCAGTTTAAGAAAAGGGCTTGTAGTTGCAATGGAATTGCCAAATAGAAATAAGACTTCAAAGCACTCAAGCATCAAATAAACCACATTAAGAATTTTATTATTTTCTTCCACAGAAATTGTTTTCTTTTAAAACGTCCATGAGAAAAATATAGTTATTAAGAATATTGAGATTCATTCTGAAGGGCACTGGGCTACGGTATATTCATATGAGGATAAAATATATGGTAACCTTTTATTAATGAAAAGAGAAAATATTATGCTATTATATATATATATATATATATATATATATATATATATATATATATATATATATCACGCGAATATTTCATCACACACATTAGATATTGTTTAAATAATAATAACGCTGCTCATATTGATTACTTGTTAGGCGTGTAAAGTCCATAAAGTGTGAAATATGGACCCATAATTTTATGTGAGATGCAAGAATATATGTTCTTCGCCGGGAATTGGATTCAGGTTCCCAACAACAAAGGTGCAACTGCTTATCATTTGAGTTCTAATAGTACCCAGGTAATAAACACCAACTTGTTTCTATTGAGCTGAGAAACTCCCAATAAGTTGTATGACATATTAGTGCAAATAATATTTTAATTTAATTTGTAATTTGAAAGAGTGGTAAGTATATAATCAGTGCTAAAATATTGTCTTCCTGGAAATATTTTTAACTTTTAATCACAAAGCATATAGGATTGTCGCCTTTAGACCCAATATGTACTAGAGAGAGACACTATACGTCAATTGCACAGATACTCCATGCAGACTAATCAAGAAGCCCTTAGTGTATGATAGACTGCGATAAAGCTCTAGGTTCCATAAAGCATAGAAGTAGAATATGTGCATAGAGAGAGCATAGGTACTGAAGCAGAAGTAAGGTAGCCAGTCCTTCCTCCGTATATCCATGCTGACATGGAATTATTTGAAGAGTAGAATGTTGTATATTATAACCTGCTTCATGAAGACATAGAAATCATGTGGGTTATAAAAGCTGCTTGTTTTGTATTCTATGGAAACATTAACAATACACAGAGAAATGAAAAACTACGACTATTCATTCTAAATAAGTTGATAGGCGATCGAAGTGAACTCCCCTTCTCTTCACCTCTTTGACATTGCAGAAGAGGAAAACGCTTCGCTAATCGTGACCCAAAGAAAGACGAAGGTTCGCAAAAAATCTAAATTGTTAAAGCATTTTGCTTGCACCTGATGTTCAGAAGGAATTGCTATTCCATTTAGGCACTATGAGAGCCTGCTAACAAGAATTGCCATTTTTGATGTGTGTCTTTGAAAAAAAAATATTGATTCTTATTTACGTACTAAAGATTAGACATAGTTGTATTCTAAAATCGAACTTCTGGAAATAAAAACTCATCCGTTATTAAACTAATTTCGCGATTATTTCATTTAAGAGTCAGAAGTTGTGAATCAAACAATTCTGTTGAAATCCAACGGTTTATTTACTTCATTGTTTTCTATCCACAAAAGATCCGGACGAGACACGTGTTATATTTCTGATCATCTCATGTTCTGCCATTATCATCTTAGTGCTCTGATATTTATCCAATACACATGGTATTTGCTGCTGAATTGTATACCAATATGAACGTATTGTATGGATACAGTTAGTACCCATTCAATTCCGAACCCTGCCATCGCTGCAATTCCAACACCATTTAACAACCACAACTACAAAGATAAAATTAACTGCTCATTCAAATTTACTATTGTGCTAAAAAATATGTTACTTATCTCATTAGTACAAATAAATTTAATAAAATATCTTAAAATGCATTGTAAATACAGCTATTATGAAAGCTACAATGAATAGATATATTTACATGCATTCTGTACCTCTGCGTGCTGGGGTTGATAGTAGAAAGTAAAGCACTAAAGTTCATGTTTAACTGACCAAAACCATATTTTTAAAGAAACGTCAACTAAAAGCAGGGAATTCGTATTATTATTCAGTTCAAATCCTTTTGTAGTCGCGAATTCTGTCAAGGATTATCATCGCGAATTTGTGATTTAAAATATATAAAATGATAATCAGATCTCTTGTGCTGTATGGTTGCGAAACATGGTAGCTTATTATGAGGGAATAACGCCGACGGAAAGTGTTTAAGAATAAAATCCTGAGATAAATATTCGAACCCAATACGAACGGAATGGAGGATGTCGACAACTTTATAACGAGGAATTGCATAACTTATACTGTTTACCAAATATTGTTACGATCATCAAGTTTAGTAGGCTCAAGCAGGCAGGTCATATGGCGAGAATGGAAGAAAGTAGGAATGCTTTCATAGATTTAACGGGCAATCTAATCGGAAACCGACCATTAAGAAGACCTTGGCGCAGATGGACGGGCAATATTAAGGTGGATCTCACAGAAATAGGAATACAAAATAGAAACCAGTTTTGTAAGGACAGAATCCAATGAAGAGCGCTGCATTGAACCTTCGGGTCCAATAGCTATTGAGTTACTTTATTTATCTTGCTTATCAGATAACGTGCATGAGCGTAGTGGGAAGAAACCTTGTTTTGATCTCTTATTAGCTTATCTGAAATGAAGCATAGATGGTTTGAAAATGTTGGCTCGAGAAAGACAGAGAAAATTAGATGGGTCTAGCGGAACACAAATATTGAAAGTCTAGTAATGTAGAGGAGGCAACAAAGAACAAATATTAAATAGATGCAATTAAAAACGAGAAAAAAAAACTGATTTGGATACTGTTTGAAAATACTTTGCGTTTTGATAGATGTCATAGAAAAGGAATTGTCAAAAGAAAAAAAAAGAGGGGAAAAACTTTATTAAAACTTTAATTCCAACCACAAGTGAAAGAGATTAAATGAGAACCTTAGTGCGTGGGAGGTCGAAGCTCTCACAAATGACTTACCAGTGACAATGATGATGGCGATATAAGGAATATCCTGGTTGTTCAAATGTTCATATCTTATTACATCCTAACAAAATATTAATATAAGTATTTGACGTTTGCCTGCGATACACATATCAAAATACAATAACAACATCAAATAATAAGATTTAATTTTCTGTTGAAAGTTTTGGTTCTCTGGCTTTAAATATCTTATTTAACCTTATACAATTCATACAATGCAAAACAACAACAACAACAACAACAACAACAACAACAAAAGTATAAGAGTGGTTCTGCTTCATATTTTCCCTTACATATACGGTTTCCTTACATATGTGATACTCGCATATAACACATACACTGTATTAATGTTTCAAAGAAACAAATAAAAACGCATAAAGGTTATCTTAAAAATAAATTCCCCAAATCATACACACAAACTTAATCACTTCACCCACAACAATACATATCAGCATACTAATGGAAAAAAAGTATTGCAGCACCTCACAGTCAATTAATGATTTTTACAGAAAAAGCTATTTTAGATTGACAGTATAAAAAGAGAAACTATACCTCGTTTGAAGCCTCATTCACTATTGATCTTCCCAAAAATTGTGGATCGCAACGCAACGCAAAAAAAAAAAAAAAAAAAAAAAAAAAATACAAGTAATTATAATTATCGCCAACAGAAATGCAACTTTTAGGCTGCGATAACGCAAACCGCTACGCAATAAGGTCCCTGATGTATTAGTACAATTCACAATAAGATTTTTATTCTCTCTCTTTTTTTTCTTTTGCTTTGTCAGACCTTGTTACTGAATGCGAGCTCCTAAATTTTTCATAGTCTCTCTGTTTTATACTTTCTTACAAGACCGCGTCCTGTTGCTTTTGTTTCCCCAAACATCCGAAAGACTAGCCTTTCGTCAACATACGTCCACTTTCATTGCATCGTGTTGAATTTGTGTATTGCGATTGTCACGCCCCATTCTCAAGATTACATGAGAAAGGCGGAAGGCTAGCGGCCCATAGCCCACAATGCGTTCTTGCAGAAGCCTAAATCTATTTCTCGCGTGATGTTTAAACACCGCATTATATATTAGGGTGGAGTGAAAAATTGAAGTTTGCACATCGGTATTCTAATAGTGCGGGATTATTGCTCCTTAGTAAGTATTTTAAAAATCAATATTTATTTTTGTTGAAATCCAATATCTTTGGGTGCCACCAGCATGGTTAACCCTTTCCTTCCGCAAAATTTTCCAACTTTTAGGTTCGCGAGCAAGGAGACTAGAGGAATGGTTGATATCCTGCCAAATAATTGTCTTAGAAACTTGAACTAAAAAGAACTGAAATGGAGAGTATGTGTTTTTATTCTGCCAAAGCATTTTACAATACGTAGAGTGAAAATATTTCAAATTTTCGTGCTACAAATACAAGGACTGCTATAATATATCCCTCCCTACAAGGACTGCAGAAAGGGTGGAATAATACGACGTTTAGAAGAGTCTGTTCAGAGACTTTTGCAATGGTTGGTTTGTCTGCTGCACGTAAATGTGCTCCCTTTAACACATTTGCTAGAATCAATTGATGGTAAGATAACAGATCCTTATGCATTTTCTGGACAGATTGGAAGATCACTATTAAAATGTGAAAACCAACCAATTGTGGAATAAGATGTAATTGAGAGCCATCTTTCAGCTTTCGAGAATTATAATGATCTCAGTGCGGATCAGAAATGTTTGTATGAGATTCGCAGGGCTGTTTCAAATGGACATTTTCCTGATTCTTTGGCAAAACGCTATCCAGGAAACATTTCGCACGTCAGATGGGTTCCTACAGCAAACAGAATTATTCGATTGTATGTAGCTACACCAAACTCTTCAGAAAAATTAAAAGTGCTCTCTCAGTATGTTGTAAAAGTGTATGCGCCAGTTTGGTTCAGCATAAAACAGAAACGTTTTGGCACAGATGGATCAAGACCTTTCTTAAAAATAATTCAGTTATCGCGCTTCCTTTCTGAAAAGTGCAAGGCTGTCATTAATCCTGTACTTCAAAGAAATGGATACTTTGCACATTCTGAAAACATTCTCCTCTCTATGATGACAGATGAGAAGAAACATACCAGAGAATTGGACTTAAGACGAGTCCTGAAGGCAAAAATCTCGCAAATGCCTGGAATCAGAAATTACATTCTACATCCTCCATTCCAAAAGAAACCGAACGTTTAAAAAAAAAACAAAAAAAGCAATGTACATTTTGGAACAAATCATTTGTATTAATCAATGTATTCCCCTTCTGCATCGATACACATATTTGTACGCTCCAACAAGTTGTCAAACGACTTCTCCATGTCCTTTATTGGAATGGTATTTAGGACGGCGGTCGTCGCCTTCTCAATGGCATCAATCGATGCGTGCCACTTTCCTTTCATCGCCAAATGCAGTTTCGGGAACAGATAGAAATCGCACGGAGCGAGATCTGGTGAATAGGGCGGATGATGCAACCGAATAATGTGATTTTTGACCAAAAATTCAGTTACAAGTCGCGAACGATGTGATGGTGCATTATCGTCCAAAAGAGTCCAACTGCCGATTTCGCGATATTCGGGCCGAATACGACGAATTCTTGCCAGCAAACGCTTCATGACGCCCAAGTAAAACTCTCCAGTGACTGTCTGGCCGGGCTGAACAAATTCTTTGTGGATAATTCCTTTTGAATCGTAAAAACAAATCAGCATCACCTTAACTTTTGACTTCACCAAGCGATTTTTTTTTGGGTGTTCCTTCATCCGGCGCTCTCCATTTAGCACTTTGCCGCTTTGTTTCGGGCTCATATTCAAAACACCACGTCTCGTCACCAGTTACAATCGATTTCAAGAAGTTTTGATCCTACCGAGCACTTTTAACGATGTCTTTGCAATGCGCAATTCGATCAACTTTTTGGTCTTCGGTGAGTTTGTGTGGTACAAACCGCGAATTAACCTTCTTAAGGCCCAAAACTTCGGTCAAAATGCGGTATGCGGTTGTTTGAGGAATGCCTAATTCCATTTCAATAACTTTCACCGACGATTTTTTCTTATGTTTGATGAATTCACGCACTTTTTCGATGTTTTCTTCCGATAATGCGGTTCTGGGACGGCCTGATCTTTCGTCATCATCCAGCGTCTCTCTACCCGATTTGAATCGCCTGAACCACTCGTAAACTTGCGTACGGGATAGACACTCATCACCATATGCATTTTGTAGCATTTGGTGCGTTTCACTAAAAGTTTTACCCAGTTTAACACAAAACTCAATTGCAGCTCGTTGTTTGAAACTCATTTTCCGACCGATGGACACAACACACTGACAGTTGAAACGCAATAACTTTGTTGCCGTGCATCCAAATGTCATGACACTTATACCAGTTGTCAATGAGGGACTACGCCATCTACCGGTAAAATATTACAACAGATGGCACTAGTGGTACTATTTCTTTTCAAAAGTTCGGTTTCTTTTGGAATGGAGGGTGTATTACTGAATTTTGAAGCTGAAGACTACACATAACTCATAAACTGGACAGATTTGGCTATAACTTGCCCCCCCTCCACTTATTATGTATCTCACTGCTGCGAATATTCATAGACTCATTCAAGGTGATACCACAAATATTGAAATTCCGAATATTCCATGCCTTAGCCAAGCTGTAGAACAATGTGTAAAATTGGTGACAGAAGCATCGTCTTGTGTTTGTGGTGTAAGTGCACGAGATGGATACATCAGGGCAATACTCGAGTCCCGAAGACGTACGCCTGTCTTCAAGACATAGTCAGAGTTTTCTACAGTGTAATGTATGTTGACATGTATCTCCACATATTATTTTGATATGAAGTTTTCCTAGATCATTTTCAAGAATAGAAAGTAATGTATTTTGTCATGTTTTCACATATTACTTGTATATTAAGATTTCTTAGGTTATTTTCAAACTGAGATCAGAAATGCTCATGTCATTACATGAATTTTCTTATATTTGCAATAATCTAAAAATTGTGTGAAGATGTCTATTGTAACATACACTACACACAAAAACCTAAATCTTACGTTTGTGCGGAGTGGTGTATTTTTGTCATGGTTTTTTTCACATATCATATTATAAAGCTTTCTCAGCTTATATTCAAACAGACAAGAATGAAAAATCGCCTTACTAACTTCTCTAATATTATTAATATACAGTATTTATCAATGATGCCTGTAGTCGAGTATATACGTAGGGTAATACAGACTACACATATATCTAGTCCAATTTTACGTACAAGGTAGTGTTCTTTTTTTGTTTGTTCACATATGTTTATAAAGATTTTCCAACTGATTTTCAAACTAAGATAAGAAACAAAAAAGTTGATGTTATGAAACTTGCGTAATATTTGTAATAATTATAAAGATGTATTCGAATATAGCATATATGTAAGATACTTAGTTTCATTTTTCCATTCAAGTATAATGTAAAAAATATAATTACGTTACAACTAACTTTTCGAGCCCTCTATATCTATAACACTAAAATAACTGACTCAGAGGAGTGAGGTTTCTGTGATACAATATTGTTATATAACGACTTTTCCGAACAAAAAAAAGCCTCATTTCACAATACTGTTAACAATACATATGTCAGCCAAATTTCAAGTCCGTATAGCACCCAAAGGAAATGATTCAGGAGACTAATATTTCTGTGTCACAGTACTCTAATGGTAAGGCAACTTTTTCTCTCTATTAGAAAATATAATACAGAAAAAAATAATTTTGTCCCTTTTACCAATACGGTTAAAAATATTGGATTTCAGCCAAACTTCAAGTCCCGTGTGGCACCCAAAGTAATTAATTAACGAGACTAATATTTTTTTTGATACAGTACTCTAATGGTAAGGCAACTTTTCCGCCCTATTAGAAAAATTAATTCCCCCCAAAAAAATTAGACCACTATTTCACTCCACCCTATATATATATATATATATATATATATATATATATATATATATATATATATATATATATATATATAAACATTTTAATAGCATTAATTGTATCAATTCCAAAAACAACATTTCAGGTTCATGTATAAATAAATGGACAGGCTAACGAGGAAACGGTCTCAAGTGTAAACAACTGATTTGGCTGGGTTCTGGATATGTGTTACGGGAGACAAAATTAGGAGACACGTATTCTGGCTTTTGGGACCATACACAGAAATTTCCGAAATATGGGGCCCCGAAACGCCCCTACATGCTATAAATAGAAAGCGAATGACGTTACTTGTACACAACCAAATTGGCTGTCGTCCGGATATGTGTTACGGGAGAACAAAGTAGGAGAAACGTATTTTGGCGTTTGGGCCCATACGCAGAAATTTCCGAAATACGGGGCCCCAAATTGCACCTAAATGCTATAACTAGGAAGCGAATGACGTTACTTGCACACAACCGATTTGACTGGGTTCCGGATATGTGTTACGGAAGACAAAATTAGGAGACACGTATTCTGGCGTTTGGGAACATACGTAGAAATTTCCGAAATATGGGGCCCCAAAGTGCCCCCACATGCTATAACTAGAAAGCGAAAGAAGTTACTTGTACACAAGCAATTTTGCTGGGGACCGGATATATTTTACGGGAGACCAAAGTAGGAGACACTATTTTGGCGTTTGGGCCGATACACAGAAATTTACGAAATATGGGGCCCCAAAGTGCCCCTACATGCTACAACTAGGAAGCGAATGACGTTACTTGTACACAACCGATTTGGCTGCGGACCCGATATCTGTTACGGGAGACCAAAGTAGGAGAAACGTATTAAGCGTTCGGGCCGATACACAAAAATTTCCCAAATAGGGTCCTCAAAGTGCCCCCACATGCTATAACTAGAAAGCAACTGACGTTACTTGTACACAACCGATTTGACTGGTTTCCGGATATGTATTACGGGAGACGAAAGTAGGAGACATTATTTTGGCGTTTGGGCCGATACACAAAAATTTCCGAAATACGGGGCCCCAAAGTACCCCCACATGCTATAAGTAGAAAGCGAAAGACGTTACTTGTACACAAGCAATTTGGCTGGAGTCTGGATTTCTGTTACTGAAGACCAAAGTAGGAGACACTATTTTGGCGTTTGGGCCCATACTCAGAAATTTCCGAAATACGGGGCCCCAAAGTGCCACTACATACTATAACTAGGAAGCGAATGACGTTACTTATACAAAACCGATTTGGCTGGGGTCCGGATATGTGTTACGGGAGACCAAAGTAGGAGACACTATTTAGGCGTTTGGGCCCATACGCAGAAATTTCCAAAATACGGGGCCGTAAAATGCCCCTACATGCTGTAAATAGGAAGCGAATTACGTTACCTGTACACAACCGAATTGGCTGGGGTCCGGATATGTGTTACGGGGGACCAAAGTAGGATACATTATTTTGGCGTTTGGGCCCATGCGCAGAAATTTCCGATTACGGGGCCCCAAAGTGCCCCTACATGCTATAAATATGAAGCGAATTACGTTACTTGTACACAACTGAATTGGCTGGGGTCCGGATGTGTGTTACGGTAGACCAAATCGGTGTGTAAAAGTAAAGTCATTCGCTTCCTAGTTATAGCATGTAGGGTCAATTTGGGGCCCCATATTTGGGAAATTTCTACGTATGGGCCCAAACGCCAGGATACGTGTCTCCTAACTCTGCGATGAATTCTAGTTAGCCCAATTACCCTAAACAGACAGCATTTACATTCATTGGTCCTCTTGTAACAATGGTTTATTATAATTTGTTTACTTCTATTATAACTAAATATTCTCTATTCTGTGAGAGTTGAAATTACAATGGATTAATTGCAAGCGCAATGTCAATAGTGTTTCTCAACAGACAATAAACTTTCTCTCTAGTCTCGTCTCGATTTGCATCTTGAATACGAGACGAGAAGTTTATTTTCAAATCGAGATGAGACAACTAAGATTTCAATTCTAGTCTCAGAAACAGGACGAAACGAGGAACATAGCAATTTTTGTATCAGAAACGAGACGAGATGAGAGACATTTCAGTTCTTGTCTCAGAAACCAGACGAGTCCTGAAACATTTCAATTCTTGTCTGAGAAGCAAGATGAGACGAGAAACATTTCAACTCTTGTCTCACAAACGAGAGGAGACGAGAAACCTTACAATTCTTGTTTCAGGAATTAGACAAGGCGAGAAACATTTCAATTTCCGTCTCAGAAACGAGAGGAAACTACACAGCTTTCAATTCTAGTCTGAGAAACAAGACGAGACAAAAAACATTACAATTCTTGTTTGAGAAACGAAACGAGACGAGAAACGTTTTAATTATCATCTAAGACAGGATACAAGACGATAAACATTTCCATTCTTGTCTCTGACAAGAGGGGAAGCATTTCAATTTTGCCTCAGAAACAACAGACGAGACGAGAAACTTCAATACCTCTTTCAGAAACTGTACGAGACGATAAATTTTTCAATTCTCGTCTCAGAAACGAGATGAGATTGGGAACATCTCAATTCTTGTCTCAGAAACGAGACGAGACGAGAAATATCTCCATTATTGTCTCTGAAACGAGATGTGATGAGAAACATTTAAATTTTATTCTCAAAAAGAAGACGAAACGAGAAACATTTGAATTTTCGTCTCAGAAACGAGATGTGACGAGAAATATTTAAATTTTATTCTCAGAAACGAGACGAGACGACAAACGTTTCAATTTCCTCGAGTGTTGAGGACAACACTAATTCACGCAAGTACTTTGAATGTTATATGATCCATAATAAAAACTTTGAAGTAGTAAAGTGACTGTATGAACATAATGAATAGCATTATTAAGATCTTAAAATATGCAAACTTTTTATGCAATATACTCTTATAATAAATATGATTAAATGTCCTTGTATCGCCCCTTTGGTAGACCTCTCGTGACGCTAAAGGTTATGATAACTATTAAATGAAGCTAACAAGAATATCTGGGCACAACTTTAGAACATACACTTACAAAACAAGACCTGAACATGTTCGAGACGAGACGATTCGAGAAAATATTTCCAAGAATCGTAGCAAGAATGATTTTTTTTTTTTGCGAGAATCAAGAACAGACGAAAATTCTATAAAAGTTTACCAGATGAGACGACAAAACGTTATTTATCGAATCCTCTCGTCTCATTGTGCAAATGTCAATTCATGACTGTTGAATTACACCGATGGATAACACAAGAAACGGGTTAGATATTAATAATTAAATACTAGTAAAGTGCTGTAATAATACTAAAAACCTTATAACATGCTGTAATAATACTTTGACATGGATATATTTTTATGGCACATCAATTTGCTCTCATATCAATTGCTTTCATACTATGCAATTATTTTATGGATGATACTTCTCGAAAATAAATGAATACATAATTTAATTTGCCATGTAATATAATATTTCGACATTTCTTTCTTGAAACCAAGTAAACAAATCTTTTAACAGATCCACAATAAAAAATGTGTTTAAAGATATTACTTATAATAATAATATGTTATTTTTCATTGATTTTGTCAGAAGCTGCTTTGTTCGCATATTTTACCTAAAACATGAATCCCTGGCTGTATTTTCCTTTTAAATAAGAGAGGTCTCCATGGCGTTTGAATTCATCTCTCACCATTACTACCCCCTCTCATCATCTTCTCGAAAATTAGATTGAGAAATGTCTTAGAGTATTGTTTCAAGGGGAAAAAAGCAAAGGAATATGTGCGTTTTTGATATTGATATTATTTTTTATGGCTTATTAGTTTGCAATCATAATGAAAATCTGTGTGCAATTGTTTCGCCATACGCCAGGGAAGGAGAATCATTCAAAGCAAAAGAAGTGCAGTACAGTGTAAGGTTGAATACCCTCACATACAGCAACTACATATTGCGAATACATGCTCTTACTACGAACATGTGTTATTATGTTTAACCCTGCTACTACCGGAATATTTTCATTACACTGAATACCGTTGGGGTCACTGGTGACCCCATTTCATTTATTGAAGAAACACAGCCTTCTTTGTTTATAAAAAACATTTAATGGTGCCCAGTTTTACATTTTGTCATGTTTGTTTATACATTGTTATTAACTTCGCTTTTCTGGTCACGTAATATCCTTAATGTGTTGATAAATTGATAACATAGTGCAATTATATAAATTAAGTACAGGTATGCACATATTCAAACTTAATAATTAGGATGATGATTAGTAGTATAGCTGAATTTTCCAGTCTAATTGCCTATTTTTGACATACAATTCGATACTAAAACAGTTCTCTAAATTTTTGTTTACCTGCGATTTTTTTTTTTTTTTTTTTTTTTTTTGTTCAGGAAATTTTGATCTCCAAGAAACAAACTCCTCACAAAAGAACTTATACAAAATTATACTGTCGTTTTAGTCGTTGCCACATTTTACACAAAGAATAGTTGAGTGTTGCTTATACACGTATGTTTCGCATCTTTTCATATGCCTTGCATAACATACCGCTCATAGAAAAGACAACAACCACGTTTTCGATATTTATTGGCTTCTGAAGATATACACGGGAACTCTGAACACTGAAGTCGGTTTTGTATAGTTAGAGACTTAGCTAGTTCAAGAAGAAATATTCTCCATCTGTAATTACTGCTGCTGTTCCATTCAGGATTGAGTGAAAACCAAATGATGAAAACGTTGAGAGCACTGAAGCTAATGACGGAGGGGTCAGCGTCCTCAAAATGACCCTAACTGTTCATCAATAGTAATGTTACCCGCTATATATGCGTCGTGTAACGTACTTCCACATGCATCAAAAGCGTCTATAATTGGAAATAATTTGTCCGAACTATGATTTTTGCCTCGTTGTTGAGTGTCGTTGAACCGGAAACATCGAGATATCTGTGTAAATCTATTTCTCCACATTGATTTGTTGGAAATAGGCTTGTCATATTCTTTATTCCACAAATGTATAATACATTCATTGTGTGCTTTATATACTTCCTCCAGTATAAGAAGCAATATGAAACACTGAAGTTCACCCTTATCAGCATATGCTCATTTATATCCATATGTAACAGAGCATTCCTTGTTTGTCCATTTCAAAATAGTTTCAAGAATATTGGGTCTCATAAAGTGCTCGAAAGGAGATTGAACCGTATCCACATTCCTGATACTATGACGTGTAAGCCCTATTTCCACTCTTGATAATATTGCGAAAAGGAGTCTTAGAGACGGAAACTGAGTCCTGAGAAGTCCTTAGTGGATTACTATTGTAGATTTTTGTCCATTCTCCGACTTGAAAAGAAAATGCGGATTCATAAGATAAAAGGAAGGGAAAATCAACATTGCAATAACATAAGATGACTAACAGAAATCAGGATCAAATTCAGAACAAGGATAGAAATGTGTTTATCATCGTAGTTGATCGTGCTCATTAGGAACAATTTTAGTGGATTATTCAGAAACATAACATTGAATAATATGCCGCGGTGGCTCATTGGTAGCACCTTCATCTCTGGTGCCTGAGATTCCTGGTTCAATCCCAACTCGCGCCAAGTGTAATTTGTGGTGAATAAACACAGTGTGCATGGGTTTTCTTGGGGTTCACCCATTTTCTCCCACTTTCTTTTATCAGGCATTTCATTTATTCTCATTATCGTCGTCAGCTTTAGCCTAGGTGGAATAACAGTGGACTCTTTCCCAATTCCTTTTTCTACAATATTGAATAATGATGGGAAAAACGAAATAACAAAAAGGGGAATCATATTATCAAGTGAAAGAACAATTCATGAAAGTTCAGAAAACTAATAGATCAGGACAAGAAATACAGCAGATAATGCAAGGCTACGATTTCAACTAGGAGCTATTTCTCATTATTTTCAGGACACCGCTGGATCGAGAGGATAGCACACTTACCTTCGACCCAAGGCTGGTTTCTATTCCCGGTAGGAGTACAGTTGAAGGAAGAAATTGGTTCGGGTTCCCCTACACTCAGTACGCCTACGTCACCTTTAGTCTACACAGCATAATCGAGTGACGTCAAACTCAAAACAAAGCAAATCATTATTTTAGATTTTTATACTACATGAAAGTATATCGCACTGGATTTTAACATTTCCATAAAATAATAAAATCAACTGACAACAATGATTGACGAAAATACAAATGCAGCAAAAGTAGAACTCCAATAGAATATACCTACTTGTAAGTACAGATGTTGAGGTATCATTTTTGCCTCTTTCAACCATACAGTCATCTTCAGAATCTAGGTATGAATCTGAATCGTATTCATCTACATCATTATAGCCCAAAATTTCATCTATTTCACAATCGTCACTAGATGAAACATCACCACTTGCAGGATTTTCTGGCGAAAAGTCAGAATCAGTGATTTCTTCATGCAAATTTTTTCTGCGTCTTCGCAAGATAGATTTTTTGATGTCATACTGTTTCTCATACATTCGAGAAAACAATTGAAGAGTGATTTGTGTCAAATTTCACTCCGAATAATCAGTGACATGTATCGAAAAATACAAAAGTTGATAATAACTGCTGGGGTCCTATATGACCCCAATGGTACTCGGTGCAGGAAGTAGAGAAACTTGCGATCAAATACACACAAAAAATATCACAATGTACCAAAATGAAGTTGTAATATGCCATTACAGTCTAATGATATTATGTTTTTAATAGGAGGGTGCCCGAAATTTTTTGCACCGACTGTACCTGACGTTTAACAAAAAAATTTCTGGCTGTTCATATAATTCGTAATATTGTTCATTATTCTATTTCAAATTAATATGGAAAACTGTAAAAAATTTATTAGGAATTATAGTTTTGGGAATCAATATCTTTATTTATATTTTAAATTAGTTATAAGTCTTGCATATGTATATGTAAATGGATTATTACAATTCTTACGGTGTCAGTGCTATCCGAAAATATAGATCCACTATTGGACGGAACTTTCCAGATCAAATAACCAATCTAAAATTCGACAGAATTCTCAGGACCACCCTTCACCTCTCTTTTAGATACCTAGGTCCTTCTAAAATCTAGTTTAATCCAGATTTTACCAAATTTTATTCGTTTCAAAGCCCCACCGCCAAAATGCTTAGTTTTGATTGGCTGATAAACCCACGCTATGATATTAGGGCGCAATTATTCCATTCCACGCCGGAAAGTGCTACTGAAGACACTGGTTTTTGTTCGTCTAACTTAAAAGTCGAAAGGAGTGAGAGAAACTACAAACAAGGTAATATTTGGGAAAAAATTGAAAGAAAACGTAAACAAAAAAAAAAAACGAAGATAAAAAGAGCTAATGTAGAGGAGTCGCTACAAGTTAATTCTCTTTAACGAGGACGATTTACGAAACATCATCTACTAATTGAAGTCATGATTATTTTCCAATACAGTAAATTTCAATAAACTTTCTTGTTATCGTTAATTACTCCATATCGGACTCCCGAAGAAAACTCATCGAAACAACTTATTGACCGTGCAAATAGCGACTACTCTGTCATGACTCCGTTTTCTTTCATTCAGAAATAGGAAAGAAAGAGAAGAAAGTAGAAGGGTAAAAGAAGGAGGTAGGTAAAGAAGAAAGAAAAGAAATAGGGTATTTTAATGAGAAACAGATTACTGGATAATTCCGGAAATATAGTAAGAAGTCGAGAAAGTCCTTGAAAGATGAATCATTCTAAATGTTATTAACGACTAATCAATTTTGGAATGCTTCGAAATAGACACATGTTCCCTCATACCACCCAGACCTAGCTCCAGGCACCACGATCGTGGGGTTGCCCAGACCTAGACCTAGGAATGAGAAAAGTGAAATTTAATTCTTTGTACTGTTATTCCAACCAGTGATTGATAACCATCCAGTATCTGAACTCTGTTCTCTAGGATCGACCACACATATGAATTAGCCAAGAAAAAAAAAATCAGACTTATAAACTCAATATAAATTTATGTATCGTATCAACGAGAATTTCAACTTCCTGGAAGAAAGATGTCGTATTTAGGCTCATCCTGCTATTTTTGTTTCACTCCTAGAGCCGATTTAAACCATTAGTAGCGGTCCTTCATGACCTAGGTTATTTACCTTAACACATATATTAAAACATGACACATATGTTGCAGATGTTAATATGACAAATGACATCACTAAAATTACTTAAGTTAAATCTATCATGCATTCACTCGCTCACTCACTCAGGACAGTGTATATATGGTTAAATGAAACCAACTAACTACAAAGATACAAATAATTTATTACATCCATAGTGAAAAGAAAAGACAAACAAATAATTATAAAGAAGATATTAAAAGCACAAGTTCTTGGTTATATATCAATAGAATACAAAGAGTTATATTTTAGTAAATTTTTATATATTCAATCATATTGCCAAATGAAAAAGAAAGAAAACAAATAATTACATGTATTATATCTTAGGCATGCTAAAGCAAAATTATGATTTGCGACATACGCAAAGGAGACACTTATTTCACTTTTTAAAAAAAAATTGACAAAGAGGAAAGAAAAGAGAAAAAAAACTTTTTGGTGTATCCGAACTTATATGAGTCTCTACCTCACATCGGGTAATAAAATATTAATGATTTTGAGCGTTCAAATCACAGATCACGCACTACTCGTAGTGTTCAGAATATTTCGCTCCATTTAACTTAGGTTGTATATATATATATATATATATATATATATATATATATATATATATATATGTATATATATATATATATAACTATTGGTTTACAAAAAACATTCCTCGACTATATTAGGTTTGTAACTGGTAACAGTTTATATCTGCAATCGCACACTGCTACGTCTATACCCATCTAGGGATTTCGAAAAATCACTTTCGCCAGAGGATGTTTCTCCTCTTAGACGGTCCATTTCCAAACTTATTAATTGGATAGTTTTAAGTTATTTATTCAACACTGGGACACGTCATGAGACCTTTCCTTTAGATCACTTTGGTATATATGTATACATGGTTCGGATTAAAAAAAACGATCTTCCACAGATGTACGGAGTATGATGGTTCAAATTGAGGATAGAAAGAAACTGGTCAAGTCACAGGATACATATGCAGGTGAGAAGGATTCAAGGTACACTTTCCACAATGGTTTTAGGTTGGTAGTTCAGGGATAATATGCGTTATGAGGTGAGTTATGTTTAGACCTGCCGTTACTTTTCAATACATGCCATTACATAATTACAGAGGTTATTAATTACATTTATTCAAAAGAAAAGGAAAATTACTTGAGTGGACGGCGGTATTCTTGACAAAATCTACATTCTTATATTCGTCGGAGAACTTACTGGTAAACTATAGCAACCAACACACGTTTAGGAAGACAGACACGAGCGCTCTTACATATATTCATAATACATTTAATATCATACTTTTACTTTAAAATCATATTCACATACTAATTACATATACATCTCGACGTATTCATTTCTCTATATATATATATATATATTCAATAAATGCGCACACATTTAAATTAATCACCCCAATAATAAAATTTTTACAAGGTTGCAAACATTGTCCAAAAACAAATGACTTCCGACATTACATATGAAAAAGAAAATTGATTTTTTACTTGATACCGCGCATCTATAAATTTTTCACTTTTATATAATCAGTTCGTGCTTAAATAATGGAAAAAAAAAACTTTGGAAGGCAGGCACGTAACACAGAGCATTTCTAAAGATATAACTAGATAACCTAAAATACAATTTCTGGGCCCAGGTTAACTACAAAGTAATCGAAAACCAAAACAGAAAGGAAAGTGACCAACGGATTACAAAAAAAAAAAAAAAAAAAAACTTAAGAGGAACGACGGTGAAAGAACGTAATCGAATTGTCGTCAAATACTAAGTCTTTGTTCATTTCAGCGATAGGTCAAAATGTGATGGAGGACCCAATCACTATCTACTTTATTCATGAATCGTGTCTTGCAACGTCTCAGCTGGTAATTTCAGATCAGAGTTGTGCGTTAAATAAATTGTAAGCAACAAGTTCAAAATCGGGGGGGGGGGGAAGGTTGAAAATTTAAAAAAAAATCTCGAAGTAAGAAGGAAGAGACAAGGGAGAGAAAGCGGCGCCAACGAAAGGAGAAAGATTAAAGTACTACTTACTACACAGAAGAGTGATCGAATTTAAATATATAACAACTCATAGCCAAAAATATTCACATATGCCGAAAAAGGGTGGTTTACTTAAATACGTAAACTAGGAGGGAGTCCCTGCTGCCAAGGATGCAAGTTCTGTGTCCATCAGATCCCAATCCCACAAGAGTTTGCTTGTAAGATTGAAATCCGATCCCCGTATCCGGCCCAGACCAGCAGGATAAAAGGAGAGGGGGAAGGGACCAGGTAACTGCGTCCCCAATTTTGAAATCTCTAAGTAAAAAAAAAATATTCGACCCCTTAGAAAAACTAAGAAGGTTCGAGGACAGTAATGAAACTAGAATAGAAGTATTATCTAAGATATCCCTAACTAATGATTTGCCGAAATAAAAAAAAATTAAATAAACTGAATTTTGGATCGGTGATTTCTATTGCCAAACCTCACCGATAGCTACCCTGCGCAGACACGCCACAGTCTGGGATGTCGTTAATTTCCCTCGTCTAATTAAACTAAGAAAAGAAATGAAAATACTTAAAGGGACTAGGGGTCGACATCCGGGTACGCTAATAAATTTCAATAATTAATTGTTTTGATTCTGTAACCCTATCAGAGCTGTCGCCTCCATGAACATTGTAAGCTAGCCTGAGTAGGTAACGTGAAGGAAAAAAAAATCTCACGGAGCAGGATATTCTATTTTAAAAAACCCGACCAGAAAATATAATTCACTACAGCCCTGTTGTATAACTGCTACTGTCTTTTCATAATTTATTATTCAACATGTCTAGTCAGCGATTATATGATGCTACCTATTCTATCAGATGGTATTACTATGGTTGATTATTACTATAACACATAAGACTACAAAGTATTACCGTAGTCCGACTATATATCGGCCTCCGGTCCGCGTGATATTATGGTGCAGGGGTCAGAACCTGAGATGTTTGTAGCTACACGTATCTATTCAATATCTATATATCAACACACGGCGAAGTATTCACTGGGCTACTATATATTTTAAACTATATGGGTGTCCTATATTCTATATTCATTTACTACAATATTCATATACTTTATATTCATATTCACATTAATATTCATTTGCCACGACGCTATATTCTACAAACACCCTGTTTCCTCTATCTACGCCCAGCCTATATACACATTTCATCATAACACTTCAAAATCTATAGTCACTACAAACATTTCCCATTCCGATCACCGCACGACAACCTCACTCGAACCCAAGACTCTTTCATCCCACACACAATACTATGTAATACTCGGTAGCTTTATTAAGAAGAAAGAAAAAAAATCCTACGTATATTCACTGAAAATAGAATTATCTGCGATAATGTTTAATGTTTATAAAATTCTGCAGCAACAATGGACTTCTGCAGCCACGAAGAAAAATGAACATCTAATATAATTTCAAAGCGAAGAACTAGCATCATATCGCCCGACTTCTGTTTAAAAATTACGTATTGTTTATTTACTTAAATATCACGATTTCTAGACTATGCAGAATGTTGAAACTTTCAGAATATATTAATTTTGGGTCACTTGACCTAACTGTACATTCATATGGGCTGTGAATTATACCTTCTAGGTTTTATTTCGGAAAGAAAGGTCAATTTCATGGAAACTAAATCACTAAGCACCTCGACGGAAGAATGGCGGTTAGTACTGACTTTGGCACTAGGGCTAGCGACGATATAATCAACCCTTGAACAACGGAATGTGACCTTGTACACGGAGTTATTATACTATATTACGTTCACTTAATGACGGAGTAATAAAAATTTATCGCATAGTAAATACTACACTGTCCGTATTTAATTATCTCACACACTCTTTCATCACTTAACTACCACTACCACTGATACTACATTACAAATATACACATACTACTTAAACTACAAGACACATCATGCCAATACACACCAATCATCACTATCATTAATACATGTTGTACTGATAAATACACACAGAAAACATTCATATTTTACCATTTTAAATCGGCTCTATGAAAGGAAAGGGGAAGAAAGGAAACAGGGCCAACTGGCCCTGTATTCACTAAATCACATTCTTGAGTGTTTAATTAATGCCCTGAGAGGACATATCGGAGTATTAGCTAACAATAGGACCCCTGCCCTGAAGGGGCAGGAACCCGGAAACAAATTAAATGTTCAACTCATCCCGCTGGAAGCCGTACTCCCAATTTGGGAGTCAGATAGGAGCCCTTACTGTAAATTTACACGTACATTGTGATTACTATTCTAACTACAACAAAATTAAATACCGCCATGTATGCTAAAAAAAATCACTCGCTACCTACATAAACAAATCTATATATGGACAGGTCTTACGTAACTCGAAAGGAAATAACTTTAAGGATAAAAATATTTTAAGGGGAAAACACTACTCTTCCGAAACTGTCTGTGGATATTTAAGAACCACTAGCAAACTGATGCACTTCGTGGAGCCTGTCCATCACTATCTATATCTGCACCTCCTATTTCAGCTTTTTTTAAACCAGTTTTACTATGGAATTTAACAGTTCATGGCTCCTCGAGACTTCCAGAGAATTTACACGTGAACAAAATCCCAATTATTACCTGAATTTTGACGTTTACCACTGCAGGAGTCAGTCCATTTACGGAGCAAAAAAACTAATGTCGTCGACCACAATTTCAGGCATGGAATGGAATAATTGCGCCCTAATATCATAGCGTGGGGTTATCAGCCAATCAAAACTAAGCATTTTGGCGGTGGGGCTTTGAAACGAATAAAATTTGGTAAAATCTGGATTAAACTAGATTTTAGAAGGACCTAGGTATCTAAAAGAGAGGTGAAGGGTGGTCCTGAGAATTCTGTCGAATTTTAGATTGATTATTTGATCTGGAAAGTTCCGTCCAATAGTGGATCTATATTTTCGGATAGCACTGACACCGTAAGAATTGTAATAATCCATTTACATATACATATGCAAGACTTATAACTAATTTAAAATATAAATAAAGATATTGATTCCCAAAACTATAATTCCTAATAAATTTTTTACAGTTTTCCATATTAATTTGAAATAGAATAATGAACAATATTACGAATTATATGAACAGCCAGAAATTTTTTTGTTAAACGTCAGGTACAGTCGGTGCAAAAAATTTCGGGCACCCTCCTATTAAAAACATAATATCATTAGACTGTAATGGCATATTACAGTTCCCCGGCGTCGTTAAAAAAATTTTGTTTGAATAAAAAATTTTGTTGAATAGAATTAACATGTATTAATACTAATAAACTAACTACTCACTCATACTCTCATGCACTCAAATGAGACAGTGTAACATTCACTTTGGGTATTGAGATAGAAGTTCCCGTTTTTTGTCCTCAGTACAGTTGAAAAGCTTAAGATTTTGGAAATTGTGAGTTCCGATACTTTCACCTTTTAGATTGTGTAATACAGCGCAATTTTTCAATAATTTTTCTGCTCAAAATGTTCACAAAGGAGCAGGACTGACAGGAGTTCCAGCTGAGATATTGAAAGAGACAACTCATATAACTATCCTTCCTCATTTCACCAGGTAGTTGCGGAATTAGTTTGTCGATTTGACAGCGGTCTCGCGACTATCAATCCCTCGAGCGGCTAGAATTCCATTTCCGCCATTAGTTGGTATTTGCGAAGGGGCAGAATTCTGAGATCTACCTGCACAGTTATTGTTAACGTTGCCGTTTTGACCAGTACCGTTTTCTCTTCTCCGGTACGCCCCATTAAAGTTCCTCCTATTATCGTCCCTATTCGGGTTCGATTCCCCCATTGTGCGGTCATAGGGGCGATAACCCCGGCGATTGTTAAACATCGGTCGGTTACGGAACAGACGTCGACCGTTATATTGATTGCTTTCTGAGCCACTCCCACTCGGATAGCGAGATCCAGCTTGGGTGTAACTCAGAAAGTCCGTTTGGCAACTTGCCGTTGCCTTGCTTTTCACGGGTTTCACAACTTTTGCTTGTCGGGCGAAATACCTCTTCGGTGGGCCTCCAGTTTCTTTCCCACACAGGGCAGCTAGGCGTGACGTAACTTCTCGCACCGTTTGGCACAAGTGGGAAGCAATAGCCCGCGACTCATCTGGTGGAAGAGCGTTCACTATTATGTCTACTAGCTCGGCTTGCGATGGATTTTCCGCGATCTGATAGTACAGTTCGATGATCTTCCAAGCATAGTCCAAAAGGGACCCATACTTGGCTCGATCATATCTTAAAGATTGGAGATTGCGTTTCTGAAGCCTCTCTATATGTTCGTTGCAGTATTCTTCCTTAAAAAGGATCAGAAAATCATCAAACGTATGAATTCTATATTTAATAGAAGCAAACCACGCGCCTGATGCTGCAATTAAAAGTTTTTCAACTATTTGTAAACGTTCTCTATCGGTCAGACGATACATTTCTAAACACTGCTGCAATCTACGCAGAAAAACACGAGGCTGTCCATTGGTAATATTCCCGTCAAAAGTGGGAAAACGTTCGATGTCCCTCAGCGAAACCTTGGAACCCATACTAACATAAGCAGGGGAATAGTTACTGGGAATTAACATATTATCCTGCACAATCGGAGTCGTCACCGGATTTACCACCGACGACGTCGTAGCGGTGTTATAATTACCCATGTAAGTGAAAGGGATTTTGTTGGTCGTATTGAATATGTTGGGCTCCATCCCCGGACCAATCGCACCCATGAACAACGACTCAGAATGGCACCCATCTCCTCTTCCTGGCAACACGCTATGTGATTGTATACCTCCATGTAAGGAGGGAGCACTCACGCTAGTGACCGTAGTCGTCACAACACTCGACTGATTCGGCACACTATTAGAATTGAACCACGACTTTGGTTCTGACCGATGCATGGGGTAGTGCGTCGCAATATCCCGTGCATCAACTGACACTAAATTTTCTTTTCCTGCGCCACGGGTAGTTGTTATAACAGGTAATATTCCTGAGGAATCGCTACCGGGGAAAGGATAGGTTACCTCTGATTTTTCGCGACTAGATTTTGTCATTTCTTTTTGAATATTTGCTATCTCGTTTTGGATTTTCGAAATTTTCTGGTCAGTTACTTCCAATTTGGTTTCCAATGATAAGTCTGACAAGGTTGACTTTAAACTATCAATTTCGGCCTGCTGTGTTTCTAATTTATTGTTGATTTTATACACTTTAGTATCCATTTGTTCAATTTCAGAATTTACATGATCTAATTTACTTTCAGTCTCCTGCTGAAGTTGCTTTATGGACTGTTGAGCCTCGCATCTGACCAAATCAATTTCAGTAGACGTTTGCTCCCTCAATTTGTTTATTGAGGAAGCGAAGTCTACACATATATTGTCTATTTTGTGAGTTAATACTTCGAATCGAGATTCGGTTTCTCGGTTCGAGGCATCTATTTTTTCATTCATTTCCCGGCTATTCTTATTCATTTCGCGTCTCATTTCCAGGCTATTTTTATCTATTTTTTCATTTATTTCGCGTCTCATTTCCCGGTTATTTTCATTCATCTCTTGTAGCATTTGTTGCAATGAAAGGAGTAGCGTCATTATTAGATGACACAGTCTTCCTTTGCTTTTCTTTGGGTTTATCACCAATTGGATCCCCATCTTTTTCATCATCATCGAGGTCAGATATCTCCACTGGAGATATTTGGCCTCGGTTCTTCGGGGTACTATACCCTCGCTCACAGTCCGAATCGGGATGTTCATTTTCTTTTTCAGAGGGTAAACTCATGGGTTCACGCGACTGGTGGAGCTTCCCCTCACATTCTTTGCAGTATTTAACTATTTCACCAGCCCGGACCTTTTCTGCGTTTTCTGCAGTATCCTCTAAATTAATACAACTGAAACGGATCCATTTCAGCCCACATTCGTGACACCTCACTAGCCTACGGGAGACGCGAGCTCTTTTCTCTTTACTTTCTAATGTACATTGTGTACATGAGACTTCCGCGTTCTCGTGTGATACAACTTCTCTATTGGTTGCCATAGCTTCCATACAAAAAAGACACAATATAAACACATGCAATTATATACTTACAGACTAACAAAACTTGCTATTCAGGTACTGTTCATAAATTAAGGAACTCCTATCTAATTCCCTCCTTGGGTCAACTTCCAGCATTTTCAAATTTTAGAAGTCACTTTAGCAAATTCCTTCATTTCCCCCTTTCTACAGAGAGAGACAAAGATAGCAGAACAGCCAATGACTATAATTATTTAATCCCACTATAACCTTTTAATTATGCACCTTTTGTGGCCAAGTCAATATGTGCTCGATCCTAAACAGTGTTTAATAAATAATTTCAGATTCGTTACCAGGGAAAACAATTGTTTCCATGGTAACTGTCCTGTCACGGTCGCCAAAAATTGAAAGAAAACGTAAACAAAAAAAAAACGAAGATAAAAAGAGCTAATGTAGAGGAGTCGCTACAAGTTAATTCTCTTTAACGAGGACGATTTACGAAACATCATCTACTAATTGAAGTCATGATTATTTTCCAATACAGTAAATTTCAATAAACTTTCTTGTTATCGTTAATTACTCCATATCGGACTCCCGAAGAAAACTCATCGAAACAACTTATTGACCGTGCAAATAGCGACTACTCTGTCATGACTCCGTTTTCTTTCATTCAGAAATAGGAAAGAAAGAGAAGAAAGTAGAAGGGTAAAATAAGGAGGTAGGTAAAGAAGAAAGAAAAGAAATAGGGTATTTTAATGAGAAACAGATTACTGGATAATTCCGGAAATATAGTAAGAAGTCGAGAAAGTCCTTGAAAGATGAATCATTCTAAATGTTATTAACGACTAATCAATTTTGGAATGCTTCGAAATAGACACATGCTCCCTCATACCACCCAGACCTAGCTCCAGGCACCACGATCGTGGGGTTGCCCAGACCTAGACCTGGGAATGAGAAAAGTGAAATTTAATTCTTTGTACTGTTATTCCAACCAGTGATTGATAACCATCCAGTATCTGAACTCTGTTCTCTAGGATCGACCACACATATGAATTAGCCAAGAAAAAAAAATCAGACTTATAAACTCAATATAAATTTATGTATCGTATCAACGAGAATTTCAACTTCCTGGAAGAAAGATGTCGTATTTAGGCTCATCCTGCTATTTTTGTTTCACTCCTAGAGCCGATTTAAACCATTAGTAGCGGTCCTTCATGACCTAGGTTATTTACCTTAACACATATATTAAAACATGACACATATGTTGCAGATGTTAATATGACAAATGACATCACTAAAATTACTTAAGTTAAATCTATCATGCATTCACTCGCTCACTCACTCAGGACAGTGTATATATGGTTAAAGGAAACCAACTAACTACAAAGATACAAATAATTTATTACATCCATAGTGAAAAGAAAAGACAAACAAATAATTATAAAGAAGATATTAAAAGCACAAGTTCTTGGTTATATATCAATAGAATACAAAGAGTTATATTTTAGTAAATTTTTATATATTCAATCATATTGCCAAATGAAAAAGAAAGAAAAAAAATAATTACATGTATTATATCTTAGGCATGCTAAAGCAAAATTATGATTTGCGACATACGCAAAGGAGACACTTATTTCACTTTTAAAAAAAATGACAAAGAGGAAAGAAAAGAGAAAAAAACTTTTTGGTGTATCCGAACTTATATGAGTCTCTACCTCACATCGGGTAATAAAATATTAATGATTTTGAGCGTTCAAATCACAGATCACGCACTACTCGTAGTGTTCAGAACATTTCGCTCCATTTAACTTAGGTTGTATTTATATATATATATATATATATATATATATATATATATATATATATATATATATATATATATAACTATTGGTTTACAAAAACCATTCCTCGACTATATTAGGTTTGTAACTGGTAACAGTTTATATCTGCAATCGCACACTGCTACGTCTATACCCATCTAGGGATTTCGAAAAATCACTTTCGCCAGAGGATGTTTCTCCTCTTAGACGGTCCATTTCCAAACTTATTAATTGGATAGTTTTAAGTTATTTATTCAACACTGGGACACGTCATGAGACCTTTCCTTTAGATCACTTTGGTATATATGTATACATGGTTCGGATTAAAAAAAAACGATCTTCCACAGATGTACGGAGTATGATGGTTCAAATTGAGGATAGAAAGAAACTGGTCAAGTCACAGGATACATATGCAGGTGAGAAGGATTCAAGGTACACTTTCCACAATGGTTTTAGGTTGGTAGTTCAGGGATAATATGCGTTATGAGGTGAGTTATGTTTAGACCTGCCGTTACTTTTCAATACATGCCATTACATAATTACAGAGGTTATTAATTACATTTATTCAAAAGAAAAGGAAAATTACTTGAGTGGACGGCGGTATTCTTGACAAAATCTACATTCTTATATTCGTCGGAGAACTTACTGGTAAACTATAGCAACCAACACACGTTTAGGGGGACAGACACGAGCGCTCTTACATATATTCATAATACATTTAATATCATACTTTTACTTTAAAATCATATTCACATACTAATTACATATACATCTCGACGTATTCATTTCTCTCTATATATATATTTATATTCAATAAATGCGCACACATTTAAATTAATCACCCCAATAATAAAATTTTTACAAGGTTGCAAACATTGTCCAAAAACAAATGACTTCAGACATTACATATGAAAAAGAAAATTGATTTTTTACTTGATACCGCGCATCTATAAATTTTTCACTTTTATATAATCAGTTCGTGCTTAAATAATGGAAAAAAAAACTTTGGAAGGCAGGCACGTAACACAGAGCATTTCTAAAGATATAACTAGATAACCTAAAATACAATTTCTGGGCCCAGGTTAACTACAAAGTAATCGAAAACCAAAACAGAAAGAAAAGTGACCAACGGATTACAAAAAAAAAAAAAAAAAACTTAAGAGGAACGACGGTGAAAGAACGTAATCGAATTGTCGTCAAATACTAAGTCTTTGTTCATTTCAGCGATAGGTCAAAATGTGATGGAGGACCCAATCACTATCTACTTTATTCATGAATCGTGTCTTGCAACGTCTCAGCTGGTAATTTCAGATCAGAGTTGTGCGTTAAATAAATTGTAAGCAACAAGTTCGATATCGGGGGGGGGGGGAAGGTTGAAAATTTAAAAAAAAATCTCGAAGTAAGAAGGAAGAGACAAGGGAGAGAAAGCGGCGCCAACGAAAGGAGAAAGATTAAAGTACTACTCACTACACAGAAGAGTGATCGAATTTAAATATATAACAACTCATAGCCAAAAATATTCACATATGCCGAAAAAGGGTGGTTTACTTAAATACGTAAACTAGGAGGGAGTCCCTGCTGCCAAGGATGCAAGTTCTGTGTCCATCAGATCCCAATCCCACAAGAGTTTGCTTGTAAGATTGAAATCCGATCCCCGTATTCGGCCCAGACCAGCAGGATAAAAGGAGAGGGGGAAGGGACCAGGTAACTGCGTCCCCAATTTTGAAATCTCTAAGTAAAAAAAAAATATTCGACCCCTTAGAAAAACTAAGAAGGTTCGAGGACAGTAATGAAACTAGAATAGAAGTATTATCTAAGATATCCCTAACTAATGATTTGCCGAAATAAAAAAAATTAAATAAACTGAATTTTGGATCGGTGATTTCTATTGCCAAACCTCACCGATAGCTACCCTGCGCAGACACGCCACAGTCTGGGATGTCGTTAATTTCCCTCGTCTAATTAAACTAAGAAAAGAAATGAAAATACTTAAAGGGACTCGGGGTCGACATCCGGGTACGCTAATAAATTTCAATAATTAATTGTTTTGATTCTGTAACCCTATCAGAGCTGTCGCCTCCATGAACATTGTAAGCTAGCCTGAGTAGGTAACGTGAAGGAAAAAAAATCTCACGGAGCAGGATATTCTATTTTAAAAAACCCGACCAGAAAATATAATTCACTACAGCCCTGTTGTATAACTGCTACTGTCTTTTCATAATTTATTATTCAACATGTCTAGTCAGCGATTATATGATGCTACCTATTCTATCAGATGGTATTACTATGGTTGATTATTACTATAACACATAAAACTACAAAGTATTACCGTAGTCCGACTATATATCGCCCTCCGGTCCGCGTGATATTATGGTGCAGGGGTCAGAACCTGAGATGTTTGTAGCTACACGTATCTATTCAATATCTATATATCAACACACGGCGAAGTATTCACTGGGCTACTATATATTTTAAACTATATGGGTGTCCTATATTCTATATTCATTTACTACAATATTCATATACTTTATATTCATATTCACATTAATATTCATTTGCCACGACGCTATATTCTACAAACACCCTGTTTCCTCTATCTACGCCCAGCCTATATACACATTTCATCATAACACTTCAAAATCTATAGTCACTACAAACATTTCCCATTCCGATCACCGCACGACAACCTCACTCGAACCCAAGACTCTTTCATCCCACACACAATACTATGTAATACTCGGTAGCTTTATTAAGAAGAAAGAAAAAAAATCCTACGTATATTCACTGAAAATAGAATTATCTGCGATAATGTTTAATGTTTATAAAATTCTGCAGCAACAATGGACTTCTGCAGCCACGAAGAAAAATGAACATCTAATATAATTTCAAAGCGAAGAACTAGCATCATATCGCCCGACTTCTGTTAAAAAATTACGTATTGTTTATTTACTTAAATATCACGATTTCTAGACTATGCAGAATGTTGAAACTTTCAGAATATATTAATTTTGGGTCACTTGACCTAACTGTACATTCATATGGGCTGTGAATTATACCTTCTAGGTTTTATTTCGGAAAGAAAGGTCAATTTCATGGAAACTAAATCACTAAGCACCTCGACGGAAGTATGGCGGTTAGTACTGACTTTTGACACTAGGGCTAGCGACGATATAATCAACCCTTGAACAACGGAATGTGACCTTGTACACGGAGTTATTATACTATATTACGTTCACTTAATGACGGAGTAATAAAAATTTATCGCATAGTAAATACTACACTGTCCGTATTTAATTATCTCACACTCTCTTTCATCACTTAACTACCACTACCACTGATACTACATTACAAATATACACATACTACTTAAACTACAAGACACATCATGCCAATACACACCAATCATCACTATCATTAATACATGTTGTACTGATAAATACACACAGAAAACATTCATATTTTACCATTTTAAATCGGCTCTATGAAAGGAAAGGGGAAGAAAGGAAACAGGGCCAACTGGCCCTGTATTCACTAAATCACATTCTTGAGTGTTTAATTAATGCCCTGAGGGGACATATCGGAGTATTAGCTAACAATAGGACCCTTGCCCTGAAGGGGCAGGAACCCGGAAACAAACTAAATGTTCAACTCATCCCGCTGGAAGCCGTACTCCCAATTTGGGAGTCAGATAGGAGCCCTTACTGTAAATTTACACGTACATTGTGATTACTATTCTAACTACAACAAAATTAAATACCGCCATGTATGCTAAAAAAAAAATCACTCGCTACCTACATAAACAAATCTATATATGGACAGGTCTTACGTAACTCGAAAGGAAATAACTTTAAGGATAAAAATATTTTAAGGGGAAAACACTACTCTTCCGAAACTGTCTGTGGATATTTAAGAACCACTAGCAAACTGATGCACTTCGTGGAGCCTGTCCATCACTATCTATATCTGCACCTCCTATTTCAGCTTTTTTTAAACCAGTTTTACTATGGAATTTAACAGTTCATGGCTCCTCGAGACTTCCAGAGAATTTACACGTGAACAAAATCCCAAATATTACCTGAATTTTGACGTTTACCACTGCAGGAGTCAGTCCATTTACGGAGCAAAAAAACTAATGTCGTCGACCACAATTTCAGGCATGGAATGGAATAATTGCGCCCTAATATCATAGCGTGGGGTTATCAGCCAATCAAAACTAAGCATTTTGGCGCTGGGGCTTTGAAACGAATAAAATTTGGTAAAATCTGGATTAAACTAGATTTTAGAAGGACCTAGGTATCTAAAAGAGAGGTGAAGGGTGGTCCTGAGAATTCTGTCGAATTTTAGATTGGTTATTTGATCTGGAAAGTTCCGTCCAATAGTGGATCTATATTTTCGGATAGCACTGACACCGTAAGAATTGTAATAATCCATTTACATATACATATGCAAGACTTATAACTAATTTAAAATATAAATAAAGATATTGATTCCCAAAACTATAATTCCTAATAAATTTTTTACAGTTTTCCATATTAATTTGAAATAGAATAATGAACAATATTACGAATTATATGAACAGCCAGAAATTTTTTTGTTAAACGTCAGGTACAGTCGGTGCAAAAAATTTCGGGCACCCTCCTATTAAAAACATAATATCATTAGACTGTAATGGCATATTACAAAGTTTCAAAGCAAACATGAAAATCCAATGTTTTTCATTTTTTAACGTAATATATTACGCGAGTTACACGCTGTCAAACTTAGCTTGGGGTCATATAAGACCCCACGGTAGTAGGAAGGTTAAACATAATCAACAGCAAATGATGGAAGGAGACCACCAGGAAGACACGAAGAGGATTCGGAAGAAATACGAAGACGGTCGATCTCCCTTAATCGACCTCCCGTTTAAGAAGTTGCCTATAAAAGAGGGCCTCAAGAGGACAATAGTATCAGATGGCAGCTAACAATCACCTATCAACACCTTTCTCGTGAGGCCGCTTTGAGCTGTAGATAATACCCTTAAAACCTATCTCTTGAGATTGTTATGAGTAAAAGAGATATTCTCTAAACACCATTCTCCCGAGGCTGCCATGAGCTACGGAGAAATCCTTTAATTGTCTCCCGAGACCTCTATGGGCAAAAGCGATATCCTCTAGTCAACTACTCCTGAGGCTGCACTGAGCAAAGAACTCGTCCACATCTACCTAAAAACTAATTGAATCTTTTCTGAGGCCACTTCTGGCACCGAGGACTTATTTTGAAATCTGAAAATATTCTACAGATTTACGTGTATTACAGATATTCTACAGATATTCTACAGATTTACAGATATTCTACAGATTTAATTGTAAACTATTTATAAGACTTTAATAATGTAATAAAATGTACAGGGTTTAATTTCGGACTTCGTAATTTAGATTCTACCAAACAAATAATTTCATGGTGGAGGCGCCGGATACCAACCCCGGCACCTCTCGATACAGTTAATGTATTGCTCGTGTAAGAAGACGCTTGTCCTTTATCAACACAAATTTAGAAAATTCTCTATAATTCGAAATTAATTTTAAAAAATACCGAAAGTGATTAATATTCGAAACAATAATAAGTATGAAAATTGATAGAAAGTAAAATATAACGAAGAAAATGAACCTTCAAAATTATCAATGCTGAATTTAGAAATGAATTTTACCGACTTTGGAAGAAAATATAATACTTCGAATAATTCGATAAATTATTACGATTTGACTGTAATAATGATGTTTATCCAATTTTGAACAACATTAATTATAATAAAAAAGACTCGAAATAATAACTGAAAAAGTTAGAAAATTAGAAAATATTATGATATATTAAGGTACAGCTGAAGTAAACTTATGTAACATTCCACATCCTAAAATGTGAGAGTTTACAGCTGCTTCTCGTTGACGTTTATATAAGTAAATCAGTTTTAACGGGATGAGACTTAACGTACGCAAATCGAACTGGTTACCTGGAATCTCTAACCAGGTAAAAAAATAGGGTATCCGTAGCTGGCGGAGAAAAATAAACGAGTCATTTGGTGTTTCCACCCCCATTGTTTGAATTTTAATCGCGATCTTCTGTATACGGTTGGATTACTTGCCTCCTCGAGGTCCAAGGAAACAACCGTCGAATTGATTATAAGCCTCCACGGAGGCAAACAAACTAAATTGATCCTAATAGTTGACGACCCTTGCTATTGTTTTTGGCTTCTCGATTTATTTGATACTCTCCTCTTCGGAGGCTGAGATACCTGAACACAGTTGACGACCTTGGCATATCTATCGGCTAAGGAATTCCTTTTGTGTTTTCCTAACACAGTACCATGGCTTCTCCTACACAACCCTCGTATCAGCATTGCGGGTTACCACAGATCATCCCAGGTCCAGCTGACGCTGCTGCTCTTGACAGACAACGCAGGGAAAGCCACAAACGTGCTCAAGGCACTAGTCGATCTCCATCTGGATCCCGATCTCGCTCACGTTCGCCAGCTGTTTCACGACAAACTCTGTCCCAGCCATCAAAGAAAGCACACACCATTAGCGATTCTGAATCTGAACTTCAGATAGATCTAGGAGATGACCGGCAATTTCCCCCATTACAACCACCGCAACCTCCACCGGTATACAGCTTTCTCCTTCAACAGTTTGATTCTAAATTCGCCAATCTCAAGATTCTGCTCCAGCAATTCTGTAAGTACGTACCTCGTACGTCAATTTCTGAACTAATACCTACTCGCAATGGCATGATCATCAAATCCACAGATGAGAAACTGGCCTATAAAATTCTGAACCGCTGAAGCTATGAAGTCTTTGGCAAAACAGCCACTATGACAAAATTAACCGACAAAAGAGCCAAACAACCACCACCACCACGGAAATCGCCTACCTTGTCTGTAGTTATACGTGGTGTGGACCCGTCGATCACAGACGAAGAGGTTACCGAAGAGCTCAAACTGGAAGGCCATGTCATTACGAAATGCATCCGCATTAAGAACAATATGGGCCCGACATATATGATGCGTGTTCTTACTTCGCACCAAGAAACTATCGATGAACTTCTAACTTCAGGAGCATTTATCTTCAAACGTCGACACCGGGTCGAGGCATCTCGCACTCCACAACCTCTCCCGCTCCGATGCGAAAAGTGTCAAAAATATAATTCGCATCCAACATCAAAATGTCCAAATCAACCAACGTGTGTCTTTTGCTCCGGGTCTCACTTCACTAAGGTCTGTCCAAATACCCACCAACCGCCTAAATGTACCACATGCCCTGAACAACACCCAACGTTCAGTTACAAATGCAAAGCCAGGCCACCAGTGGACGAGACTAAACCTGAACTTGTGGTGCCTATCAGAACGCCCGAAACTAAATCTGAATCTCCGCCTATCACTTCAGTATATCAACCTATCACGATCGAACAACTTCTTGCATTTTTCACCGTAGCTCTGCAAAACATTCATCCATTTCAAAGACAATATGTACTCCAACAAATCCAACTTGCAGCTAAGGCAACTCTTAACGTCACATTAAATGCTACATATTCAGGTCCATATGCTTATTTCCATGCTACTGCGGTTCCACCTAGTTCTTAAGAACCTCACTTACTGTATACCGATCCTTATGGCTTTAATATTTCTGTTTCTGAATATCCGGTCTCTTCAATCACATAAACCACTGTTTGAACAACTGCTACTAGAAGAACAAGTCAATGCATTTCTCCTTAACGAAACTCATCTGAAGCCTAAACAAAGCTGCAAATTTTCACGATACACACTGCTCAGACATGACACAACCATACCCATGTGCCGTGCAAATGGCGGAGTCGCCCTTGGGTTTTCTCCATCAATCGCCTATCGCCAACATTAACTGTCAATACCAAACATCCCGGAATACATCATTACCACTCTATACTACAAAGATATATATGTCACTTTGGCTACCATTTACATCCGCCCTGGTCATGCCATACCTCTAAATTTTTTTCAGTATATCTCAGACACGTTCCGCACCTACATCATTATGGCAGACATAAATTTTCACAGTCGAACAGCCCGCCAAAAGGAAGAATTTCTAGATTTCATTGCAACCGAAACATCCGGTACATTCCATACCCTGCCTCATTCTACCCGACCGATCTCGGATACCACTCCAGACGTTGTCATTACTTCAGCCAGTATCTGGGCACGGTGTACTCTCACAGTACTCGATCCGCTTGGTAGTGATCATGTTCCCGTTAAATTATCACTCGCTTCTTCACACCGTCCAGCACCCCACTTACCTCCTGTTACTCGTACCACGTTGCGCTTCGACAAAGCCGACTGGCCAGGATATCGAAATTACCTCAGTAGCATTTTTGCAAACTCAACTTTATCAGAAACGGAGGAAGATCTTCATAATTCTTTGGATAGAATAACTACAGCACTCCATGACGCTACCAGCAGTTTTATACCGACTAGTACATCCCATAGTTATCACCCAACGCTCCCACCCCATTATTTACCACTTATCAGACGTTCACGAGCGCTCTACAAAGATTACAAACGTACATGAAATCTCGAGTCCTTGCACTTACATCGTCAATTTCAACGCACAGTTCACAATTATGTTAAAGCATATAAACTCCGTCAATGGATAAAAGCTTGCAATAATTTGGCAGACGATGCACACCCATCCAGATACTGGAACCGTTTCAACATGCTCACTGGTCGCAAGACCCACACTAGAGAATGAAAATCCTCTTCTAGAGAATGAAAATCCTCTTCAAACAGATAAAGAAAAAGCAGACGCCTTCGCAACCTATCTACAATCTATTTTCACTCCGTCTGAAGCTGCTATTCCTCGCAGGCATCCCACACATACCTTTAACATAAATTCACCAGAACTTCAACCCAGCCCGTCTCATGTTTTACCCGACCATCCTCTTGCCACGCCTATCACTGTAACAGATATCAACTCCCTCACGGCTCGCAAAAGCAATACTGCCCCTGGTCTGGACTCAATCACTTATCGTCATGTCAAAGAAGCGCCTCTCGCCTTACTACACCTTTTAGCAACTATATTTACGTTTATTCTCAGCACAGGTTATCTTCCCCCTCAGTGGAAGACTTCCAAAACACTCATGTTTGCTAAGCCACACAAACCACTAAATTCCGTATCATCTTACAGGCCCATACAATTAACTCCGACTTTCAGCAAAATATTGGAACGCATCCTTGTCAAATGACTTCACACTCACTTAACAGCGAAAAGTTTGCTACATTTACATCAAGCTGGTTTCCGACCAGGATATAGTATTAACGATCAGTTACTTCGCCTCACCAACATGATCACTAATCATTACAATTCTTGCAAGCCTGCCTGTTTAGTTTTATTCGATCTCGAAAAGGCATTTGATAAAGTATGGCACCTGGGACTTTTATTCAAGCTTCTGTCTTTCCGTCTTCCTATCACTTACATCCGCTTCATCTATAATTTTCTTTCAAACCGCCTGGCTTACATCTACATCAATGACAGTGTCTCTTATCCTGTTTTTCTTCATAGCGGCGTTCCGCAAGGCTCTGCCTTGTCCCCACTGCTGTATCTGCTTTATGTTGCTGACATGCCGTCCTTACCGCAAAACATTCATACTTTTCAGTACGCCGATGACACGGCTTTCCTGGCGTTAACAAAAACTACCTCTCAAATAAACACTGCGATGAATGAAGCTATCCGTCGCTTTAGCAATTGGTGTCGGACGTGGCGCTTAACAATAAACGCTACCAAAACTCAGGCCATAGTCTTTATTCCACCAAAACGTCGATCACGAGTTCATCGAAACCCAGCTCGTCTTGCTCTTACCGTCAATGATGCTGCCATACAGCACTCAAAGACAGTGAAATACTTGGGTATAACATTTGATCATCATCTTACATGGCGTCCACACCTCGCTACCGTTGTAAGCAAAGCCAAAAATAGATTAAATTTACTTAAATGTCTCATAGGTACAACGTGGGGTCTCCATTCTTCTACGCTTATCAATACCTACAAGGTCTTCCTCCGTCCCGTTCTTACATATGGTTTTACCTCATGGATATCAGCAAGCGCAAAACATTACGGAAAGCTGTTAATAATGGAACGACATGCTCTCCGCCTAGCGTACCGCATTAAATTACCAAGTCCAACCCGTGAATTGTACGACCGCATCACATTTCCTCACCTTCTTTATTATATTGAAGCTCTTCGTATTAAATATATAACTCAACGCTATGACAGCGAACACGCTTTATTTTTTGAAACCGTTTACAGTGACGCTCCCTACACTCACAGCCATCACCACACGTCTACACCTCTCTCACTGCTTTTCGCATTATATAAATATACCGTACCTCCAAATCATCCGGACTATAACATCATCAGTATCCTCAGCACATCAGACGTACCGGCCCATATCTCATCTTCATATCATGCACATTAAACCCGCTTGTTACTAAAAGGACCTCTTCAAGTATAACAATAAATAAATAAAACTTATGGAAGTTTAATAAAGTTAATAAATGTCTCTTTGCCCAACAGAAATTCATTTTTTTTCGTCAGGATAATGGTAAATCTCTTTCCCAAATAGAGGGTGTAGCCCTTGCAATGGGTGCTAGCTACACCATAGCTAGCGAACTAAAAAAAAATCAATATCCGAAACGTGTTGAAATTTGTATACTGCATACTGTACGCTGTATTAAATTGGAATGTGTCAGCATGCTCAATAAAATTCTTGCATGTTCTCATTGTTTTATGTCTTCTGAACTCAGTAGACACAATAGGTATCCATGTAGGTATAGTAAATAGAATTATTTCTGCTAGGTAATGGGGAGTTTTCTTTGATTGCAAATCAGTCTGTTCTGACTAATTGTAAGACTTTGTGTGTTTTCTCTCAATCTCTTTCATATGAACATTCGTAAAATTGTTTGTTAAACGTTGGTCTACCCCTTGCAAACATACACAACCAATCCTGCAGAAATAAAAGAATACCAATAATTATCTAGCCGAAAGGACTTGACCAAACACAGTCTACAAAAGGATAGTATTTCTTTTAATCAAATAATCGAAAGTGATAGAGGAGGTTGCTAAGAATATTTGTTTCTTGTTTATTCAACTGTTTACGCTTAAATTTGTGCGATCAGGATTTTATATTCTTAAATGAACCATATAGTAGTGAGTCTAATTTTTCTAAATAGCTTTAAGCACGCAAGACTATCGATAGCAGATTTTAATATTTTTCATCACAGGCAGAGGACACAATGTTTTAGTAATGATAGAGAGTTTTCCTCTCGCTAGTGATTGGATTCCAACACATGTGAGTTTATGGCGTACAGGAATGTAATTCATTTTAGAAATATTCCTGTTCGCTTAATTCATTCTACTATTTCTTCCACGTCTTCTTCGTCCCCGTCGAGAAAGATCGTCAAGTGAGGTTACTCAATGCCAAGAAAATTGTCCACATTAAGCAGGATCCTTGGAAGGTGGATAATAAGAAAGACTCCGCATGAAATATAATCCAATGGATGTGGTTTGTTTCTGCGACGATGAAGGTACAAGTTTGTTAAGCCACAAATTTACGTAATTTCTAGGATCAGTTGGCAAAAAGTATGTAGGAGAACCTCTGACTTTGGCATCTCGCAGAATTGACATGTTCCATTATCTACTTATGATAAGCATTAAAGCCTATGGTCGAAAAGTTAAGGGAATTCACTTGAAGAACAAGCAATCAGTCACCTTCTACGTAAACACGGGCCCGGATAGTGAAACGTTACTGACCAAAAATGTAGGGCAATTGGCTTTATCCCTTGAGGTGAAGGAAGAAGGGACTTAATAGACGCTTCCATAAAAATGAGAAGATATTCATTGGTTTAAAATCTTTCAACTACAAATGACATTCTTTTGCCTCTCTATGTTTTTCTTTTAATAAAAAAAGAATGAAATGTTGCAATGGAGTGGAAATATGCAAGGAATAGGAACATAAACAAAGGAGAAAGTTCACCATTTTTTAACGTTTGTATATCCTTCCAAAAGGCTCTTTAAGGAAACTACTCGCTCCCTCTATGTCTCTCCTTCCAGTTGACTTAAAGTAATATTGTTTCCCCCTTATTGCACAGACCTAACCCCATCTGCTGAGACTAAAAGCAACTTCAGTCTGTTTTCTCTTCAGGCTCCTTCCTAAAGACTTGAGAATATTTCGTGCAATTCTCCAAAGAGTTCCTCCTGACATTCATGAACGTAATAATAATGTTTTAGAGTCACTCGAGATTACTTTCTTCCAAACTTGCCAGCTTTCTAAATACATATAATCTCCTTCCACGTCAAATAAATAGATCTCCCTATTTCACAAGCAGATGGCTGACTGCAGTTACAAAGAAAATATTTCTCATTTGTTATTAAAATGTTTCTTGTCATAAGTAATTTGTTTTCAGAAGCTCTCAGGTATTGAGTTTTTATATGCTTATCTATAGTCACATCTTTTAAACAATTGTATTTTATGCAATAATCTTTATATATTTACGTATATTGCTCTAATTATTGTACACTAGAAAATGATAAAAGAAAATAGACTCTATTGAAACTCAGGAAATGAAGTACTCCAGTCACCCATTTACTTAAAACCTATATTACTAGTTGAAGGTATTTGGTAAAACTGACTAAGTCCACAGTCCAGAGAATACAACGCCAAACTCAGTCCAAATTATTCGTTTCTTTGTGAAGGTTTGACTGAACAAACAACAACGAAAAAAGTATCATTGATCAATTTATTTAATGACGAACATAAAAAAAAGCAATACTATAGCAGAGAATAATTTGGGATATAGTATTGGCATGTTGAAATACAGGGTGTTCAGCATCAGTCTATATGATGAAACTTTCTTTCTTCATATGATATAATTCGAACATGAGTGTTTAAATCAAGCAAGGAATAGATTCACCACAGAAAAAAAAAGCAAGAAACGAAGCAAAAATAAATGAAAATATGATGTGGGCCCATTTCAGAAAAATGAATATTTTCAGGGTTCGCAAAGATAATATATATTTCTTGAGACTCAAAGATGTATCAAATATTGTTCCCTCAAGTTATTTATTTCTAAGTTGTGACAAATATTGTCCTTCAAGTTAACTCTTTGAGGCGTTTCAAATATTGCACGCTTAATTCATTAAGAATTTAAGTTGTTTCAAATATTGTTCCCTCAGTTTATTAGGACTTTAAGTTGTGTCAAATATTGACCCCCTCAATTCAATTAGTAAAGAGTAGAATGGGCTCACCATAGTATTTCCAAAAGAATTAATTTAAGACGTACTGTGTCTCCATTATTTGAAAAGAATATTGATGGAGAAGAATTGGGCCATTCGCAAGATGAGGAGAATCGTAGGCGACCATGCTATTTGTCACCTACACAACTGAACACAATATATATTTCTCTTTTAATATGGTCTCTTTTCAGTAAAAGCTAGCTCTTGCATTCAGAAGTAATTAATAAATATTTTTATTAACGTTTTAAATTCTGAGGGCGATGATTTTTTTCTAGTGCGTCCTCAACTTCATATTTTCTGGGGAACATTTTTTTTATATACGTCCTCCTAGGAAAAACGAAGTTACGTCGCGGCAAGGAACTAAGTTACTTAATCCCATTCCGAATGGATATGAGCACCATGATATCGTTTGAACACTGAATCTGTTTACACTCAATTTGAAAGTAAGTTGTCAAACAAAAATGATCAAACTCTGTTCCATAACGGCTTTGAAACACCCGTTGCTGCCGACCAACGCAGAAGTGGCTTTACCCATCACCAGTCATGTTGTTGAACTGTACCTTTTCAACTCACTTTAAAGTGTACCAGTATTGTACACAAAACAAAAATTATTTGGCTATTGGTTCATTAATGTATTTTAAATTGTCTTCATAAAGTAACAAGCAAATTCATTGATCACAAGAAATCCCGTTCAACAAAGATAATTGCGTGGTCATGCGAAACAGTTCATGGGATGAAGCCATCATTGTCAAACAAACAACTTTACACACAGAAAAAGAAAAGAAAAAGAAAGATGCCATGCGCTGTACATTTTTACCTTTGAACAGCAGGTGAAGATACCAATGAGTCGGCATATTTTCTGTTCTTTGGATGTATAAAAAGGTGGGTGGAGCTATGAACATTGTTGGCAATGCAACAAATAAAAATAAGAGCCACTTCTTGAATCAACAATTGTACGCCACAGGCTTGGTAGTCATCAAGCGTTCAACAGCGAAAATTCTTTAGGCGGTTCTTTGTATTCCTCTTTCAATACTGGAAGGTTATTTGGTTGCTTGATTAGGTGTCAGCGTCCCGTTCAGCAGGGAGTATATATGAGACTTGGACCTATAATTTGACATGGAATTTGAATCAAATGAACTTTCATCGGGAATCGAACCCGAGTCTCCCACGCTAAAGATGTGTTCACTAACCATATTAGCAGGAGAGGGTACTGGAAGGGTTTTGATTACAATTGCATAGAGTCACCGACAGCCATGCTACCATCACACCACTGATAAATTTGAATGAAGCGTAGTAAAAGAGTTGATCTAGTACAAAGCCAAAGAAAGGCAAGGTGGCTTAGTGGTACTGCGTTTACCATTAAGCGTGGGTTCCTTGGTTCGATCACCGGCCAATGTCCCCACCAAGTTTGAAGTAGACAATATCGTGTCCTAGTTTTCTAGTGGCACTTCCGTTTTCTCCCACTTTCTCATTTCACTAATTCTTCCATCATCATTCAATTGCCTTAATCCTCGTCTCCTTTAGCCTAAAGAACTGAGTTGAGTTGATTTTGAGTCCGTTCAGCAGCAAGGCTATATGAGAAGTGGACCTACTGATTAACGTGGAATCCGAACCACATGAGCTCCCGCCTTGAATCGAACCCAGGCTGAAAGGAGCGTACGCTAACCGCTTAGCCAGGGAGGAGCTCCAGCCTAAAGAGCATAACGTGGGACGTTAAACCAAAGGATTTCATAGGATGTCTAAAACCTGGGGTGCTTAACATCTTGACCTGCTTCACAAATGTAAGCACCATAATATGTTCTACAAGGATCAGAGGATGAATCACGCAGCACAAAGAGAAAAAATATATTTTAAAGAAACATTTTACAGTATGAAACGACAGGGCTACTAGAAATATATTTAGAGACTGATGTAAATATCTGTTTTCTATCTCTGATGTTTTGAAAATAGTGGCACTGGCAACATTGAAATAATACATGCTTCCTCTTGAGTCAATGCATCATAGAGTAGTCTTTCCATAAAGGGTGGATGCAAACAAACGTTTATTTATAAAAAAAAGAAATAAAGAAAGGTAAGGACAAAAAGGGAAAAGCATGTAAACATCCTGTATGTAATTCAGTCTTTTGTTGATTATTGTTTAGCTTTCCCAACTTCGAAGCTTCGTTTACTTTCAAACGAAAAATCAAAATATCGTCCTATATACATATACGTAAGCTACACCTATTCGTAATGTTAAAAGAAAAGGTCCTAAATATACGGTATTAATTAAATACGGAAAGAAGGAAAATGAGAGGAGTTGAGGTTCACAACAATGCATCGTGGAATCCCATAGGATTCGTCGTAAAATTTTACAATTTAAAAATCATAACTAACTAACTCTATGGCCTATGAAAAACGGAGGTTCAATGCCGCGTTCACAGGAGCTCTCCACTGACTTCTAACCTTAGCTGACTGCATAAAGTTTCTTCTTTGCATTCCTATTTCTGCGAGATCCATCTTAATATTGTCCTCCAATCAGGGCCTAGGTCTTCCTAATGGTCGTTTTCCGATTGATATTCCAGTCAAGACTTTGAAAGCGTTTCTACTTTCTTCCATCCTAGCTAACTTACATGACCTGCCCATCTAAGCCTCCTAGACATGATGATCCTAACAATGTTGGGTAAACCATATAAATTATGTAGTTCCTCGTTATGAAGTTTCCGCCATCCTCCATTCCCGTTCCTCTTGAGTCCGAATATTCGTCTCAGGATCTTGTTCTCAAATACTTTGAGTCTATGTTCTTCCCTCAGAGTAATCGACCACGATTATCCTTTTATATATTTTAACCATACAGAACAACAGGCATGATTATCGTTTTACATATTTTAAGCTTCAAATTCCTCGACAGAATTCGCGACGACAATTGATTTTGAACTGAATTATAACACGAATTCCCAGCTTTTAGTCGACATTTAATTTCTTCGTGAATATGATTTTCCTCTGTTAATATTGATACTAGATATTTGAAAGTATCCACTTTATCAAAAGTATTATTTAATATTTTAATGCATCCATAATTTGCCGTATGACACACTTCCATGAATTTATTTTTCTTTGTATTTACTTCTAAACCCATGTCCCGTTTAAAAATTATAATTGATTTACTTATTAATTAAAATCAATTATGAGACAGATTATATCAGTTAACCTTCCGGTGGTTGCAACAATGCTTCTACTATACAGAGTCACCACTTTATAGAAACTTTATAATCTTACTTCATTTATATTGCTATTAATTACAATCAAACAAGTTCTTCGCAATGATGTAGGCTTTAAGTAAAGTGTCAGTCAGAAAAAGGCTGGGAACAACGCTTTATGCTATCATGCATTATGATAAAAATATATCTCGCTTATTTATCAGTTCTCAGAGTAAGAGCAGCTTCTTCCCCTTTTATTTAATGATTAAAATACAATCATAGAATGCTCGTGTGGAGTATTGTACACTACGTGGCAGAAATGTAGGCATTACGCAAAAATGATGAAAAACGAATTGGAGCTTTCGAAATGTGGATATGAAGAAGAATAGAGAGACATAGCTGAGTTAAGTGGAAAACGAATTAGAGGGTATTAGAATTGATGGGGAGAAAAGAACAATTTTAGATATGATTAAGAGGGAAAAAGTGGTTGGGACATTGGGTAAGAAGGAACGTGCTAGAGGGTATGGTAGCAGGAAAGGGAGGGAGGGGGAAGAAGACTACAATTGATGGAAATATTAAAACAGAAAAATCGTAGACGAAGGGGTTAGCGGAAGACCGTGGAACGGCAAGTGACCAGCCAATAATGGCATAATACATTTGACAACGACGACGTTGATGTATATACGAACTATACAATCAAACTTCAAGAGGTAATGCCTCACATCAGAATTATATGTTTAAATTTAAAAAAAAAATGTTTATCTGGGCTTTTGGGAAATGTGAATAGTTTCGGAGCAAAGTCCCTGTGAAACGTGGTAAAATACAAAACAAAACGCGTCATTCCTAAAATGAGGAACTGTAGACCTGAATTTCCCTCAACAGTTACGTCTTGCTGCCGAAGAATTCCGTGTTTGCTGTTGTCAAGACTTACTGTATGGGCTACTTTGGGCCCTTTTTTAAGTCGGAGCAAATTACCTGCCTTTCTGAGGTAATTTGCAAGTTGTTGTCTGGGAGCAGGTCTATGAATTACGCCCTCTGGGGAATTCCTTACGTACTCATTGTGCCTCCCGTCTCCTTTAGCCTAACCGGTGTCACAGGGAATTTTTACCCCTGGAAACTTTTACCCCCTGGAAACCCTTCCCCCCTTGTCGGATTCTGGTAATTTCAAAGGAAAAGTCAGAAGTCACATTAAAAATTCATATCATTGAATGTGATCTCTCAGTGTATGCACTCACTTTGGGCAAGATGGCTTTAAATCAGAAGTTTTAGTAGGGGGGTAATACTTTCCTAGAAAATTATTACCCACCTCTCGATTATTGGTTACTTCAACGACAAACTCAAATGTTACATTATAAATTGATACCACTCAGTATTATCTGTTAAAAGACACAGTCTCTTTGGGCAAGATGGCTTTCAATCCGAAAATTTGGTATGGGAGTAAAAATTTCCTAGGAAATTATTACCTCCCTGTCGGTTATTGGTTACTTCAAAGACAAATTCAAATGTTACATTATAAATTGATACCACTCAGTATTATCTCTTAACAGATACAATCACTTTGGGCAAGATTGCTTTAAATCCGAAGATGTGGCAGGGGGGTAATTATTTCTTAGGAAATTATACTTCATGTCGATTTTTGGTTACTTCAAAGATATCAAATGTTACATTATAAATTATTACAATTATGTATTGTTTGTTAACGGAGGCACTCACTTTGGTCAATATGACTTTATGTCCGAAAATTTGGCAGTGGGTAATTTTTTCCTAAGATATTTATGCCGCCTGTCGGTTCTTGGTTACTTCAAAAACAATATCAAATGTTACATTATAAATTAATGCTACTCTAACAGACGCAATCACTCTGGCCAAGATTGCTTTATGTCCCAAAAATTTGACTTCATAACCCAAAACTTGATAGTTGGTAATGTTTTCTTAGGAAATAATTACTTTTCCAGTTTTGCACGTGGTTTGCTGACTGACGAGGGTGTCTTTAAAAAAATGAAATATTTTAGTTTTACGTCCCACTGTTATGCCGGTTAGGCTAACTTAGATGGTTATTATGAGAAATGAATGAAATGTTGGAATGAAGAAAGTGGCAGGAAACGGGAGAACAAGAGAACACCCACGAGCACGGTGTTTGTCCACCACAAACTCCCAGGGAGCGAGCTGGGATCGAACCAGTGACCCCAAGCACCGGAGGTGAACACTCTACCACTGAGCCACCGTGCCCCCCAGGTGTCTTAAGATAGTTGCAGTGTCAAAATGTTAATTTCTATTAATTGTTTTCTTATTATATCAATGAAATTTGTATAAGCTGCTATTCAAGAGGAACAATTCAAATCTTACATTTTAGCTGGCTAGTATAAAAGGAGGAAGAAAATTTTCTCCGAAACACTGCACTGTTAAAAAATATCTCATAGTTTCGTTCGTGAAAGCAGCTCTTGACTTGTTCTACTAGTAGTCGAGATTTAAAGTTTCAGTTCCGTCTAAAGGAAAATATTGATTTTGAAACTCGATTTGACTCTTTTGACAGTGTGGAACAGGGAAGAAAAATATATTGAGAATAAACAATCTTTTGAAACAATTGCAACTGAGAAAGCAGAATTTGATTCCAAAATATTACCTAGTTTGCAGTGTAAAATATTAGATAGTAGTTGCCTTATAATCTTGATAACTGTTATTACACAGTTTATAACATAAATGATTGAAAACATAAAACACATCTTTCAATTAGAAACAACGTTATTGCGATTTATTCCTCTCTCTCTCCTTATATAGAGATGGCAGACAAATTATCATGATCATCCGCTATAACGGGTTTAGATAGAAATTCACAACAGTGTTGCCAACCAAATATAAGTTTATATATATATATATATATATATATATATATATATATATATATATATATATATATATATTGAAATGGCACTACGTCAGTTTATTACATATTTTAAACCAGCATGTCAAATGTAAACTTAAAATAACACTTTTATTAATCAGTGTTACAAGCTAAAGATATTATGATATCACAAACATCCGAAGTTTGGAAGCCTCTAACGCACACACAGCACAACAGAGATTCACAGGATAATGTACATCGAATGAACTTTAACGCTGAATACCATGGTCATGGTATGACGATTTTCGAATGAATAGAAACGAAGTTACAGGGGTTGAAAATTTTGAATTTTTTGAAAGTCTTTATTTAAATAAATCTTAGGTAAATATTATATCTAGTTACATGTATGGTTTGCAACGAACGTACAAATTATTTTACACTTCGATATCTCAAACCGTACCGGAGATACAATAAAACATTGATAAAGTTGTCAACTCTGTTCAAAATGGCGTAGCTAGCTAACGCAAGCTAGCCACCAGAACAACGTAAAAGGCTTGTAAAAAGAAGATTCTCAAGTCGTATGTACAACCGCTGAAGTTATAAACTTAAGCTTGCTCAGTAGATAGGATCTGAGACGTAAGATACCACAAAGAAACAACTTTTGGAATTTCGAAATGGAAGCGAAGAATACGGGTGAAAATTATCTTATAAAAACGTGTACATTTTCGGACTCTATTAAACTCCAGTTACCAAATTTGGTATTTCAACATCTCATTTAAAATAAAAATAAGCTTTAGCTTTCTTTATATATTATCTTCTTATGAACTTTCCGAAAATAAAACATCCTTCATCGTCCCCAAAGTCATTGCGTCTGTTAAGACATAAAATGGTATATCATCAATTTATAATGTAAAAATTTGACCTTATCCTTAAAGTAACACAGAACCAATACAAGAGTATAAATTCCCTAGGGAAAAAGCACCCATATAAAACTTCTGAAATAAAGTCATCTTGCCGACAGTCAATTAGTATGTTAAGAGATAACAGGGTATAATATCAATTTATAAAGTACCATTAGATTTTTTCTTTGAAATAACCAAGAACGGACAAAGGGATATGAATTCCCTAAGAAAATATTAAGCCCTCTTAAATTTTCGGATACAAAGCAATCTTGGCCAAAGTGAGTGCGTCTGTTAAGAAATGGCACGAAATAATATAAATTTATAATGTAACATTACAATTGGTCTTGAAGTAACCAAAACCGACAGGTGTAAAAATTTCCTAGAGAAATATTACCTTCCTATCAAATCTTCGAACTGAAAGCCATCTTGACCAAAGTGACTGTACCTGTTAAGAGATAATACTGAGTGGTATCAATTTGTAATGTAACATTTGAGTTTGTCTTTGAAGTAACCAGTAACTGACAGGGAGGTAATAATTTCCTAGGAAATTTTTACCCCCTTACAAAATCTTCGGATTGAAAGCAATCTTGCCCAAAGTGACTGTGTCTGTTAGAGATGATACGGAATGCTATCAATATATAATGTAACATTTGAGTGTGTCTTTGAAGTAACCAATAACCGACAAGGGGTAATCATTTCCTAAGAAATTATATACCCTCTACAAAATCTTCGGATTTAAAGCCATCTTGCCCAAAGTGACTGTGTCTGTTAAGAAATGCTACGGAATGCTATCAATTTATAACGTAACATTTGCGTTTGTCTTTGAAGTAACCTATAACGAACAGGAGGGTAATATTTTCCTATTAAATTTTTACCCCCTACCAAATTTTCGGACTTAAAGCCATCTTGCCCAAAGTGACTGTGTCTCTAAAGAGATACTGCGGAGTGGTATCAATTTATAATGTAACATTTGAATTTGTCTTTGAAGGAACCAATAACCGACAGGGAGGTAATAATTTCCTAGGAAATTTTTACCCCCGTGCCGATTTCCAGATTTAAAGCTATCTTGCCCAAAGTGACTGTGTCTGTTAATAGATACTACGGATTGGTATCAATTTATAATGTACCATTTGAGTTTGTCTTTGAAGTAACCAGTAACCGACAGGGGGGTATTAATTTCCTAGGAAATTTTTACCCCCCTACCAAATCTTCGGATTTAAAGCCATCTTGCCCAAAGTGATTGTGTCTGTTAAGAGATACTACGGATTGGTATCAATTTATAATGTAACATTTGAGTTTGTCTTTGAAGTAATCAATAACCGATAGGGGCTATAATTTCCTAGGAAATGTTTACCTCCCTACCAAATCTACGGGTTTAAAGCCATCTTGCCCAAAGTGAGTGTATACACTGAGAGATCACATTCAATAATATGAATTTTTAGTATAACTTCTGACTTTTCCTTTGAAGTTACCAGAAACCGACAAGGGGGTAAAGATTTCCAGGGGGTAAAACTTTCCAGGGGGTAAAAGCCGGCATAATCGTGGGACGTTAAACTTAAAGATTTCATTTCATTTTTTCATTGTACTTCGCAGGAAAGGGAATACAAAATAGAAAATGGATCCAGTTGGTTAAGGACTGAAGTCAATGGACAGCTTTTGTGAATACTGCATTGAACCTCCGAGTTGCATAGGCCAAAAAGTTAGTTAGTTAAGATCTTCCATATGCATATCGAGAGTACTAATGAGTAATGAGCATGAAGTTCGTTGACTGATCTGCCAAACTGTATGGTTTGCGGTATTTTAAAGGCAGTCACACATTAACAGTGTAAACTTTAAAACATGATAAAATTAAGTGATTTGAAGAGCTTGTTTCCCATTAAGGATTTACATCAGGACTTCGTCAGTTACAACGTATATGTAATTTAGCAAATTTGATATATATGTAATTTTCATCAGTGGATTGCGAGATTCTTTTGAACAATATGTTGATGGAATAAGCTGAAAATGAGTGCTCCTCCAATGCTGCAGCCTTTTTAAACTTGAAAATGCTTTTAAAACTTTCTTCTTTCACATTATGTACGGAATATGTACAGAATTTTCAATTACAAACTAGTTATAATAGTTATAATTGTAAAACAATTTTTAATGGTAGCCTATGATTACCTATAAATGTTGCTCATTGATAAGTAACAGCATTGAAACTTTCAAGGTGTCCATTAGTCTCAACTGCAAACGAATTAAGAACAAGTTATTGTGACAACTACGAACCGTAATAAACGTATTCCCTACTGGAAGAAATACATTTGTGTGCAAATGTAAAAACCTATCTGATATGAGCTAGTGCACTAAACAATTTCATAGTTTTACGGAAGTCGAATCCAGAAACGAACTAATCGAGGTCAGCAAGGAAAAAGGCAACTGACTATACCTACTAATATGATTTATCGAAACACAGTATATTTATTTTGTAGATACCCCTTACAGACAATAAATAAGGTTAATTCGAATTAAATTTGAATTCGCTGAGTATTACATATGGAGCAATGGATAATATGTGAAAGTTGCTGAGGAGGACAAAAAATGAATTTCAGTGTAGTTCGCATGACCAGTGTTTAAGAAGTGTAACGTAAGCAGATGCTGGAATGGTCTAGAATGAGAGATTGGTAGCCTGTAATGAGGTCAGTCCAGATTAATTTCAATGGGAATTTTACCAATTATGCCTTATATATTTTGTCTTTTTTCTATACTGAATAAAGAAAAATTAGAAATGTTGATATCATTACAGGCCAACGATTCCACCCACCAACGATTCCACCTGATTCGATTGTTGGCTCTTTCATTAATTACAGACAAAATCTCACCACAAATATTGGTATTCCATGGAGAAAAAATTCATTGTTTCAGAGAATGTCAGAAATATTTGCTCTTCACAGCAACACTAAGTTTGAAATTTTGCACACATTTCTTAAAGTAATTCTGATTTAAAGATGGTAATTCCATGCTTGTTATGAACTGATCGAAATGGTTAGATTTAGTATATTCACCTCTTTTAAGAATCGAACAAACATTGGGTAAACTTTAAATAATTTATTTTAACTTTTTTAAAAAAAAACCTACAAAATATAAATGATCTCTGAAGATACCTAAATGAATTATAAACTAAGAGATTCCAGCCATAAACGAAAATAAACTGTTTCTCGTACAACTACTACTTGTAGAATTAAATCATGAAGAACATACATTTCTCATCATAAGAAGAATTACTAGCTAAAGAATGCGCATAATAATCCTCTAAATACAGATAAATCATAATAAACCAGGCATTTTTGTTGTCAGACAAAGTTTAGTTGCAAACTTCCCATTTAACTACGACATGAAGAATTGAAAGTTAGCAATATACGTAACATGTTTACAAGGAACGCATTAAATTAGCTTCTGCATTGTTAACTATAACAATTTCATCCTCTTCTCGTTGTGTTGTGAGAGTTTGTAATGCATTCTACCACACATTGTTTGTCATTCCTCAAGGATGTTTCTCATTAGCATTTTTCTGAGCACTCGTAATAAGTTATTTCATTAAGTAAACACAATTAATGAATTACTGTTTAGACTGAAGTTTAATTTATGCTTATTTAATTATTTATTCCACTTGTAACATGCAACAAATACATCAAAATTACTGACAATAACTTTTGTAACAATTCCTTCATTTATAGGTTTTCCCAGATAATTGGATTTTCAATTTTCTCTATTTCTTCAACTCACTCACTTGTATTGTATGGTGTTCCTCTCTGTTCACACAGTTCACATTATAGATTCTTTAGCAAACGTCTTCGTTTCTCTACATAGTAATTGAATATGGTGTACTTCAGTATACAACTAAATAAGTCAACTCGTTAATCTGTCCTGTTATTAACATTTTTAATTTTCAAATTTGGGAGGACAGGAAGATGTATTAATCAACATTGTACACATTTTTGCTGGATATGGAAACCAGCGACGCAACTAAGCTAGTTGTGGCCTGGGGCAAAAACTGGCTTTAGCGTCCCTCCCACACTGAAAAACCAAAATAAAACGCTCCCCGACTACACAAAGTAATTCTCTTATTCCATTTTTTTCAAGTGATAAAACTTGATTTAAAATTTGCACTACATAATTTAATTTTTAGTACGGTACAAGATAAAACACCAAACTAATCAATATTTGATTACCATGTAATCTGAGAGTAGTATGCTAGACACATACTTATAATCTTATCATAATAACGGCAAATCACATTGTTTTTTGTAATTATGTCGGGATGTGCATATGCGTAGAGTGAATCAACAGTGTGTTGCTTTAAAATAGATTATTTAATTATGACAAACAGTTAAGTTGTTGTCTCGAGTAATATTCTCGGACATTTTACAAATCTCTTAAAACGACGTAAGTTAAATGAAAACACATAAAGTTGGAAATAAAATTTAACTTTGAGAGTTCTTTTGGCTGCAAAGATTTTTACAATGTCATCAAAAGATAGCTTTGAACTTAACTTAGACTCTATGCTCTATGAATATGGTCCTAAGGTTGGTAAATCGTTGCTGTTCTCTTAAATTTCTGAGGTAATATTTTATGATCTTTAGTTTACTCACAGTGAGGTATGCTTTACTTGCCTCATAATGAAAATAAATATTTGCCCAGTTTTGCGCCCTCCCAATCAGGCGCCTGGGGTACAAACCCCACTTGCTCCCACCTAGTTACGTCACTGATGGAAGGTTTTCTTTCCTTTGTAACGTTTGCAGATCTAATAATTATTACTTTGGGAAGGCTTCAGACGTTTACATCTTCCCCTTACCCAGTGAAGAGATTTTGTTGATTTTTTCGGTGGACATCCTAATTTTATATAAATTGGTAGCGAAGCATTTGCAAAGATCTACACTTAATAAAAAAACACTATTCCTTTTTCCTATGACCGAAGAAAAATATCGAATATATAGGCCTATACATATATATATATATATATATATATATATATATATATATATATATATATATATATATATATATATTAAAACAATTTATCATCTTTTCTCTGATTTTGTTTTCTTCCTTTAGCATCCATTTTCAAGCGTCATCTCTTTTTAGAAAATGGGATTTGTTCTTACGTCTTCTCTTCTATTGAATGAACTAACACAAAAAATTGTCTAATTACTGAACGTCTTATAAAAGTGATTAAAGAACAGTTTTTTTTTCTATAAAAACGAACATTTTTTATCAAGGATTGAAAACAAAGAACTAGCAGCAGATATGATGAAAAGAATTAACTTTACTGCCCTTCTAATTTAACGTATAGCTTTTTATTTTTATTTATCTTTTCTTTATTAAAAAATACAGTTCTAATCAATGGAACATTTGTTCCTAACCGTCGTCGTTATAAGTTGATTAAATTTTTCGTAAGTGTTATACGACATATTTCAAACAAGTTCTTTGGGCAATCAAAATTTCTTTCTCCTTTCTTTTTGTAAGTAAAGGAAAGTGTTTCACTAATAAAACATATTTTGTTTCTTATTTTATGGTACATAAAGAAACCTTAAAACAGAAATTAAGTAATAAAGGCAGTGTAATACTTTTTACCAAAAATAATGAACATAATTTCCGTCATTATATTCATATAAAAATTAATACATGGCTCGTAACTCTCAAGATCAAATTTGATACCATATATACAGAGTTTATGGAAATTATTGGGATAAGATTATTACAACTAACTAACTCTATGGCCTATGGAACCCGGAGGTTCAATGCCTCGTTCACAAAAGCTCTCCACTGACTTCTATCCTTAGCTAATTGGATTCAGTTTCTACTTTGTAATCTTATGTCTGCGAGATCCATCATAATATTGTCCTCTCATCTGCGCCTAGGTCATCCTAATGGTCGTTTTCCGATTGGTCTTCCAGTCAACATTTTGAAAGCGTTTCTACTTTCTTCCATTCTAGTTACATGACCCGCCCACCTAATCCTCCTAGACTTGACGACCCTAACAATGTTGGGTAGACCATATAAATTATGTAGTTCCTCGTTATGAAGTTTCCGCCATTCCCCTTTCCCCTTCCTCTTGGGTCCGAATATTCTTCTCAGGATCTTGTTCTCAAATACTTTCAGTCTGTTATTCCCTCAGAGTAAGCGACCATGTTTCACAACCATACAGAACAACAGACATGATTATCGTTTTATATATTTTAAACTTCAAATTCCTCGACAGAATTCGCGACGACAAGAGATTTTGAACCGAATAGTTACATTAATTCCCTGCTTTTAGTCGACATTTAATTTCTTCGTCAATATTATTTTCATTTGTTAATATTGATCCTAAATATTTGAAAGTATCCACTTTATCAAAAGTATTATTTATTATTTTAACGCATCCACAATTTGCCGTATTACGGTCCCGAGGCACTTCCATGTATTTCGTTTTCTCTGCATTTACATCGAAACCCATGTCCCTGCAAGCGTTTAATACGATCTCTGCACTTTTTTCTATTGTTCTCCTATCATCCCCTATTTAATTTACATCATCAGCATATGCCATAACCTGGTGAATACCGTTCAACTCTAGGCCCTGGTTGCTATCTTTGATTTTCCTTACAATTTTGGGGAGACATTCCTATCCGCGACGTTTCCGAGGGAGCTGAATTTACTTGAATAAGTCAACAGTCAAGAATCACTTTCTCCACAGCCCAGATCTTTATTACAATATACTTAACATGTTATTCTTCAATATAAAATATATAATCGGTTAATACCTTTTCCGCATAGACCCTATTAGGAATAGATGTGTAACCTCAAAATGCAAAATGAGTTCAAAACGTAATTACACATCTGTATCCAAAATATAAAATCAACAGAATGATAAAGTGAATGATTTTTAAAGAAAAAAAATTCTCAGTACAGGCTAATATTTTCTAAATTTCAGAAATTTGTTACATTCATGACAAAAAACTAAGGTTCAATACGCGATCTGAATTTAAAGGTGAGAGAATTTAGAAAAAAATGCTCACCTTTGAGAAGAATAGGTAGTGAAATGACATGCTTTTTAAATAAGGACTGAGACTACATTTCCGCTGAGGACACTGAGAAAATAGCAGAATATTCTTCCCACTTTTATCTTTGTAAATACCTCTTCTTATTACCGATCACATTAAACGGAGCCAAAATTGCCATTATAAACCGGAAGTATAAGTGCTAATTTTGAGAAATTGAACTGAAAAGGTAATTTGTGAAATTACCACTTAGAGAAAAAATATACAACTTGATTGGTTAATAACAAAACAAAAATGTCAAAAACCTCCCATAGAAGAAACAGAAACACACGAAAAGAAGTAGAGGTCTTTCATAAATTAAAAAAAAGGAATAGTTGTTTAGTCTTTGTAAAATATATTTAAAAAAAATAAATTATATACACTCAAATTTCTTAATCAACTTTTAAGAGCAAGAAGTTTGGAAAGATAATCAACAAGGATAATTCAGAAATCATGTCTAAAGAATATTTGCTTGTTAGCTTAATGTAGAAAATTGAATATGTTGAGGAAAAACTATGTAATTATCACACTTTAGTTTGCAGCTGCCGAAAAGAGAACAATTCCATTTTGTTTGAAATAAGCAGCTGCTTTTAACATATCATTTAATTTTAACAAGCTATTTCTTGTTCACCCATAATAACAACTTACACATTAATACTAATCATTTTTTGTGGAAAATCTTTCGTATTTAAGGCGTCAGGATAATATAGATGGAAGGGAAATGTGACACGATTCGATTTCCTAACGTATCATGAAATAAATGAGCGGCTTGAAGAAACACAATGGTAAGCAACGCTTCCGTTAAAATGAAGTTATTAGATTAAATGGATTGAGATCGAATCATAGAACAGTGTGTAAGTAGTTTAATTTCGGAAATGTGCGTGCACAGTTCAACCAGGAAACACAGGAATAGTACCTTTAAGTGTAGGTCTTCATTGTTTATTTTTCTTGATTGCAGTGTAGTGTCTATTCTGAGAAAATCATGAAACTATCCGTCTCTTGGCTCAGTATCCGATAGTACTACAAACAATTCAGCTTCAGCCAGCTTATGATCAGTCTATAATTATATATATCTGCCATATCTGCTTACGTTATACTTAGTGATGAGCGCAAGAGTCTTGGTCCTGCAGTTTTTGCAAGAATTTTGCATGCAAGACCAAGACCAAGACCAAGACCAAGACCAGGAATCCTGATGCAAGACTAAGACCAAGACCAAGACCATACCTGCAAGAGCAAGACCAAGACTCTTGCGCAAGAGTCTTACTCAAGTAAGGGCTCGGTGGTAGAGCAGTCACGTGTGGTTATACGGGTCCCTGGTTGGATCCTAGCTTGAGCCATGGGAACACTTTGGTGGGCAAACAAGTTGTGCGTGGGTTTTCTCCTGGCTTTCCTGTTTCCTCCTACTTTCTTCATTCCATTATTTCATTCATTTCTCATCATTACCGTCTCCCTTAGCCTCGATGCATAATCGTGGGACGTTAAACTAGATATTCCGTTTCGTTTCAAAACATATTAGTTGTGTTTTTCTTCCAAAACTAAAGATAAATGCAGTATTGAACATTGGTAATACCGTACACCATAGGTGTCGACTACGTGGACTCCGAAGACTCAAGCATCCGTTGGAAATTTTTAATGTGTGCTCATAAAATTAATATCGAAATAACATTTTCATGACATTGAGAAAAACTTAGTACATGTGACTGCAAGTTTGGTTTCATGGGCGGATGCTTATAGATTGAATAATTGTTTATCAATATACATTTTATCCACTTAGGTATACGACACAACGAGGATTGAGCGATATAAATTTAACATTATACTACAACAGTAAATCTATATTATAAATTGAAAGTGACTATTTTTGTGACTCCTAATCTCTTGAACCACCCGATCGATCTCGATCAAATTTTTAACATAGATGAGGTTCAAGCCTGGAATGTTACATGTCAGTTCACTTTGATGGAGCAAGGTAAGGGAAGGTGAGATGTACATAAATCAATATAAATAAAAGTAAAAGTGACTAAGTTTGTGACTTAATAACTCTTGAACCGATCTCATTCAAATTTTTAACATGTATGAGGTTCTTTCCTGGAAAGTTTTTTAGAGTTTGTTTCACTTTGATGGTAGAAACTAGGGGAGGACGAGGGAAAGGGGATAGATAGATAGATAGATAGACAGATAGATAGATAGATAGATAGATAGATAGATAGATAGATAGATAGATAGATAGATAGATAGATAGATAGATATAGATATAGATATAGATATAACTTAATAACTTTTGAAACACCCGACCGATGTTGATCAAATTTTCAACGTAGATGAGGGTCGGACCTGAGATGGTTTCTGTCATATCACTTCGACGGTGCAGTTTATGAGAGAGGGAGAGGAAAGATGTTTAAAAATGATCGAAGATGACCGATATTAAAATAGAATATATAGTTTTGCGGGTAGCTGAGATAAACAATTATACTTCCAGGGCTGTAAATTCAGCCCCGTAGCTCGCGGAGGGGAGGGTAGATATATAAAAGTGATCGAAAATGACGAATATTAATGTCGAATCCATAGTTTTCGAGGTCGCTGAGCTGAATACAGGGACTTCCTATACCGTTTACGACCAAATTCAGCCTGGTAACTTGGGGGAGAGGGAGATACATAATAATGATCAAGAATGACTAAATATTAGTGCCGAATCCACAGTTTTCAGGGTCTCTGAGACGAACAGTGACACTTGTGATGCCGTTTAAATCCAAATTCAGCCCCGCAACTTGGGGAGGAGGAGGGGAGAGAAACATAAAAATAATCGAAATTGACCGATATTAGAGAGCGCTTTACTAATAGTAAAAAAAAATGACTGGTTAACGAAATCTATTATTATTATTATTATTATTATTATTATTATTATTATTATTATTATTATTATTATTATTATTATTATTATTATTATTATTTTATTTTAACCCAACGAAGTGGGTACTTGATGCTAGTAATCCATATTCACAAGTGAGACTTCAAATAACTTGAAGTTTGATGCCGTTATTTGTTTTTTCTAATACAGGTCAACAGCATTTATATAAATTGAGTTTACACAAAAGACATAGACAGTTGAGTCGCTTTGAGTTTTCACTCAAATTATTCTAAATATTAAGAGAATTTATTATAATAATTATTATTTTGATTTTCTCTCTCTCTTTTTTGGTCAATATTGCTAAACATATCATCATCATCACAATAGCTATTCTGCCATTATTGGCAGGTTATTTGCTTCAACAGACAAGGTTCGATGTTCGGTGGTCCTCAGCTAGCCCCTTCGTCTTGACGTAGCAATTTTCTGTTTTAATACCTTCCTTCAACTAGTCTGCTTCGAACCCCTCCCTCTCTTTCCTTCCACAATACTTTCTAGCACGTTCCTCATAATCAGTTCCTCTCAGCCAATATCCTAACCAGTTCCTCTTCCTCCTCTTAAAAATAGTCTATTTAAAATTCTTCTTTTTTGCTCCTATTGCTAATATTTCTAACACCTGTTCATTCGTTTTCCGTTCAACATAGCTAATCCTCTCCTTTCTTCCCCATGTCCATGTTTCGAAAGTCCGCAATTTTGTCATCGCTTTTGCGTAATGTGAGTGTTTCTGCCCCACAGAATACATATTGGAATCAGTAAAACACAGTTTGTTTAATACAAGGATTAGCTAATCGTTGTTGAAAAGAAAAATCTGACGCCTTTAAAGTGTAAAAATAATTTTGCAATTCATGGTGTTTCAACAATCTGTGCCGTCTGATTTTCTTTCGTGCGTGGTAGCATCCTCAGTTTGGGAACCAGTGGAGTGTTGGATCTGTTAAAAAATATAAACAGATTAGCCTACGTTCTGATTTAGGCATATCTTATAAGTAGTGAAGCGTGGGCACCCATTAAAAAAACTAAAGGTCGTCACCTATGTTGTACACTATCATCATACTTACACGACGTTAAATTATATTACATTTAGAAACATACATTGTATTTCCGTTACTACTGGTGCATTATAAAGTTTATTATTACTTATATCCATAGTAAAATTTACCTATTAAAAGCTTGAGATTTCTTAAATGCAAAACTTACAAGACTCTTGCATGCAAGACCAAGACCAAGACCAAGACCAAGGGTTCCAGTGCAAGACCAAGACCAAGAGTCGATGTGCAAGACCAAGACCACCCCGGTCTTGGTCTTGGTATTGCATTTGCTCATCACTAATCTGCAAAACACAGATTTCAGTTCTGCTGCCGAGGCAAGAGCAATGCCAGAAAAGAGCTTGTAGGCGGAATCTACGGATTTCCCTTCTAAATGGGTTCAGATTTTCTATATGTATAATACTTAAAGAATTAATCAAACATAGGTTCGTATTTGCTCGAATATATATATATATATATATATATATATATATATATATATATATATATATATATATATATATATAAATATAAATATATATTATAAAATTGAAAGTGACTATATTTGTGATTCTTAATCTACGCGACCGATCTCCATCAAATTTTCAACATAGATGAGGTGCGGGCCATGAATGTTTGTTTTTTTTATGTATTCACTTTGACGGCAGAACTTAGGAGAGTGAGAGAAGATATATACAAAATATAAATAAAGCATAATAACGCTTGAACCACCCGACCAATCTCGGTCAAATTTTCAACATAGATGAGATTCGGCACTAAGATTTTTTTTTATCATTTTACTTTGATGGTGTAAAATAAGGAGAAGAAGGAAATAAGTGACTGTCTTTGTGACTTCATCACTCATGAACCACTAAACTGATCTCGACTAAATTTTGAACATGGATGAGAGTCGGACCTGGGTTGGTTTTTGTCATATCACCATGATGGTGCAAAGGGGAGAAGGAGGGGAAGAGACATAAAAAAATGGTCGAAAATGACCGATATTAGTGTCAAATGCATGGTTTTCTTGGGTCGCTGAGACGAGCAGTAATAATTCCGATGCCGTTTAAAATCCATACCACTAAAGTATAATGTTTTACGAGTACCAAGCACATGAGATAAAGAGTTCTGCATTTATTTTTTTTTAATTTAACCCAGTGAAGCGGGTAATCGATGCTGGTATAATTCTAATATTTAAATATCTATTCTGAGAATCCGTTTAATAAGTGGATATAAACGTCCCTGTACGACTACAGAGAGAGTTTAGTAGTCCCTCTATCTCACTCATTAGGTTTTCAATGCTTGAATGAGTAAATAGAAATTGCTAGTAATTTTTCAGTAGTAATACATTGATTATCTTTTATAATTGAGCAGCGTACAGGTCATTTTTTGTCCAAAAAATAACACAAAAAACGTTAATATATATAGTTCATGTTTAACCGTAATTTTTATATAGAGTTCAAGTTGCAAAGTTATTGTTATTATAAGCTATATACATTAGCTTATACATTAGTAAAAAAGAGCTAAAACAGCAATAAAAAAGACCCTTAAGAAAAATTAACAATTTAACAGAAACTATGTTATTATATGTGCCCTCTATGAACTATATGCAGTAAGTAGGGGTCTACATATATTCATGTACATACGATATATACATATATATATATATATATATATATATATATATATATATATATATATATATATATATATATATATATATACTGTCTATTTCAAGTTCGGTTCCCGCTTAGACAGAGTAACATAAATAAAAGTATTCAATTATGAATAACTAACACATTCCATAGTCTCTGGAGTCCAGAGGTACGATTCGCATTTCAAAAGTTCTCTACTGACTTCTGTCCTTAGCCAACCACACCCAGTTTCTACTTTGTATCTGTATTTCTGCGAGATTCATCTCAATATTTTCCTCTCAAATACGCCTAGGTTTTTCTATTGGTCTTTAGTTTTTCACTATTAATCTCCATTACTTTCATATTAACCATTTCCGTACCACTTCATTGCCAGATTACTAATGCGCGCTTTTACGTGCATGGTTTTCAGTTCTATTCCTGATGAAGTTGTGCGTTTTCCTCAGAATAATGGTTTGGATTCTGTTGTAGATCTTGTCTTTCATAGTCTCTGTGTTGAAAAGGGGCTTTAAAATAAAAATCAACCAATCAATTTAAGAAATATAATCCTTGGGGCTCGTTTGACAGTAATTTAACAACCATATTTCTTAATGATCCCTTGTAACTGCAAAACGTTAGCTTGTATAATAAGAAATACGGGGAAAACTGTTTTGCTTTGTACATTGCGAAAAAGAATGATAAATATTGAAGATTTTGGACGTTATCTCCTTTGTATTGATCTCCGAGAAATGCTTTTCTTTTTATTTAATTATTTTATTCCTTCCTTCACATTATATAGTCGTTTTAGTTTACTATGTGATGGCTTGGAACTCAAAAGTTTTTTTTTTTCATTTAATAATAATCCTTGTTCATATTCATAATTCATTTTTGTGAAGTCCTTTACTATTTTTCGTCTTTTGGTGATAATTATTATTTTTCATTCTACGTAGAGCTCTTTCTTCTAGACCTCAATTTACTAAAACGTACAGTCTCGAAAATGACAACTTTTGAAACGTATTCTTCTTTTCCTTTTCTTATTTCAAAGTAAAACAAATTTCGCATTCCAAAGGCAAAATCATAGCTTTTTTTATGCGACTTATTTCTCTAGAATGTCTATTCATATCTTTGAAAGAAAAAGATTACTAGGTGATCTTCTTTATTGAAATGGAACAATTTTCATTTTTTGTCTATTGAATAATATCAAAATGGAAGTTTTTTTGGTATTTTATTCAACCTTTCTTCGTGAATGTCTGGTCAACTTTTCGTTCGTCTAAATATAGTTCAATTTGTGAAAAAAAGAAAATCATTTCTTATTGGAGTTACTTTTATTGCAAGAGATCTAATACATTTATTATCCTAATTTTAAACTAACAGCATTTGTAAAGTACTTGCTATTATAAAATACTCTATACAATCAACAATGTTATGTTTTCAAAGTAATTGAACTCTTCTCACTATTCTGGAATAACATTTTATATTACCAGAAATGACGGTCAGAAAAGGATTCATAAAACATTGTTTAGGTCTAATAACATACTTTCTCTTTTCATTTTCTAGAAAATCTGTTTTATTTTTAGTGGAGAGTACGTGGCTCAGTGGTAAAGTGATTACCTCTGCTCTGTGGGTAAATGGTTCGATTCGTAGCCAAGTAAGTTTGTGCTGGACAACATTGAATTCGTGGATTTTCTTGGAGTTTGAAATACATTATTAAATCAGGGAAATGCAAAAAATATACATATTTCAGATAATGGAGGAAAAGAGGTAAAATGGTTTGCGCCACTTCCATATTTACGTAAATGACGAGGAAGAGAGAGTTATTGCCCAGAGGATTTCACACAGACACATTTTGAGTCCCAGAACAACAGTAAGAGGTTGCCTAGCTGCTCACTCACCGAGTAAATACAAACGATAAGAGAGAAGATACAAACCAAAAACAGAACAGTCGTTTTGAGGTAGTTCGGTTGGGCAACAAGAAGATAACGAAAGTACAACATAGTCTTTTAAGATAATTCTGTTGCTCTCTCGCCGCAATTTTAGGAGCAACCGAACACCTGCTATATGCATGCACAAGATGTATACCATACAGAATTGTACTTGGTCCCATGCAGGCTGACCTTTGTAGATCTAAATTCATAATGTGAGGGTACCTGACCTGTACACGTCTTGCCAACAGTCACTGGTAGTGATCTTCTCTTAGTTTGCCCTCGAGATACTCCATTTTCATTCGTTCATTTTAATGTAGGTAATTTCACTCTGCGAAACATGAGTTTGAGTCTGTCAGTTAGTGAGAGAGAGATGCATTCTCTAGAGATTTATCAGTAGAAAACGAAACTAGTCCGGCGAACTTCACTGTCTGCTAATGTCTTCTCCGCACATCTACCTTCTGAATGCTCTGCTTTCCTTTCTCATCGTGCGATTACTGCGACCCTGGAGGACGTTTCACTTCGTTTCCATAATCGTGGATCTACTTCTGTAATAATACCCAAATTAACTAAAATTTACTAACCTTATGATGTATGAAACCCAGAGGTTCAATGCCACGTTCACAAAAGCTTCTCATTGATTTCTGTCCTTAGTTAACTGGAACCAGTTTCTATTTCGTGTTTCTATTCCTGAGAGATCCATCTTAGTATTGTCCTCTCATGTGCATCTATCTCTTCCGAACAGTTGTTTTCAGATTGGATTTCCAGTTGAAACTATTAAAGCATTTCTACTTTCGTCTATTCTACCTTCAATGTTTATTAAACTCTACAAATTAAGCAGTTCCTTGTTATGAAGTTTCCGCCATTCCTCTTTCCCGATCCTCTCAGATCCGAATATTCGTTTCAGGATTTTTTTTCTCCAATAGTTAAACATTTTCCAAATCAAATGTGCTATGTACAGATTATTCCTAAAATTCAGACATTAGGACAATAGAGTTCTGATTGACATTGAACAGATATATGTAGCTCTAGCTAGACAAGCATGAATTTATAAAGTCCAATATAAATAAACGGGTTCAATCAGATTTACGTTATGCACTCTGGAATTCATATAGGTGAAACCGCAATTTTTCTCTTGCTGATTAAGAATCTGCCAACGTATGACTGTAAACAGGTATTTGATGTTTTATTTTTTTTTCTTCTCTTGCTTTCAGAGATTGTATTGGAGAAGATACGGAACACCATGAAATGTATTTGTCACCACATATCATACGGATAATAAGAAGAGGATTATACTATATGACGCTTATGCGCAAAAGCATGCGCAGAATCAATCTATAGTTGATAAGTTCAGTTAGATAGAGAGGATAAAATGCAACATACGATTTTAATTAGGAGTGGCCTGGCACATAAAATAATCTACTTTCGTTTCCGTATCAATGGTCTTTCGTGCGTCATAAGTCATGAAGTTAGTAAGTTAATTAAAACTAATGCTTACAAATTTTAAAACGACTTCGGATCATAAATTTAAAGGAAGAAGTATACAATGAGTGGGTAAGAAATTGGCAATAATGATAATAAACACAAAAAGTCTCAAAATATACCCCTCCAGGATAAAACAACAATACCACACTATTTAGTTTATGTCCAGATCTGTCGAATTACCGTATAGCTGGTTATCAACCATAATTAACAGACCTAAAGTGTGCTGCATAAATATAGTTTAGATTTCGCTATATTTCATTTTGTCATTACTATTTATGTATCCCCCAACATGTAGAATACTCCCCAAGCACGTATCAGAAGTCAATAAATATATAATTATTTAGAACTGCAAGCAAAATCTCTGCCAAGTCTTTTTCATTTTCTCTTTTGGCATAATGGTCATGGCTAAGTAGTCCTCAAAAGTAATTCAAGCATTGACTAGAATAGAAGGAAATACCTTAACAATACTATTGCAAGTTATTATTTCTGTTGCTATGTCAATTACCTTGCGAATACCATACTCCCGTAACAATAGTTTTTAAATTTATTTATGAAGATGACTGCATCTAGTAAAACATTTGACCATCACAGTTTAGTGTTGCCGCGACCCAAGTAACAACCATAAAAATTGCCTTTTATCTAGCAACTGCAACAAATTGTTAAAGTTTAACTGGAGAAGAAGAAGACGATCTCATTCCACTTTCCTTCAGGGTAAAAAGGGGTGGGATCTAGTGACGAATATATATTATATGAATCTTATCATATCTATATATAAAGTATTTCACTACACTTGATATAATTTCAAATAATGAGTTATAATAATACCATTTACATCTCTGAAGATTGTAGATATGTATGTTGAAAGAATGAACTTAAGGTAAGTATTTCCTGGTGACGTAATTCTGATAAGCTTTCTAGGGCTGTCAATCAGTTGAAAATATTCATTTCGACATTTCGAATCCGTAAAGATAAAAACAATGTCTGCATTTGAAATGTTGGAAGTCGATATTCTTACCTGGCCGATAGCTCGAGAAAACTTACTAGAACAAAATCTAAATTGTTTTATGTTGTTGGAGAGGAAACATTAAAAAAGTATAATTAAAAATACAAGCTAACCGTCTAGTTGCATTGAAAAGTGGCCAACGTAGAAAGAAAAAAACGCATTTCAAACAAGAAGTATTATCAGTTGTCACTAGTGCAATGAATGCAATCATTTTCTTTCTTTCGTAGTATAGTTGTAATGTAAACAATGTATGTGATATACAAATATTCCATACAATAATCATGTCAGCAACCCTTGATGACCGAGTGTGCTCTACTTATACATGTTTCCTTTTCGGTTCCCAGCTGGGGTACGTATCTTTAAAAAAAAAAGTATATTAAATAATTGATCCAATCTTACGTAGTTCCGTTTTGGAAAGATATTTCAAACTGAATGTGACTTTTACGACCATGCTCGAATCCGTTCTTCTGTTGGTGCAGAGACTCTTTTAACTCTACGGATGGTAACTCTACGTTTTAGGAAGTAAGGATACATTTTATGTATTAGTTTAAGGAAATGAAGTAGTTATAATTGCTAATCCATTTATACAGATAATATTTACGAAGGTCGTAAACATTCAAGGTCAAAACGATTAAAATCGCAGAACGCAAGTTTTCTATTTCAAACGTATTGATACAATATGACAGTAGAAAAAGATTTCTTTGAATAATGAGGTTTTACTACTGTTATACTAATATCATATAAAAAATTGCTGTTAATAGCATTACTTTTGTTACCTGAGCTTCTACTATAGGTTCTAAAGCAATATTTCGGGGCCACGGTGTATCAGTGGTAGAGCGTTCACCTCTGGTGCATGCGGTCCCTGGTTCGAACACAGTTCACGCCAAGTGAACATTGTGGTAGACAAACACCGTGTGCATGGGTTTTCTCGAGGTTCACCCGTTCCCTTCCACTTCTCCATACCACTATTTCATTTATTTTTAATCGTCACCATCTCCATTACCCTAACCGACATAATCGTGGGACGTAAAACTTAAAAATTTCATTGTATGTTCAAAACAATATTTGAAGCTTGAAGTAATGATTCTCAAGAAGAACAAAATGGAAGCGAATTTTTATACCAAAACAACAGTAGTTATGTATTTCTCTTGGTTTGTGATATTTTTTTCCTTGCCTGTCATTTTGAATTTAGGCAATCGGTAACATATGTGACGTCATGTATAACTTTCGGACATTTGATAAGGTGATTAGGCAACAAAATTTGCACCTGTGATATGTTGAGTTACATAACTTGCATTTGCTGGGAAGCGAAATAAGTGCCAGATTAAAAGCCAATCAAAGTAGCCAACCTAGGACTGAAAATAAGACTCACAAACATTGAATTTTGTAAAGGCATTTTTTTAATTGTAGAATTCACTACAGGAAAACAAAAATGATGCTAGAATTAGAAGATCATTAAAAGCCAAGAAAGCTTAAATTTCCGTTATCCTCTCGCCCGGTACGCTGTTTTCATGGGGGTGAAGTTCCGTCTGGAAAAAGTATCCTCTTTTATATTTCTAAAAAGCGTAAACTCATTATCTGTTTAATGTATGTATTAAAGCTTACAATTCTAGAAGTTGGCATATAAATAAATACATAAATAAATAAATAAAATTCAGGAAAACTTAAGGAAATGGAGTTTGCATTGTTCCCTTTTGTTCTTAGGCAAGCTGTTTGTCAGATAATCCTTTTCCAACGTAGAACTATGAAAGCCAATTCTCTTTACATTGTCAATAATGATTGGTTCCTGGGGTTGCGCTGGCTCAGAAGTATGCACTCACCTCTAGCGCATGGGGTCCCTAGTTTGATGCCAACTCTTGACACGTTGCCTTCGTGATAGAGAAATACAACGTGTGTGAATTTTCTCGGTTTTCTCCCTTTTCATCTCTCTTTCGTCATTCTACTATTATCAAGTATCACATAATCACTGTTTCCCTTAGCCTTAGTACATAATCGTGCTAGGTTGAACTAAAAAAAAATAGTCCCTATGTTTCCCATCATATCACCTTCAGGAATAGAGAGAAAGAGGGCAGGTTCTGGAGAAACTACTTTCCTTCCTGGAGAAGATTGAACAACGCTTCTTGATGTAATCAACGTCTGCTGCCTTCTGTCTCTTCTCATTTTTCACCTCTTTTCTCTTTGAAAACTCTCCTTTCAGCCTCTCACTTTTTCTAGGAAACGTAGATGATACACACGAGATGCAACCATAATTTTATTTCTTTTCATCTTGAACCTTGGATAGGAAACGAGGAATCACATTACACTGAAAAGGTTCTCTCAAGGGCTTCAGAGAAGGATATTGTCCGTGAAGTGGAAAACTCCAACTCGACACGAAGTGTTCTTTCTTCTAGATTCGATTAAACTAATTGCTTCCTTTTTTCACTTTGTCTGTCCATTACTACATTGACTGAAGTATTCCTTTTGAAATTGAATTTGCGTAGTTTCCTTTTTAACATTCAAAAATAACCAAGAGAAAAAGAAACGATCATAATTTAAGAACAATTTAAATACAAAAATTGAGTGTTTAGTCCGTAATTTTGTAGTACTTCCAAAGTGAAGAAATAAAGTGCTATGCATAAGGATTATACTACTATACATTCTTCCACTTTGATCTTTTGAAATTGACTTATGTATGTGTTCAAACGCCGAGAATGCTTTCTATGCAGGCAGATTAATGTTGCTTCTGATTAAATGCGAATGATCTTCACTTATGTCACGTAATCACCGCTTGGATAAACGTTTTCGACATGTTAAGTAAAGCTGTGAAATACCTTATGATCATCAAAAGAAACACATTTTCCAGCTGTCACGTCATCTAAGAACGTCTCACCAATAGATTTTGAAGTATTTTCAAAGTTGTATGATGCAATGCTCTAAGTTTACAATGGTTATCATCATATGTAAAATGAAAACATTTTGTGTAATTCAAGAGTCCAGAGAACATATGGTCGTCGTCAATTTTCTGTTTGGGTAGAAACTAAATAGAGATGAATCTTACATTGTGAAATTAAAGTAGACTTCTAAACTAGGTGAATTCAATACTGAAACTGGATATACTAAATTTACAATTTGTAGTTGCAACAGAGCGATAAGATGAAAGATAATACCTGTTTCTTGGACATTGAATCCATATGAAAAACGGATATTAGCTTTTGAAATATCTACATAAAATAGTTAATGGAAGCTTAAGATCGGAAATATTACTTCAGGAACTATCCTTACCTGTCCCTTCCCGCATCACCCGGAATACCCACCTATTCCATCTTGCCCGTCCTAGGTTGGCTGTTATACAGATGTCTCTTTATTATAGAATACCAAACTGTTATAATCAAGTAACAACTGACGTGGACATTTTTTCGAGGTACCCAGTGTTTGAAAGAGCAATTAAACGAGCTTTGACGGAATAGTTTTACTTTTATACTCCTTTTTCTATGTTGTTGTTATTGTTGTCTTGTTTTTTTCTTTCTTTTGTTAGCATGTCCCTGTGTAAAATGGCAAAGTTATGCTGTATCTGGGAATTTGTTCAATAAATAAATAAATAAATAAATAAATATATATATATATATATATATATATATATATATATATATATATATATATATATATATATATATATATATAAACTTCAAAATCATTATGTTTGTGGCTCTGTTGGGTAAAAGCTAAATAGAGGTGAATTTTACATTGTGAAATTAGAGTAGACTTCTAAACTTGATTACTGAACTCAATACTGAAACTACATATATTAAATCTATACCTTCTGGTTGCAATAGAGTGATAAGACCAACGATAAAACCTGTTCCCTGGACATTGAATCCATATCGAAAACGGGTATTTGCTTTTCCTTACAATTATTATTAAATAGGAATAAGTATAGACACATGAAACTACCAGTACGTTTTTCTACTTCTTTTTAAATAAAAGCTTAGATGAAATATATTCTTGGGGTCGTGAATCCATATAAGAAAAACATGTTTTGCCTCCTATTAACGTTTTGTTGTATAGAAAGCAATATTGGAAAAGAAAAGTTGTAATAGAATTATATCTCTCCCTATTACAAGAGAAGAATAAAGTCTCAGATGAGACCTATCCTTCATGTATTAATTAAATAAAACTGACTAAAATACTAAAGTATATTAATAAAATGTGTGTAACAGTTTCAGCGGCGTAACATCAGCTTTATCAGACACGTCATATACATCTGAAGTGTTATATTACCAAAACTGTTACGTAAGTTTTGATAATATATATACAAGGTGGGCCAAAAGTTTTCAAGGGGTTATAACTGTGAATATATATATATATATATATATATATATATATATATATATATATATATATATATATATATATTGGTATTTATTATTAGTTTCCATTGTCATTTCACGGAATAAAATACCAAATATGGGAGATTGATTATACTTAAATGTGTAATATAATCGCATGTAGATATCTGCCATTATAGACCTCACATATACAGGTCTTGTGTAGCATATTATTCATGACAATGGTCAACACTTCTGGTCCAAGTGCCCGCATTTCTGCACAAATATTGTTCTTGCGCTGCTGTATTGTTTGTGTGTTTTTTTTCACATATGCTTTAGCTTTCAGATGCACTAAAGAAAATAATCAACGAAGGGACTAGTTTATGCCAGTGTTTCTCGAGATTAAGTGATGGCCAAAAATGGCCTACTGAAAAAGAAGCCCAATTGAGACCCCTGTCGAGTGTGCTGTGGCTCAACCTTGTTGAAACCACATCTTCACTGCAGGACGCAGAATAGTCTCAATCATATTTCGATATCGATTACTAGTCAACCCCGTTACTACATTGGCTTCATCATCTTCAAAAAATGAGTTTCTGAGGTCATGCCACACCACACACTGCACTTCACAGGATGCAGTTCGCTCTCATACAAGGCTTGTGGGTTTTCATTGAGAACAGAACTGTTGACCCCTGTCATGAATCATGTACTAGGCATGGCATGTATCTCTGAGACTCATAATGGCGGACACCTACCTGGGATTGTATTCCACACATAACTGTAAACAATCTCCCATCCTTGGTATTCAAGTCTGTAAACTGTCAATGGGAACTAATGATAAACAAAAAAAAGTTATTTACAATTTTAACCCCTTCATGATTTTTGATCCACCCTGCATTTAGAGGTTTGGCCATTTTTGGTTTGTTACTACAAAATGTTGAACATTTCCAAAGCTATAGTGATCAATACAGAAACCTATGCTGATTTATATTAAAATAAAGAATGGTTTCTGACTGTCTATTACAATTTTCCATTATGGTAATCAATATTGAAAACAGAAATCACAAATCAAATTTTCTCCCTCTCCGGTTTGGACAGAGATGCAACTTATTCTCGAGAAGCGTAATGCATATTTAGAAAGCATTTTTCACTATCTTTTCCTGTGTTGGTTTCAGTGGAGGGAATATGTCTGACTTTTCAGTGTAACGAAAATACGAAATAAAAGCAAGTGATTGGAAATGGAACAGTTTGCAAAGTATGAACATGGAAGGAAACGGACCAATCTCGAGAAAACCCAAGAAACAATATTTTTCTATGCTAACAATGCGAGCTTATATGACTCGAATCAAACCAGGGATCCGTCGCAACAGATTTAGGATTTAGATTTTTGGGCTTTCGACATCTATGGGTCATTTCTTCCGTCACGTATGAGGAGTGACGTCCCTCGGCGAGCACACATTACTGGGAAAGTGAAGGAAGAAAGCGGCGTGGGACCCATAAGCTAGGCACTACCCAGCATTTGCCTGGTGTGAATTAGGAAAACCCAATAAAACATCATTCGGGATGGCTAGCCTCAAAAAGCATTTTACACATTTTAGACCAAGTGCCCCAACTGGGAATCGAACTCAGTACCTCTCGCACCGAACGCAAGAGTGTTATCAACTATGCTATACTGGGCCGCCAGTCCCTCGCAAGAGAGATGGAACCTCTAGCACTGACTCATGCTGCTCCTTGTCACTTATATAAAACTTACTTTGAGTGTTAATCTAATTGAGAAAAATGATGTTGCGTCATGAGTTGCTGCTGAGCCTGAGAGCGGTTAAGTTTCCAATTAGAGAAGTTTTCTCTCAGATAAAGACTAATTATTTCCTCTTCTATCTTGTCACTTCTTCTACTCCACTCCAACCTCCGTTCTCTTATCGTCCGCTAAGTGTACAAATAAAACGTCTTGAGGTCTCTCTCTTGAAGCTCATCAGTGCTGTAGCCTCTCTAACCAAATATTCTTACGCTCTAACTAACAAAGCATCAACCTCTCACACAACCACTACGGGTTGTTTGAAGAGACTTGCTTGTTCTCTCTGCTGGAAGTTTTGGAGAGGTTTCAGGCACAACATTTAAAATAATATTTAAACAGTACAAAATGTGCTTATGTTGTTCAGTGCCAGCACAGCCAGGGAGTGAATAAACAATTTTACGCTCAGAAGAGCTTTCAGGGCTTACGAGACCGATTCCTTCTGCAAAGAAACGTAGTAGGCCTATATTTTTTTTCTGACAGAAGAGTTTATCTAGTGCCCTCTAGAATGATTAAATGAACAGTTTATCACTTGGTGTATTCTTATAAGATTCTGCAAAAGAAAATACTAATGTTAGACATTACCATGAACAAGGCAGAAGACTTTGTTCCCGTGTGGATATGCTGCAATCAGTGTATAACGGAATTAAGTCCATTTGGGGTAAGTCTGAACATATGTATTACATTCACCTTGAAGAAATGTATCTGAAGCTCCTTTCAGAGCATATCATGTTCAGATATTATATATAATTCTTATAATCTTAATAGTGTTAACTTTTCCTTGTACTTGAGAGTAGCATACAAACTCTCTTTCTTACAACTTTAGTAATTGGATTTGATTTTCTTGTGCTCTCAACATCACTTGTTTTTAATTGTGATCGTCTTAGATTCGATTCCAGACTGTGCCACTAAATTATTTGGGGCTACTTCAGCATTCTGTAGCAATTGCACAGTTACTTGAATTGAGAGTTTGAAAAGTGCAGTCTAGAAAGCCATAAAAGATCATGAGTGTTTATGTAATTACTACGGATTCATATATTTTTTAAAGTATTAAATGGTCTACTTTTGCAAAATGTATATTGTTCTTTGTCACTGCGCTATTGAGGCAAATTCACCAAATGCTAGGGAAGTGTATCGTAGAACTTAAATCTTGTAAGTTCGTTGGTTAGGGAAAAAGTACAAGTGTTACATGTACACCACGTGATAGATTTTGATTCGTATGTCGTGATACTTTCTCAATTAATGATGAAACCGGAAGTGGTTATACAATTCTAATACTAATGGTGTTAACAGTGTGATTACAGTGGAGGTGAAATATATTCTTAAATCGCTTATTTGCAGAAAACCACGTGTCCCTATCTACTTATTGTTTCCACTCTATGGCGATTAACATTAAAACCGGAAGTGGTTGATTTCTATTACTTCCCGTTTGAATAGAGGTTAAGTGAGGAGATAACACCTGTTCTTAGACCTCTATTCTTAGACCACGTATTTCAGCCTCTGCATTATATATATATATATATATATATATATATGCGAATGGTATACAAAGTTATTTTTATTAAGAAACGTAAAGCTTTTACTTATATTTTTCCTAAGTTATCATTACATATTATTAGGAATTATGTCCATAGGAATTAAACTATAAATGGTTTACTGTACTTAATCCAATTTAATAAAAGATAACGATAAAAATAAAATAAAATAATACATTATAAAAAATGGTAATAAAATCTGACGGTGTTTTTTTTCATGATAATCCTGGATTAAAAAACATGGCTTTCATCAGTGCCACTTCCTGAAGGGCGGAGATAAATACGTATTAAGAAGCACTGCATCCCACATTTTTAGCTAGCGAAGCCATTATCGAAAAATGTCTTAAGTTTATTTTCCAGACCTGCGACCCCCTTCAAAAACTCCTGGATCCGTCCCCGGTATCGGCTGTTGTCAATCAACTACTAATAGTCATAGAAGTACCTTTTGAAATGTTTCCAAGCTTTCTTTGCATAAGGAACAATTTTTAGTATTGTTTTCGTCCTTGTGCCCTTACACTGTGCGCCCTGGAGCAACTGCTCCACTCGCTCGTTTGTAGTTACGGCACTTATCGTGGATGTCTGTTACGAACAGAGATATTCACTTACGGATAGAGGTGAAATGTATTCTTTGGAAGTCTGTTCCCTCTATCTAGATTTATCCCAGGACATCAGTTCTCTCTATCTATTAACATTTTTACTCGATAGTGGTAAAAACCGAAAAATAAATTATTTCTACCACATTCGGTTAGAATATCATCTCGATCAGCGAATTTAATTCCTAGCGTCTGACGCTGTATACCCTGGCCAAAATTGGTAGACATCTATGGTGGTCCCGGCCGTTGAGATTTTTCTGTCTTTCGGACGTAGAACGTACAGAGCAAATGTACAAAGTACGTTCAATACGTTCCGGGACTACCTGAAAATAAAATAGTTAATAAAATCAGAAAAAAAAAAACAATATTACGACATTAGTTTTCTGTCTATACCCCTTTCCTTGCCACGTACTCCTGAGATTGGTTGCAGAGTCTTCTTTTGGTCTCTTCGGAATTTATTTAGAATTTCTCGCTAACTAACTAACTAACTCTATGGCCTATGGAACCCGGAGGTTTAGTGCCGCGTTCACAAAAGCTCTCCACTGACTTCTATCCTTAGCTAATTGGATCCAGTTTCTACTTTGTATTCCTATCTCTGCGAGATCCATCTTAATATTATCCTCCCATCAGCGCCTAGGTCTTCCTAATGGTCGTTTTCCTATGGGTCTACCAGTCAAGACTTTGAAAGCGTTTCTACTTTCTTCCATTCTAGCTACAGGACCCGTCCACCTAAGCCTCCTAGACTTGACTACCCTAACAATGTTGGGTAAACCGTATAAACTATGTAGTTTCTCGTTATAAAGCTTTCGCCATTCCCCATTCTCGTTCCTCGTGGGTCCGAATATTCTTCTCAGGACCCTGTTCTCAAATACTTTCAGTCTATGTTCTTCCCTCAGAGTAAGCGACCATGTTTCGCAACCATACAGAACAACAGGCATGATTATCGTTTTATATATTTTATATATTTTAGAATTTCTCGCAGTATTCAAAATGACTAAAATCAATACATGTAGTAATTTGCTCAATTACAACACTTCTTAAATTTCATGTAAAACGAAAATTGTTGCAAACGATAAGAAAAAAGTACAAACAATTTTGAAAAATGAATATTTTGAAATCTTTTTTTAAAGATATGCAGCCCTACATAGCCCTCTCCCTAGTCTGTATGTAGAAAAAAGAACACTTTGAAATTTGCTGCTTTATTGTTATTTCAGTTTACATGATAGTGGAAATAAAATGACATATTTATTTTAAAAAGACTATTGAAACAAAGCTAAAATTCTTTATTAGATCCGGGTCGTCATAAATATTCACTCTTAAATTATATCCATTACTTCGTGCAAGGAATGCAATTCTATTTTTTGCAAGAGCAGCTCCCACTTGTAACCAGTCCTGTGTCACTTGTCAAGTGTTTCAAGGATCGTATATGCAAATATTATATAAAAGTAATTACGCATTAAAGAAATTACTAACTAACGGACTGCATGGCCTAAGTAACCCGAAGTTAAATGCTAAGTTCACAAAAGTTCACAGTTGACTGCTGTTCTTAGCTAATTTAATCTAGTTTGTACGTTATATTTCTATTTCCGTGGTATCAATTATAATATTGTTCTTCTATCTGCGCCTAGGTCTTCCTAATGGCCTCTTTCCTATTGGGCTTCAAGTTAATATTAAGAAAAGGCACCAACTTTTTCAATTCTCCAAGTCAAACTTTACTTTGTGTTTCATTTCATCTTTATTAGTTTATACAATTTTTCGGTACACCAAATTTGTTAAGAATATTGTGAAATGGTTTCCTGCTACCCGAATCGTAAGCCTTTAAAAAGTACATAAATAATTGAGGTGTTGTATTCTTTTTTTTCTTTTCGAGTAGTTAGCAATCGTTAAATAGGTGGTTGGTAGTTGACTGATTTCATCTAAATCTACGTATGAGATAAATCTTGTTAACAGCATGTTTGAAATAATTTTTATAAAATGTTGAAAACAAAACACGAATGATTGAAGTGCTCAAAAATTCATTGACATCAGGAGGGAAACTTTCAATTTTTTTTAGAACAAAGAAACGTGATTTTAGAAAGCTGAATTTATTTAATTTATATTTACAGTAAAACCAATTCGCTAGTAAAAATAATTATTTGGGGTCTGTATAATGTATTGAACAACAATTTAAGAAAGGCTATGAACTCTCCCTCTTGCATACTTATTTGGCGTTGGCGAGATCTGATCGTCACTGATAACCTTGTCTATTGCTACTAGTGTATTGGAGGTCTGGTGCGAACTCTTGAACGAGAAGTTCCCAAATGCTTGCAATTCAATATGCATTCACAATTAGCTTTGCTAAAGAAAACGAGTCCCTAGACATTTATTAATGGGAGGTGAAGTCAGCGCAAGTTGCATTAAGTTCTAATAGTGCGTATTCAACAGATGCAGAGCTAACATTGTTTCGTTGAATTCAGAAAACTTTACGTTCTGCGAGGGCAATACCTGTTGAATGAAGACATAGGCAAATGAAGTTAATTAGTTTGATGCTTTTTTTTTTTGTTAGCACTGGTGCTATGTAAAGGACAATGGTTGAGAAACTGTGTACGCCATCTTCATTTTATATGAGACATTATATCTTCGTATCTTAATACATATCTATAAATAATATCTGGAGATAGACTGATGTAGTATACACATAAGTTCTTAGTCCCAGGCAGAGATTATCTACATTGGCTTTCAATCCTTCATACAGAAACTTGAATCTGTAACTTTGGTTGATATTCTCACCTTATATATTCCCACTGGCGATCGAGCTTGAAACTACACTAATTTAGCAATAAGGAAACGTTATGTGAGAGAAAGTTATTTTAACTTAAAATTCGAGAGAGGCTTTCGCATATTGACTCAAAATTGTAAAATGTAGCTTGAAGTTGAGTCCTTTTGATAACGGAAGCCAACATTGTGTTTACTGTATAAATATAGTGACGGAAGACAAACATTCACTTCGTTACTCAAACAACCAACTAAATGGCATTGAGGCGAGAAATGTAAACTTTTGATGCTCTGGAAGCGATCATCCATGACGCTTCAATTTGACTATTAGGCTAGAAGCACGCAGAGAAAGAAAGGAAATAAGAAATTTATCAGCAGAAGGGCGAACAATTGACCAGAAATGAATGCTAGAGAACTATCTTTGCTGATAAGATATTTATACACCAAGAAGATATTTAAAGAAAATTATTTCTTGTCAGATACCGAAATTGTATGATATTTACAACAGTATCACCAGGGACTGCTTTAGAATTTTAATTCTGGGTAGGCCCGCTTCCTCGCTTATGAATACATATACACATTTGATTGATTAATAACTGTAGTTAATTACTTGGTTGATCAATAGTTAATGATTGATGAATAACAGTAGTAGTTGATGGTATTTGTTAAATAATTATCTACTATCCATATAAATAGTAGAAAATATATTTACTCTTTATTGTATCTTTAGAGTTTATATATTTTTCAAAATTTTTGGGTAGGCACGTTGTAACGTACCTAAAGCCTGTGATTTTTTTACATTCTTCTTGAACAGAAACAGATAGTATAATTTCTCATCAAGACCAGTCAAACTGACCATATGACTCGGTACTGATTCTGGAAAAATTTAATTTAATTTCCCCAATAACAAGGCTACAATTCTAAAAAAAAAAAAAAAAAACGTAAATCCTAATAAAAAAATCAAATCGAAGATTATCAACACTATTACTCAAAGGTTACTTAATATCTATATATAATAGGCATAATTAGTCAGTCAAATTGAAAAAGCAAAACATTTCGGTGGAGTATTTTATTTCAATAATAGTGTAAATAGATTTGTAAACGAGAATAATATAACAAAATGCTTTCAATATTATTTAACAGCAGCAAAATATGAGTAATTATATTAATAGAAGTTTGATTTACTAGTATTGTGAATTTACTACTCAATAAATTTATCCAAATATAATAATTGAATTTACTATACTTCATGCTTTAATTAACACCAAGGCAAAAGTAAGCAATTTCAAAAGGTTGCTCAAAATAGTGCGGAATAGAAGGGTCAAATTTTCCAAGTCAATGCAATAGTATTTAACCGCGACTTTAAAAAGATCTCTAAGCTGTGCCGAAAAGCTAGTTTCTGAATTAACGAATATGCAAATAGCGAAATCAAGAATAATTCGTAATTTAATGAAAAATAACAAAACCCCGAAAAAGTTAAATCAACAAGCAAAAAGTTCAACACTTCAATCGAATTGATCTGAATCAAATGCAATAGCGGAATCATTCCTTCTGAGTACTTCTTCACCCAAGCTCAAAACACTGAAACTACTTGACAAAAGCCAGAAGGTCACTTGTATCTGAAACTTCAACTGCTAGGTTGAAATTTGTCAAGAATGAAACATATCATGTCAACAGTGAAGAAGCATATTACAAGACTGGGCACCCTCTTTCAATTTAAGTTTATTTGTTTTTATTTTATACACAGAATGCCTAAAAAATGACCAATTGAGAACTAAATTACACGTAGGATATTATTTTCGTTATACTATGTGATGTACAATTTTTAGTTTCTGTTAGTTTTATTAGTGACACTGAGTGACGTTGCGAGCTGTGACATGAATAAAATTGTAAGATAATTTGCTATCCTACGTCAACTCATCCAGAAAACTAATCTAGAATCTTCTTTCTTTCCTGAGGTGAGAAGTCATTCTCTGTCATTGTAGCAGAACCATGAGAAAAGGAGGTGTCTAACTTTTCCACCTTATTTTTTAAAGGTAATTCACATCATCAGAGTTTTAAAGCATAGGAAAACTTCTCTTGTTTGAGAGACAACTGTGAGATTAATTCGTTTGTTGGTGGATAAAGTAGAGAAGAGAATAGTTAATTACTTCATGCTTTCAACAATTGATTTAAAACAACTAGAAGAACAAAGATTTAAGATTATATCGATCAATATGTGTTTAAAAAGAAACAAAATAAAAACTAGTTTCACTTTACTTATTATGAAACATTTGTCAAATTTTCCGAATAAATAAACTGAATGTAAAATTACTTTGGATGATTTTATGTGGCATTAACTTATTTGGCTTGGTAGATGTGGTGCAAAGTTTCTATAGATAAAATAAGTGAGTTATTTTCTAATTTTAAATTATTTATTATTATTATTATTATTATTATTATTATTATTATTAACTGCTATTAGCGCTTTTATTAGTATTTACCTTTTAGTACTTTGGTGAAGTTGATTAAAACCACTTGTTTAATTACTATTCTGAAGCATTTGGTTAACACCATCATCCAACTAAAGATGTCTTGTTCTGATTATGCACGATTTCCAGTGAAACTCATAAGCAATGCCTACCCTTCCCGTTGGACAAATAGCTATAGCACGCATTTGGCGTACGGAGTCTCTGCTTCGATTCCTGGTGGGAACAGCATTGAACTTTTAGAGCACTATAGTGGTTTTGATTCTTCCTTAAGCTAGATTTTACTCTTATATAGCTTCCATGCTGAAAACGGATGCTTAACTCAACAAACAAGAACAACAAATCATAAGTAATTAACACTGAAGTTATGCAACCATGTATAATTAAACCCTCCGGAAATGAGCACTCTGCCTGCATTATTCTTTAATATTCAACATTATAATGTTCAACTTGTCGTCTCCTTGCATGCCGAACAAGGTAACTGTACAACATAAATTCCGCACACCTTTCTAATACGTTACGTAGCATTGCAGAAAAAAAATACTGAAGCCAATAACTTGTTTTAGTATGATAAAAATGCTAAAGGAATAATAATGCTACAATTCATGTACTGTTTTAACTTTTATGTAAGAATTTTTAAATAAAATACAATCTCATTATCTCGAAACATCCATTTTATCAGATACAATTTTTCCTTCCTGGTCTTTCATTCTTCCAGTGAACTTACATATTAAATGACACAGAGCTATTTTCATTTGACTTTTTTTTATTATTATTTTTAAAAATAATAGCACAACATATTGTGTAACAGCAGTCCATATTCTAAGAGATGACAGATATTGTTATTGCAATTATTACCTTTATATATCGAAAACACAATAAATAAATTTAGATACCAAAGGAGGCAATTCCTAACTCATCAGTGTCTGTTCGTTGGTATTATTGAGAATCCGAACACATGCGTTGATGGTTAGTCTCTTTGATGAAAGAAAGAAAAAAAAACAGAGGGATTCGACCTCTTCTGACAACCTGGTTTATAAGATATTCCATCTGCCACATTAAAAGAAAATGAGACTTTGAAAAGATAATGGTAGTGGAAATTGAGCTTTGGATTGTGATGGTTTAATGCGAAGTCAAGAGAAGAAACAGTACATAATGAGGTGTTCATGGTGATATGCCATGGTCGAGTCTCAGGTAGAGTTAGTCATTTGTGGTGTGGAATTACTCTTCCTAGTGTTTAAAAGGCGAGTTTCTTCCGTTTGTCTCTGAGTTTCTTTCACTTCTTTCATTTTACCCATGACACAAGGAGTCTGGGAAGAAATAATGAACATTAAGACTAAACCAAAGAAAAAGGAAAACCTAACTTTTAAATGAAGAGAGTAATCTCGTTCAGGTAAGATTCCGCTCATTCCTTTGTTGAACTAAGAAAAAGCCATCTTAAATCTTTACTCGAGAATTTTTGTAATAGCTGAATCATACTATTGGTAGGCTTTCCGACAGTAACAGTAATAGGAAGAATCATATTAATTTAGTAACAACTTTGATATTTCTGCATATTATTAACATGTGCTGCAAATTTCAAACTGAAATAGCTTAATATCTTAGAAATTTTAATGCTTGGGCAGAGCGTAACTCATCAGAAATTTGCAACACCGTGTGTTATGACAACTTAAGAATGTATTTAATGAATTTCCTACGATACGAAATAAAATAATAGAAAACAATTTCTTTGGATATTTTCGACATCACACCATAAGCTATCAGGACTCAAAAGGGCCTTAATTACAAACATCCACTAAATTGTAATGGCACAGTAACTTAATGTCTATCCAACATTGTAAATAAATGTAATACTCATGGCTAATTAAGCTTAGATGAAACTCCTAACGTTGACTCCCCACTATCAGATCTTAATTCAAACTCCGCGAGTTCATTATCCTTTCCAACCAGCACCATTCTCTTCCGTGATCTGGAAGCTTCCTCATTGTAGCGAAAAGTTTAGCTCAGGCCTTCTTATGAAATTCCTTATCTTGTTAATTCCATAGAGGAAAACATCCTATAACTGTGGTATGATAACTATGTTAACTGTTTTTCATTCCCTTAAACAAATGGCTTGATTGTCGCTTCCTTACTTTACAACAGCCAAAATAAATTTCCAAAATACATGTGCTAAATTAATATATATATATATATATATATATATATATATATATATATATATATATATATATATATATATATATATGTACTATATAAATAAATGTATGTGCTAAATTATGATTCACATTAAAACATTAAATTCCATTTTAATCAACATAGACATTATTATAAACTATTTTCGTCAGATTAATCGCCTGAGACGTTAACTGAACCATGTATTGCAAAGGTTCTTTTTAGGTACTTCAATTCTGCAATTAAGAACCGTAAAGTTGATAAATAAGATTTCTGATTACTATTCACTACACTTAAAATTATTACATTATTTGTTCATACGAATTGTATCTATGTTCTACGTTTTTCTTTGTTTCGGAACACATTATTAACTGTATTGTACTTAGTGTGTATAAACGATTATATTTCTTCTTCAGAACTTGCATTTTCTTCATCTACTTCATGCATTTTCAAAGACATGTACATATTGCTATTTAAAACAGACCATTACTACGGATAACGCGAGATTTCTTTAATTGGAAACAATATTCTACAAAGAGTTGGAAGAAGGCTACGGAAGATCAACTGTTACATCGTCGGATTAAGTGAAATCGAAAGAAAAGATGAACTAGTACAATTGAAGTACGTTCACCTATCCTATTACGGAGAATCAGATTTTGGCAGGATTGTAATTTTGGGATCTCCAATCAAGTAAAAACTGTAGAACAATGTCTTGGAAGTAGTTCATCTTGTCGAAGAGCAAGGCTTGAAATCGAACCATAAGTAAATGAAAATGTATATCGTATTATCAACTGAGCATTTTAGAGAGGGCTTTGGCCCCCTTCGACACTTGCTGTAGATTCGTCACTGTTTCCAAATAAGCAAGTTAATCATTAATCCCTATTAGTGAATATGAAAAATCGTAGTTTTTAAAACTTAATTTTTAGATTTCTAACTACTTTATAGTGTGAAATTGGAAGGGAAGTTTGGCAGGGATGCTGTCTCTCGCCTAAATTATTTAATTCTATGTAGAATAGATAGTGAAAACTAGCCTACATAAATATGGCATTTCGGTAGGAAGCATATACGGTTTGCAAATGATATAGAGATTGTTGTTCTATCTGAAAAGAAAATTAATAACATGTTAGAAAAGATTAGAAAGGGCTGTGAGGAATATGCGATGAAAATAAACTTTAGAGGAACAAAAACCATGGTGATTGGAACAAAGCAATCGATGTTAACTATAGAAGTTGGAGTTGAGAAAATAGAACAGGTCACTAGTTTTCGATAACAAGGTAGTATTATTGGTGATGATATGAAGTACGAAAGTTAAATAAAACCAAGGAAAGGAATGGCGAAAGAAGCCTGTAGGAGGAAGAAAAATTTATTTTGTGGGACCTTGAATAAATAGTTGAAAAAAAGACTCATAAAATTCTTCGTGTGTACTGTATAAAGCAGAAACACGAGCATTACGCTAAAATATTGGAAATTGACTGGAAGCTTTCGAGATTTGGGTGTGGAGAAGAATGGAGAGAACTACATGGGTCGAGCGAAAAACTAATAAGATGGTGTTAAAAATGGTGGAAGAGAAGAGACCAATTGTATGTATTATTAAGAAGAGGAAGAAAAACTGTTCGGTACATGAGCTAAGACGGAAACGTATCATGAGGGACGTGCTAGTGGATATGGTGGCAGGAAAGAGAGGGAGGGGAGAAGGAGACTACAATTAATGGACGATATCAAAACAGAAAAGTAATACGTGAAGACGAAGAGGTTAGCGGAAGACCGTGAAGCATGGAAGATTCTCAGTTGCGGAAGTGACCTGCCAATGAGGGAAGAATATCTATTATTATTATTATTATTATTATTATTATTATTATTATTATTATTATTATTATTATTATTATTATTATTATTATTATTATAAATTGTTGTAGTAACACTTACAGAACGAGTTCATCAGTCCCTCAGTTAGTCAACATACACGAGAACAAAAAAAGTGTTTACACAGATAGGGAGAGTGTATATATATATATATATATATATATATATATATATATATATATATATATATATATATATGTGTGTGAGTGTGTGTGTGTGGATGTGTATGTACTGAGCCCCTCAATTTTACTTTTATACTTTTAATCCTCAACGTTATCTTCCTATTGAAACCCAAAAGAATATATTTTGCAGTTTCAGTACTTGATCTCGTAAATTCGAGCGAAGGGTGGGACATTTCACAATGTAAAATGAGACTTATTTGTTAATAAAATCAATCATACATTTTTATATCAGAAGTTCTTTCAAATAAATGTATGTCAGTAAACCAAATCACTACTTACACGAGAGGGTCTCACAAGTTGTCGCAAAAATCTGATTGCCACATAGCACATCTGATAGAGCATCATGAGAAATGAACATGAGCAAAATTTAAGGTGCTATGGACCAGAAGGAGCTACGGGGCTAATATCCAAAGGATTATATCATGGAATTATGCACGTTTAAAGTAAGTATCTTGGAAACTGTTAAAACAATCAAAACAAAAGTTGGACAGTATAATAAGAACGCAATGCCCTATTGAAAACCATAAACAGCGTTGACATAGGTGAAGCAGTGTTGCCAACTCACCATAAAATATTTTGTTTGAAATAACACTATATACAAGTGTGCACATATTTGAAATGCACTATTATCACTAAATATAACCGTGAAATGTAGTGGTACATGTGATTAAAATGTACAGTAAAGAAGTTTGATATGTGGCAACAGATGGTAATAAAAATGCTTTAGAAACAAGTGAGGATTTTGCATTATACTTCTGCAAAAATCCCCGATGAATAAGCAGACAACTCGCGAAAACAAAATGATACACACGAAGACAGAAACACGTGATTTCTGATTCTGTAAACTGGTTCTCGATAATCTTATCAATATTTCAAAGGGTGCTTTCTCGTCTTCTGTCTTTCGTGATAAGTGACGTATTCTTTTACTTCCTCTCCTGCATACTATATGATTATGTTCGTACACTGTAATATTACCATATTCACATTGGAAATATAATTATTTTATTATTTCCTGATTAAGTTCCTAGTCGGCCAGGATAGCCATGTGGTCCAGAAGGCTAGACAACCAACATATTAGGCAAGTAGTAGAAAAATGATCGATCTGGCTCATAATAGGACTACATAGAACATAAGAGAACAACTCACAAGCCCCTTTGAAAATGACCATCGTACACCGTGAGCCCACGGTCTTTTACGACCTCCATTTTAAGGGTGAATTTATTCCCTTTTATGAGCACTTTTTAGGGGTGTATTCGTTCTCTTTTACGACCTCCATTTTAGGGGGTGTACTCGTTCCCTTCTATGAGCATATTTTTCCAACCCCTATGTTAATTACGAACACATAGCAAAGCAGATAACACATAACACTACGTAACACACAGCAGAACAGATAACACATAAGAGTACGTAACATAACAAGGGTGTATTCATTCTCTTTTATGAGCATATTTTTCAACCCCTATTTTAACATAGGAGATAACACATAAGATTACGAACACACAGCAGAACAGATAACACATAACACTACGTAACATACAGCAGAGCAGATTGAACTCGTTCCCTTTTATGAACACTTTTTCAGGAGTGAACTCGTTCTCTTTTATGAGCACATTTTAAGGGTGAACTCGTTTACTTTTATGAGCACTTTTTCAACCCCTATTTTAATTACGAACACATAGAAGAGCAGATAACACATAAGAGTACGTAACACACAGCAGAGTAGATAACACATAAGAGTACGTAACATAACAAGGGTTCAACCATTATTTAAACATAGCAGAGCTAATACAAGAGTATGGCTTATTTTCCAACACCTATTTTAACATAGCAGAGAATACATAATATTCATTCCCCTACGAACACACATAAGAGCATAACACTACATAACATAGCAGGGTGAACTCGTTCTCTTTTATGAGCATATTTTTCACCCCTATTTTAACATGGCAGATAACACATAAGATTACGATCACATAACATAGCAGGGGTGAACTCGTTCTCTTTTATGAGCATATTTTTCAACCCCTATTTTAACATAACAAAAATGACATAAGAATACATAACTCATTCCAAACCTTATTTTAACATAACGAGCAAGGATTACAATCGAACATCCACGGTCTACAGATAATCATTTTAGAGGGTGTATTCATTCATTCTCTTTGATGACCATTTTTTCCACCCCTAATGAAATTACATAGGAGAGCAGATAATACTTAAGATTCGTTTCCTTTTATGAACACTTTTTAGGGGGTTAACTCGTTCCATTTTATGATTACTTTTTCAACCCCTATTTTGAACATTTTAACATAGCAGAAATGACATAAGCATGTCCTCAAACTACTGACCACCGTGAACAAAGCTCAAACTCGAAAACGAAACAACATATCGAGGTGCTGTTTCCACATTTAGCAATTGATCATCAAAAAAGTACTGACCATCAAGGTCAAAAATTAAAACTCGAAAACAGAGCCACATTTAGCAATAGGTCATCAGGTACTACTGTGAGGTGCTAGATAGTCAGTGCTGAAACAACTGTTTACCTAAGAACACCAACACAAAATAAATAAAATAAATGAAGGAGAGTGGCTGGGAATATTTTAATTAACTGAAATATTTACATAGAATGCAAATACAAAAATTATGTGAAAATGATTTCTTCCCTCTTGGAGATAATGATTCTCTCCTGTAAGGGGCGCCACTCCCTTATGAAGTCGGTAGAGCAATATTATTTATGTTTTATGGAACAGCAGATCTCAGGGCAATCTGCATAACAGCCATGCTCAAAGATGCTACAATAGTGAGCTAGTTATATATTTCAAATAAGGTTAAAAAAAAATTTTAATCTGACATTTAATTTTACAGGTAGCAGCCTGTATGTAATCTCACTATTTCATGACTGTTATTTGGTTCCTTGGGCAGAATTCTCTCTGAGCCCCATACAGAGAGGTAGTCAAACATACACAATCAAGGGGAAAATGCCTCCTTGAATCACACTCCTGAAAACAAACATATCATTAGCACAGGTACTCACCATACAGCAAATTGAATAGACAGTTGTTCTGGTAAGAGCTGGCAGTTTTATTTTCCACAACGGAATCAGGAACATAAAATAGGATGGATGTGTTGATATCCACACTTCGATACACTAATACTTATCACCTTTTTCGTAGTGCACTACACACACACACACTTTTTAGATATATAGATATGCTTGATGGTTTAACACACTATTTCATACTTATAAAAATAACAAAAAGGAGAAGGTAGGATGAATCTGAAGTAAGGAAGGTCTGTCTGACCTTTCAAAAAAGAAAAAAAATTATATATAGAGATATTTACAACATTCTTTTATCTCCTCATAATTTTGAGTTTCTTGTCTCTAACAGTTTTTAGAGGAGAGAGGTATTCCACTGAAACATATTTCAATATCTGTGATATAAATACACAGATTGAAGATAAAAATAAACACAATTTAATATACTGGTTCACTGTTGTAGCATCTTTGAGCATGGCTGTTATGCAGATTGCCCTGAGATCTGCTGTTCCATAAAACATAAAAAATATTGCTCTACCGACTTCATAAGGGAGTGGCGCCCCTTACAGGAGAGAATCATTATCTCCAAGAGGGAAGAAATCATTTTCACATAATTTTTGTATTTGCATTCTATGTAAATATTTTAGTTAATTAAAATATTCCCAGCCACTCTCCTTCATTTATTTTATTTATTTTGTGTTGGTGTTCTTAGGTAAACAGTTGTTTCAGCACTGACTATCTAGCACCTCACAATAAAAGTGGCTACCCAGCTGCAGGGCACGATACTTCACGCTTTTGCGCCAAACAATAACTTGGCGCCATCAGCGTAAAGGGCATGAAGTATATTTTATATACTAGTTGGTCAACATACAGTTGGTGTTAAAATTTCGGTATATGTTTTATTTCTCTTCCCGGAAAATTTCCAAGAACGTAGGTGTCTTGTGTTTTGAAATTTATTTATGTCTTGAATATTTTGACAACCAGTACTGTGTTTTAGAGAATTCAGTTTGTTTAGAACTTTGGGGGGAAGAAAACTTTGTAATCCCGGTTTGTATTTGTAAATGGTTGTAACGCGAGCACAGGCTCGAAGAGTAGGAAATATGGACACAGAGTTTGTTTTTGAAGAGTTCGCTCAGAGAGCTGGGGAGCTCTCAGAGAAGAATAGTGTTGTTGACGCGCATAGCGCTAGCGATTGTCCGGTCAGCGTAGTGGGAGACGCTGGCGCGGTAGATACAGTTCCACCAGTTCCCAGTAGGGATCCGGAAGTACCATTGCGGGAGGACAGGGAGGTAACCACAGAAAATACAGAACGATGTGTTAGCCCAGCTAAAAATGTAGGTAGTTCTGTGGGAAACATCAGCAATGATAATATAGCAGCCATGCTTTTTGAGCTTCTACAAGGGCAAAAGAAACTAGAAGAAAACAATAGAAGCCTAAGGGAAGATTTAGATGTTAGGCTTAAGGAAAACGCATCCCAATTAGAAAGCAAGATAGAAGAAAATGCACAAAGTTTAGAAAGGAAGTTAGAAGAAAACTCAAAGGGTGTAGAAAAAGCTATAGAGTCAGTCAATGCTCGTCTTGAAGTTCGGTTAGATTCCATTACTTCGAGACTCGAGCAGAGTGAACGGGAATTGACGGAGCGACTTGAAATCACTACTGTAGAGCTGAGGGGGGAGATTGAAGGCGCTCGGGAAGATCTCAATTCTCGTGTCACGGAAACCACTAGGAGATTAGAAGAAAACTACACCGAACTTGCTGAAAGTGTTAAACAGGTCTCGTCTCGGGTTGAACAGACCACACTTACTCTAAATAATCAGGTCAGGCGAGTGGAAGTAAATTTCGCTTCCCAACTAGCCAGGATCCGGGGGGAACTAGAGCAGGAAACGCCACTCGATGAGATTAGGTCGGAATGTAACGGTAGCATCCAACAGATGCAAGAGACCGTTCATGACGTGTGTGCACAACTCGAGAAGAAAATGGAGGAGTGGAAGAGCTCCATCTAGAAGGAGACAAGCGAGGTGATTGAGGGGAGACTTGCGAGCATCTCTGTCTCCAGTGCACACGAACGCCCTACATCACAAAACGACACCTCGAGTCGCGATCTGCCTGGTTCTCAACCTGGGAACCTCGCTACTTCCCACGAGACAGAACCTGTCCCGTCGACGTCTCGCTCATGTAATCATGAGACGAGACAGCAGCTCGCAACAGCTTTTGGTCTCATACACAGGGACGTTACCTTACCTGTGTATGCTGGAAATGAATCTGAGACCGAAACCTATAACTTTCTCCAAGATCTCGACCGGTACTTTGAGGTCACTGGAGTACCGGACGAGATGAGACTCAGTTTCATACCGCGAGCAATTCGGAATACTTGTTACCAGTGGTTTCAAGTAAACCGGAACAAAATCCACACCTACGAAGATTTTGTGCAAAACTTCAAACAGTGTTACCTTAGCGAAGAGCGGCTGGCAAACCTAAGGGCAACTATCCTCACCTCCCACTTCGACAATCGTGTACACAAATCCCCCGCAGAGTATCTGCTGGATTTGTTACACAAAAATAGCATATTAGAGCCTAGAATGTCTGATGCTACATTACTGAAGGTACTTCCGCGTCATTTCCCTAACTGGCTATTTAGGGCGATAGTCTCTTCTCGCCCAAAGACAATAGCAGAACTTTTAAATCTAGTACAGGAACTGCAGTCGTCGATGACGAATCGCGACCAGTTTTTCCAGAGTAACCAGAGGAAAGGGGTCAACATGCTCCAAGTGAGCGTGGGAAATGAGGACAATAACCCCTCTGGCCACAGTGGTAAGCACGCTGCTCGTAAGAAAAATAGAACGAGAGAAAACCAGCGTCCTTATCAGAGAACGAGACATCAAAACACGAATCAAAACAACCACCAGCGATCCCCGCCTCGCCATCCGAGCAGCGGAAGTGGGTCGTCTGGCTGGTCACGTGGGGGGAACTCCCACTCCTCTCACAACAACAACGTTCGTGGAGCCCGCGGTAGGAGGGGAGGGATGCGCCAAACGGATAGATCACAGGGAAATTCCTTCCGTCACGAGGACCAGGAAATGACCGGGCGCCTCCTCCTACCAGCCAGAACCAAAACATTACCAGGAGTAATCAACCCTCTTCTTCTGCTCCCAGAGAATGAGGATTGTCCGCATGTGTTTGGGACAACGGTAAGATGACTATGGAGAATACGAGTACATCTGAGTTGACAAATGCAAATTCCAAGTATGTGCATCATTTAGAAGAGAATGTAGAAAATATACACTTATATGAAAATACATGTGAAACCGCAGTTAAAGAAATTTTTGAAAAGGTAGAAGGAAAAGAAGAAAATTGTAGACTTTGTTTAGAAATCAAGGCAAAGAAGCATTTCAGTGAAGGCATGTTAGAAAATAAGATAACCTTGTTAAGTAGGACTGGAGAACACATCGATTTAGATAGGGCTGTATATGAAGAGGCCAATGGCATTTTTAAGAATTTATTTGATCCAAGTAATGAAGAACTACCCAGTAATAACGTCATTTCACTGCCAGAGATTAATGTACTTTTGTTTGGAAAGGAAGTTAATTCTTTATTAGATACAGGGGGCTACTTGCTCCGCCATTTCTAAAGAAATTTGGGACTCCGTCTCAAATAGCCACCCCACACCCGCATTTTTGAGTGCTAAGAATATACGGGTTACGTCTGCTTTCGGAAGTAAATCAGCGACGATCATAGGCCAGACGCTGTTAGTCATTCAGATACATGGGAAGGAATTTCATACATTAGGCATCATTATTTCAGGTCTGAACAGATCTTTGATTTTAGGTTCCAACTTCTTTACAGAATCTCGTGCCGTGTTAGACTATGACACCGGCCTTCTACATCTCAAACATCCTCATGATGTAGAAGTGAAATTTAGATCAGTAGATTGCGAGACTGAGGATCTAGTAGTTCGTTGTTTAGAATTGAATGGAGAGTGCGAGAAACCTTACAGTTTATTTGAGGAAGTAGATACTTTTGAGTGCAATTTTTCCCCGTCAGATGGAAGACGGAAGGCCATACGGGTTAGCGCACAGAATGAGCATAAGACCTGCAGAGAAAAGGCAGCTCGTGCCCCGAACTTGGATGATTGTAGATTCCCAAGTGCCCAAGAAATGGCAGTTCATGTATTCCCACCAGAAGAGTGGTTGAAAGTGAACACACGTGCCTCCCATTCAGATATAGAAGATTTTGTCTCGAACTACTCAGATCTCTCAGCCTCACAAAGAGATAGTTTGAAAGCTGTTCTTTTAAAGCACCAGGCGCTTTTTGATATCAAGCCAGGTTGCATAGCTAACTACGAGCACGAGGTTGGAGTAACGGACGAACGTCCCATAAAAACTAAATTGTATCCTTACCCAAAGAAATTCAGGAATTTGGTATCGAATGAAATTTCGCGTTGGGAAGCCTGGGGTGTGATTAAGAAGATGCCTACAGCTTATATAAACCCTCTGGTAGTGACGCCGAAGAGTGACGGACGCATTCGAGTTTGTATTGATGGTCGAGCTCTGGCCAAAATTTCAGGGGATCTCTCCGAGAGACCTATGCCACCCCTATCTGTTCTCCAAGATATTTGCGACAACTCTTGGTTCAGTTTCGTAGATGCAACCGAGATGTTTTTACAGATTAAAGTGAAAGAAAGTGACCAGAAATATCTTGGGTTCCTACATGAAGGCATTTCGTATGTTTTTCAAAAACTTCCGTTTGGAACAAAACAGAGCCTTGCTTCTTGCGTAAGATCATTAGATATGCTGATTGGATCAGAAGCTAGAGAGTATGCGGCGCTTATGTAGATGATTTAATTCTAGCCGACAGGAGCTTCGATGATCACTTAGTACACCTCGACAGAGTGTTGGGTTTACTCACTGCGGGCGGCCTAACTCTCAGGCTGAAAAAGTGCAATTTTGCGAGAAAATCATTGAACATACTTGGTTTCCATCTTTCGCAATCCGGTATCGGTAAAGATCCGGCGAAAGTGAAGGCGGTGTTAGATTTTAGGACACCACAGAACGTAAAGGAACTGCGTTCCTTCATTGGCTACTGCCAGTACTATCGTTGCTTTAGTAGGAAGTACTCGGAAGTTCTCCATCCGTTGTTCCAACTTCTAAAGAAGAATGTTAGGTTCAAATGGGAGCCAGTACATCAGGCAGCGATGGACAGGATAAAGCAGATCTTCCAGGAGGAAGTAGTACTAAAAACCGTCCTGCCTGACAAGCAATTGATTCTTGAATGTGATGCGTGTGATATTGCGTGTTCTTCTCTGTTGTACCAGCGTGATGACAATGATGACATTCGTGTCATTGCTTTTACATCACGGGTGTTCAATGCCGCACAACGAAATTATTCGATAACGGAGAAGGAATTTTATGGACTCATAGATGGCGTTGTTAAATTTAAACAGTACTTAGTTGGTACTAAATTCATAGTACGCAGTGACCACCTTGCTCTTAAGTTTATTCTCTATTGTAGACTTACAAACCAGCGCATCACCCGGTGGGCGATGTTGCTCTCCAATTTCAATTTCGAATTCCAGTTTGTCAAGTCAAATGAGAATCTGAGTGATTATCACTCTAGGTACCCTCCCCACACAGAAGAAGACCTCAGTGTTGCACGGAAGCCTATCCTCCAGGAGTCGCTGATGTCCATCCTGACGGAAATCCCATGTGAGTTGAGGAAGATGATAGCCATACTACCGGAGATGCAGTCTTCAGATCCTGTCTACGGCAAGATCAAGAAAGATGTCGAAGAGAAGACGGACTCACCAAAGGTGAATGGTGCTTGTCACCGTTTTGAAGTTTTGAACGGGCGCTTATGCAAGCGTGACCGGGAAGGAGTCCGAATTTGCATCCCAGAAGTGTTAGTAGTTCCACTGCTCGATTATTACCATTCTGATCGAGGGCACATGTCGGCTAGCAAACTACTTCCACTTCTATCAGAATTTTTCGTATGGCCGAAGATGAGGGCAAGTGTGAGGCGTTTTTGAGCTTCCTGCGAATTATGTCAGAAAAGCAACCCCCCCCCAATGTTATCGTCCGGGACCACTGAATCCTGTAGTAGTTGAGAAGCCAGGCTATTTGGTCTGTGCTGACTGGTTAGGGCCTCTAACCAAGGGAATTGGGGGAGTCCATTACATATTGGTATTTTATGATGCATTTTCCAAGCTAATTGGCTTGTACGCATGTAGAAAGGCAAACACTACCACTGCAATAAGGAAACTGAAGGAGTATCTGAAAGTTAACCCTAGTGTGGAACTAGTCTTGACAGACAGAGGGTCACCTTTCCAGTCTAACCGCTGGAAAACAGAGTTAGCAGATCTTGGTATCAGGCACATCACGTCGACGCCATATTATCCGCAAGGTGAAATGGCAGAGGTAGCTGTCAAGGCGACAGTACGTTTACTACGTAAATTGTGCCATGATAACCAGAGATTGTGGCCCAAATACTTGGAGAAAATAGAGAAGTGCTTAAATTCGGCCAAACACCTGACCACTGGCGTGTCAGCCTTTGAGTGTCACTTTGGGCAGTCTATGTCTAGAGACATAGCCAGGCTGTTTGAAATCCCAGAAGTGGATCAGCGCCATGACGTGCAGTACTATGTAGAAATTGCAAGAAAGAACCACAAAAGGAATGCTGCTGCACGAAAACGTAACTTCGACAAGTCACACCGTACTGTAGAGTACAAAGTGGGTGATCTTGTGCTAACTAGAGTTTTCCCCAAGTCGGATGCTCTAGCAGGTGTGTCGAAGAAGCTCTTGCTCTTGTACTCGGGACCATGGCAGATTGTCGCCGCCACTGGTAGAAACATGTACACACTAGGGGATCCAGCGACTAAAGAAGTCAAGATGACAAGAAATGCTTTACTATTGAAACCATACGTTTCTAGAAACGAGAAGGATCACAGTGGTACTGGTAAATAGAGAGGAAACAGATCACACAGATAAGCATCACGTAACCGGATTTGACAAAATGTGTATATAGTGTTAGTGTTAGTGTATATTTCAGTGAACTAGTGTATTAGTGTAAGTGTATGTATTGGGAACTTATGTCATTTATGTTTATGTAACTTAGGGAACACTGAATTCTCTTTATATTTAGCTTTTGTGTGTTGATTTTCATTTATTATGTTTGTTGTGCTATTTAACTTTGATTTTTTTTTATTATTTTTAACCTTGGATGTTTTGTGAAATAATATTTCAGGAACGAAAATGTGCCCTCCGTATGATCTACGTCCTGTACTAGAAAGTACAGCACCTAGAATCATAGGGGGGAAATTACTGTAGAAGGCCGATGCCCTTCTCCATCATCTGCATATCAAAATGCAGATGAGGGGCACATTTGCATATGAATATGTAAATATGATGATTTTTGTGGTATAATTATTTGCTTAACATTAGCATATTCTGTGCATATTATTTTGATTTATTAGTAATGAAGTGTAAAACACCCAGCATAGTACGTAAATATTATTACAATATTGTATTATATTGTATTTATTTCATTGTTGTTTATTTCATTTATAGGCATTATATAGCGTATTAATGGGTTGCATAAAAATTACTGCGTCGTTGCATAATGTATAGTTTACAGGGGATGATGGAAGGAATGATATTAAAAGCATGGATGAAGGATTAATTAAATGGGAAATGAGAAGATTATATAGAAATCATACATGAGTTTTCAGAACGCTTGGAAGAGAGCTAGCGCTGAGAGAAGTTTTTTTTTCTTTCCCGACTTGCTGTCGCCTAGACTACTAGATGTGAGGTCTCTCACAACTCTACATGGAAAGAAATTACCAGAATAGGAGCTAAATAAGTATTTTAATACACAGGAAGTAGCCTACGAACTTCCTTGGTGAATCTACACTGAGTTTGATACAGTGTGTTGAAACAGAGCGTTTGTATTGTTTCAAAAGCCATAAACTTTTTCCCTTCTACATGCGAAATTTTAGCTTTCTATAGGTGTGATTTCCAATGCACCGAGTTCAAGCGTCATTTCCTCCCCCCCTTCTCACCAGAGACCAGTAACCTGGCCAGCGAGTCTTTTAGTTAGTTCCCGAAATGCAACACCAATTTGAAAATGTATACTCTGATTTGACTTATTTTCTGTGTTTAATATTAATATTTACGTACTAAGCTAAACACGTTCTTGGAAATACCGCACAAAATTCTGATTTATTTTAACAGCGTGTTTCCCTGATCGGACAAGACACTTGGATCTTGTATTTGTGAAAAATAAATAATTAACAAAGATGTTTCCTTCAATCTCTCTCCAGGCAAACATGGCTGCATTAGTAGCAGACAGTTTTGAACGACAGCCACAGAAATTGGGTGTACTGCCTCTTCTGGGAGAGATGACAGTTCATAAAATGTATAAATATGTATTCTTTGTATGTTTACCTTTATTTTGATGTATAATATCATATGTTTCTAAATTTTATTTGTATGTAACGAGTGAAGAAAAACAAAAGTGTGCGAAAAACTTTCATAGTTTCTGCTGTGAGCAAAAAGTTCAGTGTTGGCCGTTCCTCAGAGTGGGGGCAGCATGTGTCAGCCAAGAAAGGGTGAATTTGGCTACGGATGGTAGCTGAACAAGTGCATTGTGCAGGTCGGACCACACGCAAATCGCCTCAGGGCAGAGAACCTTTTGTCAAAGGTTGCTAGAGGAAGCGAGTTTCTTCGTTTCCTTGTTTTTGCCAGAAACATATACTCGTTTCCTGAGAGAACGAGGTAGTTCAAGCTAAACTCGTGAAGCAACAAGATATAGTTTTTCGGTTCGAAGGAAGTCACTTGACTTCTCTGACAGAGTGTTCGATACCCAGGACGAGGTGTGAGCAATTTGTTTTCCGGCTCCCCTGGATTTGTCCTGTGAACAACTGTAATACGCGAGTGTGTAGAACTCAGTTTTTTTATATGAAGCTATAATCATATTACAAAAATGTGTAAGACCTACACATATCTGCAGTTTGTCGTCAGTGGTACTTATTACATATAGTGACAATGGAAGAATAAATTTGAAATCATCAGTTTATACTCGGTCATTCTCTGAGTGCTATGGACGCTCAATAGAGACCACATAGTTTGGAACTCATCGCACCTCCCAATTTTAATATGGGAAAACCCAGTTTTTCAAACATGGAAGAAATACATACTTTACGATATCTCAGTTAGAGATATAAAACCTAGGCCAGTAACGTCTCTAAGCTGTGCCTGTCCTTGGACATTTAGTACAAGGTTTCAGTAATTATATTTTGCTTGGTTATAGGAGCTACTAAAGTTCCTTCATTGAACGTGTGAAATCCAGCTTACCGTATCTCCTACAGGACATTTTACATTTCAGTGGAATGGGAATCTAGGAGGACACTGTGTCATACAACATAGAACTAGTGAACAGCGAGTAAATAGCGGAACAGTGAACCAGTATATTAAATTGTGTTTATTTTTATCTTCAATCTGTGTATTTATATACACACATCTTGAAATATGTTTCAGTGGAATACCTCTCTCCTCTAAAAACTGTTAGAGACAAGAAACTCAAAATTATGAGGAGATAAAAAGAATGTTGTAAATATCTCTCTCTATATATATATTTTCTTTTTTTGAAAGGTCAGACAGACCTTTTAAACTTCAGGTTCATCCTACCTTCTCCTTTTTGTTATTTTTATAATGATGAAATAGTGTTTAAAAAAAATTATCAAGTATATCTATCTTTCTAAAAAGTGTGTGTGTAGTGCACTACGAAATGGTGATAATTATTAGTGTATCGAAGTTCGGATATCAACACATTCATCCTATTTTATGTTACTGATTCCGTTGTGGAAAATAAAACTGCCAGCTCTTACCAGAACAACTGTCTATTCAATTTGCTGTATGGTGAGTACCTGTGCTAATGATATGTTTGTTTTCAGGAGTGTGATTCAAGGAGGCATTTTCCCCTTGATTGTGTATGTTTGACCACCTCTCTGTATGGGGCTCAGAGAGAATTCTGCCCAAGGAACCAAATAACAGTCATGAAATAGTGAGATTACATACAGGCTGCTACCTGTAAAATTTAATGTCAGATTAAATTTTTTTTTAACCTTATTTGAAATATATAACTAACTCACTATTTTAGCATCTTTGAGCATGGCTGTTATGCAGATTGCCCTGAGATCTGCTGATCCACAAAACATAAATAATATTGCTCTACCGACTTCATAAGGGAGTGGCGGCCCTTACAGGAGAGAATCTTATCTCTAAGAGGGAATAAATCTTTACTAAATTTTGTATTTGCATTCTATGCAAATATTTCAGTTAATTAAAATATTCCCAGCCACTCTCCTTCATTATTTATTTTTTTTTATTTGTGTTGGTGTCCTTAGATAAACAGTAGTTTCGGCTCTGGCTACCTAGCACCTCACACTACATGTCCCAAAATTAGTGGTCATCGAGGTCAAAGGCCAAAATACTTAAAACCAAATAACTGTTAAATGGATCCACATATTGAGGTGCTGTTTCCAAATCTAGTAACTGGCATCAACTACTACAAGTTCCAAAATAGTGGCCATCGACGTCAAAGGTCACAGTACTTAAAACCTAATTCCTCGAAAACGGAGCCACATACTCAGGTGCTGTTTCCACATTTAGTAATCGGCCACCAACTACTACATGTCCCAAAATTAGTGGTCATCGAGGTCAAAGCTCAAAGTACTTAAAACCTAATAACTCGGAAACGGAGACACATATTGAGATGGTGTTTCCAAATCTAGTAATTGGTCATCAGGTACTACAAGTTCCAAAATAGTGGCTATCGAGGTCAAAGGTCAAAATACTTAAAACCTAATAACTCGAAAACAGAGCCACATATTGAGATGGTGTTTCCACATTTAGTAATTGGTCATCAGGTACTACAAGTTCCAAAATAGTGGCCATCGAGGTCAAAGGTCAAAATACTTAAAACCTAATAACTCGAAAACGGAGCCACATATTGAGATGGTGTTTCCACATTTAGTAATTGGTCATCAGGTACCACAAGTTCCAAAATAATGTCCATCAAGGTCAAAGGTCAAAATACTTAAAACCTTATAACTCGAAAACGAAGCAACGTATTGAGGTGCTGTTTCCAAATCTAGTAATAGGTCATCAACTAGTACATGTTAAGAAGTACTGATCATCGAGGTCAAAGGTCAACATACTTAAAACCTAATAACACGAAAATTGAGCCACATATTGAGGTGCTGTTTCCACATTTAGTAATCGGTCACCAACTACTACAAGTTCCAAAATACTGATCATCGAGGTCAAAGGTCAACATATTTAAAACCTAATAACTCGAAAACTGAGACCCATATTGAAGTGCTGTTTCCAAATCTAGTAACTGGTCATCAACTACTACAAGTTCCAAAAATAATGAAAGCCCAATGAACCAATGAACGCTAATAACTCTTAAACAGAGCAACGTATTGAGGTGCTGTTTCCAAATCTAGTAATACGCCATCAACTACTACAAGTTCCAAAATAATGATCATCGTGGTCAAAGGTCAACATACTTAAAACCTAATAACTCGACAACTGAGACACATATTGAAGTGCTGTTTCTAAATCTAGTAACTGGTCATCAACTACTACAAGTTTCAAAATAATGACCATCGAGGTCAAAGGGCAAAATACTTAAAACCTAATAACTCGAAAACGGAGCCACATATTGAGATGGTGTTTCCAAATTTAGTAATTGGTCATAAACTACTACAAGTTCCAAAAATAATGAAAGCCCAATGAACCAATGAACGCGAATAACTCTTAAACAGAGCAACGTTTTGAGGTGCTATTTCCAAATCTAGTAATACGTCATCAACTACTACATAATCTGAAAACACTGACCATCGAGGTTAAAGGTCAAATATTTAAGCTTTAATAACTTTAAACAAAGCCTGTGTGACCTATTCAATTTTGTACCAAGCAGAGAGAAGTGAAGAATTAAAAAATATGACTGGCTTACTTCGAGAAAGAAAGCAACGATATACATTTTAACTAGCTGCGTATTTTAAATCATTTTGTACTATTTAAATAAACAATCGGATAAATTTAACAGGCTCAGAAGTTCAATACTATTTTGTACTCTTGAGTGAGCTTTCCATTTTGGTAGCAAGAAGGACCATTTTTTAAAACTAACTCAGAATTTCATTTCATTTTTGTAATACTCAAATTTGGATGGAGTGTTTAGCTTTGTACAAACCAGAAAAATTTGATTGGATTATTTCCTTATGTACCAACTGGAATAAAAGTGAAGGGCCATTCTTCAAATAAACGAAGGAATAGAGTATTTAGTTTTGTACCAACTAGAAAAAAAGAAGTGAAGTATGAATAGAATTTAGGTGGACTATTTCCTTTTGTACCAACTGGAAAAGAGAAGAAGAGCTACTTTAACTAGCTCATTAAGTACTGTTTAAGGAAACTAAAATTGACTATTTAACTAGCTCAGAATTTATGTAAAAATAATTTCGATGTTCTACTTTTTATACCAACGAGAAAAAGTGAACTAGCTGAATATTTAAATATACGAAAGAATAAATTTAAGTGACCTATTCAATTTTGTACCAATGAGAAATGGCATTTTAACTGGCTCAGCAAAAGGCGAAGAAGGACTATTTTATATAATTTTACTACTCAAATAAACAATGGAGTATTTAGTTTTGCACCATTGTGGAGTATTCAAATAAACAAAGGAATTATAATTTGTGTCAACTCTAAAATCAATTAAACGAAGTAATGCATTTGAGTGAGCTATTTAATTTGAAAAACCGAAGTTGAGTATTTTATACCATTTTGTATTATTTCAACAAACAAACGAATAAGCAAAGAAGTATTATTTTAAACTAGTCTAATAAACGAAGTCATAAATATGAGTGAGCTATTTAATTTTGTAGCTGAGTATTTTCACGAAAGAACAAAATTGTACTAATCAGAAAAAGCGAAGAAAACCCATTTTAACTAACTGAGATTTCTGTACCTTTTTGTGTTATTTAAACAAACGATGGGATAAATTTGAGTGACCTGTTTTTTGTACTAACCAGAAAAATCGAAGAAGGTACCTTTATACTAGCTCAATGAACGAAATAACAAATTTGGGTGTTCTACTTTTTTATTTTAGCTTGCTGAGTATTTTATACCATTTTGTACTACTCAAATAAACGAAAGAAAAAGCGAAAAAAGACCTTTTTAACCAGCGCAGAATTTTTGTAACAAGAAAGAAAGCAAAGATATGCCATATTAACTATTTAAATAAACGAAGGGATAAATTTAAGTGATCTATTCCATTTTGTACCAAGGAGAAATGTCATTTTTATCTACCTTAGAATTTCTAGTGCATGTTGTATTGTGTAAACAAAACGAAGGGCTAAATTTGAGAAAGCGAACATGAACCATTGTACTCAAATTTGGATGGAGTATTTAGCTCTGTATGAACCGAAAAAAAGTGAAGAAGGACCATTTTAACTAGCTCAATATTTCTGTATAATTTTGTACTACCCAAATAAACGAATTTTTTTTGTTCCAATCACAAGAAAATCAAAGAAGGGTCATTTTAAATAGCCAAGCAGAAAAAAGGAAAGAATTAACACTTTGTACTAATCAAGTAAACGAAGGTATAAATTTATTGAGGTGTCCTATTTCTTTTACGAACGAGAACCATTTTTAACTGGCTTAGAATTTTATACCTTTTTGAAAAATTTGTATCAAATCGAAAAAAGCAAGGAAATACGATTTTAAATAGCTGAGCATGTTATAACTTTTTGTGTTTTTGTTCTACCCAATTTCTTGACCAAGTTGTACTATTTAAACAAACAAAGGAATAAATTTGTGTGACCTATTCACTTTTATAGCAAGCAGAAAAATCCCCTTTTAGTTTTACACCAACCAAGAAGGTCCATTATACCATTTTGTATTACGGGTGGTCTATTTCATTTTTGTAACAATCAGAAGAAAAGATTAGAATTTTATACCTTTGTGGTATTACATTTTGTATATTTTTGTGTCATCCAGAGAACAATTTAAATTGACTCTCCCGTCACTAAGAAAGGCTCATAAAATATTTAAACATGAGATTTAAAAAAAACAGAGTTGCGTAATAATTGTGTAGAACAGACTACATAGCAATTTGCGTAACAGCATGCTTGACAAATTTGAATCACAGCAGAAGAAGAGATCATATCAAATTAAGAAAAGTTTTTAAAGATCCATGTTGCTGCAGATATTTAAACAACGTTATGAATGCGTTACCTAACAGGTGTATTGCCTATTGCTCAACGATTCAATTATTTTTTTAAATTTCCTTTCCTCATCTAAGTCCAAAAACACAAATATATATTTTTGCATTTATGTATTTTATTATAATGGAATATAAGTTTATGGAGTATATTTGGAAATAATAGAACATACATAATGATGTTATATTGCCTTGAAACATATTATTAAACACGGAGAATGCATAGAATGCTTGTATTGTAGATATATAAAATTATTTATTTGATTTGTTTTCGCTGAAGAGCAGAAAAAATGACTAGCAAGGAGATTGTTTATGTTTCACCTAGAGAAAAAGAAATTCAGCGTGAAAACGAGAAACCTATACTGTTAATCCAGCCGTCTGATCCCGATTTGCCTGATGAATTACGTGATAAAGTGAGAATCATATATCCAACACAAGAAATAGAAGAAGTGTATTATTTTAGACGCTATAATAGATATAATAATGAAATACTCCCGGAAAGTGATGATGACAGTGTTTCAAATATTACCTGTTTTGAACTGGAAGCTAATGAGTGCGAGTGTACTAGTGAAACTATTAGTGATACATGTATTATACAATTATTTAATGAGTATACACCAAATTCAGTATTATTATGTGACGCATGTTCTAAACATAATGAGAATGAAAAAGATCACAACTGTTTGCTGCAGTATGATTACGAATTATTACAAAAGGTGTGGACAATCTTGATTAAACGTGAAATGAGAGAGAAAATCTATAAACTTTATTTAAAGAAGCATTTTAAAGGTTTCAATATTAAGAACACTTATACTTTGGAGAAAAAATTTAATCTGGTATATGAATACATTACAGAGTGTGATTATTATATTAACAAAATAGTAGAATTGTTTTTAGAGAAATATAAACAATTATTTAATTCTGTAAATGAACATTGAGCCCACTGTAGCATATGCATTTGATTGTGTAAGAATAGAAGAACTTGAACTGTTAACTGGATCAATTTGTACTATTGTAATATTAAGAATTTAATAGATAACTAACATTGGACTCTGGCAACTGAATTGTCAGGGAGAGGCAATTTAAATTGTTCTCTGGATGACACAAAAATAATACAAAATGTAGCACCACAAAGGTATAAAATTCTGAGCTGTTTTCTTCTGATTGTTAGAAAAATGAAATAGAGTAATACAAAATGGTATAAAAAAACCGAGCTTGTTATAATGAACCTTCTTCCTTTTTTTTCATGCTTTTTCTGCTTGCTATAAAAGTGAATAGGTCAAACAAATTTGTTTTCAATGGTTGGTATAGAAAGTAGACCTTCTCCGCTTTTTTAATTGCAAACAAAATTTATTCATTCTTCAATAGGCTAATTACCATTGACCTTCTTTGCTTAAGCCACTCAAATTTCTTCTTTCCTTTTTCTGCTTGCTATAAAAGTGAATAGGTCACACAAATTTATTCCTTTGTTTGTTTAAATTGGGTAGACCAAACCATAAAAAGCTGTAACATGCTGACCTATTTAAAATAGTATTTTCTTGTTTTTTTCGATTTGATACAAATTTTTTCAAAAAGGTATAAAATTCTAAGCCAGTTAAAAATGGTTTTCGTTGGTACAAAAGGAAATAGGACACCCCAATAAATGGCACAAAAAGTTAGAATGCTGATCCTTCTTCTCATTTTCTGGTTAGTACAAAGTGTTAATTCTTTCCTTTTTTCTGCTTGGCTGGTTAAAATGACCATTCTTTGATTTTCTTCTGATTGGTACAAAATGGTATAAAAGTCTGAGTTAGTTAAAATGGTTCTTCTTTACTTTTTTTTCTGGTTCATACAAAGATAAATACTAGATCCAAATTTGAGTAAAATGGTTCATGTTCGCTTTCTCAAATTTAGCCCTTCGTTTTGTTTAAATAATACAACATGCACTAGAAATTCTAAGCTAGATAAAAATGGTACAAAATGGAATAGATCACACAAATTTATTCTTTCGTTTATTTAAATAGTTAATATGGCATATCTTTGCTTTCTTTCTTGTTACAGAAATTCTGCGCTAGTTAAAAAGGGCTTTTTTCGCTTTTTCCTTCGTTTATTTGAGTAGTACAAAATGGTATAAAATACTCAGCAAGTTAAAATGGAAAAGTAGAACACCCAAACTTGTTCTTTCTTTCATTGGGCTAGTATAAAAGTATATAAATTCTAAGTTAGCTAAATTGTACCTTCTTCGATTTTTCTGACCACTCAAATTTATCCCATCGTTTGTTTAAATAGTACAAAAAGGTACTGAAATTCTCAGTTAGTTAAAATGGGTTTTCTTCGCTTTTTCTGATTAGTACAATTTTGTTCTTTCGTGAAAATCCTTTGGTTGCTACAAAATTAAATAGCTCACTCATATTCATGCCTTCGTTTATTAGACTAGTTTAAAATGATATAAAATGATCCTTTTTTTTGCTTATTCCATTTGTTTGTTGAAATAATACAAAATGGTATAAAATACTCAACTTCGGTTTTTCAAATTAAATAGCTCACTCAAATGCATTACTTCGTTTAATTGATTTTAGAGTTGCCACAAAATATAAGTCCTTCGTTTATTTGAATACTGCAAAATGGTGCAAAACTAAATACTCAATTGTTTATTTGAGGAGTAAAATTGTATAAAATAATCCTCCTTCGCCTTTTGCTGAGCCAGTTAAAATGCCATTTCTCATTGGTACAAAATTGAATAGGTCACTTAAATTTATTCTTTCGTATATTTGAATATTCAGCTAGTTCATTTTTTCTCGTTGGTATAAAAAGTAGAACATCGAAATTATTCTTACATAAATTCTGAGCTAGTTAAATAGTCAATTTTCGTTTCCTGAAACAGTACTTAATGAGCTAGTTAAAGTAGATCTTCTTCTCTTTTCCAGTTGGTACAAAAGAAAATAATCCACCTAAATTTTATTCATTCTTCACTTATTTTTTTCTGCTATTCCTTCGTTTATTTGAATAATGGCCCTTCACTTTTTCCAGTTGGTAGATAAGGAAATAATCCAATCAAATGTTTCTGGTTCGTACAAAACTAAACACTCCATCCAAATTTGAGTATTACAAAATGAAATGAAATTCTGAGTTAGTTTAAAAAATGGTCGTTCTAGCTACAAAATTGGAAAGCTCACTCAAGAGTACAAAATAGTATTGAACTTCTGAGCCTGTTAAATTTATCCGATTGTTTATTTAAATAGTACAAAATGATTTAAAATACGCAGCTAGTTAAAATGTATATCGTTGATTTCTTTCTCAAAGTATGCCATTCATATTTTTTCATTCTTCACTTCTCTCTGCTTGGTACAAAACTGAATAGGTCACACAGGCGTTGTTTAAAGTTATTAAAGCTTAAATATTTGACCTTTAACCTCCATGGTCAGTGTTTTCAGAACATGTAGTAGTTGATGACGTATTCCTAGACTTGGAAACAGCACCTCAAAACGTTGCTCTGTTTAAGAGTTATTCGCGTTCATTGGTTCATTGGGCGTTCATTATTTTTGGAACTTGCAGTGGTTGATGACCAATTACTAAATGTGATAATAGCACCTCAATATGTGGATCCATTTTCGACTTATTAGGTTTTAAATTTTGACCTTTGAACTCGATGGTCATTATTTTAAAACTTGTAGTACCTGATGACCAATTACTAAATATGGCAACAACACCTTAAATGTTGCTTCGTTTACGAGTAATTGGGTTTTAAGTATTTTGACCTTTGACCTCGATGGTCATTATTTTGGAACATGTAGTACCTGATGACCAATTACTAGATGTGGAAACACCACTTCGATATTTTGCTCCGTTTTCGAGTTTTGACCTTTGACCGCGATGGTCACTATTTTGGAACTTGTAGTAGTTGGTGGTCGAGTACTAAATGTGGAAACAGCACCTCAGTATGTGGATCCATTTTCGAGTTATTAGGTTTTAAGTACTTTGACCTTTGACCTCGATGATCATTATTTTGGAACTTGTGGTACCTGATGACCTATTACTCAATGTGGAAACAGCACCTGAGTATGTGGCTCCGTTTTCGAGATATTGGGTTTTAAGTACTTTGACCTTTGACCTCGATGGTCATTATTTTTGGAACTTGTAGTAGATGATGACCAGTTACTAGATTTGAAAACAGCATCTCAATATGTGGCTCAGTTTTCGTGTTATTAGGTTTTAAGTACTTTGACCTTTGACCTCGATGATCATTATTTTGGAACTTGTGGTACCTGATGACCTATTACTCAATGTGGAAACAGCACCTGAGTATGTGGCTCCGTTTTCGAGATATTGGGTTTTAAGTACTTTGTCCTTTGACCTCGATGGTCATTATTTTTGGAACTTGTAGTAGATGATGACCAGTTACTAGATTTGAAAACAGCATCTCAATATGTGGCTCAGTTTTCGTGTTATTAGGTTTTAAGTACTTTGACCTCTGACCTCGATGATCATTATTTTGGAACTTGTGGTACCTGATGACCTATTACTCAATGTGGAAACAGCACCTGAGTATGTGGCTCCGTTTTCGAGATATTGGGTTTTAAGTACTTTGACCTTTGACCTCGATGGTCATTATTTTTGGAACTTGTAGTAGATGATGACCAGTTACTAGATTTGAAAACAGCATCTCAATATGTGGCTCAGTTTTCGTGTTATTAGGTTTTAAGTACTTTGACCTTTGACCTCGATGATCATTATTTTGGAACTTGTGGTACCTGATGACCTATTACTCAATGTGGAAACAGCACCTGAGTATGTGGCTCCGTTTTCGAGATATTGGGTTTTAAGTACTTTGTCCTTTGACCTCGATGGTCATTATTTTTGGATCTTGTAGTAGATGATGACAAGTTACTAGATTTGAAAACAGTATTTCAATATGTGGCTCAGTTTTTGTGTTATTAGGTTTTAAGTATGTTGACCTTTGACCTCGATGATCATTATTTTGAAACTTGTAGTAGTTGATGACCAGTTACTTGATTTGGAAACAGCACCTCAATATGTGGATCCATTTAAGAGTTATTTGGTTTTAAGTATGTTGACCTATGACCTCGATGGTCATTATTTTGGAACTTGTAGTAGTTGATGACCAGTTACTAGATTTGGAAACAGCACTTCAATATGTGGCTCCGTTTGTGAGTTTTGACCTTTGACCTCGATGACCACTAATTTTGGGACATGTAGTACCTGATGACCTATTACTCAATGTGGAAACAGCACCTGAGTATGTGGCTCCGTTTTCGAGTTTTGACCTTTGACCTCGATGACCACTAATTTTGGGACATGTAGTACCTGATGACCTATTGCTAAATGTGGCTCTGTTTTCGAGTTTTAATTTTTGACCTTGATAGTCAGTACTTTTTTGATGACCAATTGCTAAATGTTAAAACAGCACCTTGATATGTTGTTTCGTTTTCGAGTTTGACCTTTGTTCACGATGGTCAGTAGTTTGAGGACATGCTTATGTCATTTCTGGTATGTTAAAATGTTCAAAATAGGGGTTGAAAAAGTAATCATAAAAGGGAACGAGTTCACCCCCTATGATGACCTCTTGCTAAATGTGGAAACACCACTTCGATATTTGGCTCCGTTTTCGAGTTATTAGGTTTTAAGTATTTTGACCTTTGACCTCGATGCTCATTATTTTGGAACTTGTAGTATTTGATGACCAATTACTAAATGTGGAAAGAGCATCTCAATATGTGGCTCCGTTTCTGAGTTATTAGGTTTTAAGTATTTTGACCTTTGACCTCGATGACCACTAATTTTGGGACATGTAGTACCTGATGACCTATTGATAAATGTATGATATTCGTACTCAGCATGGTCGAAAACCCCCATATGCCGAGTTTCATCCAAATCGGTTCAAAGAGCGTATCGAATCGCTATGTTACATAGGTATTCATTGTCTTAAAATAGGGGTTGAAAAAAATGCTATGGTAAAATAGGGGTTGGAGAAGTAATCATAAAAGGGAATGAATACACCCCTAAAATGGAGGATGTTGTGTGTTCATAGTCTCAGTGTAATTTCTGCTATGTTAAAATAGGGGTTGGAAAATAAGCCATGTTCTTTTATTAACTGTGCTATGTATTATCTGTTCTGCTGTGTGTTCATAGTCTCAGTGTAATTTCTGCTATGTTAAAATAAGGGTTGAAAAATATGCTCATAAAAGGGAATGAATACACCCTTGTTATGTTAGGTACTCTTACGTGTTATCTGTTCTGCTGTGTGTTACGTCTTATGTGTTATCTGCTATGTTAAAATAGGGGTTTAAAAATATGCTCATAAAAGGGAACGAGTTCACCCCTTAAAATGGAGGTCGTAAAAGAGAACTAGTACACCCTTTAAAAAGTGCTCATAAAAGAGAACGAGTTCACCCTGCTATGTTATGTAGTCTTCTGCTCTTTTATGTTAAAATAGTGATATGTGTTATCTGCTCTTCTATGTGTCATCTGCTATGTTCAGAATAGGGGTTGAAAACTATGCTCATAAAAGAGAATGAATACACCCTTGAAAAAGTGTTATCTGTTCTGCTGTGTGTTACGTAGTGTTATGTGTTATCTTCTCTTCTATGTGTTCGTAATCTTATGTGTTATCTCCTATGTTAAAATAGGGGTTCAAAAATATGCTCATAAAAGAGAACGAGTATACCCCTAAAAATGTGCTCATAAAAGAGAACGAGTACACTCCCTAAAAAGTGCTCATAAAAGGTAATAAATTCACCCCTAAAATGGAGGTCGTAAAAGACCGTGGGCTCACGGTGTACAATGGTCATTTTCCCAGCGGCTTGTGAGTTGTTCTCTTATGTTCTATGTTGTCCTATTATGAGCCAGATCGATCATTTTTCTACTACTTAGGCATCGCGGGTTCCAATCCCGCCTTGGACTTTTTTTGTTGTACTTTTCACCTTATATTTGATTGTAATTTTTCTCTTTCATAGTGATTCAGATCACATTTACACTTCTACATAGACTCGGAGCTGACACAGGAAGTAAAAATGGCATCACTCAATTTCATTTTTCAAATGCATCAATATGTTGTGACACTGCTCACATTTTGCTATGTTATACTATCTGTGTTATGCATTTGAACTAAATTCGTAATATGAGACCCAGATTCCTTTATTACCATCTGTTGCCACATATCATACTTCTCCATTGTACATTTTCAGCACATGTAGCTCGAATTGTGTCCAACACTGTACCGCTACACTTCCCTGTTTTGTTTAGTGATAATAGTGCGTTTCAAATTTGTGCACACTTGTTTATAGTGCTATTTCAAACAAAATATTTTATTCTGAGTTGGCAACACTGCTTCACCTATGTCAAAACTGTTTATGGTTTTCGATAGGGCATTGCGTTCTTATTATATTGTCCAACTTTTGTTTTGATTGCTTTAACAGTTTCCAAGATACTTACTTTAAACGTACATAATTCCATGATATTTTTTGGATATTCAAACTTTGAAGCCCCGTAGCTCCTATCCTTCTGGTCCATAGCAACTTAAATTTTGCTCATGTTCATTTCTCATGATGCTCTATCAGATTTGCTGTGTGGCAATCAGATTTTTGCGACAACTAGTGGGACCCTCCCGTGTTAGTACATTGTATCAAGAAACAATATTAATAATTGGAAGAATGGAAAATTTTTCAGTACATAGTAAATAACACTCATCATATGATTCATTCGCATTTTTTGTCTAAACATGTTTTTAATAGAGTGATATTAAACAGCTACTTCTGTCTCTTGTTATATTCCTACATCTTTTAAATGAAACAAATTGGATTTCCATTAAACGCTTTCTTTGAGTACAAAGCATTAGGTTTCATGAATTCTAATTTTTGTTGTTCCCCATTGACGAGTGGAGATGAAATCTACATATCTGCACAATTCTGTCAATTAGTTTTCAGAATACAATTATCACCTCTCCGCCTCATCTCATTCAAAAAACAGTGGTAAAGAGATGAGCAAAAAATATATGATGTTAAGCTTTAATTTTCTTAACAAAATTTGTTTGAAATTACTTTAATGCGTTTAATGCTGTATTTTGTTTAGTTTTTTGAATTTTTTTATAAAGTTCTGTTGAATATCTCCCTAATATTAACACTATCCATAGTTTCTATGCTTTTGAAAACAAAGTATGAAAACAAATCTATAAAATAAATCTATAAAAGTGATCTGAGAAAATACAGAGAGAAGAAGGACGTGGTAAAAGAGGTAATGAGCAAGAAAACGATTACGTTCGCTGGTTGGGTCGAAATGACGTTCTCTTGCTTCTTCCGTCGTTCGTTCAATCAGAAACGCAATCCACCCGGTAGCAGAAGATTAATCTAAGGATGAATTTGATTTTCCTCAATCAATCACTTTCGCATTCTACTCTCATCCGAAATTCGCACACTGGCTCCTAGAAATATATTGAACTACGAAACTCCCCCTCTCGATTTTACTGCCTCTTAAGATCGAACTCGAAAGAGGAGAAAAGAGTTATGTCTTAAATTCATTGCATAACATGAAGGAACGAATAAACTTGCGATGTCCAAAACGGTATTTGGAAGTTAGCCAGTCTTCACTTCAAAGATTACACTGCTCTTTACATTATTTTACGCCCTGCATATGGTCTCAAACGCAATAAACCACGTCAATAAAGTTTCTCCGGATCAATTGAAAATGACAATCACATGACAGTTTCAATTATCTTTATTCTTCTCTGGTGACGGATCTTACTTTATTTAGGCATAACCTTCACCGATTTGTTTTTGTTTTACTTCTTATATTGCAATTTCATACATTTTCTTGTTGTCAAGTTTTTTTGACCACAGACAACACAGTTATTCAATCACAGAAAGCTTATAGAAACTTCGATACGAGGAATACCCTGATTAATTAGAGTTCATGAATGCGCGTTCGTGTTGTGAGATTTCGTAGGATTCACCGATTCACCCCACATTCCTAGTTGTACCAAGATATTTTTATTTGCTCTCACCGCAGTTCCCTTTAGCATTCAGAATATAATCAAGAAAGTCGAATGACTCACTTGTAGCTTGCGTACTACAATCTTCTCATGAAAATGAAAATGCAATAGAATTTCAGCAAATTACGCATACTGATGCATAAAAGTCTGTTTTATGCATGTAGTATTACTTAACGCAAAGGTACTAGTAAAGGGTGACCTAAGAAATCTGCCACATTTTAAGTTCTAATAAAACAAAGAATATTGCAGACAGAAAACTTGTTTATTTAAAAATATTTGAGTTTAAAAATATTTGAGTGAAACTGTAGATCATCTTGTAAAATTTGCCTTACACTCTTGCTAGAAAGCCCAATAGCTGCAACACGTTTTCTTGCAGAGTGTTCCGGGGAATGCCAAACTGTCTCACAACCTAAACATTCTGAGGACTACGAGCATTTTTAAGTTGACCAGATGATTCTTTTCAACCTTAGATCCCGTTGTTCGGAAATTCTCAATCACTGCTGCTTTCGAAAACCATTTCGACTGCTTACGCGCGACGAGCTTCTGACCAAATCATAATGACGATTGCAAAGAGCAGGAGAGTAGTGAGTGGAGGAGATTATTCTCACTGTCCTTTTCCCTCCAATAATAGCGCTATAGTCAATCAAAAACAGTGAGATTTCACTGGATATTATTGATAATAATTGAATTGTCAATTTTCAAGTCATTTCAGCACGCAACAGATCAGAGTAATTAAAATCAAAATAATCACAAACTATGTTTAATAAACAAGTTTCTATCTGCAATACTTTTTGATTTATTCACCTTTCGAATGTGGGAGATATTTGGGGTTATCCTGTATTTAGTGCGAATGGTCTATCGCAGGGATGCAAATAAGCACTCGCCTACTAGCCCGGGGTGAGTGGTTCATCGGTTTGGGCAAGTATTTAATATCATACCGAAGGTAAGTAAGTTATTTCTATTGTGGGATGTGGACTAGTAGTTTTCTTCCTGGGCGAGTAAAATTTTGTTGCTTATTTGCATTTCTGGTCTATGGTCTCGTCCCAAATTATGTAAACTTTTGCTAAGAAATACCATGTCATTGCGTTTCCTTGGGTTTTACAGGTAAAATCTTATCTTTGTTCTAGCAGCTCTTTTGACAACATTCACTTGCATTTACCACCTGTCTTGTTTGTCCTAAATACATTGGAAGTTTCTTTAATTAAACAATTAGCTTTGCTTTCACTTCGAATGGTTAGTTACGAAGTTCTTGTAAATAAAGAGAAATAGAAAAAATCTCTGAATCTAAAATGTTGTCTACCGTTTGGTTTAAATATGTTGAATCTACTAGGGTGTTATAACAATAACTCCTTAGCTATTATAATGACTCCTGGTAACGAAATGGTAAATTTATAATCAGATAAAACTCCCTTATTACCACCAACGTATGGGAAAATTTATTTTTTACTTTGAAGTTAGTCCCTAACTTACCATTCTATTTTAATTTAACTATTTACGGTAATCTTTTCTTTTCGTTAATTGCAGCATTTAACTTTCTGCACATTACTTTAAGCAAAGAGGATAACGTTATTATTTGTTAATAGATGGGATCTAATTAAGAAAGGAAGACGGTCAAAAATGTAAAATATTATGAACCTCTTCCATTCATTGAATCAACGACTGAAACAATTTTCTTCTACTTTACTAACAGAAAAATAACAAGCTTCCGTGTATTAGAAACCACAGATTGTACATTTTCTTGTGAATATTTAGCACACACTTATTTTCTGTATGTTGTTGCTTGTTACCTTTCTTAACCCAAGGAAAATCACAACCATTACCTTCTGAATGTAAAGGGAACATTTAATTTTCTTTGAAAAGGTTGGGATTGTCTAAGCAGAAAATAGTGAACTTTTAACAAATGAGGTTTCAATGATACTACTACTACTACTACTACTATTATTATTATTATTATTACTACTACTACTACTACTACTACTACCTTTCTACTCATACAACTACTAACTTTCTTCTCTGTAATTTTGGAATTTAATCTTCCTTTACAGTACTGAGGTTATGTGAGTCGTGAGCCCACACTTTACGATGGACTCTGGAACGCAACTACTCCTTCCGTAATGTTGAAAGATCCAAGGTTTTGTGAAATCCTTTTATCAAACTTCTCAGATTTCTATGATTAAATTACGATAATTTTCTTCGTCTATTGGGGTAACTCTTGATAGTGTGCTTGGTGAAGTTGATAATCAGACAGAAGGAATAGTAACACTCTTCATACGAAAGTATACGAGTGTCAACTCGTGACTATATTGCAATATACCCTCATATTTACAAACAACACCAGATGCTTCTACACAAAGATCACCAAGCAGCCGACGGATGCTGTCTCCGAAGAAATATGAGGAGGATACAAAGAGCCACAACCCCTCAACAAGCTACTTCTCAAAACTGGCTATAAAAGGGGATGTCAAGAGAGAGAAGACATCAGTTACCAGCTGATCACACCCTACCTTTCTCTCCAAGCAGCTCTGGGCGGGAGATACTCTCTAACGTTACCTCTGCGCTGATACGGGAAAGAGGTTCCTTACCAATCTCCGCGTTGCACTGGCCAGGAGATTTCTAACCAACAACCATAAGACTTCCGCGCTGCTTGGACAGGAAATACAAATTATAGAGAAAATATTATTATTAGAGGCATTACTGAGTTGTAACTCAGTGCACAAACCTTGTATAGAACTTTTTTATAATAACAAGGCGAAGAGAGAAAAACGTCTACCGTCTACCATACATTACAATTAGTTGAGTTGAATTGATTTTTAGTTTAGCTTCCCTTTCAGCAGCGAGGCTATATGAGACGGGACCTACTGATTAACGTGGAATCCGAACCACATGAGCTCCCGCCGGGATATTACAATCAGGTTAGAATATACACCTTCGGTCCAGGAGACCAGGATTCAATTCCTGGTTTAAGTTAATGTATTGCAGATCCCAGGTTAAGCTTTACCTTCACAACTCACAAACTTCAATGCCGAAAGAGACCTTAAAATTTAAATCATCCAACCAATCAACGAAATTGTGGAAACGTTGTGAGTTTCTTTTCAACGAACACTGGCTAATTTGAAAGAGTTAACTAACAACCAGGAACAGCACGTTCTACTCTACTACTAATAATAGTTTACTACTCTTACTATTACAATATAATAATAATAATAATAATAATAATAATAATAATAATAATAATAATAATAATAATAATAATAATAACCTTGATTCGTAGAATTTCTTATAGGGCTACTCTTTTTCAATTTCCTTGATTAAGAAAATTTAAAATTTCCTAAATCTCATGGAAGCTATGCTGTTTCGAAAATATCCTTCGCTCTTTACACGAGCTAAGTGAATGTTTTCCAACCCTGTTTATTGGTACGTTTTTGTTTTAATTAGAGTAATAAGTAACATTCGTTTCAGCATTTTACAGCATTGTCCACTGTAACAAAACTTGCATGGAAAATAAACGTATTTTAAATTGCATTCACTGCACGTTAATTGAAGTTATTTTCATATTAATAGTTTAATTATTAATAGTTAGTATTAATAATTAAATGTTGAAGCTTTCTCTCTGCTTACAAAGTTCTCATGCTTTCCCGCATACTGCCTCTCTTCTCTGCTGAAATACAAACAGAACAGAATGAAGATTAATAAAGGAAGGATGAGCAAAGTTAGAAAATAACATAAAAATGTGAATCGTGACTGAAAGAGCTATTACCAACAAGCAAAATCAAAGTCCTTTTGAAGCAAGAAGTACAGTGGATTGACTCAAAAGGGTACATGTTATTAATGTTCTCAGCAGCCACCTTGTTCTTTTTTTTATTCCTTTTTACTACTAGCTGAACCTGAGCTATTTAGACAGCGCACAGTTCTAATATGAAAGTGAATTTCCTTGCCGCTTCTTACTATATCTGTGCAAGTCCTTTTACGAACACAAATAAACGACAGGAAGACTCTTAAAGGGAGTGAATTGCTATAGACAAACATATAAATGTAGTATTTTAATATATAGAATGTTGGGGGGAGTTTGGGGTAAACTTGGATAAGTAATAGATGATGCCAAATGAAAATATTTTTTCTCATAATTCCATATCCGACTACTCCTCATTTTGGGTCCTCAAGCCTTCGAAGTAGGCTGCTTGCAATAGGTCATTAAGATTAAAGCAAAACGCCTACAATGTCCATCAACTCGCTATACGTTGCTCCTCTACTCATTGCCCTTCATAACACCTAAAATTTGGAATAGAAAAATAAAGACAAGTTTTTTTGAGAATCTGAATAAGAGCTGACAGACCTACACACAATTTGGAATCAACCAGCGAATACGGCACGTTTCTAGCAGTTGGGATTTCGAGATCTCATTGTCGAAAGGATTGGCCACAAAGATATAAACTTTTCTAGAATATTAATGCATAGATTATTATTACTTCTAGTTCTCACACTCCCTACATACGTCTCCCTCTCCATCCACCACAGTTCGTGTTTCTTAAGATAGAGATAAAATCGTACAGTGAGTTTACGAACTTAGTGTCATAAATTTAGGCGGTAGTTTCTTATATCAAATGAAAAGAAATGTTCTAATATTCATGGGTCAGTAAACACCTTCCTTTAGTTATAAACTACACAAAATGCGAAGCGTTACTTTGTCGAAATTCCCTGGCATGAAAATTATCTGACGTCACGTATCGCAAGTGACTCAAAGAATTACACACGGACTAGCATGCGCTCTATCTAATTATCTATGTTTCACAATCCTTCTTTATCGGAGTAACCAGCTGTACAGAATGAGTTGGTTTACTGGGACACATTTTAGGTATTAATTGAATATTCGTTAGAAGCATACCTAAGAGTTGTGGAACACAGATATTTACATGTAGCACATACTTTTTTCCTACGTAATTCCTTGAATAAATTGCCACCAAGAAGCTATGTTACGCAATTTCAGTAAAACAACTGAAAGGAAGCGTTTTTCAACCAATGTTTGAAACCAATAACATTTGTTCACCAGGATCATCAAAGTTGATGGTTCACGCAAGAGCAAGATAGACCTACTATTTTCCCAGATCTACCAAATCCTCCCGAATCTCCAGAAAATGTTACTTTTCATAACATTCTCAAAATGCCTGGAAAAATATTCTACATTTAGAAAATAAGTTCTCACCTCTCTCCATCTTACAAGGTGATCATATTTTTGAGGTAGAGATTAAGAAATCCTCCGTGGTTAATCGGTTTACTCCAGAAAGGAAGAAGCTTCAGGTCAGTAAAATTCTCGCAAAGAAGAAAGATATTCGCCTTGCAAATGAGGTTATATGTGGTTTGTGTCACTTGGGCTATTACACTGAAAAGTCACTCTTGAAATACGACTGGATGTAATGCGAATCTTGTAATACGTGGTATCACGAAGTACACAAGGTAGGAAACAATTTACTTCCTACCTTGCATTGGAAAATTCATGATTTATGGAAAATGCATTTACCAATGTTCCGAACTGTACCTGATGTGGTAACATAAATCTAAAATTTGTTTATGGACAGTAAAACGACTTTTCGTGTTCGTATTTCTGTAACACAATGCGTGAGTTTGGACAGTTGTGTTTGTCAAAATTCATCGTTTGTTAAAAAAATTAAAATGTTGCTGAACTGTTCGAAATTGTGTCCTTACCTATCCGTTATACAATGTTATATTATTCTGAAAACAATCCTTCATGGGCAACAAACACTATACATGTATAGAGCAAAACGGATGCAAAGTAGTCGAGATATAAGGCCAAATTGTGTAATATTATTACCTGTAAAATAAAACTAGTTTCAGTAGTTTACTTTGGACTGTGGCTTATGTATCGTCAACGACAAAAGTTCTTTACCTTCGGCAAAATTGATTTTGGGTATAATACTTGTTTAAACTTAGCTGCAACCTACAACGGTGGTATGGCTGGAATGTGCATAATATTACGTCCTTTTTAATTTACTGAAAACTGTACTCAAATTTTCCTTCCATTCTGAAGTTATTTTCAAAACTAATTGCATCAAACGGTAAGAACTTCTGTCACTGACTGTACACATACCAAATTGTCCGACGAAATACGAATAACTGGAAAACTGTTTTGAAGTGTATTTTCTAATCGAATACGTTTATGTCCCTCTAATTGTAGAGCCTATAACGCATCCACCTTAAATTCATTAAAAATAATCAGAACAATCAAGAACAAAGAAAGAATATGATTCAGCGAAAAACATACAAGCTATCAGCTTTTGAACTTGCTTTTAATGTCAGAATTCAATCTTTAAGGATCGACGATAGGTAAGACCTGTGGACCTTAATGTTGGAAAAAGTGACGGCATATCTCATATATAAAGTGGGATGGGTTAATTAGGTGTATGTTGCAGAGAGTCCTTCAAATACAAATACAGAAGTATCATTTCGGCTCATGTATGTTTACATTTTCAATACCGCCTTTATACATCATAATTAGCTGAATCAGAATATAAGAAAAAATAATGGTATGAGAGTTCGGGTGTGTCTTCTTGTTACTTGTCCTTATTCTAGAGATCTTGCAGAATCACAAGTGCTAATTGAGGCATAAATGGGCGCCGACAAGATGAAAACAGATTGCAGTCTAAGACAAATTTAATCTTATTTACAAGTAATTACAATAAAAAAGTTGAATATGAATCTTTCTGTTTAAGAACTAATTCTTAATCATTACACAAAACAATGAGTTCATTTAGATTCTATCTTTGATAGACAACTTAATTTGTTCCTATATTCAAACTCGTTCTATATCTTCATTTTATTGCAAAATGCTGTCAGTATGAGATGTTTGTTGTTAAAAGCTATACACATATGTAGAGCCCACGGTCAGAGTTAATAAAGTTTATTTATTCAATTTCTTAGTAATGTTTCAGCTACTACAGCCATTCCATAGTGGAAATAACAATAAAAAGGGAATAGGAAGAAATTTTGGGCAGAAAGTCAGCCAGAGTTGAAAATTAAAACTATAATACTAACATTATCATAGTAAGATTGAGGAAAACCCTTAATAAAGAAAAAACAACTAAGTATGATCAGTCAAGAAATTCAAAATCTATATATCCTGTTTATGAATGACAAACGTAAACCATTTACCTTTGACCTTTCGAATCTTAACTCAGTTTCAGCTTGGGTCATCTACTATGAGCTTTGTGCTAAAGTACGCATGTTCAACCAATCCAATAGACATCTAACTGATATTACTGTGAATATGACGTCAACTGACAGCCGACAAATCCAATTAGAACACTGCTATCGATACAAATTTTGAAGGTTATTTGCTAGTTTGGGTCAATAGTTCTTTAGTAATCATCAGGTGAGTTGTGTTTCAAAACAAAATGTTCGGAAGTTTTTCCAAAACGACGAGACACGGCAACTGGATAGTTTGTGCAGTAAAACAGTAAAATTAATCTTTCAATTTTGTATGAAGAGGACAAAAGATAAACACCAACGGAGTCTAGAAGATATAATGTTTACAACAGGGAAGGTAAATAACTTGCAATCATTATAGGGAGGGACATGAAACCTGTGAGTTTACCATTAGCAGTTGAGAGTTAAATGTTATTTCTAACTTTCACTAACGTATGATACACAAACTGTCAATACCAAACCTAGCTCACCATGCCTTCCTATATACGTATTTTTACTTTCAGAATAATGGGAACTCAATAAGAAGCAATTTGAACACTGTTGTCTTACTATAAGAAATTGACATTACCTGATTTGTTATTTCAGTCTGTTCTCTAAACGTGAGCCCTTTACAAAATGCAGTAGTTCTTTATGTTATTATTATTATTATTATTATTATTATTATTATTATTATTATTATTATTATTATTATTATTATTATTATTATTATTATTATTATTAACTCATTTCAGGATTTGCTTTGTACTGAAGAAAATTTTGCAAAACCACGCACTGGAGACAGTGCAATCTTCTGCGTTTTAATAGGTTTTAAGAATTATTTTCGTGTTTAATGAAATAAAATTAGATTTGGTTATTCCCAGGTATACACGCTTCACGTGACGAGGCTAAATATCTGGACCAAACAACGCTTTGAATTAAAAGATATTGTTAGTGTTCAACATTCAGTTTCAGAATCAATTAAAATATTTAACAGTGCTAGTCAGCTTGTGTCGAATACATAAAAACCTAATTATAACAAGAAGAAGCGAAAAATGCTTATCTGCAAATACAATGGCAAACTATGGTGATAGAATTTCTTTTAGAAAGTGTGAAGGTGAAACAATTCTATTGCATAAAAATATTTTTCTCTCTATTTCCTGCCGTATCCTGTAAAATCCTCCTTTGGGAAGACATCCAAGTCTGGAATGGCACTCTATGCAAACTGCCGCAGAAACCGTCGAATAACAAATTAGGTAGAAAGACCTTTTATAGCAGAATCACGAAATTTCTTTTTATTTACATTTCATTCCCTTTTTCTGTTACGTTACGGAGGAGATGTCGATACGAGACTATAATAAACAACTGAACCTATAATAGACAAGCAATTTAACGATGTTAGAGAATATTCAGAACAAGAAAACCGTTCAACATGGTTTAAACTTCGTCAGCTGAACTGTGTTTATTATGTCTTGAGTGGATTTTAAAGCTTATATTTGACCTGGATGTTAACAGCCAGAAAGGTACAAGTAAAATAGAGCGTGAAACTAGAGTAGAGAGCGTGAATTTTATACCGAGCTAAGAGTGGTTGAAAAAATTGAACTTGTCCTAGTTAATGGAGAACATTGGTTTCGAATCCTTGGAATTCTAACTGAGTTATCCAGGAGGTACTTAATGGCTCCTCTGGAATGCTACCTTTAGCGTGACGCTAGCGGACTTGCTTCCGCATTTCGTTCATTGTCAACTCTTTCAAATTCAAGTTATCAAATTGTGATGATTGAAGTTACTAATGACGATTAAAGAAGTAAATAATTACATTTTAAGTGTTGTTTCTGCCACTCGTTTTTGTCACAGGGGTATGCGCTATCATTTACATTAACGAAAGTATCTCTCTCTCTTTCTCTCTCTCTCTCTCTCTCCATCGCTTTCATTTCATCCTTCTCTGTCTCTTAAAGTTATATTAGCTTCTTTTTGTTGGTATTTCAGAATGCTTCCATATATACGGTATTTCAGTGAAACAGGGCAAACATAAGTATATCCTAAGATAACTAGCATTTTTGTGGGTATCTTTCATGCAGACTACCTGACCCTCAAATTCAGACATGAATGCCCAGATAAAGGAAGAATCTTTGTAAGAATATTTCCCGAGTTTACACATACATATGGTATCGTTGGAAAGCCTGTATTGCTCTAAACACAATGATGTAGTAATCATAAAGAAAATATATAATTCAATAGTAAGCAGGATCTTCCGAAGTGATATTATTTATTTATTTATTTTTCAAAATGTACAATATAGTTCGAAAATCTTTGCAATTTTCACAATACTGATTTAGCATAATCTACCATAGAGAATGAAATATTTTAGGACATATTTTTCCTATAGCTATCAACGTCCGGAATCTGGTAGAGAGCTCGCAAATAAAAGACAAAATATTTTGGAATATTATTACACAATGCGTTCACGATGCCTCATTGGTAGAGCGTTTATCATTCTTGCATGTGAAATCCTGGTTCAAGCCCAACTTGCTCCAAGTGAGCTATGTGGTGGATAAACACTGTTTGTGGGTTTTCTCGGAGTTCTCTCGGATATTCTTCATTCCATCATGTCATTCATTCTCATCATTACCCTTCGCCTTAGTGAATAGCCGTTGGACGTTAAACTTAAAAGTCAAATAATAGTACTGCATATATCAGTAGTGTATTTACAGTTAATAATTCATAAATCAAATAAAAAGAAGCTGTAATATTGGAACATTAAGTTTAGAGATCTAGGTGATGGCAAGGTTCATGAGTGACATCTCGTTGTAAATGTCATGTAACATTAGTCTCATCGTAAATTAGTTAACTATTAAATAAATAAACTTTTCTTAGAAATGAAGGACACCCAATCACTGAAAATTACAAGCATGCACGACTTTTCCACAATTTTCATTTAGTAATATACTGTATGATATTTAGTTCGTTTTCAGAAATTCAAACTAAGTTGTTTAGTCAAAGTTTATGACATGTAAAATAAAAACAATTATTGTATAGTTAGGAAAGAAAAAATAAAGAAATATAGTATTGCAAAATTATAGATACAAGCCACCTCACTAAACTTTCTCCCTCCAATTGCTTATAAGAAATCATTCTTACACTTAATTTTATTAGTGAAATATCGACCTGCGAAATGTGATCAAAATTATAAAGTCGTTTTTGAAACCTTCATCCGAAGAATTCTCACCCCAAAAGTAAACTACCCGGTTGCGGGTGGATCTTTTCATAAAAATGAGTTATGACGTAACTAAATTAGAGTTATTAATGAAATATTTGTTTATGAAACATCAACATGGCTACATGAGTTGTATTTGGGAAATTGGCATTAGTAAACCTCATCACAATGTTAAATTACCTCTATGGATACTTTTATGAGAAGCGATCTACGTAATATTTTAGTTAATAATTAATCATTTATTTTTGAAATATGAACAAACTAGCTTGAAGAGTTTTTGAGAAATCAAGCAAAAAACACATCCCCAAGTTTTAACTACTCCTATTTTCCGAGAGATATGACTTAAAAAAATAATTCTGTTGTTGATGAAATATTGATGTACATGAAATATAAACAAAATCGTTTCAAGTCTGTTTCGAAAAAATCACAATGTTTTATCCCCTCTTCCACTTTCGTTCAATAAACTACAGTGCCCTTATTGCTGGGTTAGAAAGAAAATTTGAAAATACTCCGGCATATGATAAAACATTTGAAATTTCGAGTGAATACTATGAACGCTATGGCGTCTAGATGAGTGTATATCTTTAGGGACAAACGAAAGAATTGACAGAAGGATATTCAAAACACGTAGAGGCTATGAGACGATTAAATTCATTGAATCTTCAATTTATTATTTTCCAACTTCCATCACAGTTTATCCCCTCCCCGCTATCGTCACTCCAATGTAGAAATAAAAAAAAAATGCTAGTTCTATATTTATTTATCGTAATAGAAAGTACAAGCAAGAAAATACAAGATATTTACTAGATTTTAAGTAGTCTAATTTATAATTAGACAAGAAAATAAATGAGAATCCAAAATAAAATCAAAGACTTGAGTGAGGAATGAAGTATTTCGAAATTATTATTATTATTATTATTATTATTATTATTATTATTATTATTATTATTATTATTATTATTATTATTATTATTATTATTATTGGGATATAAGTGCTCTAATCAGTACCTGCATATAGCAAAGGAAAAGGATGTTTAAAAGAAGACAAAAAGAATAGTGTATCATGTGGATTGCTTAGATTCAGATTATATAGTTTTTGCTACGATGTATTAAGTATTTGTTTATGGATCTATATCCTATAAATATGGTTTGTTTATATTATCTTTTACGTGAAATTGCAGATTGTATCCAAGCATACATTTGTATTTGCAATTTGGAAATGATTGGTTTCGGTGGAAGGTTTTATATGTGGGAAAATTTATATGTCGTTAGGCATAATTATTAAGTCTAACGTTAACAGTAAACAATACGGTTAAAGTGTATAAAGCACCACTCACCACAAACAATTATCATAGGCAATTATTATAGTTGTAACAATTATTATTATTATTATTATTATTATTATTATTATTATTATTATTATTATTATTATTATTATTATTATTATTATTATTATTTTACAAAGGAACACGTCTCAACAGATGTTTGTTTCGTAATATTATACCGTACGGGACAAAAAATGAAATCATTCTGTTTAACGTCCCGTGGTTATACTGGTTAGGCTAAAGGGGACGATGATGATGAAAAATGAATGAAATTGGACAATGAAGGAAATGGAGGGTAACGGGATACCGTAGGGAGAGGAATGAAAAAGCAATTAAAAGGAATTCAAAATAGAAACGGGGATGAGGGAAAGAATGAAAATCCAATAATGAAATAATATATAAAGTAGGGGAGAAATGAACAACATTGAAGGTTCATAGGAAGAGAAAAAGGAGTTACTAGGAACATTGTTCAGGAAGAAATTGTATTGTGAGAAAGAGGGCAGTGGGGATGATGAAAATGAAAAAAAAAGTTGAAGAAGCAAATACATAACTGAGAGAGAGAGAGAGATTGGAAAAAAATAACTGCTACGTTCAGATGAAGAGGTGACCATAAAACAAGAAAACGTCTGTAGTTGAGAATAAAGGTATAATGCTAAGAGCATATGATGGAAAGTAATTAAATTAAAATACTGTTGTTCATCCTTTAGTGATTTTTTTTATATCAGTCGAAAACATTTGTGGACAATGGTAAAATCAGATTTTGTCTTACACTTTTAACGAAACGGGAAACTTTACATTTAATGGTATATCATTAAATACATTCATCAAAGTCATTGTTACTCTTTTTCGTTTTAGTCAAACAATAAATGCACAAAATATATCTTTTAAAGTTTAATGTTCGAAGCTTATGTCCTATAGTCTAAGGAGACGGATGATTAATGAAAGTGAGTGATTGTCAAATTATTTTTTGCTCCCTTACTAGGAATCGAACACAGGACCACGTGCGCTGGCCCCTAGACCACTGCAGAGGGCTTCCAATTAACAAAATTACAAACGCAAGTGATTTTGTTCTTTCTTACTCTTCAGTTTTCCTTGTGCTTAAAATAAATATATAAATAAATAAATAATATTATAGTTGTTTTCTGAAGTCCATTTCACTTATGTAACTAACCTCTTAAAAGAAAGTTTTAATAAACGTTTTGTGTAATTAAGAATTTAAAACATCTCCGTTTGTTGCTCTCTCTGTCCATTTTATCTTCTCCATCTTCCTCCAACATCACATTTCGAAGCTCTGCAAATATTTCTTCTCTAACACCCGTAATGTCCACAATATATAATGTAACATTTGTTGTACATCACATATTATGATACGAGACTATTTTACATGGCATATTGCAATAAATGGACTGCTTGGATGCCAAGAACTAGTAGAGATAAGTACCTTTCACATCTATAGGTAAGTATTTTTAAAAGGATTTTTGTAAACACTAAATCATAAAACAATAAACTACATACAGTAGTTACGGTTTTGGTTCCCAGCATAAAAAAAAAAAAAAAAAACTTGGATTGTCCATGAGATATTGAACTTCAACTTTCACTCCTGGAAAATTTCAATTTTAGAGTTAGGCCAGTTGCCATCAAAGCAGTTCACTGTAAGATAAACACACTCCTTACTTTACTCTAGTAACATTGTTGTTCAGGATTTCCATCCTCTCAAATGATAGCTGAACGACTGCTTGATACATAGGAGTAATACTTTCGAGTTTTGGTGCGTCTCCGTATTTACACACTGATATAACTTTTAATATGAATTTATTTAGCTTTCTTTTGTTATTGACTTAACACCAACTTCTCTCTGTTATCATGGAAGTGTTCATTCGCTAGACATTGATTCTGCGCATTGCTGAAGGAGAAATGGGTTTAGTAATTTTTATTTTCCGAAATTCACGTCCGAAATATATTTTACTTACTTACTAATCTTTTTGCAACGCTATTTGCTTTTACTTTCTTTCTTTTCATGACAGTTCTAAATAGTTTTGTTTGGTGCTGGGAGTATATTTTATATTCACCTAATAAAATTACGGGTTGATTTTGTAATCAGTTTTAAATTTAGAGAAACTATTAAGTTCACAATCAAATAGCGCTAATTGTTTAATGCATTTCGAAGGCTTTTATTTTTATGCAGCTCATTAAGGAAAAGCTATTTTATAATGGTAACCTTCATTACTTTAAATACTAAGAAACTATAAAGGTAAAGGTGACTCGACCTAGCCCCGGGGCCGCTGTGACTCAGTGGCACAGCTTTCACCCTTGGTGTGTGTAGACTCTGATTCGATCCCAGCTGGTACCAAGTGGGCTTTGTGGCATAGAAACACCGTGTGTGTGGACTTTCCTGTGGTTCTTTAGTTCCCTTCCACTTACTTCATTCCACCATTTCATTCATTCTCAACATCACCGTTTTCTTTAGCTTCCGAAGACTGTTTACTTGCCCACTAGTTTTATTGTTGTAAACTGAAACTCAAGTGCGCAGTTATCTTGGATATTTATGTTCATTTTTACTTTACAACTTGAGGTGGGATGAGGTTCAAGATAGATCTAGTGATATACCGCTGAAAGAAATGCTTCAGTACAGTATCGGAGGCGGTACGTATTGTTTATGTTACTTACAATGTTACTTCCCTATAAAATATATAATTCACCCTTTCTCCCCTTCCCTTATTTGAATACAGTGAAACGACTCTTTTGCTGAAAAATTATGATAAGATAAAATTGAACTATCTGTGTCTTAAAATCTTCTTTAAAAGTGCAGTCTTTTGTGTTTGTAAGGTTTTGCGAGTATGTTTTCACGCCAATATGAAAAGATAGCGAGCCAAATGTTTAACCATGGACTCCTGCTCCGAACTGACCGTGACTAAACCTGATCTCGCTCTGCTCATTTTCTCTCGCACACGTGAAATGGGTTTGTTGTTTCCAAAACAAATGGAAAGACAGTTATCTGGTGCATTTGGGTATTTTCCCCGCACAAAAGCATCATTTCTATGTTTTAATTATCAGAAGAAATGTCAAAACATGTGCATTTCGCCAGCCCCCCCTCCTGGAGTTTCGAAACAAAACCTACGCCAATCGTTTGTGCTACGTTTGTGCCGGAATGTACCGCAAAATTTTTCTTTTGTACCACATAAGATCCAAAGTTATAAGAGTTTTAAAGTGGGGGGCTGGGGAAACGGCAGCCCCCCACCATGGAATTTCAAAACGAAACCTATGGCAATCGTTTGTGCTACGTTTGTGCCGGAATGTACCGCAAAAATTTTCGTTTGTACCACTTCCGGTACGAAGTTATAAGGGTTTTAAAGTGGAGGGTTGGCTGGAGAAACGGCAGCCACCCACCTAGGAATTTCAGAACAAAACCTATGCCAATCGTTTGTGCTACGTTTGTGCCGGAATGTACCGCAAAAACTTTCGTTTGTACCACTTCCGGTACAAAGTTATAAGGGTTTTAAACTGGGGGGGCTGGAGAAACAGCAGCCTCCAAACTTGGAATTTCGAACCAAAACCTATGGCAATCGTTTGTGCTACGTTTGTGCCGGAATGTATCGCAAAAACTTTCGTTTGTGCTACTTCCACTACGAAGTTATAAGGGTTTTAAAGTGGGGGGCTGGAGAAACAGCAGCCTTCAAACTTGCAATTTCGAAACAAAACCTATGGCAATCGTTTGTGCTACCTTTGTGCCGGAATGTACAGCAAAAATTTTCGTTTGTACCACTTCCGGTACGAAGTGATAAGGGTTTTAAAGTGGGGGGGGGGCTGGAGAAACAGCAGCCTCCAAACTTGGAATTTCGAAACAAAATCTATGGCAATCGTTTGTGCCGGAATGTACCGCAAAAATTTTCGTTTGTACCACTTTCGGTACGAAGTTTTAAGAGTTTTAATGTGGGGGCTGGGGAAACGTCAACCCCCTACCTTGGAATTTCGAAACAAAACCTATGACAATCGTTTGTGCTACGTTTGTGCCGGAATGTACCGCAAAAATTTTCGTTTGTACCACTTCTGGTACGAAGTTATAAGGGTTTTAAAGTGGGAGGGCTGGGGAAACGCCAGCCCCCCACCAAAGAATTTCAAAACAAAACCTATGCCAATCGTTCGTGATACGTTTGTGCCGGAATGTACCGCAAAAATTGTCGTTTGTAACACTTCCGGTACGAAGTTTTAAGAGTTTTAATGTTGGGGCTGGGGAAACGGCAACCCCCTACCTTGGAATTTCGAAACAAAACCCATTCCAATCGTTTATGCTACGTTTGTGCTGGAATGTACCGCAAAAAGTTTCGTTTGTACCACTTCCGGTACGAAGTTATAAGTCATTTAAAGTGGGGAGTTGGGGAAACGGCAGCCCCCACCTAGGAATTTCGAAACAAAACCTATGCCAATCGTTTGTGCTACGTTTGTGCCGGAATGTACCGCAAAAATTTTTGTTTGTACCACTTCCGGTACGAAGTTATAAGTTTTTTAACGTGAGGGGGGCTGGAGAAACGGCAGCCTCCCTACTTGGAATTTCGAAACAAAACCTATGCCAATCGTTTGTGCTATGTTTGTGCCGGAATGTACCGCAAAAATTTTCGTTTGTACCACTTCCGGTACGATGTTATAATAGTTTTAAAGTCGGGGGCAAACTTCAGAAACATCAAGTTTTATACAAATAGAGATAGAAACATAGAGTTAACGGCAATCGTTAGTGCACTTAAAAGAACTAAGCACTAAAGTTAGTGCTATCATATTTTGGGATTTATTCAAGATTTTTGGTGGGTGGGCCAACTTCAGAAATATCAAATTCTATACAAATAAAGGTAGAAACATAGTGTTAACGGCAATCATTAGTGCATCATTAGTGCATTTAAACGCACTAAGCACTAACGTTCGTGCTACTATATTTTGAGATTTATTCAAGAAAATTTGGTTGGGTAGTCAACTTCAGAAATATCAAATTCTATAGAAATAGGGATAGAAAAATGGGTTTAATGGCAAACGTTAGTGCATCGTTAGTGCACTTAAACGTACTAAGCACTATCGTTGATGCTACCATATTTTGGAATTCATTCAAGATTTTCGGTGGGATGGGCAACTTCAGTAATTTCAAATTCTATACAAATAGAGGTAGAAACATGCAGTTAAAGACAATCATTATTGCATCGTTAGTGCACTTAAATGCACTAAGCATTAAGGTTAGCATTACCATATTTTGGGATTTATTCAAGATTTTTGGTGGGGCCAACTTCAGAAATATCAAATTCCATACAAACATTTAGTGCTTTCTAGAAACACTAACGATACACTAATGAATGGCATTAATTTTTTGTTATTGCTTGAAGTTGACGCAAGTTCACCGTGCCCTCCAAAGATATTGTACCTGTAGCACCTACACTAGTAAAGTACTAACGTTAGGGGTTGGTACACTAAGAACCACTAACAATTGCACTAGAAGATATCATTAATGCTTGTGAATATGGCGGAAATTTGATGCAATTAAAAATTCCCAATAAATGTCTTATAGGAGTTTAGTGACATGTAATTGTCCATAACTACACTAATTTTGAAGGACAAGCGAAACTGTTAGTGTTTTCTAGCAGCACTAACGATGCATTAACGATTGCATTAGAATAGATCATTAGTACTCTTGAATTTGACGGAAATTTGATGCAATGAAAAATTTCCCATAAATTTATTATGTGTTTCGTTACATGTAATTGGCCATAACTAAACTAATATTGAAGTTCTAACTAAATTGTGAGTGTTTTCCAGAAGCACTACCAATGCACTAACGAATGGCACTAAGCTTTTAGTTAGTGCTTGAAGTGGGGGCGCTAAGTTCACTCTGGCCTCAAAAGGTATTTTAGTTGTAGCACATTTACTAATGAAGCACTAACCTTAGGTGTAGATGCGCTAAAAAGCACTAACAATGCACTAACGATCGCTCTAGAAGAGATCATTAGTGATTGTGAATTTGGCGGAAATTTGATTCAATGAAAAATTTGCCTAAATCTCTTGTGAGTCTCGTGATATGTCATTGGCCATAACTACACTAATAGTGAAGCACTAACGAAATTGTTAGTGCTTTATAGAAGCACTAACGAATTGGACTATTGGTTTCCGTTAGTGCTTAAAGTGTTGGTGCGAAATTCACGCTGACTTCCCCATAGTTTTTTTTACTTGTAACACCTACACTAATGAAGCACTAACGTTAGGTGTTTGTGATCTAAGAAGCAATTACGATGCACTAACAATTGCACTAACACAGGTAATTAGTGCTTTTGAATGCGTTGGGAATTTGATACAATGAATAATTCCCCATGTGTTTCTTATGGGAGTTTTGAGACTTATAATTGGCCATTTCTACACTAATGGTGAAACACTAACGAAACTACTTGTATCTTGTAGAAGTACTAACAATGCACTAACGTATAACACTAATTTTTTCGTTAATGCTTGTACTGGGGGCTAAGTTCACGATAATTTGGAAAGTTTTCTTTCCTTGTAACATTAGTGCTTCCTAGTGCACCAACACCGAAGTTTCGTGCTTCATTAGTGTAGGTGCTATAAGTAAGAAACCTTTGCGGGCCAGCGTGAACTTGGTTCCCACTTCAAGCAGTAACGAAAAATAAGTCCATTCGTTAATGTATCGTTAGCGCTTCTGCAAAACACTCATAGTTCCGTTAATGCTTAACTATTGATGTAGATATGGCCAATTATATGCCACAAAAATCCCATAAGAAATTCATGTGGAATTTTTCATTGCGTCAAATTTCCGCCAAAATCAAAAGCACTAATGACCTCTTCTACTGAAATCGTTAGTGCTTCTTAGTGCATTAACACCTAACGCTAGTTCTTCATTAATGTAGGTCCTACAAGTAAAAAAAAAACCTTTGGAAGCTTTCATGAACTTGGCGCCCCACTTCAACCAATAACGAATTAGAGCCGTTTTCGTTAGTGCTTCACTATTAGTGTAGTTATAGCCAGTTACATCTCAGGAAACTCACATAAGAAATTTAAGGGGAGTTTTTCACTGTGTCAAATTTCTGCCAAATTAAAAAGCACTAATGATCATTTCCAGTACAATCCTTAGTGCATCGTTAGTGCTTCTTCGTGCACCAACCCCTAACGTTAGTGCTTAATTAGTGTAGGTGCTACAAGTAAAATATCTTTGCTGGTCAGCGTGAATTTGCGCCCTCTTCAAGCACTAACAAAGTAATTAGTGCATTCGTTACTGATTCCTGAAAATATTGACACTTTGTATGGAATTTGATATTTCTGAAGTTGGCCCCCACCAAAAATTTTGAATAAATCTCAAAATGTGGTAACACTAACGATAGTGCTTAGTGCATTTAAGTGCACTAATCACGCTCTAACGATTGCCGTTAACTCCATGTTTTTACCTCTATTTGTATAAAATTTGATACTTTTGAAGTTGGCCCCCACCAAAGATCTTGAATAAAACCCAAAATATGGTAGCACTAACTTTAGTGCTTATTGCGTTTAAGTGCACTAACAATGCAATAACGATTGCCGTTAACCCCATATTTATACATCAATTGTATGGAATATGATATTTCTGAAGTTGACTCCTAACCAAAAATCTTGAATAAATAGCAAAATATTGTAGAACTGACATTAGTCCTTAGTGCATTTAAGTACACTAACGATGCACTAACGATTGCCGTTAACACTATGTTTCTACCTCTATTTGTATAGAATTTGATATTTCTGAAGTTGATATTTCTGAAGTTGGCCCCTCCAACAAAAATCTTGAATAAATCTCAAAATTTGGTAGCACTAACGTTAGTGCTTAGTGCGTTTAAGTGCACTAATGATGCACTAATGATTGCCGTTAACACTATGTTTCTACCTCTATTTGTATAGAATTTGATATTTCTGAAGTTGCCCCCCCACCAAAAATCTTGAATAAATCCCAAAGTGTGGTAGCACTAACGTTAGTGCTTAGTGCTTTTAAGTGCACTAACGATGCACTAACAATTACCGTCAACCTCATGTTTCTACCTCTATTTGTATAGAATTTGATATTTCTGAAGTTGGCCCCCCACCGAAAATCTTGAATAATCCCAAAATATGGTAGCAATTACGGTAGTGCTTAGTGTGTTTAAGTGCACTAACGATGCACTAACAATGCGCTAAGTTTTGTGAAAATCTGTCTGCATAAAGATGGGTGGGGGGCTAACTTCATACGAAGTTGGTCCCCCACCAAAATCTTCAATATCTCGTAAAGGCTGATAGCACTAACGTTAGTTCTAAATGCACTAACGTGCACTAACGATGCATTAACGATGTGCAACGTTTGGTGTAATTTGGGAGAGGTGGAAGGCCAACTTCAGGCACGTATTTTTTTTTTTTTTTTTGCGGTACATTCCGGTAAAAACGTACCACAAACGATTGACATAGTCTTATCTCGAAATTCCAAGGTGGGGGGTCTGGAAGCGGCAGCCCCCTAGTTAAAACTGACATATTTTTGTACTGGAAGGGATACAAACAAAAATTTTTGCGATACATTAAGACACAAATGTTGTTAAACGATTTGCATAGGTCTCGTTTCGAAATTCCGAGGGGGAATGAAAACGGCAGCCCCGTAGTTTGAAACTCTCGTATCTTTGTACCGGAAGTGGAACAGAAAAGAGTTTAGCGAAATGTTCCAGTTCAATAGTAGTGCAAAGAGTGGGCATAGGTTTCATTTCGAAATTCCTGGGTGCGGGGCTGCCGTTTCCACAGCCCCTCTTGAAAACTCATATAACTTCGTACCGGAAGTGGAACAAACGCAACATTTTGCGGTACATTCCGGCACAAACGTAGCACACACGATTTGCATAGGTTTTGTTTCGAAATTCCAAGGTTGGAGGCTGCCGCTTCTCCAGCCCCCCCCCCACTTCAAAAACCTTATAACTTCGTACCGGAAGTGGTACAAACGAAAATTTTTGCGGTACATTCTGGCACAAACATAGCACAAACGATTGGCATAGTTTTTTTTTAAGAAACTTCAAGGTGGGGGGGCTGGCGAAATGCACCTTGTCAATCCATCCGATACACGTGATACGAAAGAGCGAACAGCAAATATTATAATAGACCAAGTTTTCCGCGTGGTACCCTGTGGTAACAATACTTCATACTTCTATCATTTGGTGCACATCTCTATAAAGTTGTTTTCCACATAAGTATAGCTTACTTCTTTTTGAAGTAGCTCCTTCGTGTCACAGCTGTGTTTAGTTTTGTTTCGGGCTAGGATGAAAGGGAGAAATGCAGAAATGTAACTAGGCTTGTGGCTGTTGTGTTATATGTCAATAAATCAAACCTTCATTAAATCAAACATTTGTTTCTCGGTGAACTTATATATTATTAAGATGAGTGGTAATAAGCGAGGTTTAACAAAGTGTGGCTTTGGGATCTACAATTCAACGTGTAGTTGCAGTCCGTGTTGAGAATCGAACCAAATCTTCTAAGACCTGTTAACATTGAGCTCTTTTTTAGTAAAAGTGAACTTCAGAAACACACAAAAGACTTGCAACATCAACCTAATGTAAAGGAATTGCAAAATGTACTGCATCTTTTCTGTGGCAAGGAACATGCGGTGCACAGCAACACAAGAATCGTGTTAAAGCCAATATTGTTTTCTCTTCTTGCCGAACTTAATATCCCCTTACACACCATAAAAAATATAATGTTTGCTAAAAGAAAGTGCACCTAATATTTTTAAATTTTGTTTGTGATCTTATCATGCATAATTATATATAATGCCTTTCATACACCGAAAATGATTTCAACTGTCCGTCATAGCACCTCTGAAGCGATATTTTTCAAACTTATTTATTGCTAGATATTGTAAATTTACGGTATCTATCTTATTGGGTGGGAAATTTTGCGTCTAATCGGAAAATTTTATGACTTCGGACAGGAATTCGCAGTTACGAAATTTGCATCACTGTTTTCTGGAAGGATGTCTAAAAAAAATACTACTGGAAAATAACTGAAAACATAAGATGGATTTGATAGCCAAATTTACGTCATCTTTGTGTGTCATCATTTTTTTTAAATACTTGTATTTAGTATTCGATTAGAGTCTAGTATACGGTTCAGCATCGAGGCTATATGAGACGTGAACTTACAAATTAACGTGGGATCAGAACCACAGGAGTTCCCACCTGAAATCAAACCTGAGTGTTCCGCAACAAAGACGCGTACGCTAACAATATGGACACAAGAGGGTTCAATATTTGGTAATGTGTACATAAAGTTATTGAATTGCGCTTGTATAATGTTAGCAGTTCTACCTAGGTACTAACATAAATGTTCACAATACAAGCATTATCTTAATAAAATATCTTTAAAAAGAAAATAACACTCTTTAGGTTTCAGTTCCTGGTTCGACTGAAGGATGGTACAAATTCCAATGACCTTTTTTGGGATCCTACTTTATGCAGTAGATCCATCATAAACTGGGTGTTTGATACGGATATAAACTAAAAACTTACAAATATAAATTTAAGTCACATTCAAATATCTTTAAACTAAAATTGAATGTATACGTATGATTTGCCATTTACTAATTCATTTTTATCACTTGTGTAAGAGTCATGTTAGTTCTTTAATACAAGTACATGAATGCAGTTTGCTTCTCTTAATGAAAGTAAGTGGTGGCTGGTCTTTAAAATTAGTGTGGAAAGATAAGTAAAGAACCTGGCATAATTTAGAAAAATCTATCGTAATTCAGGCACGTGTTTGGCATCATTGATTGTCTCAAGTGTAGCAACCCTGACTTAAAGCAGAAAGACGGATTCTCTGTTATATATCAGATATATAGTCTCAAGTTGGAGCAGTATTCTCTATGACAAGCTTTGAAGCAGGCAGTATATTTGTTGAAATAAGTTATTTCTGAGTGTATGACTGGAATTAAGAACTATTTTGAGTCAGTTCGACTTGTTTCTAGTTAAGGCTAGGTACATTAATCCCCAGATAGAGAAATAGATTACTCTTATGTTATTTCTTAGCAGGGTGGGAAAAAATCATGATTTAAAAAAAAATCATTTTTGTTGATTTTTTTTTGGTTTAAATCGATTTTTTATTAAAATCAAATCTTTCTCCTCGTATAATACAAGTCGCGAACTGAACAAAAAGCATTAGGAATTAGTATTAAATGCTAATTACGCCCTTTAAGTGAAATTATTAGGGTTGAATTTTGAATTATCCCCAATCGTTAATCTATATCAAACCCAAACAATGTTTTTTTTAACCCTTTTAAATTATGGTAAATTAAATACTTTCAGTCAAGCAGCTACACCATCATCAATATTTATCCTAGGATCATAGTACATACATCACTCTTTTTAGAATGGAACAGCTTTTGAAGCGCTAACATTCACATTTCCCTATCATGTCCCTGAAGCGGGAAATTTTGAAAGTAATTGGATTTTTTTATTTTTTTTTAAATTTTGGTGCCCTCTGGACTCCCCTGTGTTAATGCACAGCTCTAGAAACCAACTGGGAAATACTAGGGGTGTAGTAAATGTGTGTACAAAATTTCAAGCTTCTATCTTGAGTAGTAAGGGTGAAGGAACTATTTAACAATGAGCTAAGAACATTCCCACAATGCCCCAGATGATCCAAATGTAATATAAAAATTTCCACAGACATCCCTATTTATAATAGGATCATGATTTGTGTATTATTCTCTTCAGAATAAAACAAATTTTCAAACAGTATCCTTCACATGTCTATATCATGTATCGGGTGGGTAAATCACAGTAAAGGATTTTCTGTTAGAAATATCCTTTTTTTTTAAGTTTTACATCTGTGGACCCCTCCCCCTGTTTTAAGGCAGAGATCTGAAACAAATCTGAAAAATACTGAGGAGTGCACTGAATAAATGTGCAAAACTTCAATCTTGTAGGTGCAAAAGTAAGCCCGCGAAAAACAATATGCCCCAAATACCCCAGATTTCCGTATAAAACAGGATCTCAGGTAACAGTTTCCTGAGACATCCCTATTTATCCTAAAATCATAGTATGTACATCATTTTCTTCAGAATGGAACAGCCTTTCAAACGGTACCATTCGGTCTCCATCTGAGACGGGAAAATCACGAAAAAAGCTATTTTTGTTAAAAATATCCTTCTTTTTTTAAACATTTTTGCCCTCTGGACCTCGCTGTTTCCAAGCAGAGATATGAAGATATCTGAACATTATTAAGGGGTGCACTGAACGAGAGTCCAAAATTTCAGTCTTCTGAATGCAAAATATAACTTGCCAAATAATAATAATAATAATAATAATAATAATAATAATAATAATAATAATAATAATAATAATAATAATAATAATAACAAAAATATATTTTTAAATTTATGATATTACACACTATGTCTCAACGCAGAACGGTGTGAAAGCATATGTAACGTGTTCTAAAATGCCTCCAGCCTTAAAGAAAACGAAGTAAAAGGCCTTATTGGTACTCTTTTAATCGGATAATGAAGATTCTATCCTATCACCTAAAACTAGGTGATATATTTTAAAAGGTTAACCATTAAGGAAGAAGTACACCAAAATGGCACTTTCTTAATCAATAGCTACTGATATTTGGCAGGGGCTTATTTTAAAAAACTCAGAACTAGCTTCCTGCATGAAATACATAAATTTCGCCTAAAGTTATAAAATTAACAGAAAAATAAAAATAAAAATTGGAGAGGGGATAAGACCCCTCTAAATATGTCCTATTATCTGGGAACAAACAAACAGATACGCAAAAAAAAAAAAAAAAGATTTTTCGTCTTAAATGTCGATGGTGATTTCCCGTTGGAATAGTTAACGATTTTAAAACCCAAACCCAATGTTACGAAAAGATGGTCCGTTACTTGATCAAAACGGAATTTTCCCTAATCATCCCCTGCATGACACTTGTTTTCATATTATACTGTACATTTGAGTCTCGTTGTATTATGATTATTAACTTTCATAATCGAAATAACAGAACAGAAACGGGATTTTACTTATTTTCGCTTTAAATTAATTTATTTCGTAATTCAATTTAAATCGACGATTTTTTTTTAATTAAATGATTTAAATCGCTCTGATTTAAATCGTGATTTAAATCAATTCACCCTGTTTCTTAGCAGGGAAGTTCTAACATTTTCACGGGAGACAGTGTCTGTTTATGGATATTGACATTTCCACGTTTATTTAAGATTGCTAGCAATACCTGGTTTCTATAGAAATGGAGCAAGTCGTAGGGATTTTAGAGTGAGGGAATTATTTGAAACGTGAGCAAAGAGGGTCCTTGTTTACGAGGTTCAAATACTTTTCTTAACCACAGTCTGTTTTTGTAGAAACTTAACCTCAAACGAAGACTACTGCTGAAGGCGCTTCACTTCTCTGGTGAGAGGAAATTTCTTATACTCAACCAACTCAATCCTATAAGTAACAGAATTAGCCTTTTTGATGGAGAGTCTGTTTATAGATCATTCCATGTTTAGGACTTTAGACCAGACAGCTTTCTGATTAATAAAATTGTCTTTAAGATGTTGTGGGAGTATGATGTAAGAAAACACATGTCCTGCTCTCTCATGATTAAAGCACAACTTAGCTGCATTAGAGAAAATCGGTTAGAAGTTATGGTTTCATGAAGGCTTAAGTAGGCGACTTCACTCCGGACTGAAAATTTGGTCTATTTCATGACAGTTAACTTAAAGAAACTCTTCTCAAATCAGAGTACCATTCTTAAGCACCAAAATACCCTGTACGGACTGTAGAAATGCTTTATTTATCAAAGTTTCCCTAAACGTGTGGTGTGTACTGCTCTGTGCTTTTTAATTACCCTACACAAACTTACCGGGCAGTTCAAATTTTTACAGGTAAAGAAGTACTATCAAATATCATTGGGCGCCCCCCACCTTTTTACTGATGTCGGACGTCGTAGGCTGGGCAGACTGGAAAAACAGAACAGGCAGCGAACTGTGGTGAAACAAACATCAGACTTTAAGTGTGTCTATAAGTGTGTCTGGACAAAGTATAAGTGTGTCTGAACACCCAGTGCACTGAATACTCCCAACGATGGGCCTCCGCATCTGACGACCCATCCATGTGCGAATGTTCACAAAACGACATCGGCAACTACGACTGAAATGAACACGTGGCCATCGCCACTGGACCTAGGCGCAGTGGCAAAGCGCTGCATTGTCTGATGAATCCCGATACCTTCTTCATCATGACGATGGGAGGGTACCAATCCATCGTGTTGCAAGGGAATAACTCCTTGACACCTGTACTGTGGGACGGAGACAAGCTTTCGGCGGCTTAATTAAGCTCTGGGGAACATTCACGTGAGCATCCACGTGTTTTGTGGAGCTTGAGCAAGGCACCATGACGCCGACGTGTATCGCACACTGCTTGCAGACTATATACAGCCCTTCATGACGACCATGTTTCCCAACGGTAGTTGATTTTTTTTTTTTTGACAAGATAATGTACCATGTCACAAGGCTAGGATTAATGGAGTGATTCGAGGAACATAGCGGTGAGTTCCAAGTGATGTGCTGGCCCTCCAACTCGTCGGATCTGAACCAAATCGAACGCATCTGGGATGTGATTAAACGTGACGTTAGAGCGCATCATCCCTCCGCGGAATTTACGGTAATTAGGTGACCTGTGTGTGCACATCTGGTCCAACTCTCTCCAGCGACCTACCAAGGATCATTGCTTGTATGCCAAGACAAGTCGCCTTTGTTATCCGTACCAAAGGTGGACATACTGACAATTAGGTAGATAGTCATAAATTCTGGCTGATGTGTGCGTATATTTTAACTCGTATATGTTGTCTCGACTCGAATTCGATGCGAGTCGAGACAGAACATATCGAGTCGAGACAAAAACATATTTTCGAGTCGAGACACGAGTCGAAACAACATTTTCTCGCGATGAGTCGAGACAGGCTTAAATCTCGACTCGACTCGACTCGTGCGCATCCCTATCCGTCTGTCGGTTTATTTCCAATACTGAAATCAATATATAAAATATATTCTGTACTCATATTGAACAAACATCTGACTTGCTAAGAGATCACACATCTCTCTAACGAACTACTACTTATTCTTGTTTCGCTAATCATTGAAGAAACCATACTGCCTAATTTAAAAGGTCAGAACAGTGACCTTTTGCTCAAGAAGTGAACGTCGTAATAATAAATCCTGGTGGTTGGAGAGTTTTAACGTTTCATGATCGTGGTACATAGAAATCTTGTATCGTATGCATAATATAGCCTAGACATGCTCTGGAAGGTATGCATATCGGGTGTGTTTGCTTAATGAAAATCACAAAGTGAAGAAGAGGATTTTAATGATGTAGACAAACGAAGCCAATGATTGTAACGTGCTCTTCTAACGAAACTAATATACTGCTCAATATTAACTAAGTCTCATTACAATTCTGTTGTATGTGAAAGATTAGTAACTCTACAGTACTTGTATAACTAGAATTCATCACGCACATATGAACACATTTTCCATGTAAATAAAGAGTTTCAAATGTAGATTGATATACTGGAAGTTGTATATGTTAACATTATACATTATGTTTTCTTCTCTCTGATTAAAAATATACATGAATACGGTAAAACAAACCTTCATTATGTTACGTAACTGAAAAAGAATACCACCGTTGCCTTTGTGTCGTATTTTAAAATTTAACATGTAGATTTTTTTTAGCAACTACACTATTTTTGCTTCCCTCTTTATCTGTCACAATTTTGATCAGCTTCCACCTACTTCAATTGACAAGACTTCTCTTAAATTCTGCTGTGTGTGCTTGCTTATCTCCGATGGTCATTCAACACTTTACTAATATCTACTTAGCTTCCAAAGATAAATATTATGTGGACATTAAAGTTTTTCGGTTGAACAAAAATAACAAAACTCAAAATTCACAAATAATTATTTCATCTCGAAACACAAGATGTTAGCGCTGTCCTTCAACATTGTTCAAACTATAGTAGTCATCTTAATTGGATACTCTGTGATCACAGTTTCTCCCATTCTCAGTTAAACCGCATGAGCAGAGAAGGAGCAGTGGCAGGAGAATCAAGTGCGTCGATAAAGACCAATGGTAACAGGTAAACAAAAATGTTGACGGCGTAATGTAGGATCTTCCAAGAGCCTATTACGTTGTTAAAAGCAATGGTCAAAGGCAGCTAAAATGTCGATGGGGATGTCTATGGTTTTATAGATACACAACTCATGGATCCATCAATACTTGCACACTGTCAAAACTCCTTTACTCTAAGGGACACGTGGCTCAGTGGTAGAGCGCTTACCTCTGGTGCATGAGGTTCCTGATTCGATCCCCGGCTAAGTAAGTTTGTGTTGGACAACATCGTGCCCGTGGTTTTTTCGTGGTATTCACGTTTTCTCCAGCATTCTCATCCCACCAATTCTTCCATCATCGTTCACTCGCCTTAATCCTCGTCTCCCTTAGCCTAAAGGGCATTATCATGGGACGTAAACACTGAAATAGTTGATTTTTAAAAATTCTGCTGCGTTGGTTAGCAGTAAGGCATTCCTCACGGTTTCCGATTGGGTGGTAACAGTACGTAGATTTTGATGACCAAATAGTTTACTGAAGGTAACCAACCATGTTCCGTTATTAGTTCCTCCTATCTACAAGGGCATTAATGAAGCAACAGTGACAAAGAAATGGCAATCAGAAGTAGTAGTGGTAGTACTGTTAGTGTTGTTATTAACGGTATTTATTTTCATTGTATTTATTGATTTAAGCTATGTTTTATGACTAGTTTCAGACCACTATTATAACGAAATACAAAATGAGAAGGCTTGGCAGAATTTTTGCTTGTGGTTCTGAATAATGATAATTAAATATGTATGACTGTCTGATACGTATTTAGAAAATATTCACTTTATTTTTCAAGACAAATGGACAACAATACAATCGAAAACACCTAACTGTAAGTATTAAGGGAAATCATAGTTCAGACTCCTTTTGCAGCACACTTTAACTATGTTAATTATGATTTACTACTAGCAGTAAATCTGTCCACAACCTGTCTTTGTATCTCGGAGCCATCTATTCTGGAAAAAGTTCTCAAGAAGACCTAAAGAGGGCAGTGTAGTCACATTCTTTATGGTGGATTCTTTAAAGATTGTTTATTCACTATTAAAATTATAAATTTCTTTTTGCATACTCGTTGCACGTTCTTTTACATGATTTATTATTTCCTTTTTTTTAACCCTATTGAAATTAACGTTATTAGTTGAGAAATTCTAAGGTCCATCGCCAGAGAAACAGAACCTTGGAAGTAGGTCAGGGCGCAAAATTTCCGCAAACCATTCCTACTGAACATTGGCGACCAGTGTTCAGTAGAAATGGTTTCTCCTTAATCTCACAGGGCTGTGGAGTGTCTGTTTCGCACGAAAATAACTTTCACTGAGTGAGAGAAAACACGAAATTTGAAGTATTCATAACTGACATGGAAAGTGAAGTTCTCACAACATTGAAATTCGCCCCTTCTTTCCCACTCTCAATCAAAATGGTTTGCGTCATAATTTGTACGTGAGAGATACTGGGGACCATCATTTTTGGATTGGCAAGTTTTTCTGACTATGAAATTTTGCGCTCTGAAGTAGGTGATGAGATAGTTTAATCGACTCAAAATTATTGTTAGCTTCCAGCAATTCTCAGCTTCTGTTCTATAGGAGTCACTATCTTTGAAGGTGAGAGTGCAATACTTTAAAGATTGATTTTCCATGCTGACCTGTGCACTTGCCAACTTCGCCCGATGCATGCCTCACTAGCGGTTTGGAGCACACATCAATAGTTGGGTTCCGGTCTCCGTAACCTGGTGTTGCACAAGAACTCGAACTCAAAGCTTCAAACTCAAAAGATTCTAGTGAATTTACAATCTAAAAATAACCAATGTTACGCTTTCTTAAAATCAATAATTGGTTGATCAACTGGACATGTATGGTGTAGGATAATTGATCCATTAGTTGGTCCATTACTTTAGAAGCTAGAGTCAGATACATAGAAGGTTACCTGTGCTTGCAAAATACTAGGCAAAGATCTTGTAGGAGATTGGCAGTTCCGATAATAGTGAATATTTATAACAGTTCGCTTTATCCATTCTCTCTTAAAATACACTATTTTTGATTCTCACTTTTTTTCTAAAATCTTAAAATTGTTTACGAATGATAATAATTCATGCAATATAAATAATTACATTCCTGTTTTCTGAAAGAGTTAATTCCGTAATTATTAGTTCACACATGAATACGTTACGTTGTGTATATCATTGAATCTGACCTATAAATACATACATTCCTCGTTTATAACTAGTTTATATACATAAAATTCCGTTACGTGTTAGGAAGGACGAAGAAACACTATAATAATATTTATTAATTTTTTGCTTGCATTTCAGTTTTACGTTGTACCTAATCGTGTCACAATATAATAGTTAGTACTTATATTGTAATTGGTTACGGATTAAATAAAATAAATGTAGAACTTATTTTTACATAATACTTTATTACAATAAATTAATACATCTTTGTTTATGTATATGGAGTAATTTAGAAACACAAGTTTCACTTAGAACACGTGACTAGATAGAGAAAATAAAATCACATATTTTTTTTTTATTTTATTACCAAATAGAGGTAGCTTGAAATGACTAGATATTTAATCCACATAACAATTGAGCTTGAAACATAAGAATGTTTACGGCTTAGAGATAACAAGGTATACATCTATATAATGTATATTGGTTTCTTGAACTCGCCCACACCTGATTATTTTCATGAATTTAAATTTACCAAATGTTCTGTCTTGAACAGTGTAATTAATAGTCTCGGAAAAATTTAGTGATAGTTAAGTATTTCCTGTCAGTCATATTTTGAGGTGAGAAACTTTCGACAACTGTTTTCAGGAATGTAGAAAGATAATAAAAGTATACATGTTTTATCTTCCTTATTAACATCTAGTTTGCGTATAAGTTTTTTTAAATATATAAGCATAGAAATTTGAGCCATTCGTATTTAAAAGGGATTTGCAAAGAACTACCCTATTTGTTTCAGTAGATCTGCTTTCTAATACTCTTATTGGTGCATGCTCAGAAAAAAATGAAGTTTGAAGTGTTTCTAATACATGAAATGTTCTCATCTATTTCCTTGAGTTTAATACTAATTGTGTAATAGGTATAATGCATTTTTTATCCATAGATAATACAGAGTGTCCAATATACCATGCAACTCGGATTTTAGGATAGTAGAATTTTTGAACCTGAAACGATACAAAAAACATGATTATACCAAAATGAAGCCTTGTTCATGCAAATATTTTAAAACTAGAAAGCAACTATTGAAGTACACTAGGAACCACACAGTGTGGCCAGATATAACCGAATGTGTAAATCTTTATATATATATAAAACATGTAAATTGACTCATACCTCATAAGTATGGATGTTCTGTCGTTCATTTCCAGTTCGCTAGTTAGAATAGCTTGGAAAGTATAGAGCAGAAAAAAAAATAATTTCCACCCATAATCAATCGAGTGAGGCCTCTGTAAGGGATAGCCAGGTAAACCGTAGTTTTCATAAATTAACACTCTGATTTGGCAATACTGCTGATGTTTCAGTGTAACAAATGGTGTGATAAGGGTCTGTCTGCATTACACAATTCCTGAAAACAAAAAAACTTTGAAATTATCATGATAAAACGTTTACTTAAATGCACCCGGCAACACTGCTATTATCACGCAGTGAATTATCAGCTCTACAGCAGATGCTGGAAGTCTTTCCTGTTTTGATTCAAACACAGGTTCACACGTTTCACCATGTTGGCAGCTACTTTACGAAGAGTAGAAGTATTAATGTTATCAATGGCTCTGCGAATGTTAATTTCCAGGTCTTGTACAGTTCGAGGATTGTTCTTGTATACCTCCCATAGAAATAAATAGCAGTGTTGAAGGATGTAATTAAAAGTTCTATCATGATAATTTCAAAGTTTTTTTCTTGATTTTAGGAATTGCATAATGTAGACAGATCCTTAACACATATTTTAATGCACTAAAACAATAGCAGTGTTGCCAATCAGAATGTTAATTTATGAAAGCTGCGATTTCCCTAGTTTCCCTTTACAGAGGCATCATCCGATTGGTTATTAGTGGAAATGAATAATTCTTTTTTATGCTCCATAGCTTCTAAGCTACTACAACTAAAAAAACTGAAAATTAACGACATAACCTCCATACATAAGAGCTATGAGTCAATTTACGTATTTTGTAAAAGCATTGGTTTACACTTTCGGTTATATCTGGCAACACTGTGTGGTTCCTATTGTACTTCAATCGTTGCTTCCTAGTTTTGAAATATATGCATGAAAAAGGCTTCATTTTGGTATAACCATTTTTTATGTATCGCTTCAAGTTCAAAAGTTCTATCCGAAACTCCGCATTGCATTGTATATTGGACACCCTGTATTATATTACTTACCTTTTGCAATTCTATTTTTTCAAAAAAAAAAAGAAAAGAAAAAAGAAATAAAAGAAAATAAAAATACTATTTTGAGCAGTCGTGTATATATAATAAATAAATATATTTTCACATTAATACATAGTTTCACATTCATATCTTTCTCTGATATTACATTCTCAAACGCAATATTCACTTATTTTTAATCGTAGAAGAACTTGCAATTCTATTTTTTGCGATGCCTCTTGATAAGTCTTTACTTGGACATATTCAAACTTTTATATATATAGGGTGTTAATGAACTATACCGACAAACTGTAAGAGGTGATTCCTCACATGAAAATAAGAGAAAAAAGTTAATATGGACATATGGCGAAAAGTGCATAGGTTCAGAGCTAGGGCTGTCCAAAACCGCGAAAAAGCCAAATTTCAACAGGCCCTATTTCGAATTCCAGAAACTGTGAACGACGATCCTTGTCAGCTTAAACAAAGCCACGCATACACGATCCAAAATTGCATAGGGTATTCCCTAAAGGGTGTAATTATCAGATATGCTCTCAATAGAGCTTTCAAATATACCCTGATTTCAGGGAGGATCCAAAGTAGGCAGAAGATAAGCCTTGACAACAATGGACATCCAATGCTTCGGAGGGAAGTCGGAAGTGTTAGAAACCGGTAGCTCCATTTTGTGTGTGTGTGTTCGCAATATTGTGTAATGTCATGTATTTCGTCACGGTATATTTCACGTTTTCTTCACTTATAAGCGTGGAAGAAAACATTGCAGCATGTGTTTTCCCGAGTACGAGAAACCGTACTGCTGACGACCCTTAACACTCCTGACATCGATCCAAAGGATTCTGTGTTCACTGCGGCTCAGTGGTCAGTTCGGTCTGTGCAGTCACGGTGTGCACACCGCTCGTCTGCTGTGTGCTTGTAAGCTGTGTGCAGTTGCGAACGCTTCGTTTTTGTTCCTCGTGTTTTGCACATTTGTGTGTGGTATTGGACTGTGAACGTCTTTATTACGACTCAGTGCTATTCTTTTGGTCTTTTGATAACGCTTTTGCGACATGGTTAGTTTACGAGTGAATACTATACGAATTAATTTTCGTCCTGTCAGTAATCGTCCCACGTCGATTAAACTCCATGAGTGGATTGCTTCAACCTTCAAATTATCCCCGGACCAGGTTATTTCAATAGAAATGGACTTCAACAGGAAAATATTGTATATTAAACTCTTAAACCAGATTACTTATGAGCAAATACTACGTGATTCACAAGGTAAAGTTGTGTACAAAGATGATGACAGTGAATTTGTTCTGGACCTTGATTATGCTAGTAATATGTCGTAATTAGTTAAACTACACGTATGTCCTAGTGAACTAGATAATGCTAAAATCACCAGTGTGCTTTCTAAGTACGGCGAGGTGCAACATATTGAAGACGAATACTATGATGCAGGTCACATTTATAAAACTCGTACTGGCAGGAAGTTGATACGCATGAACATTAAGCATTCCATACCTTCCTATGTGACAATCGCAGGTTTACGATTGTGGGTCACATATAATGGTCAAATCAAGACATGCAGTTTCTGTGATTGTCCTCTACATTTTTCCAAGATTGTGATAAGCGACGCTCTAGTACCCTTCCCCTATCCTCTCGTCCCGTACTCCGATCTTCCCCTTTGTCACGCCCTGCTCCTGTTAATCTTCCTTCCGCAACGCCCACACCAGAATTACTTAATATCAACACCTTCCCACTTTTGACGTCGCCTCGTGACATTCCTGCTGTCAAATCGCCCGATCCTCCCGTGCACCTTCCTTGTGATTCCATGATGCATACAGCTCCGTCGACTTCTGATACTATGGATTCTGCCAACGGCACAGTGAATATTGAAGAGGCCCCTCCCATTAGTGATGACCATATTGTTGAGCCTCCACAGGAACCTGATACAGGTTTATGTTCACTTTCTGACCAACGTGTTCTCAACAGTGATGACGTTCCTTCTGTGCACCGCCAATCTGATGTGACAACTCTCACCTCTCTGTCCCCTTCTGGTGCCCCACCTAGTGTCAACGCCCCACCTACTAGTGATAGTGTTTTGCCCAGTGATGTGGTTGTTTCTACTGCTAGTAACCTTAGTGCAAGTGACAATGTGTTTTTGTCCCAAACCCGGCGCAAGAAAAAGAAAACTGAAAGTGGCGACAGTGATTTTTCTTTGAAGTTAATAAAGTCTCAAGATAGTTATATTGTAGAGTCCGCTCGTACCCGTTCAAAGTCTCGTCCTAGAAAAGGGATTGACAGTGCATCGGATCTTTCGTAATATCCCTTCTCTCTCTAATGTCCTCTTCTTTCTCCTTTCTACATTTTTTTTTTCTTTGGTGGATCCAAATGTATAGTTTTCGTATCGCCACTCTAAACTTAAACGGTTTAAGTTCCTTGGTTAAGCAACATGCTTTGAGTGATTTCATCCGTAAAGCAGAGATAGATATCCTCTTCACACAGGAAGTGGCTTTGCCTGAATTTTCCAACCTCTTTACTCACTCCTGGTGCTCTAATTTTAATCCCCAAGGCTTAGGAACTGCAATTATATATAGAAGTGATATAGACTTTCTTGAACACCCTACTCCTCTAACTGATAGACTTACTGTGGGCCAACTACGGACTATACGGTTATGTAACAGTTATGCTCCTGCTGGGAACTCTCAAACTAGAGCAACAAACACCGTGTGCGTGGGTTTTCTCGGGGTTCTCCCGTTTCCTCCCACTTTCTTCATTCCACCATTTCATTCATCACTCATCATCACCGTCTCCTTTAGCCTAACCGGCATAACCGTGGGACGTAAAACTCAAAGATTTCATTTCATTTTTTCAAACTAGAGCAAGGAACAATTTCTTCGAAACTGATCTCATGCAGGCGTTATATAATGGGTCCAACCCCTGTATCCTCGCTGGAGACTTTAATGCAGTACTTTCAGAGATAGATGCCCAGCCTCATTACCCCTTCTCACCTTCCCTACACAAAGTGATTGAAACATATGACCTCGTCGATGTGTGGCGTTTCTATTTTCCCAGCGTTCCGGGTCATACTTTTTGGACATCGCATTCATCCTCGAGACTTGATCAAATTTACGTCAGCCGCATCTTATTGCCTTACGTCAAGGACATCAAAATTGAACCTGTGATTTTTAGTGATCATTATTGTGTCGTTATGACTATCAATTTACCTGTAACAAAATTCCTTAAAAGTAATTCATTGTGGTATTTTAATACGTCGATCCTCGCTGAAGCGGACTATCAATCTGTCATCCGTGCTAAGTGGGCATCCTTAATGGAGGAGAAACGCAGCTATAAAGGTACTTTTATGAACTTTTGGGAGAAACGTGTAAAACCTGTGTTTCGTTTTGTTAGTAAACAATACAGTATTCATCGTCATCAGGCCTTCTGTGAACAGTATGCATATTATTCTAAGCTTTTACGGGACTATGTGAAGGCGCAGGCTCAAGGAGAATCTGTTCGGCCTCAAATTCATCAAATCAAGGCTTTTCTTCTCTCTATGCATCGCCGACGTATGTACGGCCATATTGTTCGTAGCAAGATTCCTTCGACTGATTCCACAGAATCTGTTAGTACTGTCCACGTACAGCGAGAACGTAGTAGAGGTAAACAACAGCTGATTTCGCATCTTCAAGACCCCGATGGACATTTATATGAGGGACCTCACTTGACAGCATATCTTATAGAACATTTTAAACATCTCTATGCCACGCCTTCTTTGTTTGTCAGTGATGATACTCTTTTTGAACACATACCAGCTACCTTAACCGATGGTGACAGGGAGCGTCTTAGCCAGCCCTTCACGGTAGACGAGGTCATGACCTCCATTAAACTTGGTAAGCGAGGCAAATCCACTGGTGTCGACTCCTTGCCCGTGGAATTCTATGTCACTTTTATTGACATCCTTGCTCCCTTTCTCACTGACCTTTTTAACGAGTATCGTGATAGTTGCATTTTAGGAACCTCCTTACAAACGGGTATCACTGTGTTGGTTCCCAAACATGCAAACGCCCATGACGTTGATGCCCTTAGACCGCTCAGCTCACTGTGTACGGACCTCAAAATTTTGACCCGTTGCCTCACTCTGCGAATGAAAACATACATTGAAGATCTCTTAAGCCCCTGTCAATATGGCCATGGACAGACTCGCCGTATGTATGAAGCGCTATCCAATCTTCGAGATTTTATAGCATATCATGAGTGTAGAACTGATCATACAGTGGCTATTCTTTCAACGGACTACTCTAAGGCTTTTGGTAGAATTCAGCATCAATATTTGTTTAATGTGTTAACTCACTTTGGCTTTGGTGACAAATTTATCTCTATGATTAAAGGTGTCTATTCTCAGAGAATCACTAAGATGAAGATTAATCGTGGCTTAAGTGTAGCGATTCCTTTTAATAACGGAATCCTTCAAGGCGATAGCATGTCCAGTATTTTATTTAGTTTATCTCTGGCCCCTTTGTTATTTTCTGTTCAATCTGTTTTACCAGGGGTCCCTGTATATAATACTAAAATTGTTGCACAAAGCTATGTCGACGACACACATTACTTCGTGAACAGCCCTGTAGAAATTCAACATATTGTGTATTTACTAACCAAGTATCAAAGCATATCTGGTGCAAAATTAAATGACAGTAAAACGAAAATTTTGTGTTTAAATGACAATTGTACTCAAGAGTATGGGGTTTATTTTGCGGTTGTCGACTCTCTTAAAATACTAGGAATTGAGTGGTTTCCTAATACCACACGTACCATTACTACTAACTTTGCCCACGTTGCTGCAAAAATTAAAAATATTCTTTATTTTCATAAACATCGTCATTTTAGTTTATTAGGCAGAATGTTGTTTCTTAAACAGACTGGGTATAGCGTACTCTGGCACCTCGCCCAGATTTATCCCCTCCCCCACAATATCGCCCGCTCCTTACATAGTTCTGCGTTGTTTTTCCTTTGGCACGGCAAATTATTACGTGTGTCTTCCACTCAGTTACGTTTGCTTCCCAAGGACGGGGGCATTGGCTTTCTAGATGTAAACATTCAAGCCAAAGCTCTCTTGTTACATCGCAGCTGTCAGGTCGCGTGTTCTACTCACAGCACTGTCTCTGCAGCGGTGTTTGCAGCGTGTTTTGCCTGTATTGACCTTGAGGGACCTATCAATGCCTTCCCGTGGAGTTGGAAATATCCTCACCTGAAGGACGTCATAATAGACATGGCTTATGCACTTTTGACAAAATGTGAAATAGAATGCATGTCTGTTAAGGACTTGTATTGGTACTATTTAAACATTCATCCCGCAGTTACACCACATATAATAGTCAAGCAACCCTCTCATAACTGGTCTCGTATCTGGTGTAATGTTCATGCTAAATTTCTGAACTATACCCACAAATCTCTTTGGTATGTTATTGTTAATAACGCATATGAAACAAAAGAACGTTTGTATCACTTAAACATTGGTGCTGATAACTTGTGTAATGTTTGCCAACAACCTGACTCTCTTAGTCATAGATTCAAAACTTGCTCCTCAGTCACTAGTATTTGGCAGCAGTTGTGTGTACTTTTAAGCAAAATATGCCGTCTTCCTCCTTCCTCTTTTCGTGCCACTGCTTTAATACTTTACCCAGATTTTAATTACTACCCTGTTACAAAGAATAATACTGTTATTTGGTTTGTGACACACACTATTGTCTATTTGTTAACCACCCCCGGACCTTATCACCCTGATCTTTACCTTGCTTTCCTAAAATCCGCTGCTACCAGCATTTCTATTGCTCGTAAGCGGAAATATTTTGCTAATTTTTTAACAGTCTTAACTTAATCGTCTGGTCTTTTGTATATACTATCAATATGTATTGGTGAGTTTTTTTTTTAATGTTAAACCTTCCTGTGATCTTTATGTACTACTAAGCATGTAAATAAATAGTTAAAAGAAAAAAAAGTGGTAGAGCGTTCACTTTCGGTGCTTGGGGTCCCTGGTTCGATCCCAGTTCGAGCCGTGTGGACTTTTTGGTCGACAAACATCGTGCTCTTGGGTTTTCTTGGGGTTCTCCCGTTTCCTCCCACTTTCTTCAATCCACCATTTCAATCATTTGTCATCAACACCATCTCCTTTCGCCTAACCGGCATAATTGTGGGATGGGGCGCGGTGGCTCTGTGGTAGAGCGTTCACCTCCGGTGCTTGGGGATCCTGCTTCGATCCCAGCTCGTGCCGTGTGGACTTTGTGGTGGACAAACACCGTGCTCGTGGGTTTTCTCGGGGTTCTCCCGTTTCCTCTCACTTTCTTCATTCCACAATATCACTCATCTCTCATCATCACCGTCTCCTTTAGCCTAAACGGCATAATCGTGGCACGTAAAACTGAAAAATTTCACTTCTGTTTTCACTGTTATCAAGGCTTATCGTTTGCCCACTTTCGACCAATCATAAAATCAGAGCATATCTTAAAATTCGCTTGATCGTATGCTTGGGAATTTCACCCTCTATGGAACACTCTGTATACCAACTGAAAATTAATGAAATATGATTTTTTTATATTGTGTATGCATGGCTTCCTTTACGTTGATAAGGACCACCATCCACCTGGAATTTGAAATGTGGTCTTGGTCTTTTCGAGATTTTCGCGATTTGTCCTGTTGGAATTTGGTCTTTTCGCGATTTTGGACAGTCCTAGCTATGAAACTATGCACTTTTCCTCACAGATCCATATGAATTTTTTATCTTATTTTGATATAACGAATCACCTCTTACAGTTTGTCAATGTAGTTCATTAACACCTGTATATATAAATTGTTTGAATATAAGCAGATATTTTCACATTCACACATTTAGGTGATTAAGAAATTTTACATTTTAAAGAACTAAAATTCACATAAATTACAGAGAACTTTGTTTTCATATCGTATAAAACTTCTACTGTAGTGAGAAAGTGTAGTTCTTTCACGTCTGCACTCCAAATTTCTTAGAATGGAGATGATGATGCCATTTGAGAACAGGGTCTGTGTTGTCACATTGAAAATGAAATGAAATTTTTGAGATTTACGTCCCACAGTTATGCCGGCTAGGTTAAAGGAGACGCTGATGATGAAATGGTGGAATAAAGAAACTGGGAGAAAACGGGATAACCCCGAGGCTCCAGCCAAGTGAATTTTGTTGTCACAATGAGATTTACCTCGTACGTTCTGTTTTATCATCACTGGAAGGTAGCTGAGTACTGACCCTTCCAATTGGCTATTGAATGTAACAACATTGCTAGTTGTAACCAAAAGATGAGTTTTTTATATAGAAAAAAGTTGAAACAAGTTTAGCGAAGTATTCAGATTTAGTTTATACATTTATTATAAACACTAGTATCATACTGCGTTTGTTCACAAAGCTAATAGAAAATATCCCATCAATTAAAAATTACAGTGGCAATTTTTCTTCTGAACTAACAAGGGACATCACCCAATTGTCCGGCTCCGATTTCAATGAAATTTTTGTTGCTGATAAAGGACATGTATTCATTACTTGTGATGACAGAAATTTTTGCCATGGTGCAAGTTTTCTATTTTTTTAATAATTTTAAAGGTTGTGATGTGGTTAATAGAGATTACTACAGAAGTGCCTTACTACCCTTTGTAAACGGAGTGTTAATGAAAGAGCAACCATGTAGATACGTATAGGGCCTAGGGGGAAGTCGTATGGTACGTATGGCCTTGACGGCAGCCATCTTGAAATCCGCCATTTTGAATTAAGGTCAAGTTTTTTTTTAAATAGGAATAGGGCAATATGATAAATAATTTCGGGCTAGAATTTAATCAGGAAGACAATGGTGAAGTTAGTTTTAAGATGCGACCATTTGGTGAAAAGTTACAGGTATATTAATTGTTTATACTTACTATGTGCGTAACTCCCTTACCTCCGCTTCTAACCCGCGTATTAATGATAATAAGTGGATAATGGTTTCGGTAATACATATTATGCCTAGAGGGAAGGAATACGATAAGGGTATCATTGACGGCAGCCATTTTGAAATTCGCCATTTTGAATTAAAGTGAAGTTTTGAAAACTGAAAACCATAGCATGTGGCACCACATTTTAATAGTAAATTTTCCCCAAAAGCCAATGGTATGCTTATTTTTGTTCTATAGTTAACCAATATGAATTTATGACTCTTCTAATGTGCACGAAACGTCCATTATTCGATCTTTCAAATTGGCAACACTCCTAATTTTCATCGCATGTTTTAAGATTCCAAGTGGAACTTTGCAATTGTTTCCATGGCTCATGTTTTCTAAATTTATTTTTTTTTTTTTTAAGAGTTGCGATTTGTCAGTTCATGAATAGTGTTGGGATAAGCATCCAGCAATCTTTCTTAATTTTGAAGACTTGCCATGTAATTATTAATTTCATAGGCAGTATAATTATTTATTTTAACTCAGAGTACATGAGGTACTACCATGAGCAAAATAAATGACGCGTCTCTTTATTTTGAAAATTTTTGAAAATATCTCTGTTTTCTTTATATGTTCGAAATTTCGGAAGGTTTCCCCAGCAGGACAGGTTAATAACAAACCCGTTTTTACTATTTGTGTTAGATATTAGCTTAAAATAAATAAATTAGGAGCAAAAAACATTTAATCGACAGAAATCTCGAGAATTACCAACTCTGCTAAAGTGGGAAATTTTCAAGAACGCGAGGGAATTCTGCAGTTCAACACGAAGCAGCGACATCTATGTCACTGAGAGAAATGTGGATAAAATCTACAAACGAAACTTTTAACGAAATATTTCTAATATGTCTTATTTCGTGCACTATCTGCAAGCTCCAAATATATGAATATATGCCAAGTATTAACGTAAAGATAGAGCAAAAAGTGGAAATTGTCTATGGAAAAGGACGAATTGGTAGCGCGACCGTAATGGAAAATCGTCTTTACCGTAGAACAGGGTCATTTCCCGTAAGGAAACAAATAGCTCAGTTAGTTAAAGGAACTAGTCTGTATGACGAAGGTAGCGAATTCGAATCCAGATGGAAGTTACCTTGTCATTTTTATTATTATGGTTATTTTATTTATTTTTTTATGTGGGAAAGAATCAAATTGTAACATATGTGTAAAATTCATGACGATACCAAAAAAAGAAAAAATGTCGTTCTCGCACTTGCATTAGCATCCCTAATTTTGTTTGCAAAAAGTTTAGTAATTATTTCCCCTGTGCTCACTGCTCACTATACGTAATGCTCGCTGGCGCGTTGTTTCCCAGTAAATGTTAATCCTAATTTGGAGAATTTTATAAAGTTTCACAATATTTCTCACTAGATAGTCTTCTATCTACTTGTTTGGATATTTTGATAACAGATTTCCCTATTAAATGTTTAATTTTCCCTAGATGTTTAATTACGGAAAAGTTTTACAATGTATTTGTGTTAAATTGAAATTGTTTTGAATTTACCACATGAGATAAGTAGCTCGAAGGAGGAAAACTCAAGTAATTGATATTCTACGTAAAAGCTACCTATTGTAGAATGATGATACTTCTTGCCATCAGCACATAATCTTCACGTTAGAGAGTCAGACAGAAAAAAATTCTGTTTTTTCCTCCCTATGACAACCCATCTTAAACCTCTACATTCCATTGTTCGTCTACATAAAACATTCATATAATAATAATAATAATAATAATAATAATAATAATAATAATAATAATAATAATAATAATAATAATAATAATCCTGAATATGCCATCCTTACATAATGTAAGGATATCTTAGTTTCTTAGTTTAAATCTTAGATATCTTAGTCTAAAGTGCTTTCTTTAGTAATTATTTGAACAACCATGTAGGCGTTTTATTTTGCCCCTCTCATTTCAGTACCCTTCCAACAGAAAGTAATTTCTCATAAGCAGGGTAGACAAAATGAATAAGAAATATATTTACAGCATCCTCTCCCCTTTCATGATTGGAATATCACGTAGCATTTTTTTATTCTACCAAAGATGGCCCTGTGCGGTTAGGGGTAGGTAACTGAAATACCTAATATATAGCGCCCCTTGATTGTAATATTACCGCTTCTTTATTTGTACGAGGGAGCCCCAACAAGGTGATAAAAAGAATAGGAAAAATGTCTATTGAATCCAGTGGCGGATCCAGCACAAACTTCAGGGAGGGAGGGTAGTGAAAGATTCTTTTGATGATGTGAAGCTGTCACAAATTACCACTTAACTAAACTAAACATAATAGTGGGGTGAACTGGAACCCAGTCAGTTTAAATTGATGTAAAAGTTTAATTTTTGGCTTCATATTAAAGTTTTGGTTTCAAATGAAAATTTCAGTCCCAGTGGTCAAGGATCAAATCTCGTGGGGCTCTTCAGTGTAGGCTAATACGGGCCCCTTATGAGAAAAGGCAAATATATTAAAATGTTTCTAACGTTCGAATTTTTCGTCTATTTTAAACAATTGTTGGGCTTCGTATTAAAGTGTTGGTTCCAAATGGCAATTTCAGTCCGATGGAGAATGATCAAATCCTGGAGTCGGGGGGCTCATCAGTATAGTGTACTACGGCTCCATTATGGGAAAAGGCAAAAATATGAAAATGCTTATAACTTTCGAATTTTTCGTCTATTTTAAAGAAATTATTGGCTTCATATTAAAGTCTTGGCTTCAAATGACAATTTCACTCCTTGTGGACAATTATCAAATCTCGGAGGGCTCTTTGGTCAGCGGCGTGCCGTCAAGGGGACTAGGTGACTAGGCTAGTCCCCTGGCATTTTAATTAAAGCATTTTGTGATAAATATATACCAAAGAAAACGAAAACATTGTTTGTATTTCTCTATTTTCGTAAAATAACACTATTTCAATTGTTCTGACAACTTTAGTCAGCGCCCGTGTGTTGGGTGCGACAGCGAAGTGGAGATCGAAAACGCTCGGGTTTTAATCGGCTTTTCTCGGGGAAGGGAACAGGGTCCAGCCAGCTAGTCCTCATATTATGTTGTCTAAACACTAAGCATGGCCGTTCTGTCGCAAGCGAATTTAATGCTTGTTTGATTTTTATAGTTAATAGTTTTAACGCAATTAAATTTACAGTATTAATCTTGACACTGTAAGAGATGTAGTGAAGTGTGAACGTTTTAGATTATCAATATATTTTGAAAATGACTCAAAGAATAAAGTACGGAAGGGGACTCGTTTGAGAAACCGAGTCTCTTGCAGCAAAGCGATGGCGCAAGCAGTGATATTACTTCAATTGGTACAGGAGACAGTAGGGGTGGGGATCGGCCGTTTCAGTGGTGTATTCTGGACCGATTATTCATGGTATCATTTGGATTCCTTAATTTTCAAGAAGTCACAAATAATAACCAGTGGTAGAACAACTTTAAGCATTTCCATTCAGAAAAAAATGAAATATTATATACATAATATCAAAACGGATTGTTTTGCTTCTTCAAGATAGTTAACTGCATTTAAGACAAGAAACAAACTGTATTGCTGGCCTTGTATTCTGTTCCACATAGAAAAGGACGTGTGGAATAATGATGGCTTTTGTGACATGTACAATTTTCACAAACCCAAGTTGCGCCACGAAAAGTGTTATTCACACCTGTCCACAATAACTAAATTGAAAACTTTCGGGAAGCCAGAATTGATTTTCAATTGAGCGAGCAATGCAGAAGTTGATTCAAACCGAGAACTAATGAACTGATTGATTTATGCCTTTGTTTTATGGCTAAACAAGAGCTATCATTTAGAGGTCATAACGAACAGGAAGATTCTGTCAATTAGGGAAACTATATCGAAATAATTCAGTTACTTTTTAAGTAAGATAATAAATTGACTTGCAGGGGCACCCGAAGAAAATGTTCTAGGGAGGGACCCATCTCCATGGATGCTATGTTGCGTCTGGTATTTCTGGTATTTAATATACGTGGTTTCCTATATTACGTACACATTTTCGTGAGCCAGAGGAAGACTCATGTGGACTTGTCATCTTCACAGCACAGGAGTGTTTAAAGGAACATCAAACAGGATTCAGAATTATATTATTAAATGTGTTGGTGACGTAATTCTGGATAAAATTATGTCAGAAATAAACAATACACTTTTTACAGCAATAATGTTGGACAAAACTACGGACATTGCAAAGATCTCTCAACATTCAATCGGTACGTGGAAGAGGGCGATATTCATGAAAGATTTATTTGTTTTGCGGATGCTACTAGTGATTGCGCTGTGACTGCTCTAACTGCAGGGCCGAATCCAGGGGGACGAGCAGGGCGATCCCCCCGCAGAAGACGAAACTTTCTTATTTTATATATATACAAATAAAACCCATCCCAAAGTTTGGAGCTCTTAAAAGTAGCAGTATAACAACCCATCGCCCCCTCCCAGAAGTCGGTCCTGGATCCGCCCCTGTCTAAGTGAGCATGCTTTCCAAGTCCTCTCTCACTTTAATTGTAAGCAAAAGCTTGTAGCACTAGGCTATGGATGGAGCTGCCACATTTTCTGGACATTTGAACGGTTTACAATCTAGGTATTCGCACGAGACAAGATTTGTGGCTGTCTCGTCTCGAAAATGTGGTGTAAAAGTGATGTCTCGACTCAAAAAATGTATATTTCTCTATTGGAAGAGCCGTGTCTCGACTCGAATTTTGTCAGGAAAATCCTGTCTCGACTCGTCTCGTGCGCATCCCTAACAATCTTTTATGAAAAGGTGTTTGAGTGCACTCACCATACACTGCTATGCTCACAGACTCAATGCCGTTGATCCACAGTCTGTTAATCACATCAAGGAATGTAAAATATTTTTTTAAGAATAAGTGGCACTCCAAATTTCTTTTTATATTCATCGAAACGCTGTAACGCGCTTGCTGAATCAGAAGTAACTAAGCGATTTCCAACAGTTGCCAATATAAAATGGAATTACAATTCCAGATTTGTGAATGCAGTAAATGAAAATCAAATACAACTCTTACGGTTCTGAGAACATTGTAGAGGATTCAGATAATTGCGACACCGAAGCTTTCATGACTACAAAAAAATGTGTGAGTTATCATTGAAGGATTTCGATTTTGCATTTGTACTAAAAGTTTTCAGTCATTTCTTTCTTTTTTTCGCGCACGGATACACTTTTCACCATTCTTTAAAGTGAAACCTTGGATGTGAAATATTGTATTCAAAAAGTACAAAAGATGGTATCTCAACTTAGAAATGCAACAAACGATTTTGAAGAGACTTATAGAAAAGTAGAATTAGATGACAACAGGAACCTTCTAATAAAAGACGTAGACTAAAGTAGATGACTCAACAGATCCAAAAATTAAATATGTGCGTCTCTTCAATGACATTATTGATACTGTGATTGGACAAATGGAGGGGAGATTTAAAGATCTCATTCAGTTACAATTTCTTGAGCTGTTAGATTTAAAGAATTTTTAGTGCTTCAAATCTCGATTTCCTGATTGTTTGTTTTTTACCCTTAAATCAACTAACAGGAGTTTTTTTTTTTTAATTTTAACAATTTGCGGAGTGAATTAATATAGGTTTACAGACTCTTAGATTTTTCAAATAAAACTGTGACTGAAATTATCCATTTCTTGAAAGAAAGAGGCTTGGTAGAAGAAGCGTTTACAGAAACATATAAGCTGTGTTGTTTGGTGTCAACAATACTAGTCAGGACCTCCACTGTACAGCATACATTCTCTTCGAACATAGTCCCCTGTGAGAAAAGTCACCGCACGCCACTGTCTTTGGTGTAGGGGTTTCGGCTTCTTTATGGGACAAGATTCACGTAATTAATATTGCAAAATTGTTTTGTATACATTAGTGTAAACTTGCACCATTTGGTTAATTTTACCTCTTATATTTTGCAGATTTCAAATTCCAAGCATAGTTACTTCTCAAAGCTAAAAGGCACTTACTAGTTTCATTAAAAGGAAATGTCTTTTATGAAAAGTTGTCATGGAGTAGACGAACGAACTGGCACCCAAACATTGGTTGAACCGGACGGTTGAAACTCGTTAAGCTCACTTCAATTATTATTATTATTATTATTATTATTATTATTATTATTATTATTATTATTATTATTATTATTATTATTATTATTATTATTATTTTTATAGAGCGTTCATGGGGTCCGTGGCTCGACTCCACTTCGCGCCAAGTGAAATTTGAGGTAGACAAATACCGTGTGCATGGGTATGGGTTTTCTTGGAATTTTTCATTTTCCTCCCACTTTCTTCATTTCATCATTTCATTCATCATCATTCTCCCTTAGCGTAGGTGCATAATCGTGCAACGTTAAACTAAATATTCCATTTAATTTTAATTTCAATAATAATAATAAACAATTAATTCAACTGAAAGAACTGCAATTTATGTTGACGGCAATTATCATAAATATGCAACCATTATAAAAACAATGCTTTGAGTAGAAAGATAATCCTTCCCAAGTGTTAACGAATGCGCACGAGATAAGACATGTCTCGAGAAAGAGACGAGACGCGCTTTGTGACATCCAAAAGAAGACGTAACAAATGTTTTGGACACGAGATAGCTTTTAAAATGTCTCGTCTTGTCTGGAATGTCTCGAAAACAAAAGTCTAAGTTTTAAAATTATTTTTAAAGATCTATTCTCTCAAAAGTAGCTCTCTGCCTTAAAATTAATAACGGAATTTGTGATTTATTTTTAAAAATAAACAATGTCTAAAGTTAATAGTTAACTTTTCGAAAAGAAGCTTCATTAAGGGTGAACCTGAAAGATGTCCACAAACTTCGGGAGATGATTCGTGACATCAAAAGGAGACAAATAGCCCTCTTGCAGTTTTCGAGTTCAGCTTCGTTGTCGAGATACAGGGTTGCCAACTGGTCGTGTTTGAGAAACTCACTGGAAATAAATTCAACTCCAAGAATAAGCTACACCAGGTCAATTGACTTATACCATGCAGCAAGGTTAAATATTTGTTTATGAAGTGTGTACAAAATTTGCCAGTGTCCTTTCTCAGAACATCGTTGAGAAAAAGTCACCTCCAAGAATAAACTACCTCTCGTAAATTTTTCTAAGAGAAATATCTGATACTGCAATATAGGGTTGTTAATTAAATATTGATTAATGAAAAATAAACAAAATTGTTAAAACCATTTTGAAGAAAATAGCTTTTTTCGATTTTCGGCTGTTAGTAAACCACACTTATTTTAGGCGGTAGAAAAAATGGGAAAATCTCCTCTAGGAATACTATGTAAACCCTAAGTTTAAAATTTGGTGTAGATACGTTGAACGGTATGGCCTCTAGGCGAGTGCACAGCAAAGTGTACCGAACGGACGGACCGGAAGGACGGGTATCGAAAAATCACATTTCCGGTATGTAGACGCCATGAAGTATGTAAATCCGTTGAAATCTGAATTTGATATACTATTTTCACAATCATCATATTTTCTTCTCTCTTTTGTCGCTCGAAAAAGAAAAGCCTGAGTTTACCACAAAAAGCTAGGGTGTTTACCAAAAAGTATTCAATTACAGGGCCACCGCACTAAACTTTTTCAATTCAATTTCTTAACTGTGTTAGGCCGCAGTTGTTACTGAAGTGTGAATTTGGATAATACGAAAAAAAATATATATATATATATCGTATTATTCAAATACATCGAATGTCAGATTATCGAATAAAAAACTTCGATTGAAGAAAATCCACACTACAAAACTAACTCACACTTTGCGCACATTTTCATTAGACATATAATAGAGCAATTAATGCAATAATTGTTTATGAAATATGAAAAAATCAAATGAGTCATTTTCGAGAAAGTCGTTCAAAAAGAACACGTCAGAAGTAACCTACCTCTTGTGAATTGCTACGAACAATGAGTTAAGATATACTTTTGCTTATTAATGAAATATTTATTTGCGAAATTTGAACAAAATCGCCTGTCGTTCGAGAAAATTGTTGGAAAAAAACTTGACCCCCAAAATAATCTATCCGTCGTAATTGTTTTTCATAGAAATGACTTATACTAAAATATAGGGTTATTAATGAAATATTTATTTATGAATTATCAATAAAATTGTCCACGTAAGTTTTGAGAAAATCGTGAGGGAAAAATAACTCCCCGAATAAACTCTCTTGAGGATTCTTTCAGGGCAAGCGAGTTATTCCATATTATTAGGTTTTTAATGAAATATTTATTTCTGAGTACGAACAAAATTGCTTGATTCATTTTAGAGAAAACCGTGGAGGAAAAACACCCCCAAGAGTAAACTACCCCTCGTATATTTTTTCAGGACAAACGAGTTTTGCCATATTGTTCGGTTATTAACGAAATATGTATTTTTGAAATACGAATAAACTCTTTTCAGTCATTTTTGAGAAAATCACAAAGACAACACACTCCACCAAGAATAAAATACCCCTCTCATTTTTTTAGGACAAACGAGTTATTTATGCCATATTGTTAAGTTATTAATGAAATATTTATTTATGAAATATGAACGAAAACACTTGAGTCCATTTTGAGAAAATCACGGAGAAAAAACTCACCCCTAAGTATAAACTACCCCTTGTAGATTTTTCTCAGATAAATGCCTTATACCACAAAATAGGGTTGCTAATTAAATATTGATTTATAAAAAAAGAAAGAAAACAAGATCGTTAGAGCCAGTTATTAGAAAATATACTTTTTCTATTTTCATCGTACAGGAAACTACCCTTGTATTGGGAGTAGAAGGGAAATAAAAGAAACTATAGGAAATACTATGAAAATCTTAAACTAAAATTTGGTGCAGATAAGTTGAACGGTTGGCCTCTAGGCGAGTGCACAGAAAAATGTAGCAAACGGACGGACGAACAGATGGACATGTATCAAAAAATAACTTTTTCGGTATTAGAGGCTATAATACGTGTAAATTCGTTGAAATCTCAAATTTGATTTTTTTTTCGATCACCATACTTTCTTCTCTCATTTGTAACTTCAAAGTAAAAGGAACTCAGAACTACACATAAGAGACACCTACTTTTACACATAGACATTTATTGATTTAAAACTGTTTTAGTTTGTCATTTCACTTCCAATTGAAAGGTTTTACCATGACTAACGGCATACCAATGACGAGACGGAAGTTTTGAGGAAGTAAATGCATTCAGAAGTCTAGACTACATTACGCCTATCATCCTGTTTTTACTTCTGCAATTGTTGACAGTTGTAATTTCGTCCAAACGCTGCATGAAATAATTCTTGGTTGACGTCATTGTGTTACTATTTTAGTATTGTTCTCTTCAGACTTGAAGTTTTGTCTTAACGGTTATACATTTTTTTCTTTCTTATTTCATCGTTACACATAAGAATAAAATGTTCTGGTGAGTGGATAAATTCGAACCTACGAACATTGAGTTTTCATTCTTCCAACACATTACCGATGGACCAAGCTTTGTCTTCACGTTAACGCACGGTTACAGGGTTTATTACGATTTAAATCAAATGGCTGGCTGTTAGAGTTTCCTGCCCAAATATTTCGATAAAAAATTTTCATTGCTTCGTAGATACGTAGAGCAATATTTAGATACACATTTTAGGATAGTGCATTTTAGTGTATATAATAATTTCATGCCAGATAAAAGCTAGATAAGTTTTGATAAAATGTTTCATATGTAGTTCTCAATAATAGGCTTGCTGTTCGGGGTGAAGATTCTAGGTTCAGCATTGACTAGCAGTTTTTGCTATTCATATCCCTTCTAACAATATTGGCAGTGGACAAAAGTTAGCCCGTGTTGAAGCTTTCTGCTCCTAATTTAATTATTTTACTTTATTATTTAACGAATATATTGAAAATTGTCAGCAGGCACGTATACAGTAATTTATTTCGGAAAGGGCCCGACTTCAATATTAGGATAAATTATAATAAAATTTTAAAAGATAATCCCAAAAATTAGGCTAAATTTACAGAAAAGTTGGGATTTCAGAGAGGGGTCCGGACCCCCTGTACCCACCCCTAAATGCGTCCTTGTTTGTCAGTAACGTTTCCTCATTTTGAAACCCTCAAAAACTTCGGATATATAAAGGGAAAAGAGTTATTTTCGATAAAATACAACTTCAAGGAGACGCGACAGTTTTATTGCACATGGTGGTATCCAACGTTCACAAGGGCAAGAATTCCTTCCCTTTTATTATTTTGTTATTGTGCTCTATCGAAAGGTTAGGATTGTAAAATATTACTCTTACAAACAAGCGTGATTGGCAGATAAAAATACTGAACAGAACTCCACAGAAATGCATGCTGAACTTACGTTTATAGCTACTCTTTGGTGATTTGGCCTCAAGGTCAATCGAGCGGTAATTCAGTTCCGTCTCTGTTCTTGAGCCATGTTCGTATTACTTCGAACAGTTTTGCTAATGAAAAGCATACCTCGTAATTTAACAGACTTCTTTCGCGTAAGAAATCGAAACTCAGTTGGTCACAGCAACTTTTGTTACCTAACCATAACGGCCTAGGGTCTTCTTCAGTAGAATAAAAAATGTTACGTGATATTGCATTCACGAAGGAGGAAAGTTACTTTAAATATATTTCTTACTTGTCAGAAATTGTATACTTTCTGTTGGGACGGTGCTGAAAAGAGGGGGGGAAATAAAACTTCGTGCCCCCTCATACATTTTAAATTTTGTTAAATGGTTGCTCAAATTATTACTAAAGAAAGCACTTTAAACCAAGATATCTAAAGTTACATTAAGTAAGGGTGCTATATTCAGGAATAATAATAATAATAATAATAATAATAATAATAATAATAATAATAATAATAATAATAATAATAATAATAATAATAATAATAATAAAAATGATAATAATAATAATAAATGTCTTTGGAGAGCCGAAAGTATGTGACACGAATCATTACATGTAGAGCTTTAAGATGAGTGGTCATAGGAGAGGAAAAAACAGGGTTTTTCTCTGTCTGACCAACGTAAAGATTATGTGCTGAAGTTAAAAAGCATAATAATTCTAAAATAGGTTGCGTTTACGTAGAATATCAGTTACTTCAGTTCTCCTCCTTCGGGCTACTTACCTCATGTGGTAAATTCAAAACAATTTCAATTTAAGACAAATACATATAAAACTTTTCTGTAATTAAATATATATAGGGGAAATTAAACATTTAATAGGGAAATCTGTTATCAAAGTGTCCAAAAAAGTAGACAGAAGACTATCAAGCGAGAAACATTGTGAAACTTTATAAAATTCTCCAAATTAGAATTAACATTTACTGGAAAACATTCGTTATGCACCAGTGAGCATGTAGTGAGTAGTGAGCACAGGGGAAATTATTACGAAACTGTTTGCAAACAAAAATTAGAGACACTAATGCAAGTGCGAGAACGGCATTTCTTTTTTGGTATCGTCATTAGTTTTACACATATGTTACAATTTGATCTTTTCCGCACATAAAAAATAAATAAAATAACCATAATAATAAAAATTACAACGGTACTTCCATGGGGTTCGAACCCAATACCTTCGGCATGAAGACTAATTGCTTTAACTAACTTGTTTTCTTACGTGAACTGAACCTGTTCTACGGTAAAGACGATTTTACATTACGATTGTGCTAAAAGTTCGTCTTTTTCCATAGGTAATTTCCACTATTTGCTCTATCTATACGTTAATACTTAGCATAGATTCATATATTTGGAGTTCGCTGATAATGCATGTAATAAGACACATTAGAAATGTTTCGTTAAAAGTTTCGTTTGTAGATCTAATCCACGTCTTTCTCAATGACATAGAAGTCGCTGCTTCGTGTTGAACTGCAGAATTCCCTCGCGTTCTTCAAAATTTCCCACTTTAGCAGAGTTGGTAATTCTCGAGATTTCTGTCGATTTAATGTTTTTTGCTTCTAATTTATTTATTTTAAGCTAATATCTAACACAAATATTAAAAACGGGTTTGTTATTAACATGTCCTGCTGGGGAAACCTTCCGAAATTTCGAACATATAAAGAAAATGGAGATATTTTCAAAAAACTTCAGAATAAAGAGACGCGTCATTTATTTTGCTCATGGTAGTACCTATGGACCTACGCGATGTAAAGAAATACAAATGAAATTATAAGAAATTGGTGTAACAAGAACTCAAAATTATCATGAAATGTAGCCTACATGTAGAGCAAACGACAAATAGTATTTTTTAATAAATACGACTTTATAACTTTAAAGGAACAGCAGCAATGATAGAAAATATCAAAGAGACATAATATGACTGTTCCCAACACACTGTTTATACCGTGAACAAAATATGAAAACAGGTAACTTGTTTATAAAGAGGTGTAACTTAATCGAGTTCCCGATCAATACTGATTATAAATCTTACAAACATGAACCATCGACGACAATCGCTAGAAAACGAATGACTTTTTTGTTTGACTAGCTAAAATATTGCCATAGAAAATAAATAAATAAATATATATATAAATATACAATAAGCAAATAAATATAAAACAAAACAAAAGACCATTGATTTACACAACAATCATATTTCGTTTCCTTTTTTGAAGTGAATTTTCAACTTATTTCTCGTCTCATCTACTATATATTACAAGCTACGTCTTCGGTATTGTCTGAATGCAAAGTTGGAGTTTTTTTTTCGTTCTGAGATGATTCATGTCAGTAAACGAGTTTTTGAGGGGCAGGTATAGGAAATAAATAATTACATTGCCTATGAAATTAATAATTACATGGCAAGTCTTCAAAATTCAGAAAGATTGCTGGATGCTTATCCCAACACTATTCATGAACTGACAAATCGCAACTCTTAAAAAAAGAAAATAAATTTAGAAAACATGAGCCATGGAAACAATTGCAAAGTCCCACTTGGAATCTTAAAACATGCGATGAAAATTAGGAGTGTTGCCAATTTGAAAGATCGAATAATGGACGTTTCGTGCACATTAGAAGAGTCATAAATTCATATTGGTTAACTATAGAACAAAAATAAGCATACCATTGGCTTTTGGGGAAAATTTACTATTAAAATGTGGTGCCACATGCTATGGTTTTCAGTTTTCAAAACTTCACTTTAATTCAAAATGGCGAATTTCAAAATGGCTGCCGTCAATGATACCCTTATCGTATTACTTCCCTCTAGGCATAATATGTATTACCGAAACCATTATCCACTTATTATCATTAATACGCGGGTTAGAAGCGGAGGTAAGGGAGTTACGCACATAGTAAGTATAAACAATTAATATACCTGTAACTTTTCACCAAATGGTCGCATCTTAAAACTAACTTCACCATTGTCTTCCTGATTAAATTCTAGCCGAAATTATGTATCATATTGCCCTATTCCTATTTAAAAAAACTTGACCTTAATTCAAAATGGCGGATTTCAAGATGGCTGCCGTCAAGGCCATACGTACCATACGACTTCCCCCTAGGCCCTATACGTATCTACATGGTTGTTCTTTCATTAACACTCCGTTTACAAAGGGTAGTAAGGGACTTCTGTAGTAATCTCTATTAACCACATCACAACCTTTAAAAATTATTAAAAAATAGAAAACTTGCACCATGGCAAAAATTTCTGTCATCACAAGTAATGAATACATGTCCTCTAATCAGCAATAAAAATTTCATTGAAATCGGAGCCGGACAATTGGGTGATGTCACTTGTAAGTAAACAGCATGTAGCTGGTTTATCAATGTATGATTCTTCAAAGAACTCTATAATTGAATTATGATCGATTATTTTTTTTTTAAATTAATTTTAATAAAATTTGAAGAATCCTTAGTGCATCAGAAAAAGTCAATATGAAAGTTGAAAGAAATATTGAAGAATGCCACGGCATAAACGATCACTTCATGAAGATATATATATATATATATATATATATATATATATATATATATATATATATATATATATATATATATATATCTTGTAAATCTATATATAGATAGATATATAGATATCTATTGTAGATAGATATCTATTGTAGATATATCTTATATATATATATCTTACGAAAAGTTATACTCATTACATGGCATCATGCAATAGATGTTCTTGACATGAATTTATTTAAAGCTTATTTAAACCTTATGGTTTGCATTGTAAATATTCATTTAATCTTTAAATTATACCTGTTATGATTTAAAATGTAATTTCATGTTTAGAGTTGGGAAGAAATACTTAAAACTAGCAACACGAAATTAAAGAACCAATTAAAGAAACTAAATGATCGATCATCATAAGATGTATTTTGATATGAGTAGCAAGTCAATTGCCGTAAGTTAGAGTTAAACAACCTTCAGTATATCAATGAAGATTAAACTTCCTTCTCTTGCTATCTTTTATGACATCAAGATATCTCTAACAAGGAAATCTGTTCTCAAATAACAGTTTATTTTTTCTCATCTTAACACTTTAGAGTATTGTTTTTCTTTCACCAACGTTTACTGATACTTTCTCCAACAGTGTGTAGATAAGAATCTCGGAAAATTTAACGATAATTAAATATTTCCTATCAGTCTTATTTTCAGGTGAGAAAATCTCGACAAATTTCTTCAGGAATATAGAAAGATAATAAAATTATACATGCTTTCTCATCCTTATAAACATCTAATTTGCGTATAAGTTTTTTTTATATAAGTTCATAGAAATGTGAGCCATGCGTATTTACGTGAGTCATGCAAAGAACTACCCTATTTGTTTCAGTAGACCTGCTTTCTAATACTCTTATTGGTGCATGCTCAGAAAAACATGAAGTTTGAACTGTCTCTAATACATGAAATATTCTCATCTATTTCCTTGAGTTTAATACTAATTGTGTAATAGGTATAACGCAATTTTTTATCCATAGATAATGCAGTGTCCAATATACCAACGTTTACTGATACTTTCTCATTTGTCGATTAACTCTCACCATAAATCTGCAAAGTCATTTCGAAAGTCTTTATTAATTTCTTTCTTTCCGATTATGAGTACCCAACTGCCCTGAATAGAACCTTGTAAAATTTACATATTCCAGGAAATGTAAGTCATGATGTAGAGTATGTCTTCTAGTAATTAGGATGCGTCTTTGCCTATTGCATTTCAGTTTCATATTGTTATAAGAAATGTATAGCTACCTTATAACCTTATCTTTTATATATAATGGTTCCTTGTTTATATAAAAAAGCAATCATTTTCTGATGGGTCTACAAGCATTCGCTGGATAAACAAATGTGGAAATAATAAATTATCTTCTATTCTCTTAAGATCTTTGGTGGTTTCTGATTATATCTTCTGTTTTTGCAACGCAGCAACATCTCAATGTTTCCTACTGCATCAATACACTTCTCTTAAAGATTGGTTCTCACCATACCACACCAAAGAGGCCGGTAACACTATAACTAGTAATCGCAAAAAAAAAAAAAAAAAAAAAAAATTGTATTCACAACTAAACCCATTTTGGTAACAGTAACATCAGAACATGGCTAATAAGCAGGAATCTGTATATGAAGACGCTATACAGAATCCTCTCCTTTTACTCGTATAGGTTGAACACTTTAAGCACTGACATATGGTTTCTTGTGACAAATGCATTACTCTTATAATAAAATAACAAATTGACTATATCTTTAGGGACTGTGTGAGATATGCCATCTTGAACAAAAGTAACATATTTTACCCTTTCTTTCAGCTAGACATGCTAACAAAAATGTCTAGAAACTAATGTTCCCATTGTCATTTTATTTCATAATGTCGCCATATTGTCCAGGTAGCCAACAGCGTACAGAAAAGAAACAACGACGGGCTCAAGTATTTCTGCTGACTGCGTGAATGAGTATTGATCAAAATGGCATTTGAAGAATCTGTAGGGATTTCTTCATTGCAATATTGTTCATCACAGCAGGAAGTGCATATCTTAAAATAAGAAATGAACACCATAATAGATACAAAATAAATATAAATGTATATATATACTTTGAGTACAATTTATTTATAAATTTTCAAGAATATTTGCCTGGTTTTCATAATTGTTTCAAATATGAAATTTTCAGAAAGAACCCAACATTTTTAGTTTCTCACAAATATCCAAAATTATTAATATATGCTTGTTTTTAATATATATATATATATATATATATATATATATATATATATATATATATATATATATATATAGATAGATAGATAGATAGATAGATAGATAGATAGATAGATATAGATATAGATATAGATATATATAAGATGAAATTAATGGCATATTTACTTATGTAAAATTTCCAAAAATTACCCTTGATATTTTGAAATTTGTCAAACATTCATAATTTTGAAATACACGTAATTAAATAAATATGAAATTAAAATAATCAGTTTCTTAGCTGAATTAGAATAATCAAGTACTCAACCTAACTTTCTCGAATTAATCTAAAAATAACATGCCTTTCCAAGGGCATCCAATTGTTGAGCTGTAAGGCACTACATCGTTAATCTTTGCTAATATACAGAAGTACTACTGTTCAACACCAAAGGCTTTATAAAACAATCTGATTTTTTTCCTTGCAAAATTATGAGAGATCCCCTTTGTTTCACACTGTTTCATTAATTATTAAATGCTTCGTAATTCAACAAAAGCTTTTCGAGTAGAAATACAAGTAGTATATTGACTTTATCCGTTCATTTTCTCTAGGCTTTAGTTTTCTTTATATTTCCTTCAGAAATTCAGTTAAGAAATTTCTCTAGGCTTTTAAAGGAAAAAGATAAATAAAAAAACGCTTTCTGATATTCTGTCTAGTTACACAACTTTTATCAAAGTGGATAAAATTAATTTTCTATTATAATTTCTATTTTACTTTTCCTTTCTTTTATATCCTCTCAACGTTCTTTCTTTCTTGTGATACAAACTTGCTTTCTCCGTCGGTTTGAAGGAACAGCGAAAATTGAGTGTGATTTTTTTTAAGTCATACTAGCCTCCATTTCAATGTCTTAGTAGGTGTATTAACTACTAAGAAAGTATTCATTGAAGTTATGGCACAATTTAATGAAAATTGAAGCTTCTAGCAGCACAAACTTGGAAAGGAAAAATTGTTTCTCAAACAATGAAAGAAATTATTCTTTAGTTTTCTTAGGTTCTCATCCAGATCTAATTACACTATTTGTGGAACAACATATGTTCCTACCAAATCGTGAAATACTGCATGTATCGAATTTTGTTGTTGATATTTGAGCTAACTAATAATTAAGATGATCGTACCCTAATATTCGCGGATAAGATGTCTCGGTTTCAATTGCCTCTAAAGCAAGAAATTGTATTGGTGAGCAACGGAATAGATAGAGGTTTCCGGTGTATACGGCAAGAAATAATAGTGTGAGGAATCGATAAAGTGACCATGGATAGCTTATTTGAACACTTATGTGACACTTGATGCGCAAAAGTAGTATGTTTGCCGTGCCCTAAAGTGTTTATCTACGCATATCCCAACAAAAGCACAATGCCTTAGTGCTAGACAATGATGATTTCAGGGTGTGGAGTAGGGTAATTTCTCCGCGAAACTACGAAATCCTCCCTGGAGCATATCTCTAATCGTGCTTAATGTGAGTTACTAGTATCTTTGCAGTATTACTTTCTCCCTCTGTGTATTCAAAGTTCCCTTCCTGGGGGGAAATCTGAAGTCATCATTGTTGCTAGAGCCATCAGCGAAGAAAATGAATGTGCGTAATATATATATATGGGAGACCCCACCAGTCGGATTTAAGTAAATCGCATGAATTCCAGCAAGTAAATTCCAGAATGTAAGTAAATTACAATCCTATTGCATGTATAGTGTCTCTGTAAACTCACAATGGATAGAACCATAACCGAAATAGCCAATGCGCTGAGATAATATCGCGTCAAATATCTAATTAGTTCTCAATTCTTAATAATCCCACGAATCGTATTATAAATATTAGAGACATGGCTAGTATCAGATCTGAAAGAAAAGGCTGTCATGGAAAGGGAATGGATCCACCAGGATGAAGCGGTCCGAAATCATGGCGCAACTTTCCTTAGTGAGAAGTTTCTAGATCGCTGGCAACTGACACTGATATCATAGCCTCCGAAAGGTGCCTTATCTTCCATCTCTAACAATTATTTATAGAAAAATATAAAATTCCAATACTAGGTACTTCATTATAACACAAACGAACAAGCGCCAATGCTGAGTAAATTTGAAGGCTCATGGGATTGTTCAGTGCAATTGATAGTATGTGAGATCACCCGATTATTTTAGGATGAACTTCAGGACAAATTACGTTGAGATGTTGATAACTGTTAACAAGCAGAAACGTGAGAAAACAGAGGTTAAAATATTCTGCACTCATTATCAAATCTCTTTTAACACCTAAACCTTGATTTATTAATAAGTGGAGAATATGAATGAGCATTTCGGATGTCGAGATTTGACATCACCATTATTTGCGTTCACTTACTGAGAGGGTTTAGGAGCTAACAAGTGAATGGTGTTGAGTATGAGTGAGCTTCTTTGATAAATACATAAATGGAAAAATGAAAATACACGAAAAGATAAAAAAAAAACTTTCTACAAGGAACTCTTAAAGGGAATAGGTACGTGTAGTAATATTAAGGAGAGATTTAACAAACTAATGACTTTTCAATGAATATTTAAAAGTACAGTGCAAAAATGTAATACATGTTGTTAAGTGTGATAATCTAGTTTAATTAAAATTAATTTTTAATGTGTAAAGAACTAACAATTGAAATGTATTTGAAGTACGATTACAATTTTCTACAGGAATAAAGTTTTAACCTTCTCCGTTGTAGTTAACAATTTCCCTACTTAGAGAGGAACTAAGTGAAGATGTTGACTTCTACTCAGTGGTGGAGCGTTCTACGCGGTTGACTTCTATGCGGTGGCTCAGTGGTAGAGCGTTCACATCTGGTGCATGGGGTCCCGGATTTAAACCCTGCTCCCGCCAAGTGAACATTGTGGTGGACAAACACCGTGTGCATGGGTTTTCTTGGGCTTCTCTCGTTTCCTGCCACTTTCTTCATTCCACCATTTCATTCATTTCTCATAATCACCGTCTCCTTTAGCCTAACCGGCATAACCGTGGGACGTAGGTATAAAACCCAAAGATTTCATTTCATTTTTTTTCCTTTTCTCTCTCTCCACGCGTACCCGTTAGTATATGTCTATAGTGTGTGACCGTGTGTGCATTACTATGCTTAAGCCGTTGAAAACACTTCGCCGGAGGGTTTTGTTGTCGAACGGCTTTGTAAATATGGAAGACCAGTAATGAGGGGATTAAAATAGGCTGTTCCCTTGAGCACCCAAAGGGTTCATTAGTTACAAACCACGTTATCACAACGAACTGGTCGGTATTCGGTAAACCTAGTGAAATTTCATTAAAAACTTAGAAACCGTTAGCGTAAGCTTAACGTTATTTTCCCTCTTGGAAGTTGTAAACAGGATTCATTTTGCAGCGTAAATACCAATTAGTAAACACACCCGTGTGTCAATTCACAACGAAAAGATGCTGCAATAAATGATTATATCTAAGAAGCTGCATTCCATCTTGTTCAAAAGGGTTTACATCCTTTTCACATTTAATCCATTCTTCTCCAAGTCACAATGTTTGGTATTTCAATTAATATTATTGCATCCAAATTTAAAACAATATTTACCTAGGCCTATATAGTTCTTGAAACTTCAAGCTGATCCAAATATGGAGCTGCAACGACCTAATCCATTACAGAAGCAATGGCGTTATTTGGAGGACGTAAGGTGTAAGGGTACATTGTATATTCATAAATTTTTATGGTGGGGGTACAATATTTTATTGACCCTATCTATTATATCAATTTACTATTTTCATGCATTACTTATTTTCTAATACAGAGAATTGCTTAATTTCTAATACGAGAGATATTTACAATGCCTGAAACACGTTTACAACTAATGGGCAATGTTAATGTGTGATGTATCCTGTCTTCAATTCATATGGCCATAGATAAACTGCTGTGTTCTCTTTTCGAGTTTCCGAAAAGAAGAGATGAACCAGAATTTTCGTAACAAACTGCGAGATGAAATACACTTTCCGAGACGGGATACCATTTCCACGACATTTCGGAAGAGACAGTTTCAACTCCTGTCTTGTAGGCAACCCTACAGGAAATGCAGTATACAATATATATATGTTTTGATAGAGATTTATACAGACAGTAAAACTTATCTTCTGGGCAAGGCCTATCAATGACAAACTTGTTACAAACCTCATTGTCACTAACGTTAACGCAGGAGTAACATGTGATAACTGCAAGAAAGAACATTTTGGTGCCATATGAACAATCTTGATAGAAGAAATATAATTTGGAATAATTTATAAACATCCTTTTGTTTTTTTTTTCTTTAAAAAAAGAAATAAGAGAAAATCTATTAAAATCAAAAGATAAAACATAATTGTGTTCGCAAGCAAGTTACTTTTTTCTTGTGAAAAAACATCTATTTAAGCTATCATATAAATATATAACACTGCTGTCATGTTTTTGTTTTTCGTCATGCTTAAATACACTTTTTTTAATAAGAAAAAGTAATTTTCTTGTGAACACATTTTCTTCTCATTTGTTTTAGTTTATTTTTTTATCTTTTGATTTTAGTAAACTTCTTTCTTTTTTTAAAAAAAATAAAAGAAAGCATGTTTTTAGAACTATATTTTATTTTATTTTATTTCCTACCTTTTAATCTTGGCTAAGAACATTTTCTATTTAATCTACATTTTACTGTATTTCATACATTATTTAAACTCTATAAGCGTTTGTTTCTCATATGGTCTATCTCCGTATGACCCAACTAAAAGTTACTCTTAGTTACAACATATGTAAATATATAGAAATAAATGAAAGTGACAATGAAATACTGTGATGTAACCCGACTTCTGTCGATCTGCAAACTTTCATCACTGCATGGTATCGGAAAATGAGTTCTCTTAAGGCTGGAATATTTAACGAAAAAGTTGAACCATTCGAAGTTCAAGAAGAGCACGTAATACATAGAATGTTCTTGATCTTTCGTCATAAGTATGAAACTGTGGAATCAAACAATGTTATTATTTACTTTAATGGTTACCTGGGTATTTGCAGAAGCAGAAAAATGTTCGTTTACCACAAACTACAGATTTAACTAAATTTAGTATACGTCACTCAAAACAAGTCAAACTCAATTACGCATTGGGATTGAAGAATGAGATTTTTACTTCAACTTCTTTCATAGCCTATATATAAAATAAAACCGAAAACGTTCTAAACGAAACCATTAGTTGTATAGTAAGTTTAGTAAGTTGTAAGAATTATAAGACATTTGATTTAGTAGTAATTCCGAAATTTCAGTTTTTTTTTTTTTTTTTTTTTTTTTTTTTGTCACTTGCTGTTGAGAATTACGCAAGCGAGTAGGGAAAACTGGGGTATTCGCGAACACTGAAGTAATGCCGAACACCCAAGTTTACGCCCAAGAAAGCTTGTTAGAAAACAGGTGATTTTGCTGTATGCTAGCGGAGAGATCTGGAAAAATGTTGCATAAATTTGGTGATAATCAGTTGAGTGGATTGCCAAGAAGAAGACGTCTTGTTGTTTTTGTCGATTCGCTTATAACGTTGATTCAACAATCTGGGCAAGGTAAGTTGGCCCTTATCTATCTATATAGTTACAGATAAGACTATGTATTCTCCTATATTTGAGCATTAGTTCTTTGTATTCTTACTAGCCTGTATGCAGTCAACAATTAGTTTCAACTTTAACAATAAAATGGTGTCTCATTGACAAATGCCAGACATAATGTTTGTCATTACCACAGAGTGTTCGAGATTGCCCCATATTGTGAAATAAATTATCAAAAATTTTTAGTCTTTTTAAATTGAAAAGTAAGTAATAAATTAATGAAATTGGTTTGGGAAATAGATCATGTCTTGGTAATAAGCGTTATTAGCTTTATTAATTAAAATAGTTTGCTATATTTATTATTTTAGGCCATTAGTAGCCTACTTCATTAATCTATAATCAGTAACTCTATTTTAGATATCTGATCCTTCATCATTTGCTGCATCTTTTTTTTTCTATGTGTGATTCACAGTGGTTTACAAATTTTTTTCCTTGGCAGCGTCCATTAGCAGTTAGCCAATTTTGTACATTTGAACATTAGACTAATAAAAAATACTGTCCTTGTGAGCATAATATTAATGCGTATATCTATGATTACTATAATTTCAAATAAGGTTTCCATTTTAATGAATGTTTTACTTATTGCACCGTTAAGTCTGAATTTGTTTCATTAGAGTGCATTACCTATTAGCTAGTATCTTTCATTTGTAAGAGTTTCAAAGATGATGAGGTCTGGTCATGTTTCTCATTAACCTGAGTTGTTTGAAATTATAATTCTCATTAAAAATTTAAATACTAAATTACGGTATAATTTCAATGTATTTAATGCATTTCGCTAATTTCATAAAGGAAAGTTTAATGTAAGCTGTATGATCGGGATTATCCCAACCACTAGGGCAATCCCGAACATAGGTACATTTTTAAAACATGTGACTGATTCGTTGAAAAATGTTACTTTTGACTTTCCTCTGAACTTTAGTAAACAGGAAAAGATCCCGTCTTTCCATACTCAAGAAATCTTAATTTTATCTCTAAAAAGAAAAGAGTTATTTATAATCAAACCTTAAGTGTTCGCGAATACCCCGGCCTCCCCTACGTGGTACGGAGAGCGTTTGTGCTCCTAGCGCACTTGGTCTCGCCTTTGATTCCAGTGGGATAAAATAATTTAATTTCACAATTACACTTTCAATACCTGTAATTATTCATCTCCTTTAGCTTAAAACTTATAACCCTGGAACGTTATTATTTTTTTTTTTTTCATGAAAGTCGGATAACAGGAAAAGTTACTTAGTGATGCATCATCTATGGATACAGCCTAGTACTATAGTCTGCTTTCGTAAAACTTGTTCAACTTGTACGTGGCTCAGTTGAAATAATGAACTTTCTTTTGGCGTAATTAGACTGTAATGAATGTTTTAATTACTCTAAGTACTCTCGTTAAAGTAACGGATATTTTATTTGAAGTACAAAGGTTCACTTTTACGGAATAAATGCCTACAAATTTTCAAAGTTTTTAGGTCATAAAAATCCGAGCCCTAATTTTTAGTATTTAAATGTATTTCCGTTTGCTGTTTCCGAAGATGGTCTTCAATGCTATGCTGTTGAACACTGTGACACTTAGAGGAGAACACCAAAGGTCGTGTAACTTGTTGAAACAAAGTTGCATCAAGAATGATTGATTAAATCATAAAGAATATGAAATACAAATAAATTAATTAGAAAATGTGCACTCTTGGTTATCAACTTTTTCTCTGTTTTATATCAACTATGTACAATACCTTTAATTATATCAAAATAACGCCTACATTGTAGAGTACTCACCCCATTTTGTAAATTCGCTGTTGGGTCTCGCTGTAGCCATGATACATAAATATCCGATATGAATGAGATAAATAACCCACAGATGCCTGTGACACCAATCCATAGCAGGTCAATAAGTCACCTTCAAAGAAAGAGAAAAATATTGGAAAGTAGAGGAGATAAAACTTCTCTTTGTTTGGTTAATGCCTAGACTGCTGCTGTCTCATCTATTAAGTCTTACTTTTTTATTTTCCTCTTTATCTATCAATCATCTCAGTCTTACTAACGAGACACAAATATGATGATTATAATGCCGACATAACCTTCTAACATTTTTCTTTAATAAAAAAAATAGCTTATAAAGTATTGCTATTGAATTCTCACACATCATACTTTAAAGAACAAAAGTATTTCGCCCTCTTCTCAATGTTTTAAATATTGTGATTCACATAGGCCCCTACCATTCATCAGGCTACAATATAGCTCATTATCAAGTACCTTCGAATGCGTGTCACACTAATTTTTCACATTATTTGTCAAGCACGTAACTACACCGTCTGCCAAGCATTGTGAAGTATTCGCTTAATCTTGTGTTTATCATGAGATCAGAAGAGTGATAATGGTGGAATCAAGGAAGTGGGATGAAACGGAGGACCCCCCTAAAAAAATCCATAGACGATGGTTAAGGAAAGTGAATGGTTATTGATGGAATGAAAATGTAGGAGGAAACAAGGGGATCCGAGAAAATCCACGGACACGATATTGTCCACCAGAAACTTACTTGGCAGGGAATCGAACCAGGGCCCCAGACACCACAGGTAAGCACTCTACCGCTGAGCTACTGTGTCTCCAGGGTTGGGATAGAACCAAGGACCTCACACACCGGAAGAGAACGTTCTACCACTAAGCAACCGCAGCATCCACTTTTTTATTTCTATTTTATTCCATTTGAAACGTGTTATTTTATTTAAAAAAGACTCATGGCATTAAATAACAACGAGGACCTATTACAAATGACTTTTTTTAAAAAAATATGTTTTCCAGTCTTGAATTAAGATTCACATACGCATTACTGTACATTTTACAGTATATATTTTTTTTCTGATCCCAAGAAAACAAAAGGTAAGTCAACATGTTACAAGATTATATCTTATCTATAACCACTGATATAGAAATTAGAAGATTTTGGTTCAGTTTCCTCTCACAAAATAAAATTCGTATTTCGTGGAGCAAAATATATTACATTTCCTTCGATTACTTTATATTCAATGAATGCAATGCATAATAAGTCGCAAAAGTATTTCAATACTTAGTACATCTTCCCAACGTAAAATTAGATACATTGCTGTGACTACTATTACTTAGCGATATTTATGTGAAACATCCCAGGACGTATTTAGAGAGCTGTTGGGCTCAAGCCTTCTCCCCCGAAATAAATTTGTTGCTTTTTCGCACTACACGCACAACAGTAATCCTTCTTATCATCTCTAAGAATCGCGTTGACTTTCCATTTTCTTATGCTCTTTTCTCAGAAATAGTATTGTATTTGTCAAATTTCATTCCATGTAAGAACTGCGTTCATTTTCCTTTATTTCGTCCATTCAATTCTTCTGTTTCTTTTTATTATTTGTTACTTTCTTTCGTTTCTCCTTTCATACTTTCGATCATTGTTAACTGTGATTCAAGTCGGCCGTCGTCAGTAACACCAAAACTAAGAGGAGCTGATATGCAAAACTGGTGTTCCACACCAAGTTGCACTTATATCAACACAGTGGGACTTCAGTTATTATAGAAAAGGAATATTTAACATCGTTTAGTTATAAGGAAAGATAAATGTTTGAATTATAGAAAATCAAGAGGGTGTGAATAAGTAGCCCGGAAAATTAGGTAAACCAAGAGGATGCTTCCAATTTCTTCTATGAATAGAATAAAAGGTTAGATTCAGTGCTAAATTTTTGTGTGTATCATATCAGTACATTTCAGCTTCAACTTGTCTGAACATTTTCTTTCAGGTAAACACGTACACAGATAAAACTGAATATTTCCATTTTATTCCAAAATAAAATAAGTTAAGTTGAAATGAGGTTACAAATATTCAACGTGTTTTTGCGGGAGCGTGATTTCAGATTTCACTGGGGCGGTAAGATCCTCCACGACATACGAGTTTCATGATTTTTTTCCTAGTATGTTAGTAGACAATCGATTAAAGTATATTTAATTCTCAAACTCAGGTAGGCAATTGCCCCCTTGCGTTCCCATGTTGTGTATAGCCCCCCGAAACAAATTCCTAAATACACCACTGGAACCATCCGATAATTGTACATCAAAATACCATTAATCTATCTCCATAAGACAATATGCTCCATTTAACTATCAATATAACATTTCAAAGCTTAACTTCGCTAAACAATCTGATTTCACCTTTTTCTCTGCATCTGATTCACTTTCATCTCGAAAAGAAAGGTCGTCCTTAAAAGTTAACGATATTGGAGTTCGATCCTTTTCGTTAGCAGCTGAATAATGAGGACATAAACATGTCTTGGTAACAGATTTATCAGGAAGAATAGTCACAAGAGGAGGAAGTGTGGTTTAATCTCTCGTCCCCCCATAACACTTCACTTCAAAGTGATAAATGGGTACTCACAAAACGCCCATTCCATGAAAATAAGATGCAGAGATTCACTGTAGATGGAAAATATATTGCACGGGTTAAAAATAGTGAGTTCTAATACAGCCGGCATTACTATTAATTTTACGCAATACATTTACACAACAACTAATGCAAAATTTAGGTATCACCTGCAATTGAGCCTATAATAATATTCTGCATATGTTAAAATTAATAAAACTCCTCGCATTATCTCTATCACTTAACTGAAGGGACAAAAGTGGATCAATAAAGGTAGGGGGATGCATGACGTCATGACGTCCTCCGTGCTTATCTTTGTCCATTTTAATTTTTAGGAAGTGGTGGAACGCTATATATATTATTTTGGAAATGGTGTAACGGTGTTCCCCTTTGTTGCCCCTCACTTTTGCCCCATCTTAACTGTAACTGTATTTGAATAGCTCACATTTTGTTCTGGGAGCATTCTTAAATGTTCTGTAACCTCACAATACATCGTAAGTCGAGTAACGAATCTCGCTGTGTTCTTAACTTATAAATGAAAGATTTACTTTGTAGAATATCGAAATCGTTATACCAATTAAGAAAGAAAAACTAACAAATTACGGCAGCAGTGAATCATTATTTCATTTTTCAAACAGAATGAACAATGGTCTTCATATTGTTACTCTTATTAACGACATATGCATTTATTAAGTGAACCGAAGTGTTAGAAAAGTTTACCAGAAAATTGCAATTGTAAGTCGATGCAGAGAAGTGGAAATAGCTAAATTTGAGCTATCACATGAAAAGACAAGATGTTTAGCGGCAAAGAGGATAAGTGCAATCGGAAAGATAGATGAGCTATAATCATTATGAAAGTGATGAAACCTGTAGACCGAGAGAATTGTGCTACAATAATTAACTCATTTCTACTAAATTTCAATCTGCAGCAACGAGAAGATTCTTGCTTCTTCTTCTTCTTCTTCTTCTTATTATTATTATTATTATTATTATTATTATTATTATTATTATTATTATTATTATTATTATTATTATTATTATTATTATTATTCGTGTTTTACAAAGATATTAATAATTACTATTATTAGTTTACTTTGTTGTAATGTAGCAAACGGATGATTAGATTTTTTTTTAAATTATTCTTGTTATTATTACTAAAATGCTCACCTTACTAAGTTAAAGTATTTTGAAAATTAGGCTCATCTTCAGAAAATTGATGGGATTCGTGTGTCCATCTAAAACAACAAAATAAAGAGATTAAATCATAAATGATAGTATCATATTTATTCGTTTAGTGATATAATACTTACATTATAGCAAACACTTATCTGTAACATATTACACTATACAAGTATTAGAAATTTTAAAAGGAAAATCAATCAAATACTATTGAGGAGATATTCCTTTCATTCATGAACGCCGCTTTCTTTTCTACACAACAGCAACATGTTTTACATTCTTTTTCTTTTTTTTTTTAATGTTAAATTTGGAATAGTGAATTCTATTCTAAATTTGTTATTTTGGAAGTTTCTCTTTCAGTGTAGTTCACACAGCACGTCTATATTTGTAATTTTAAATGTTACAAATTAATTCTTTTAAATTATTTCCTTCGTAAAAGGGAGCAGCTACTCGAATTGGAAACACACTAATCCTTGTTCTCCAACGTGTAACCTTAGTCCTGCGACACATATAATTTATTTGCTCTATTTGAAAAACATTAATATTTTAAATATTAGTTCTTTTAGTGGATTATTTAATGGCACTTTTTATTGCTTTCATCTTACATAGGACGTTAACACATTCCAAGAAATGGAACCCTCTGATGCCATCTGAAAAGTGCACAGGCAAAACCATTTGTATTATATTTTGTTATTAAAATTCGTGCGATTCTGAGTTTTATTTACTCGTATATCTATTAGACAAATACTTAATGGCAGAGTTAGGAAGCAAAACATTAGGCCATACATTTCTCTTTGGTTGATGCTAGATCCCAGTGAATAAGGTTAGTAGTGGGTAAGCAATGTTGATGTCTTCGTGTTCTAGAAAAAAAAAAACAAATGAAGTCAAATTATAAGTTTACATCCCAAGTAGGGGGAAGGACGTTTAGCCGTAAGCTTTTTGTCCGACAAAATCTTATAGTTATAGCCGAAGCACCATAAATGTTCTCGATACAATGAGATCTGGAAGAGAAGAACTACCGTGAGGCTGGGGACCATTCGAAAACCCCTGACATCAGTAGTTATTACCAGTGTCGTGATGAAGACGAACTCGCTTGTGGCAGAGAGAGCTTGCATCTTTGCAGTTCTCTAGTAATTGTGGTAAGAAAATAAGTATTTTTTTTCTCAACATCTTTTCTGTAGCTTTGTTGAAGGTTGCCTTCAGGTCTGCTATTTAATAACTTCTACAAGAACAGAGAACCACCGAAGAAATCCACTCAATGAATTGTTTCTTAGCTGATTCGATAGCAGAATGGATGAGCTGTGAGACTTTATAGTTGGTGTCAGGTCCTTGTTGTGTATGTCTTGGTTTGAATCCAGTTGTGCCTCTGAGATTGGTTGGTGAAAATCTTCAGTTCCTGTGTTGCGATTGGATAACTGCTGGCTCCACAGAGAGACGGTTTCTGGGCTGGATAAGCGATGGAACTGCAAAGGGTAATTTGAATCAATCACCACTGCCAGTACGATGGCCTAAGATCTTGCAACTGTCACATAACTTTTTATTTATGATTTTGAAGCTGATGTTTGTATGGCTCTCTCAACAACGACACACTCTTAAACAAGAGCACTTCTTGTAGGGGTGATCATAAAGATAATGATTTCCACATGGGGTGGCCCTTGCTGCGTTACGAGACTGTTAAAAATTGTAGTCTTTTCCTTACAGCAATACGCCTTCAGAGATGAGCTTGTAAATTTGATTGGCACTGTATGAGAAGATTAAGATTATGAATAAAGTTTTATGGGATTTTGGCAACTATGGACATATTAGGCCGTCACTTATGAACGATGACGTCCCTCGGAGATCACACTATACGAAGAACTGGGGAGAAAGAAAGGAAGCGGCCTGGGACCTTTATATTAGGTACCATCCCGGCATTTGTCTGGTGTAAATGAGAAAAAACTAGCAGAAACCTCTTTCAGGATAGCTGGCCTGCAAAAAAGTTTTTACAATTTCCGACCGAGTGTTTTCACCGAGAATCAAATCCAATGTATGAGAATAGTCTAAATAGTCTAAATAAACCAGGTAGTATCTACAAAACGTTGTTTAATAACCGTTTCCAAATCTTTTCATATGGACCAAAAATCTGGGTACTGTGATAGTGCGAGAAGTTTTATTCTATCTCCAACCCTCACCAGCACTAAAAACGACGTGTTCTATAAAACATTATGTCTTCCTTACCCAGTGATTTATAATATTAGGATATTTTTAGAAGTCCATTAGGTGAGCATTTCCATCACGTCCTATTGGTGACCTCCGTAGAAGTTTCGATAAGCAACATTTTTTTTTTATTGAATTCCTCCTTATCTTAAAATCATAAGTTAGTGTAAAAGGTAACTTCTGCAAACCTCTGTAGAGCAGTAGCTGAGCGATGTTTCGCGCGGTGTAGTCGGATTGGGGACTCCCCTTTCCCTTCTCGCTCTTCCACCAGCAGAGACAATCCATCTTATTCTTAAGCATCTCGATGTGATTGAATTTCTTTTGGATTACGATAATTTGATACCATTCAGACGTCTGGTGCTTTTAGAGGATAAAAGACGGAATAAGTAGTTCCACGTATGTAAGGTAGTGAAACGTGAATTTAAAAATAAACAGAAAACATATTGCGTTTCTTCTGTCGAATAAGGAAGAATTTGTCTTGAAGTGAATTTCAAAACAGTATTACGAACTTCCCATACTTTCTGTTCTTACGATGCTAGGCATATCATATACATCTATATCTATATATCTATATATGTATGTATGTGTGTGTGTGTGTGTGTGTGTGCCTAGCATAGTGTGTGTGTGTGTGTGAATCAGATTGCAATCAGATTGCAAAAAGGTTTGATATTATTTGGCTACAAAACTTGCCATTTCTTTGACATTTTATTACATTTCTTTGCCTACAAAACTTGCTCCTCAAGTCTTTAATCTCAAGTTAGGACTCCAGTCAGTATCCGTTCCTTATATCTGGCATAGATTAAATTTTAACATCACATTATTATGCTACTTCAATCGTTTCGATGAGAAACAAGTATAATTTTATTGCGAATGTATACAAATATGTGTTAAGTTAGGAAATTTAGGGGATTACAGACTCGGTGGCATGTTGTGTTGGACTCCCCCTCAAAACTTGGACCCCTCCCCCACAAAAATTTCTGGGTACCCGTCTGTCGCACATAGTACGTGCAGCACAAGCTCAAAACAAGTCATTGTGCGAGTGCTATTATCATTCCTTTAATGAAAACGATTCATGGCTGTATTAGAAATAACGTTTCTATATGGAGCAAATAAAGGCATATTTAGTCTCTTTGAGCAGTGTCTCCCAAACTTGTTTAACTCGCGTCCTTCTTCATATACTCTGCATACAGTATGACACTGCCCTTTCCTTAAGTTTATTTCGAAATAAAAAATAACAATAACGACCACATGTAACAAGAATAAAAGTTGCTAATCATTAATGTAAGTTTAGGGGTGTCCTCCCACTTGCATACATTCATATTCGCGTACATGTCAAAATCCGTGCCAATTGCGTAGAAGTGCCAGATGCGATGAAATGTCATAAATTAAAAGCGAGATAAGTATTCTCATTTGCGCACAGGTTCAATAGCTGGTACTATTTCTGTGACTTTTTGTTAGTTTTTGAGCATATGGAATCTAAAGGTTTCGTTTCAAGTAGCAGCCACAGTGAATAATAGTCCCTGAATAGTTTCATTTTGCAGGCCAGCACGACCCTCTTTATTGACGGCACATTTAAGAGCTACAACAAACTTTTCTTCTTCCTCTTCTTCTTCTTTCTTTCTTTCTTTTTTGTTTTTGTTTTTTTTTCTTTTTTGTAACTCGTGCAGATATTGGAAGTTCAATAGAGGAAACTAATGTGATTCCAGTAGCTTTTAGTCTTCTCCCGAACAACAGAAAACATATATATAAAAAATTGAAATCCTGAATTGGAATCCTGAAGTTGTCATGGTAGCCTTCAAGGAAGCAGAAATCAATTATTTAAGACAATTTTCCCTTCAGCTTCCATAGGTGAGCGCAATTTTCACTTTAAACAGTGTCTGGTGTAAGATACAGGATTTGATCTTGGTTACATACTACAAAAACAATGACTTCAGGTTCGAATGTTTGCGTCATTTGCTTTTCTTCCGTTAGAAATAGTCGACAGTAGTTGGCTGTCTATTCACGAAGACTCTGCAATCCCAATAAACGTGTGGAATTGTCATGAAAAACGCCATAGAACAAATAATCCCGCAGTATATATATACATATTGATAAGCATTACTTATAGGTGGTGGTAACAACGGTAAACGGCACATGGACCAATCATAGAAGATACAGATTAGGGGCGGTATGGCAAGGTCGGCAGGACGGCAATCGCCGAGGGCCCAGGAGGCATGGGGCCTCCAAGAACAAAACGATAAATTCTTGGTTGGTATTAAAAACGTTTACGTACATTTAGATACTACTCCATCGCATTCAAGCATAGGATGTGTGAAAATTACTTCAAAACTGTAGGGCTATGCCTCATTCGCACTAACTCATATTTGCAATAAGCATTAATATAAACTTACCTTGCAGTACACAAATTTGGTTGAAATTCTGAAAGAAAGCAAACCTGGTGGGCTGCTAAAATTTAGACCTAAAATATGAAACTTGTATAACTTAGTGATACTCAGTTAAGAATAGCGACAGTGCAAGCATTGGAACGCACCGATGCCCCCGCTCAACTCGTTTATTATTCCGTACTTAATATTTATATTGTTATTCGTTTATTATGTGTGAGAAAGTATTATTGTGAAATTTGAGATTACTGGCAATTTTGGTATCATTTTTTTCTGTTTTGGTGGCCCCCTTTTGAATTGTCAAAATATAAGTGAATTTAAAAATATTAGGCTGATTAGTATTGTGTTTAGCTAAATGTTTAGCGCATGTGCCTACGATGCTCATGGTCTCGAGTCCGATTCCCGATGGGGACACTCAAAAATTTCAGTGTTGACCAGCATCGTAAGGACAATTCAAGAGCTACCTGAATTAAGAAGTAACGGACTCCGGTCTAGAAAGCCGATATTATGGACTTCGGGTGTCGTTGCACTGATTTCGCATGCTCGTGCCGATGGCAGCTTTCGTAAGCCAAAGCGGACATGATATTTCAACATTATTAGCTTCCAATCAGATAAAATAGAGAGAAGCAGAAATTCAGACCAGAAGATTGGTTATACAGCGTTTAATCGACATAGTGTTATTTACAGAAATATAAGGAATTGTTCACAGAGGGCGGAAAGTCACAAGGAACGCATTCACTGGATTATGTCAAGGATCATGGGAATGTCCTTGAATTGATCATGTTAGTTGCAAATTATGATGTGATTTTGCAAAATCATGTAACAAAGTGTGCTGAAGACACCAAAGCGCACAAACTGAAAATAAAGGGAAAAAAAGAAGTAGAAGAAAAGTCGACAAAAGGACAAACTGGACGAGGCTCTCTCTTGACTTTTTTGTCAAAAAGATTCATCAAAAAATTAATCAAGATTATGAATTTAGACAAAATATTATTTTGAAAGACCTTCAAGACAGTGTTGTTTATAACTTGATGGTGGATAGTACACAAGGTATAGAATTTATGCACCAGTTGGTAGTCTGTGTCCGCTACGTAGTCAAAAAAAAGGTATATGAAAGATTTAAATTTAACAGTTGTAGATGATTCAAGTGTACTTGCTTTGTACGAATGTATAAAGTTAGAGCTAGTTGAATGTGGCATTAAAATTTCGAATGTTATTGATTGTTTTTTGATGGGGCGAGTAACGTCAGCGGCTGTTACAACGGTCTTCAAGCGCATTTCTAAAGGGAGAATCCGTATTTAATTTACACTGCATGGGACACGTACTAAATTTGGCTGTAGCTGATTCTACAGTAAACTTGCTCCAAGCAGAAAATTTATTTGGTTTAGTAGAGAAATCGGCTGTTTTCTTAAGTTCTTGTTACAAGAGAATGGCTGTCTGGGAGAAAGAGACTAAAAAGAAACAATGCCAGCACCAAACTATGGAGGCTCCAAAAAAATTGGTGCCACAGGATGGTGGAGTAAGCATATGGCACTTTAATAAATTATTGACGTACAGTTTTTGATGAGTGATACCAACTCAGGAAAATTGACCCATTTGTTGAATGTTTTAAATAATCTATTGAATGGAAGCTTGGATTGCAAATCAAAGTTCGCGGCCATAAATATAATAAAGCAATAGTCCAAATTCGAATATGTTTTCATACCTTTTGTCATGCTTCATATTTTCTGATTACAACTCCCGTTTCAAAATACTTAAAGGAATTGATTACTGTACAGCTTGGAAATTGGTGCAAACTTTGTTACAACAAATCACTGCTAAAATTGATTCAAAGCACTTTAAATTTCTCACTTGTCAAATCAAAATAGTCGTGAATAGTATTTTAGAGGATGTGGATGATGTAGAAGATTCTCTGGACTTCAATTAGAAGAGAATTTCAATTAGAATTAGAAGAAAAATGCCTAGTGAAAAAAAAGGATTAAGTTTTAGAAGTTACTATAGTTCAGAAACTTAAACAAATCTATTTCCGTATCATCGATTGTGCTACTTCAAGTACTAAAAAAAATAAAAAAAAAACAATCCAAACATACATTTTGATAGATAGTTCATGGATCCATAAAAAATCTCTGAAATAGCAAACATTAACGCATTTCCAACAGAAGTATTAGGCACCATTTGTCACCTAACCTTAGTTGATCTTAAGCTCAGTGGGATCAAAGTGATGAAATTGAGGTGAATAACTTAAATGAAGGCAAGTGATGGTTCAGTCAGAAGAAGGCGAAGAGAACTATGTCAACTGCTCAGTGAAGAAGAAATGTTCTAGATGCATAGCATGTACCTTTAACATTGTTTCCGTGCTGTCACAATCAGGAATTTTTATCAATCTATATACAACTTACAAGTTTATATTAACTCTGCTTTAAGCGCAGCTAACCAGCGGAGGGATCTTTTCAAAGCTTAAAATTGTTAATAATAGATTAGAATAAAATTTCTGCGCTAAACCAAGATTTAATGTCTAAGTTACTTTTTATAAATGAAGAACGAGACTTGTTTGTAAATATAGATAAAAATTTGATTATAGATGAAGCAGCAATAACGAGTGAGAAACTTAGGAAAAAGTTGTTAGTTTAATGTAGCATTTGGACATTAGTCCTATAGACCTGATCTAGATAGGAGACTTCTTTTATCTGGTAGTAAATGTTGTGTCCATAATATGTCAATATTTTTCATCATCAACAGAATACACTATTAGATATTCAAACATAATTTTAGAGGTTGATAGTTTGAAATTTTCTTTTTGTAAATGAATCTAAGTACAATACGTGCACAATTTGTATATATTTCATTGATTTTATAGGATTATTTATGTAGATTTTTATACGCCTATGCAAAATCACTATTTTTAAGTTTGAAGTAACCTACGTATTGTAAGTTTCATGTAATAAAGTATGAAAAGTATAAAGTATTCCTGGTAGTATTTATTGATTATTTACCTTATATCATTGATCAAGGTATTGAAAATTTGTTTTTAAAGAATATTATGGTAGAATTTATGTAATTAGAACATGTAATCATAGAACACGTAGAAGTTTGCTATTAAAATAAAGCTCTTATAGAACAATGCGGTAAGAACATTACTCAAATGGGCCAATAATAATATAATTTAGTAACATACGCAAGTGGACATTTTTTAAAGGGGCACCTCTAGTTTCCTACAGCCGAGGGCCCCCAGAGATGCCAGACCGCTCCTGATCCAGATATTAGTTGGACGAAGACTCTTTATAAAAGCCGACCTGTGTATCCCTTTGATGCGATTTGGGAATCCATATCATACACATTTCGGGGATACGTTGGTCGACTTTGAATTCAACGTGAAGAGTTGAGTTAAATAAAAAAAAAAAAAAAACTTACAACAGTATGGACAGCATGTGTGCATCTTTTCGTATTTCCTTGAGCATGCAATTCCATATCCTCCTCTGCTCAAACTTGATTAAAAAAGCACAGAAACAGTGTCACTTATTGAACATGTATTGACGTGGGAAAACTTTATCAATATCAAAGTATGTCATGTCATCGCCCATGACACTTTTACGCATCTGGGAAGGATTTTGAAATGTACACATCTGGGAAGTAATCAATTTGGATACCCCAATGGACATGAAATGTTTCAAGGAAGTTTATATATATATATATATATATATATATATATATATATATATTGAAATCTTATCTAGACTTACGAAATACAGAATTCGGGCATCTAATTTTATCTTATTTTAATAGGGTGAAGGACGGATACTTTCGTTAATGGATCACATTCGAATTTTCTTATCAACGCCCTGAACAGGGTAATTGGTACTTGGTATTTAGTACTTGGAGTCATTGGTTCAATCTCAGCTCGCGCCAAAGGAACTTTCTTAAACTATTATTGAGTAGGTGCATTTTCTTGAGATTCTTCCATTTCCTCCAACTTTCTTCATTCCACTATTTTACTCACTCTCATCATCAGCATCTTCTTTATCCTCAGTGCATTATTTTGGCGGCGGCTCATTAAAGAATTTAATTTATCACCGACTCAAATCTAATTTTTCGAATTTAAAAAGACATTGGGAAAGACAGACTTAATTTCGAACTTTATTAACCATCACCCGTATATAAAAGGAACAATCTTTGAGCTTTCTTCAAGAGTTTGGTATTTTGTACATTTGTGTTGGTAGGCGTAACTTCGATTTTTACGGCCATATATGGGCGAGGAACAAGGACTCTTCAGGCGATAGTTACATGCTTGGTAAACGTCCCTTTGAGTCTGATTTTCGGAACAATCACTTTTCACTTACGCACTTTTGTAACCAAAAACTCATTAGACAATAATTCTGGTCCCGACACTAGGAGCGAAAATCGGGATTTTCCCGGTTGACTATATACAAGCTTTGCTTTGCTAAATAGAACTCTCAGTGTTACATACGCGCACTTGTTTGTTACTTCGAAGAGCACCTACCAAGGCGAGTGGGGTGCCGTGTTCAAAAGATAATATGTTGGGTTGAGCTTCGCACGTTGAATCGCCGTTGGCATATGTGAGAGTTAATTTTCAGATATTGATAGACAGTGATATTTTACGCATCAGTGCAAACATGATCATTCTAACAGTGTGTAAAAGTCTCATGTAAAGTGACTCGTAATACATGTTAGCAGTTTAACATTCGTTTGTGGCCTCCGCTTGGATGGTCGTTTTATTCCTGCCAGTAGGGAATTACATTGAACCTTCAAGACTAGTTGACGCAGATCCGATCTTATTCCGACTTTAGTACAGGAACTTTTGTGGATCTCATTTACATCCAGCGGATTCGACGACAGGACCTCAGTGGTATCAGGAGTGGAACAACTGACCGGTCGAAGAGTTATCGTGAGTAAGTGAAAAATTAATTATCACTAGCCACTAAGTGTAACACCTAGCCACTTTTTTCATTGGAAGAGAGTAAATAGAAGTGAAATGAGAGGTTGAAACAAAAAATAATATCAAACAAAAGTTACTCGTTTGCTTGTAATCTTTTAATGTTCTTTCAGTTTGTGTACTTCATATTCAGGAACATTATATATTTTGCACAGTTTTTGTGATATATATCGTAGGATGATTCTTATTCAACAAGGTAAGACTTCTCAAAGTGAGTGCAGTGATGTGTTACGTAATAATGACAGCGAGTGTGTTGTAGATAACGCAAAAAATGATAATTTTCTAATGTATTATATGAATGCGAGATCACTTAGGAACAAAGCATGTGAGTTTTCCAGCAACATTTCGTTGAACAATTATGATATCGTAGCAATAACAGAGACCTGGTTGTCTTGCGATTATTTTGATTCAGAGTATTTCGATAACAGATATCTAGTGTATCGTAAAGATAGGAACTATAATACAAGTGGTAAAACAAGGGGGTGGGGTGTTGCTGGCAGCACAGAACCTGGAAGTGAGTCAAATGGCTGTTACTGACCAGAGCCCAGAAGGCATTCTAGTGTGAAATATGGTTAATTACAAACCGCTTTATATCTGTGTTGTGTATTTTGAACCAAATTCAGATCTATCATTATACGAATATTTTTTTTCATTTTATCGAAAGTAACTGTACAATAGGTAGCACTATTTTTCTTGTAGGTGATATGAATTTGCCTGAAATAACTGGAACAAACTTTAATTTTCTACAGTCAACGAGTAAATACCAAAGTCTATATCATGACATGGAATCACTCAATAATGTTAAAAATAGCTTGAACATTAATAATAGGAAGAACATTAGATTTAGTAATAAGTAATCTTTCCAATGTAACAGTAATAAGAGAACCACACCCATTAATTAAAGAAGATATATACCACCCATCTATCCGCATGTTAAATCATCTAGAATAAAAAAAATAAATATATTTGGTTTCAGTTTTAAGAAAGGGAATTATGATCATCTCTATAATGAGTTAGCGAGAATAGATTGGCAATATCTAAACGAATATGCGGATCCAAATAAAGCAGTAGAAGGATTCTATAAAGTGATTTATGACATATTTGACAAGTGCATTCCTATGAAAAGGCCGACGCAAAAAAGGTACCCTTGCTGGTTTAGTAACAGTATAATACAAAAAATAAAACTTAAATGGCAACATCGCATAAAATGACTTAAGGTGAGAGGAACGACTAATCACCAATATCATTATAACGAGTACTGCAGACTACGTAGAGAAGTGAAGCCTGAAATAGCAATAGCACATAATGGTTTTATCTTTCATGCTGAAAATAATATAACCGAAGACCCACAACACTTCCGGACCTACATTAAAAGTAAATCCTGACATCTTTCTTCTGAGTCTATGACCTATGACGAACGGAATCTGACTAACAATGATGAAATTGCGGAATCTTTTGCTCAACACTTCCAGTCCATTTACAATAAATCATCCTCCTCAACTAAAAATAGTATTGACTCACATGATAAAAAGTACATAAATGGGGAATATCAGAACTTATTTCATATCATGGAGATTAGTTTAAGAGATATTGAGAATGCAATAAAGAAACTGAAACCGAATAAGTCAATTTGGTCTGATAATATACCACCTTATATTGTGAAGGATTGTAGTAATATTTTGAAATATCCGCTATATACTTTATTTAACCTCTCAATAAGAACAAATGTTTTTCCGGACATATGGAAAGAGTCAATAATATGCCCAGTCCCAAAACCCGCTAATAAAAATAGCATAGAAAACTATCGTCCAGTAGCTATATTATCAACAATTACAAAGGTATTTGAAAGTGTCATTTATGATCAGGTCATGCATCATGTTAAATCTTCAATCTCAATATATCAGCATGACTTCCTACAGAAGAGATCCACGATAACTAATCTCACCATCATTTCAGATTTCATAATTTCATCCTTCGATAATAATGGGCAGGTATATGTAATATATACCGATTTTCATAAAGCATTTGACACTGTGGATCATGTCATACTAATTCAGAAACTTGCCACTTTCAATTTTAGTCCCTCTATGATAGCTTTTTTCAATTCGTACTTGAGTGAACGTAGACAATCCGTTCTATATAAAGAATTTAAAACTAAAAGCTTTTGTGTAAATTCCGGAGTCCCCCAAGGATCTAATCTTGGACCTCTTTTGTTTCTATTATTTATTAATGCCATTTTATATCCATAACTCTCACAAATTACTCTTTGCAGATGATTTAAAACTATTTGCCAATGTGAAATCTATAGATGACTGTCTACTTCTGCAACAGGACCTGACTAATATACTAAACTGGTGTACTACCAATAGACTTGAAGTAGATATTAATAAGCGCAAAACCATGGCATACAGTAGACGTGAAAAAACGTATGACTTTACTTATTCGATAAATGGAATAAATTTAGAAAAAAAATAGATACAATTAAAGATTTAGGTGTGATATTTGACAAAAAATTAACCTTTGCGCATCATATGGCAAATATTACCAAAGATGCATATAGAAATCTTGGGTTTCTTATCAGAATGACGAAATAATTTATAAATGGCAAAACTTTAAAATTGCTTTATTTTCCTTACGTAAGATCAAAAATTGAATATGCCTCACTTATTTTGGAACACTTCTGTGAAAACACGTAGTCAAAAAGTAGAGCAAATACAAAGCAAATTCATGCGTTTTCTCACGTACAAGAGGAGAGGACTTTATCCAAAATACGAAACGTATGATAATTTACTTGCTAACTTTACACCTCAGACACTTGAACAAAGACAGACGTTGAACAATCTCCTTTTCTTACACAGACTTTTGCACAACAAAATAGACTGTATAGACACAAGCACAAAAATAATGATACAGGTTCCATCCATCAAAACACGTAAGGGAAATAGTGGCCTATTCTACTGCAGAAAGGCACGTACAAATGCACTGAATATGTCAACCACATGGAGAATTTGTGCTACGTACAATAAAATCATTAAAGATTACGAAGACGTATACATATTTCATTGTTCAGAAAAATCATTCAAAAAACTAGGATTGAGTGTTGTAAAAAAAAAAGGTAAAATGTATTATTTTAATTTAGTATTATGTGTTCAAGCATCAGGTTCATTATATATATATATATATATATATATATATATATATATATATATATATATATATATATATATATATATTGGTATTCAAGTTCTATGTTATACTGTAACATTATGTATTTAAGTTCATATGTAGACACTGTAATTGGGCAGTAATGCCTGTTGTGTTGATAAATAAATAAATAAATTTGTTAATATTGGTTCTGAAATTAAACATTTACACATACTCCTATTTTACGGTACTTAAGTTTTATTAACCTGTGTGCCCAGCTTCGGTTTCAGTAAGATATAAGTGAGGATGTAATCGTGATTTGCCGTAGTAAAGCTGGGATGAATGCAAATGAATGCTTAGGTTTAAAGAATTTTAACAGCGGGAAAAAAAAAGAAAGAAAAAAAAGAAAAGAAAAGAAAAGAAAAGAAAAGAAAAGAAAAGAAAAGAAAAGAAAAAAACAATATCAAATTGCACTGCAGAAAAAAGTAATTTTACCGTATTTTTCCGAATGATATTATAATAGCCATTCGGTTTCTATGTAAGCATGCTCCTTTTAAGACTCTATCACTTGTTACTGCAGCGTAAATTTTGGTATTAGAAATACAAATTACGTGACATTGTAATTACAGCATGTCGCATCGCTTGCATCATAACTAAAGTAGGAAAGAGAAATAAAAAATATACGAACAATTATCAGGATTTTAATGAAGCATACTGCTGCTGTAGATTTGCATGGTTTACATTGTACAACGCTGATACATATACTTAACACTTCTTGTTCTCTTCCATAGAGTAATTAGGGTGCAAGGTTATATCGTTTTTTGAACTGTAAAAATGAAATACACACTTAAAAAATAATCACGAAAACCGTTTTTATCTTCTAATGAAATTGTTCTCACCGTCAAGAGTAATTGTCCATAAAAACAATATTGATGAACTTTTATATTGACTTCCTTTTGCGTTCATTATTATTATTATACCCTTTTATATTTATTTTTTGTTAGTTTAATAGGAGCAAGCTCCTTAATTTTAAATTGTTGCTAGCACATGCTGCGGTTTCTGCAGTTTATGATTAAAACTGTTAAAAATACTTCATGGTCTGGAACAACTTTTCTTTATTCACTCTACAAATATTCATTTGAAACTTCTTGAATAGACGTCTATTTCTAAGATTTTCTCTTTATTCTCTTATTCACTTCTTCAAAGTGATAAATATTATTTCGGTGTTCGGGAGAGAAAATATGATAAACAATTTAATTATTCCCAAACGAGATTCGTCTAAACGAAACATGACAAGCCCTTGGAGAGATTTGAATTGTATTTCTTATTCAGCGTAAAGGGATTAGTGATTAAGAATTAGATTTCTGGGCATTCAGTATCTATAGCCATGCTAGCCCGCCACGTGTCAGAGATGATGTCCTTCGGTGCTCACACTATCCCGGGAAAGGGAAGCAAGGAACCGATCTGAGGCCTATATGTTAGGAACCATCCTGGCATTTGCCTGGTGGAAAATCCAGGAAAACCTCACTCAGGATGGCTGACCTGAAAAAGGTTTTACACTTTTCGAACGAGTGACACCACCGAGAATCGAACCCCGGGTCTACTAGAGGCGATAGTGATAGCGAATACGCTACGCAGGGCCACTTATTCAGCATAAAGTAGAGACTTTCCAAGTTGTGTTCTAACCTCTAGTATCCCACGATGGATAGGCGTGGTATGCTATTTTGAATATATTGTTTTTCATGGATGGTTACTGTATTTGAAAATGCTTAAAAAATGATTCATAATGTCGACATTTTCTCAACGTAGACACTCTCTTTGTAGCATATATACGCTACAGAGTATTATAAAACTAAAATTGTCAGGGTATTTTTTGATTTGATTTGATTTTTGAGTTTAACGTCCCTTTCAGCAGCGGAGCTATATAATTGATTCACGTGGAATCAGAACCAGATGAGCTCCCGCCGGGAATCGAAGCCATGTCTCTCATGCCAAAGGCGCGTACGCTAACCGCCTAGTCACGAAAAAGCTTCGAATTTTTAATTTTCTCAATATGTTGAACTACTTTTTCCCCTCATTATAATTGAACAATAGTTTGGTAAGTAAATTACGATGTAGCACTCTCCAGTAATATATTGTTTTGTCCTTACTTTCTAATTGCTACGAGTAAATTATCTTTGTTATATAATTAAAATGCTACAACTGCTCAGATGGACAAGCGTGGAGAAAGTTGTCATATCATAAGTATTATATATGTACTACTCAATACTGGCATATTTGTTAAAAATACACTACTTCTTATAAAAGCAAACGTCCATTACTACAGAAGCAAAAGCACACTGATAAGGCTTGTTATGCAAATTAAATTCAGCTATTATTGTTGCTATTTACTTCCCAAAAATCATGTTTCATATTATTATTTCATCTTCTTTTTGGCCTACCCAATGATCTTCTATCCAAGTTGATTTTTAACACTTAGAACTGTATACACCCCACGCGGGAAACATATCTCGCCCACCTTACATGTTTAATAGTAATATTCATTAATTATTGTGCCAACGTCTTCGACTAGCTGCAAAATTACATGCACTGGCTCTGGCAGACAGTGTAGGTAGTGAAACCTGTTATATTAATATTTACTATAGTAATTTAGTGTTACGCATCCAGACTTAACATTGTTTTGTATGCTATAAATAATGTAATGTTAGATGACGATTACTAGTACTTTTCTATCCAGAGCATACACTTATTTATTGAAATTGAAATAAGTCGCAGCAGTTTCAATAACTTTACATTATCTTCATCAGACGTTAACTGATAATAATAACAAATGGAAATTTATTTCTCTTTTGATCTGATGATTTTACTTCAAATATTGTTTATTCAATATTTTCAGCCATAATCCCATAGATTGGGATGAGTTCACAGATTCGAAACATATCCACTTATAATAAGCAAAAACAGGTATCAATTGCAGAATAGTCTATGTACCTGATCAAGTCAGCTGCTTCTCGTATAAGCCTTCAAAACAAAGTGTACTTTGTTCCCATATTTTGTTTATTTGTTATGTATAACATTGCTACCCCCACCTAAATAGAAGTGAGCAAAGTATAAATCAACCATTCAGCATCTAGAAAGAAATGTGTTTGTTTGTGTGTGTATCTGTTTCAAGATAATTTCCGTTAAAAGAATAAATAGAATGAATTTTGACGAAGAAGACATGACTTTGTGTTCATAAGGAATAATGAAACTATTTTTTTTTTTCAGCTTAAAGTTGATGGTGGATAAGGAAATGAATTCATCAACTTAAAAAGTAAAAATGAGCAGAAAATTTAACTACTTTTGCTAAAATAATTAGTTTTATTAGTATCCACGGGTCTTGTTTTGTTAGCAGAGCAGGCAGTAATGAACTTTTCTCAACAGACCCATCCATTTTACTGCATACTCATAATTCAGTATGAAAACACTACACTGTTGATATAACGTTGTATAACATGTCCACGGTTCCGTATGTTTCGTTAAATTAATTGCCATGGTACGACAGAGAGAGGAAGGTTTCGTGTAACGATACATGTTTTTACTACAATTAATTATGTTGAGAGCTGTAAAATAACTCACATATTTGACAAACTAAATGCGAAAAATTAACATTCTTTGCTAGACTTCCTTTGTTTAGAGGAATTATTTTCATTTATACGCAACGTATCTCGTAATAGATATATATAAATTGTCGGTTTTTAATTATTAAGTACAAGGCGAAATTTTTAATTTACTGCTCACTGAAATGCAGAAGATGGGGGATGTGCAGTTGTGTGAAACACACTTGTTTCTAATGATGGAATAGCTAAGAAAAGGAAAGTCTAAACAGTTGTCTGGAAGCCTGAAGTCAAATAACATCTGATTAGGAACACATTGCCTTAATGCAAATTGAACTTAACATAATCATCTTTATTTTGAAGTGTTCCATACCGCATACCCTTTTGAATTCTACATCAATGAGACTCAGAATAATATCTGAAATGCTTATCCCCTCCTGAATATATATATCAGATTTCATATCTGCATAGGCAGTAAAGAAAAATGTGGTTGGAGTGAGGTAATAGAGAAAGCCAATTTTCGTGAACTTTTTCCCAATCTCTTCTTCGGGAACAAACATCTACGTAACGAGTATTATCTGTTGCTGTCATTGACTTCAGATATTAAACCCTTCGTCTTTAAATACTGAAAGAAATGATAATAGGCGACTGAAGAATCGAGTCATAGATCGAGTCATTTTCTGCAAAACTATAATAGCTAGAATCCTTGAGTTCTTCTGCATCATGGAATGGTGAATCATCTTTACATATGATAATTCTAGATCGTAATGAGGCATCCTCTAATATTGATATGCACTACGATTATGTCATGTAGAAAGTGAACTTCACTGGTTAACAATCTTTCACACTCCTTCAATATAAGATCAAAATTTGGTGAACCGATCTTTTCATACTTCTCCGTGGCGTTGCGTTGCACTAATCTATGTTTAGTTTAATATTTATACTAGTCTTCGTCTAGATTTGGGCTTCACTTCTAACACCCCCCCCCCCTTTTGCTTGGCCTACGGCCTCGCATTTCTCATGTATTAGCCTTTTCAGCAAGCATTAATTTCATGCATTTGCTCTTATTTTTTTCTGATTTTGGCCAGCTTTCAAGAAAAATGATATATCTTTGCAGACATTTTTTTAAAGTAACAAGGAGCATATCTTCCCACAGAATTGAAGTAGAAAATGAGACAATTTTAACAAATAGTTTATTACATTTCTTGATTGGACAACAGAAGAAAAACAATTAAAATATATGGATTGAACATGTCTATCAAACGTTGTCTCTTAACCAATATATATATTATTTACTATTTATTTCAAATTTCGAAATTCTTTAGAAAATTATTATGAAATTTTAGTAAACATTCTTCGTCAATTAAAATAAATAGTGGATTCATTATATTACTTTGATGAATATTGAGGATCAGCACGAGACGAGACCAGACAAGAGCTCTCTTCTCACCTCAGAAATATGATGTCTCGTCTCGATGGTATACGTCCATCTCACCTCGACTTCAATTTCAAGAGTATTTTTTTTTTCAACTTGTGATGAGAGACAATGCAAAATTAACAGTTAATCCTTCATACACTCCAATTTAATCCTTCAAAATTAATAGTTTAAGTAATAAGCTTCTGTCTCGTCTCATGGACATAACATTTAATAAAATTTGTTCTTTGGTTTACTCTTGTCAATAAAATATATCTGCATGTTAAATAATTGTCTTACTTTTTTCTGTAATTCTGTCGAAACAGACACCGATAGTTTAGAAGTAACTTGCAGAAGTAGTTTAGAAGTAGTTTAGAAGTAGTACATTTTTATTTTAGCATTTCATTTATCGATAATTTTACTAGTGTTATAAAAACCTCCATGTATTTGTACACTATTTTGGAGTTATTTAATGTTTATTCAAAAACAATACTAGTACTCGAGTAAATTTCAAAGAAATGTACATTATTCCTGCAATGTTTAAAACTGTTCCTCCTCCGAGTAACTTTCTCACAATTGTTTGTTATTAGTTAGAATATATTACAACAATTGCTCATAACAATAATAATATCATAATTAGTTTTGTTTGAATATAAAAGTTACGAATAATAAAACTATAAGAAAATGTTTTAATTCTTACTTTACTATCTTTGAATATAAAAAGACATAAAAAGATGACCAAATATAACATTAGTATCATTTATGAAAAAGCTCCAGATCTTACAAAGCAGATAGATAGCAGAAAATAATTTACTTCTCTATTTTTCTAAATTATCTTTATGCGATCCTTCATATGTGGGCATTCAGGGCACAAAGGATTCAAGTGCAATTACCAAGGATATGAGAAGAAGAGACATATAGTTTGTATTTTCTTTTTAAATATATGGAAAAGTTAACGCTATTTTTACTCTGTAACAGTTATTTACAGTATCAGAATATGAATCTTTCAAGCACTGCGCAACGATAACGCCTATGCATATTTAGTTTTAGGACAATAGTCCCTTACCTCATGATAACAAATGTTGTGGCCAGACTTGTTTAAACTTGCTTCGTGTATTTATGTTTTATTTATGTTAAAGCTATAATAAGTGAGGAAGCCATAATTCATTGAAATGCGTTTCTAATTTCTGCGAAATGAATGACAAGTATTAAGGAAACACAAGGTTTAACAGGAACAAATATAGTTTAATTTTCTCAAATAATTATCGTAGATAAGTTTTGGTAGTTGAATCGGCACATGCTAAAAAGGCTTCAGTGAAAACGTTATAGTTTTGAGAAAAAAATAAACGTTGTAGCCGAAATGTAAAGCAATGAAGCAAATTGCAAAAAAAAAAAAAAAAAAAGCACTAAAATAACTTGTCCACCATAGTATGGACTTCAGGATTTTAACCATTCCGTTATCATGAAAAAAACAATTGAAAGTGCTCGACAGAGGCCCTTTTAGCATGCTGCAGGAATTTCAATGAAACATTGTTAAATGCAACAAGGAATACTTTATTAGACGATTTGCTACATCTTTGAATATTGAACAAAGTACACTTTGTGTTTGTGGGTAGCAAAAGTTTCAGTCATTATCGTCACTGGTGTTGTTCGCAGCTTCTCCTTCTTCAATGTTCCTGTTCCAATCCAAGATTTCGTTGTATAACTGAAGGTGGTCAGCTAGAATGTAAGGTGAGCTCCTTCGTGGCTAAGCGGTTAGCGTACGCGCCTTTTTCGTGGGAGACCCGGGTTCGATTCCCGGCGGGAGCTCATGTAGTTCGGATTCCACGTTAATCAGTAGGTCCACGTCTCATATAGCCTCGCTGCTGAACGGGACGTAAAACTCAAAAATCAATCAATCAATAGAATGTAAGGTAACAATTTTTTGATGTCCCTGCTTGTTTCGTTTCTAATTGGCACTATATCATGTGGACAAGTAATTTTGGCAGGTAAACGTATGTCACAAACTCCAGGTTGTTTAAGGCTGAATGTGTGTTTGCCACCATAGAGTCAATGAAATGTCTAGCAACTACTTGTGATGGAAACTTTGAGCCATAGGTAAAGTACATAAATGTACTTCTCAAAAATGTACTTTTTTGTCCTTTGATACAGCTCTGGGCTTGGTTTCTTCAGATATTGCGTGTTTTTTTTTTTTTTTTGTGTGTGTGGAAGTTTGGCCACCACGTTTTGAAATAAAACATTTCGTACGAAGCCACTTCTTTAACCATGAACTTTTGGTGTCTGCTTCCTTGGTGCCTGGTAAAATGCTAGTTATTTCATGGGGGCTGTAAATCCTGTCACGATGAATTAAAACTTGTTTTATTATACGGAAATCTCGGTCACAGGGGAAGAATGAATGCTTTCGTACAAGAAAAAAATGTTCATTTTTTTCAAATTGTTTTATGTTTGTTAATGCTAGAAACAACCTTGTTAAAGCATGATTTTTATTTTGCCCCCCGCAATTGTCTGACAACACATGAAGTTCTATGTAGTGAGCTGCTAAAATCTTTAAGTAGTCACAAACCAACGAGAAAACCTCATTTGCTCCTTTTTTGGCAATTCCTTCATGGTACAGGTAAATGATCGCCGTATCCCGCTTGATATCATGAATGCAAAACACAGTAGTAGTCAATTGCCTCAGGTCAAAAGTGTCTTGCACCGAGATCCGAGGCAATTGGATATTTTGCATGTAATCGAAACAAATAAATAATACATGTTGTTGTTGTTTCTCCTTCATTTCCCTGTCAAGAGTGTTGTAAAATTTTGCTGTTTTCCTTTTGTGTATAACCAGTTCAGCAGCTGCTGCATGTTTAGCAGCTTCGTTTAAAGTAGCGCTTTTTGATTTGGTTTCCAGCCTTTCACAAGTGCAGTAACAGTCGCTTTGTGGTCTACCGAAATGGAAGTCAAAATGTTCATCGAAGAAAGTTGAAAAATACGTCTCACTTACTTTGTTGTCTGTTTTTTTTTTTCATTGTACAAAGACCATAACAACTTTTTCTTTAACCGAGCATCTAAATACTTGTATGGCTTTGACGCATATTTCATTTATTTATGAGGGAAGCTTTGTACATGTTGTCTCAAAAGCGACCTAGTTTCAACAGGATGGACCTATTTAACATGCTTTTCACGTTGATTAATAGGACTTTTCCCCAAACGTTTAAGGGCTCGTATTCGTTTTACTCTTTTAACAGTGATAGAGTGTAAAGCAAGGAATACTTTGAAATATATCTGAACTCTTCTTGATCCTACCAGCACATGGTATTTAAAGGAATTACTGTTAATTCTTGCCTCTGTATCTTTGCGGTGCCGACGTTGCTTGACGTCATGAACGTGTATGTGGTGTTGTAGGTGCAAATCCTGTTCATCTTTTGAGGGCAAATCATAAAAATGTGTCAAGATCTCATTTTGTTCGTCCTCAGGTACAACATCAAAGCAGTTCTTTCTCCTGCAACTGAAAAAAAAATCAACAAAAGTAGGATTAGAGTTTCAGGAGAAACACATAAGAGACACAGAAACAACGGATACAAACGAAACCTTCACAGATTGTTTATTGGTTTAAAGTAGAGGCCAGGATCGTTGGACAAAGAAACTGGGTAAGGAGGCATAGGTGAAAACACCACTCTCGAGTGCAAGGATGTAAAACATTATTCTAAAAAACGGGAGTTCATACAGAATTGGATGGCCAAATTAGCCAAACATACAAAGGTTCACAGGAGAAAGGAGTTAATAGTGTTGAATTCTAATCAATGTGTGAGTAAAGTGTGATTAGAATTTCAAGGTATGTACGGGGAAATTACCAAAGTGTAAACAGATGAAACTTAAAGGCGGTTTAACCTTTTTGACTTATGGGTTGGGTACAATGAGGTACGTAACGTAACCTAACCAAACTTAACTTAACCCAACCTAACCTAACCTAACGTAGCTAAAAAAAAAACAAATAAAGAATATGGCACAAAAGTAGTATAGAAAGCTGGCCCCCGAATTCTTTATAATGGTCATAGTTTTTTAAGTGTGTATATTACTTCTGACTTGAGAAAGGAGGGATCCCTTGCTATTTCGGACTTCAGGTTGGATAGGCTTACAGTAGGTTTGGTGTCTTTAGCAATACTGCAATACAGTTATTTCATGCAAAAAATGGGATCTGTGTTCTTGAACTCCTTTGAGCAAGAATCAGCGGTATACATATTCTGACTTGTAACAATTGTAGTTCCAAAATTTGGAACTAGATTCTTAAACTTAATTCATTTACTGAAAGTGAAAAACTAATCTAATCTAGCATGTCTTACTTGCATACGGTCCCTGTTTTTTTTTTTTTTTTTTTTTTTTTTTTTTTTTGAACAATGTTTACTCTCGCATCAACAAACTCTATACCTTTTACTATTGCTTTTTAAGGACATTTCTCTTCCATCTATCTTTGGTTTCCTTTCGTTTTTAACCCATAACATGCTATTTACTGTCCTCCATAATACTACGCAAGGCCAGAACAATCAAAATCCTACGTATCTAAAGCCAATGGTTGGAATACGAGAGTGACTGATTCACAACTGGCAAAACAAGCTATAATGATGCCAGACAGTTGACCGTGTGCAGTGTGCAGCAGGAGAGAAAGGGAAGTGTTGCCAGATCACTTGCAACAAGGGTTTTAGTAATTGACTGAGGTACTTCTACTTCTAGCACATTCCCAATATTACTGTCCCTGGTTTCAATGCCAACAACGCATGCAACTGAAATACGTATAGCACACATTGGTAGAACTATCCTTAAATTTGGGATTTTCAACAAAAACGCAATTTATGCATTTTAGTGACTGAGTCCCTTTTAGCATGTGTCGATTCAGTTAGTAAAGTAATATTAAACGAACTGAATATTTGTGTTACAACTGAGAGAAGTATCAGGTGGAGATGTTAAACATGAATTATGTTCAAAATTACCATATAGTGAACTTGAGCACTTTGTGTACTGAGCATCTCATATATATATATATATATATATATACGAGGGGGAGTCAAATGAAAACCATAATTATTTTTTTTTAAATATTTTTATTGGTCACACAGGGTACAGAAGTAAATCTCTTTTCAACATAGTCCCATCCTCGTTCAATGCAAGTCCGCCAGCGCTTCGGAAGAGCCTGAATACCTGCAGAAAAAAAGTCTTTTGGGCGACGGCGCAACCACTCGTGCACCGCGTTGCGTAGCTCTTCATCGGAGTGGAACTTCCTGCTGCCAATCCTTGCTCGCTCGCTTTGTTTCAGGCTGATGGTAATGCACCCATGTTTCGTCACCAGTGACGATTCGTGACAGGAAGGCATTACCGTCACGTTCAGCACGCCACAGAAGGTCTTCGCACGCATCAACACGTCGCTGTTTCAGTTCAGGAGTCAGTTGTCGGGGCACCCATCTTGCAGACACCTTATGAAACTGGAGAACATCATTCACAATATGATGTGCCGATCCATGACTCATGTGTACACATGCTGCAATTTCGTCTATTGTCACACGGCGGTTTTCCAAAACGATGGCTTCAACGGTGTATGTGGCTAGTGTGGCTGCCATTTTGGAACTGTTGTTGCGCCGGTGTTTGTGCATCTGCCGGCTGCTGCCACCTAGGAGACATCCGGCATACTATCGTAAACAGGCATGCCAACTTACAGCTCACTGGCGCCATATGCGGATTTTTATTTCTAATTTTATGGTTTTCAGTTGACTTACCCTCGTATATATATATATATATATATATATATATATATATATATATATATATATATATATATATATATATATATATATATATATACTAGTCCATTCCAAAATACATATATTTTCTAGATACATAATTTCCGCTTCCAACACATAATGGTATCTCAGGAGTACGTTGGGGAAAGAGACTGTCTTATTTTCCGTTTCCGTTTCCTTGGTAATTCAGCGATTCAGCGAACAATATTATCGGTACATAAATTTACCACTAGATGCAATCGAACCTTCTTTCCACGTGAGTGTCACTGAAAGATTGTTATAGTTATAGAATATTTATAGTTATAGTTCTAGTAGTTATAGAATTTCTATTTGAAATTACAATTTCCATTCCTCAGATCACGATATAAAATGTAAAAGTTTTAGAGAGGTGTTACATGGTGTAATAAAGAATAGAAATGTAAAAGACGAAATTATAAGGAGAAAAGGTTGAACCACTTTGACGAAAGAAGAATATATATAGCAAACTGTCTTTATTTAATATATATATATATATATATATATATATATATATATATATATATATATATATATATATATATATTACTATTTGTGTTATTGACTCTGTACGACTTCGTTTTACTTACGAGCACCTTCACAACTTTAGAATTTCCGCCTTTATAGCTCCACACGTCTTTCTAATACAACTATATTCCCTTTCTAGAAACTGACTAGCTTGAATGGAAGGGTTGGAAAATTTTCAGTTATAATATTATTTTTTTCTGTTATATGGAAAAAATCTGTTTCAATTTTATTACACATTTTACAGCTTTATAATATAATGATTTAAGAGAATGAAATAGTGGCACATACTACTACCTCGAAAGACAAACTTCTCTATCTGACTACACATTTGAAATTCCGAAAGTGAACTCATGTATGTTCATGTAGACAAATATTATATCCGAAGTATTTTGTTACGAGTTGCCATGACTCTGCTAATTTATCTTGACAACATTTTTTTTATATAGAAGTAGGTGAGTACCTGTTATAATTAGACAGGTTAGATAAGAGAGATTCCTTGGGATATATATACGATTAAACCACAGAGAGTAACTAATTGAATAAACTTCAGAAAGCGGACATCAAAGTCTTCTTCTGGAAGGTGTATTCGTGACTACAATATCTCACTCTCCTAACCTTCATAGCTTTCAACGTTGGCTGGAGACGAGAATGGGGAAGTAGAAAACTCTCACTTAATTAAATTATGGTGGAAACAATATGATTTATTATTCAACACACAAACCTACCTGCTCTGTAGCTACTATCTTTCCTGGTTTTCAGTTCGCCTCAATATCCATTGTAGAATTACACAACACAACATTGTCTTCGTTTCTTGCCATCTATCATGTCTTCATTATAAGAAAGTTATTGGTGACTCGCAAAATACTTCTCTCTGATTCGAAGGTCCCTGGTTTGATGCAGGTCCATTTGGTATTGCGATAGACTATATTGTTTCTATGGATTTTCTCTTACTTCTTTCGTTTCTCATGTTTTGATCCTCCCAAGTGTTCCGTTATAGTCCATCTCCTTCCTATCAACACGGATTAAAAGATGAATCATCAAAACATATGAAATTTTAAGCTAACATTCAAAAAAATGTATTTATGTAGATAATTAAACTTCTTTTTGCCGTTCCTCAATTAAGAAAATTCAGCATTCTTGTAATAAGACATAATCTTAATCGAAATGTTTATTTTAAGAAAATGCAAATTCTATTAATTTTATTCGTAAGAACTTTCAAATATTTGAATTGTGAAACGAATAGTATTTTTATTTCAGTAATTCAAATATAATTGTATATTTTGAAATGTATACAATAAAATTCTGATTATTTGGTCCCAATAAAGAAGCTATGCAATTTTCCATCTCAGAGTAATAAGAAAAACTCAATATACAGTAAATCACATTAAGTTGACTACCTGTGATCACAGAAAGTGTACAGCTTATACAATTGACCGAACTATAGAATAAAAGTAACATACTGCTATCATATGCATGGTTCTATATACTACGGCCAAGTTGGAGAGATTGATTGGTTGGAGAGCAAGAATATGTAGGCTAGTATAATATATAAATTCATGGCTTCAATTCAATTCATTGCTTTCATTCAATTATTCTTCCACGCTGACTGAATTTTTACCCCATACTAATGAACACTTCTCTTTATTCTTTAAGAAATTATCAAAACACATTAGCGTCTACCTTGAGCAAGACAACTCGTGTTCCATAGAATACAAACCATATTTTATCTTGCTTCTAGGTAGATAAAGGCCATTGAAAAGTTACAGTTACCACGGTATCTACGTTGCTCTAACAGTTAACCCGTTCGAGGTACTAAGATATTTTGTTGTTGGTTTAATAAGAAATATCACCTAGATAAGCACACATTCATCTAGCACGAATTTTCATTCGGAAGTGGTTATTCCTCAATTTCTTCATTTCCTTATTTTGTTCACTAAGGCATAGGTAGATTGATTAATTGATTGATTGATTTTAGTTTAGCACCTCTACCAAGAGCGAGGTAATGTAAACGTGGACTTACACCTTAATGTGGAATCCGAACCACGTGAGCTCTAGCCCGGTATCGAGCCAAAGTCTCCACTCAGAGAAAAAATATCTAGGATTAAGGTGAATTCTTGGATAAAATACCGGTACTTTCTGGTGGGAACACCATGGTAAGACTGGAGTGCTACTTATAGAACTGGCCCTTTCGTACTATACTATTTCATCTAAAAGAAAGAAAAGAAAAAGAAAAGTAGATTACACGCTTTGTCAAACATCTATGGAAAAACATTTTAGTTGTCCACTGATCATAACTCATAAGCTTTTTCATGGCGGAAACAAATGCGTAATGTATGACATTATACGTTGTAATACAAATAAATGTAGCTTTTAACGAAACACGACGTGAATAATATTGTCCACTGTTCAACATAAAATATATATCTGTATTGTGTTTACCATGTATTGAAATAGTTTGTCACTCTTTAGTCTGTAACTGAATTTGCAATCAAAATTGTAAGTTTGCAGTGTATGTAAAACTCTTCTAGTTTTGAGTGTATGTAAAACATTGTACTGTGATACTTCTTTGATGTACACGCTAAAGGTAAGTTCAAGCTTTAACGTTTCATTCGTTCCCTCTATTTCTCTGCAGCTCTCTCTCTCTCAGGAATGGATTGAATTTAGTCTTAGGAAGAGAATAAAGACTAAAAAGGATAAAGTGATTTCTTATATTGTGCATTATTTCACAGTCAGTTCCAAGCTTTGTTTTATATATGATTGGTATAGTATATAGTTCACAAGTTCCAGTTCAAAGTTGGAAGTAATTGAATCAAAACTGATTTATGCTGTTTTTTCCCTCGATTTCTCAACATTTTGGTTCTAAAACTAATTCCCTTTTTAAACGAATCAAGTATAGTTATATTATTATTATTATTATTATTATTATTATTATTATTATTATTATTATTATTATTATTATTATTATTATTATTATTATTATTATTATTATTATTAGCCAAACTTACAGCATCAGAGAAGAGATGCACTAGTGCTTACAATTCTAGCTCTGGGTTGTCTAATTAACCAATTCTCACGTTTTCGTTATTTTGTTTGGATTCCATTTTTTCTGTGTTGGAGTCTCTCGTTCTCGCATACTTTCTGTCTCTTACTCAGAATAAAAAAAGGCTGAAATTAAATTATGTTGAGTGGTCTAGTGCTTCTGCGGAAGACAGAAATACTCCATTGTACACTACAAAACTTTACATGTTTTTAACTGAAGATGTTTATTAAAATCGTCGTCAAAGAATTCTCTGTCTGTACTTTACTCTCTTTACTCTTTACTCTCTGTCTCTGTCTGTCTGTATCTCCCTCTCCATGAGATTCTTTTTCTTTTTACTTTGCTTTTCATTGATCCCGATATTATATTAAATGAATAGTTATATTTATCACCTTCTGATTTTGTATTGAATAATACTTTCTTAGCAATAACCTATTAACGTTAGTTTATTTAAAGGGTGTAAACATATATGTTGAAGAAATTTGTCATGGACAAGTTAATAACTAAAGAACGGAAAGGAAAGGAGAGAAAAAGAAAGTAAAAAGAAGGAAATGAAACGAAATACAATGAAATGAAATGAAAGGGAAAAATGAAAAGGAATTGAAAGAAAATAAAAGGGAATAAAATAAAATAAAATAAAAAATGAGAGGAAGTGAACGAAAAAGAAATGAAAGGAAAGAAAAAAATAAAGAAATGGGAAGTAAGGACATGAGAGGAAACGAAAAATAACAAAAACAAGGAAAGGAAAGTGAAGGAAAAAATAAAGAAAATGAATGAGAGGAAAGGAAATGGAAAAAGGAAAGAGAAAAATGAAAGAAAGGGAAGTGGAGGGAAGTAAATGAAAGAAGAAAAAAGAAAAGAAAATGGCAATATAAAGAAAGGAAATGAAATGAAAAAGAAAGGAAATGAAAGGAGAAGAAAGGAAATCGACCAGTGTCTATTTATTTAAATGTTATATCAAAGTTTTTTTTTTTTTTTGGTTTAATAAAAGTATGGAAAGTTCCGGAAAAAACGTGACAACAGTTGATCAGGTAATTCAAACTTCGAACCTGCAGGGTTACTAAACAATAACGTTATTTCAGATTTTGCCAGGTTGGCAAGATTCTACAGCAAAATAATAATTTCAGTTTTTATTAGTAAACAATGGATTAAATATATATATATATATCTCAAAATCTAGCGGACAACAGATCAACCATGTCATTCCGAAATGTCACCCCTGTTACGAAGTAAGAACAGATGGGATATATTTATACTGAATTTTATGTTTTAAAGTTATTTGTATACGAATTCTGAAACAGAATGATTAATGCGTATTAGTTTTTGACCATGTATCTAGCCGTTTTTTCTCTGAATGCAATATATTATAGCTCTGGTGTAGTCATCAGAAATATATGTATTGCATAAGAATATTATAAGCTTATGTGAGCAATGGTAATGTTCTTTATTACGCTGTGTGACATGATATTTGGAGCGTATTAATTTTACTAGAAAATACCTTTAACGTGTATACAGTCGCTAGTTACGAATATTACAGATTAAAATAAGAATAATAGGCTTGTTTAGATTAAGAGGGACCAGACCTAGGTTAAAAAATAAATTTAAAGGAGAAAAGAGTTGATGTAAGAAAAGCATAATTGATTTGTGTCTTATTTAAGAAAGAAAAGAATTACAATTTATAGAAAAATGAGAAATACAAAATCCTGTAGAGACTATATACACTCACCGGAAGCGTACATAAGGAACTATGTAAGTAGTTAGAATGACCTAACGTAACCTAAACTAATCTAAAATAAAGTGAAAAAAAATTAACGAAATGGTAGCATTTTTCAAGTCATGTTGCAAGTCAATGTTTATGGAGGTAAATTTGTGTCTTTATTCGAATGAGAGTTATACTTTTCTTCATTGGAAAAAGAAAGAGCGTTATTTACTTCAGAAACGTGATAATTATTTGAAATTACTTTCCATATTACTGTCATTGAAGCTTGTTTCTACAGGATTTTAAATCAAAGTATATAAAAGAGGAATTGTTCTTGTTAAATATATATATATATATATATATATATATATATATATATATATATATATATATATATATATATATATATATATATATACAGGGTGGGCCATTTTAATTAATCCACGGAAATATCTGAAAAGTGATAAAACATAGAAGAAATGTTTGAAGTAAGCGTTATATATTGCTAAGGGGAAAAACCATTTCCGCCAAAAGTACCCCTCCCCAACCCCCGGAAATGGGGGTAACGGGGGTAAATTTGAAATGTCAAATGGGAACATGGGTCGAGTAATACCTCGTTCGAAAGGTCTTGAAAAACTAAGTAACGCTGTACCAAAATTTGTTTTATATGGAGCACCAGTTTCAAAATGGCCGCCATGATATAGTTCGGAAACTCCAGTAGCCGTAGTATGAAAACTATGGGAGGTAAATGAATGGAACAAAATTGAAATACGTAAATGTCATAGGGCATATCGAATGATGTGACCCCTGCGATCCCAGCGGCTTCCCTGAAGGGATCTTGTGAGCTAACTTCAAAATTTCAATGTCCGACCCGACAACGGTTCGGGCGTATGCTTGACCTACCCAAGGCTGTTTGGAAGGCAGACTTCAGGGACAGAGAATTAGTGCACTCAGTTAATGGTAATGGCACAGTCAAGGGCGCCCGTAAGGAGGGCAAGGGGGGCTCTCGCCCCGCTAGAGGAAATTGTGCTTCGGAATATTGAAAACTCAATAAATTTTTAGAATAGCTACAGCAAAATTTGAAACTATATTTGAAATGTCGCTTTTTCTTGCCTCCCTTGGAAACCACAACATGGGCGCCCTTGGCCGCAGTTACATTTTGATCAACTATTAGCACTCATGTCATATTGTGAGCTTGAGGGACGAAACAGTGTGTACGTATATCCCCGAAATGCTTTCCGAATAACCAGCACGCATTGCATAAAAGTTTCTGTGGCGACGGAGATTAGCAAATTCACACGTTTGTAAGTTCCAGCAACTGCATTATTCGACAACTTCTTTCGTATAACGTTCCTTCTGTTTTCGCATCAAATCATACTTAGCCATACAGATATGCTTTAACATTCAAATAAAATTTCACCTTTTTTTATTCACTACTGCGTCATCCTTACAAACAAATGTTTCAACCATACCATACCTATTTGTAAGGTAGCCTTAATTTGCGAATTAAAGTAGAGTTCTCATTTAACTTTCACTGTTACTTTCCACCCCACTCACATACAGAGCACAGGAAAAGATTATTTTGCAGGACTTGGATATCTCTCTATACATTATGGCAATTTTACTCTAACATTTTTATATCTGTTGTATCATTCTCGAGCCTTGGAACGCCTCCGTGGTTTTCCTATTTAATTTTCGTTATTTTCATTTATCTCTACCCGTATTCATACTATGGGCACTAGACGTTTTCTTAGACACATTCACCATTTATCTCCAATCGCTTTCATACTACGGATACTAAACCTTTTCTCTGACACTGATACTATGTTTCGGCGGCCTTTTGAGAACACTGCCATTTCACCTCAATCGTTTTCTCCTGCAAGATGTTTGATTTTGCAAGATTTATCGAACGAGGTACCACTCGACTCATGTTACTATTTGAAATCTTGAAGTTAGCCCCCAAGACCCCTTCAGGGAGGCCACTGGGATCGCAGGGACCACACCATTCGATATGCCCTATGATATTTACGTATTTCAATGTTGTTCCATTCATTTACCTCCCATGGTTTTCATACTACGGCTACTGGAGTTTCCGAACCATATCATGGCGGCCATTTTGAAACTGGTACTCCATATGAAACAAATTTTGGTACAACGTTACTTAGTTTTCCAAGACCTTTCGAACGAGGTATTACTCGACCCATGTTCCTATTTGACATTTCAAAGTTACCCCCCGTTCCCCCATTTCCGGGGGGTGGGGAGGGTGCTTTTGACGGAAATGGTTTTCCCCCTTAGCAATATATAACGTTACTTCAAATATTTCTTCTATGTTTTATCATTTTTCAGATATTTCCGTGGATTAATTAAAATGGGCCACCCTATATATATATATATATATATATCGGGTGTTGCAAAATAAGTGTTACAACTCTTGGGAGGTGATTCCTGCCAATGAGACAAGAAAAAATGTTCTCTTGAACTTTCGGCTATCGGACATAGTTTCAGATCTACAAGGTGCCGAAAGCGTGGGAAAATGACTTTCGGACGCCAATAGTTCGGAAACTATCCAACGTAAAGAGGGCGGGTAAAAAATTTACTGAAGAAGTCGTACCAGCTCTATTGAATTTTGCATATTTCACAATCCTACCACGCACGCGCAAGGGATTCCCTAAAGGAACGTAGGGATTCCCGGATAATCTGCCAAATGAAAATTGCTGTAAATGATATGAATTGATAGGATTTCTACCAGGTAACAATAATTCGTTTGTATCAAGTCGATATCTGGAACGAATACAAAATGGCGGACAACTTCATGCCCGTTGTGTGTGGTTGCATAATCGCCAGGCACGGGTGTTGCCCAACAGTGACGTTCTGAGTATTAAATGTAGTGAATTTGTATTCAAATGCTCTAGAAAGACATCTGGAGTGTCGGTAGAGCGTAACAGATGAAGGAAGGTGATTCACATGTGTGGAAACACGTAACGAAAAATGACCAGAAATATACTCTATAAACGTGAGTCCAAAGAGTCGGAAATGTAAGGAATACAACAAGAACATGAAAGTCATTGCCAATTCACCAATAATATTCCCTCAAACCGATGCAATATAATGTGTACGGTTGCATACCAATAAGAATGCAACAACTGAGGCCAAGGAGACTCACAAAGAAACTGGGGAAACTAAAGGAATGTGACTAGTGAGATCGCATGATCGATATTGAAATGTGGCAAATGTGTATGTTGATATCGACATATAGCTAATGGAAAAATGTTAACATGTCCTACTGCCGTTGAGAAACCGTCCCACGTGGGGAAAAATAGGAAACTAACGTTCTAAACTCTGCTATTACATCTGGTGCACTTTCTGGTAAACCGTAACTAGAACACGAATGTATCAATGTCTCCTCTTTTCTAAGATGTTGTCCCACACTCGACACATATGAAAAGAAATCTCTTAATTCATGGTCCAAATTCTGATAGAACGTGAAAGTAGCAAACTTGTATCTTGCCCTCCGTTTTCTGGGTAATATGACGTACTCGAAATATAGGAAAATACCTCCAGAAATTCGTATCTTGCACACAGTGTACATACCAGGACAAAGAGGAAAATGAACCAATTTGGCACATGTATCACTACTGCTTGAACACCATACAAATGGAAAATAAATCGACATGAGAAACAAAACAAAAAAAAAAGTCTGAAAGCTCTGATTGTTTACAACTGTGCAATAAGAATAACAAAATGAAACACACATGCATATCGGGATGCTGACAAGAGTACTTGCCAAAGAAAGTGGGTACTACTCAAAGAAATGAATACAAAGAAAGTGATGCTCCCTCGTAGTCTCAGGGCTTGAGAGCTCGCTCTCGCGCGCGTGGTCACAGTTTCAAATCCTGCTTGGAACCCACGGTCTCAGATTCAAAACCGGAGTAGTGGTTCGGTTCCCACTTTAAACTGTAGGTCCCACCTGTGCCTAGCCCTGTCGTTGAAAGAGATACTAAACGCCATAACATAAGCAAAATAAGAAAGTGGAGTAAACACGCACGATGGCAGGTAACGCATCGAGGCATTTACAGGGATATTTCTTGCTTGTAATCAAGTAGTCCGGGGTGGAGACACAAGTGGTTCGGATTCTATGTTAAACTGTAGAAAGCTATGATCGTCTCTGAATATTATAGTGTTTGTGAGGCTTTCTTCGTACTACATAGTTTCTTAAAGTGCATGGTACAAGATACAAATAGTGCAGATCCTGAAGCTTATTGTTAATTTTTTTCTAATTGTTAATTGTTCTGTGTCCCCCCTTTCTTCAGCTCATTTTCTTTTCTTTCTGATGCTATTCTAGCGTTAGTAGGACCTGTGCCGATTTGTCTTATTTATTCTTCATTGAAATATGCACTGTACAAATTTGAGGCTTTACTTTTCCTATATTTTGAGTGCGTAATATTGTCCCAGAAGAAGTGGGACATGCTAACATATAGTTACTTTCAAGCTGTATCAGAATTTGAACCATGTCTTTTAGAGAGTTATTTCCCATGTTTCGAGTGTGGGAAAATGTGCCAGACAAAGGGGGTCGTGGATTCAATTGTGTTCTACTTACGTTGTACCAGAATGTGACTTATGTGTACTAGAACATATTAGAGTTATTCTCCTATGTTTCGAGTGTGGGACAATGTTCCAGTATAGGTGGGACATGGATATAATTGTGTTCTTTTTACGTTGCACTACAATACGAACCAAGTGTAATAGCAGCATGTACAAAGTTAGTTTCCTATTTTTCCCACATGGGACGATACCACAGCTGTAGTGGGACATGTTAACATTTTTCCATTACCTATATGTCGATATCAACATACACATTTGCCACATTTCAATATCGATCATGCGATCACACTAGTCACATTCCTTTAGTTTCCCCAGTTTCTTTGTGAGTCTCCTTGGCCTCAGTTGTTGCATTCTTATTGGTATGCAACCGTACACATTATATTGCATCGGTTTGAGGGAATATTATTGGTGAATTGGCAATGACTTTCATGTTCTTGTTGTATTCCTTACATTTCCGACTCTTTGGACTCACGTTTATAGAGTATATTTCTGGTCATTTTTCGTTACGTGTTTCCACACATGTGAATCACCTTCCTTCATCTGTTACGCTCTACCGACACTCCAGATGTCTTTCTAGAGCATTTGAATACAAATTCACTACATTTAATACTCAGAACGTCACTGTTGGCCAACATCCGTACCTGGCGATTATGCAACCACACACAACGGGCATGAAGTTGTCCGCCATTTTGTATTCGTTCCAGATATCGACTTGATACAAACGAATTATTGTTACCTGGTAGAAATCCTATCAATTCATATCATTTACAGCAATTTTCATTTGGCAGATTATCCGGGAATCCCTACGTTCCTTTAGGGAATCCCTTGCGCGTGCGTGGTAGGATTGTGAAATATGCAAAATTCAATAGAGCTGGTACGACTTCTTCAGTAAACTTTTTACCCGCCCTCTTTACGTTGGATAGTTTCCGAACTATTGGCGTCCGAAAGTCATTTTCCCACGCTTTCGGCACCTTGTAGATCTGAAACTATGTCCGATAGCCGAAAGTTCAAGAGAACATTTTTTCTTGTCTCATTGGCAGGAATCACCTCCCAAGAGTTGTAACACTTATTTTGCAACACCCGATATATATATATATATATATATATATATATATATATATATATATATATATATATATATATATATATATATATAATCGGAAAGAGTTTCAATTTATTAAGTAATAGCAGATGCCATAAGAGTTCACTGTTAGATGAACAAACTTTATTCCTTTAAAAAAAAATGCACGCATTTTCCATTTAGTTTACCTTGATATATTTGTCGTTCTTATGTTTATTTCAATGAATAGTAACGTTTGGTGTGTTTAGTGTGTGTGCGTGTGTGTGTGTTTTATTCATTATTTTGATATGTCAAAGATGAGAGAGTTCCTTTTGTAGTTTTGGAAGGGAATAAACTCACATAATCCAAATGTGAATTTAAGCTTGTATTTATGGTTAAACATGTAATTTGAAATATAAAATCACAATTGATTTACTTCTTTCTATATCTACAGACAACAATTTGAAACTCGTTTCCTATTACATCTTTTAGGAAATAATTATACATTATTTTCTTTAAAAGAATCTTAACTGTCTTTTAAACACTCCCAGGAAGTGCTTTCTTTTCTAGTTATTCACGTAAGTGTACTAGTCTCTAAAGTGGTGATCAAGTTCACAAGCAATTGAGAGGTATTCTGTTTCCTTCTAACAACTGGATGCTAATACTTTTCTTGTAGAACATTAAAGTACCGTAGGTAAAACACTCTTCGTAGAATCCAGTTCAATTATTCAGAAAAACTTAACCAGAAAGCCAAAATTTGCTTGATTCTTTTCTTTTACAGAATAAAGAAGGTATAGGTTTGGAAAAAAGAATAATGAAGTTTAACTACTGTTTTAGGGATTGCTATGATACATTAGACTAACGTAAATATGAAGTTTGTTTAAGAATTTCTAGAAGAAAGACAGCACAAAAGTAATGATATGGTTGCTTTACACAGAACTTATCTAGATTTATTCAACTGCAGTTAAACCTATATTATTCATAGCTTAACGCGATTAAAGAATTCATTCCATCTTGCAAGGTAACTCGTTATCTTCACACCATACATAGATAAAAGTTAACTTATACATTTCGCGAGGAAAATAGCTTTAGTGCTTCATTTCGTATAATATAGAAGTTACAAATCGCTAAGAAACACTTAAATTCTTCACGTAGTACTAAGAAGATTAGACTCTTTGCATGACTATAAGATTGCGTGTTTAAGGTTTTGTTATTCCTCATATTCTTATAGTTCCTATTATATGACATAAAATAAATATGAATTTATACTTCGCTAAGAAATTATTGTACTCTTTAACGCATCACAATCATAAGTAACTTTTACTGTATTCCACAGTTTCTAAATACACATCTTCATATCAGTACCAGGATAAAGCTCGGTCTCCAACACTCTGTTAAGCAACTGTTATGCTCTTCTTCATGCCATAATGATACATGGTGCCCTATAAAAATATCCCAGCCGGGTAACACCAGAGACAAGGGAACAATTATGCGTAACTGTCTGAGTAATTCTAGCTGACAATAGTATGCCGTTCAATGCATAGTTGTTTGGCATCTTGAGGTCTCTGATTCTGTACCGTGCAGCTATGTGTTGCAGGTATGCCGCCCGATATGAAGTTGTTAGCTGGGATTCCCTGTCTGTTCAGTTATGGTAAACAAGTTGAGTCCAGACGATTTGTGCTTCCCGTTGAACAACTAATTGTGATAATGGTAGAATATGTGCGGACGGAGCCAATTAAGAACATACAAGAAGGTACGACAGGTACGAAGGTACAAAACCAAATGCAAAACGATGTATTCAGAACATTTTACAAAAATTGGTATGTGACGAATGTGAGTAAGCAGGAACAATTTGTAAGGACACCGGACATTGACCGGGATATTCAGCATCAGATAACACGAAGCCACAAAGCCATAGCCGGAAACTACCCCAGAAGGTAGTTTTGCCATGCACAACGTGTCAGTGTGTACTGAAGTTTTGAAACTGAAACCATACGAGTAGAATGTGTCCAAGAACGGAGGAACCGAAAGCAGTTAAACGGGCTGTATACTGTAATTTGGCTATATTTTTGTGGACTAACTTTATGGTGTAGTTTACTAAGGCGCACATAAAATTTACATTACAAGAAAACGGTAAATAAGAATCAGGGACTAAGTTGGAGGCATTTCATCTGACTACTTATTTTTGATCGAAGCTACTTCAAAGACATTTTTCAGTTGGCTCTTCTTTTCCAGTATCCAAACATGAAATTACTTCGCGACTAATATTTAGAGAGACCGATATTCTGCTGAAACATAAAATGATTCAATGATATCCATATCCTTTAACAAATCCTGTCGTATGTTAGACAGTTAGATGTTGCATTAGTACTATCCTGATCTAAAAGGATCGTGACTCTTGCATTGTTCAAATTCTTTGAGACACGTTGATCTTCAGTCTCACTCACACCATTGGATTTCGGTTTGTGTTATTCATCTAGCTTCGTGAGGTAGTTAAAGAGTTCCTTAAATTAAACAGAACTAAATTAGGGAGTTGGATTAGAAAACTCGATTAGAGCGAAGAAACTAATTCCCTGATCAAGCAGAAGGGAAAGTAGGTGGACGAAATGGACAGATATAGAGGAAGTTTAACCTAAAATGAGGGAGGGGCAAATATTACTGATCATGGTTAATTTTAAAAAAAATAGAAGGAAGTTTATAATGATAGCTGGTGAAGAAAGAAGATCAGAGTTGTAACTTTCTCTTTAGGATATACTCGACCAGACTGTTCGTAAGCCTAATAATATTAAATAATTACAACTCCTATACAGCTCCTAACATTCAGAATTCCTTTATTTCTTTTATCTCTATTTTCACTTCTTTATCGTTACACCCTAAAACATTCGTCACATAATCCCAACTGTTTAATAAATACCCCGTGAGTGAGTTGTCTTGGAATTGTCCCGTTTCCTCCCTCTCTAGCCTTTTCACCATCATCATCTTTCTCATCGTCGCCGCCTCTTTTAGAATTTGTATATAATTATAGGACTTAAACTCAAAAGAAACGCCTACACACCTTTTTGACAACTTACCATAAACTACAACTTGCCTCTTCTGATTCAGTAAACTGATCCCTAAAAAGAAATAACAAAATATTGTTCCGTCTTAACAACATTGGCATTAGCTTATCTATTTACATGGAAAATAATTAGTTACTTTCAATTCCCAACTGTTAGAACGCAAAAGAAATAAAAAGGAAAAACGTTATAATTACTGTAATAAATTAAGAAATGTCAACTTAAATATTTTAACGAAGAGATCAAAGGACAACATGGAAGTTATCGAATTTGAACTTGCGTGGTGGGAAAATAGTTATGATACTAGTATTGACGATAATAAATAACTATTGGACTATGTTCTTATGCTCTTATAATTGATGCATAAATATATTTGGTTTTCCATTTTTGTTTTCTCTGCCAAGATAAAGAATTAATTTAACATTGATAGAAGATATACCAAGAACTTAATTCCCATTTCTTAGATTTTATTATACATTGTAAAACTTTTAAGTTCTAATTATTTTCTGTGCAAGGATATACTAAGATTATATACAATATATATATATATATATATATATATATATATATATATATATATATATATATATATATATATATATATATATATAGGACACAATCCATCATCTATTATTGTTTTCCTTTTCTGTACCTTTCTTTTATATTTCATATTGAGACAATTGAAATTGCTTATTGGGTTCACTCGAGTAGACGGTTCTACCAAGTAGAAAATATATAGTGAAAATACGATGTGAAACATTTTTTGTAAAGAAATGAGAGTGTGAATGTAAGTAATTCTGTCAGCGCACAGATATTGAAATGAGTTTTGAGTGTTACTGAAAGTATTGTATGTGCAAGTATACTCTTCCACTATTCTTGTTTATGGGTCTCGTCGCTGATGCGCCTGCTACCTACGGACGCATCCCTCGTTACCGCTGCCCCATGCTGCACTCCTGCCCTAAGTCGATTAGATGGCATTCGCGATTTTTAGTGTCCAACTAGTACTAGTTGGTTCGTGTTATATTCACTGTAGTTTTCATGCCATACGTTCACGCTGTATTTATACTGAGCCGTGGCCCCGCGTGGCATAGTCGCTAACGCTCTCACCTTTGGTGCGAGCAGTCCCGGTGGGGACCCTCGGTAGAAAAACTGTAACAACGTTTTCAGGCCAGCCATCTTGAGTGAGTTTTTTTTTCTGGTTTGCTAGCTTGCTGTTTCTTCTTTTTCCTATTATCTTCATGATCTGTAGTCCTTCATTAGCTTCCTTTAGTATGTCTTCATCCCTTTCCTTTCGGTCCATGGTATGCGCAGCATTCTGCGCCAACACCACATTTCACATTATTCAAGCTTGGGTATTTCAGCTTTTCCCAATGTCCATATCTCCGATCCGTGCAGCGCCACGCTCCATACCATTGTCTTAATACATTGTTTACGAATGTCCAACGACACATTTATTGATGTTAGTAGTCCTTTCTTCCTATTAAATGCTTGTTTAACCTGCGCTATTCTAGATCTTACGTCCTTTTCACTTCTTCCGCCCAAGGGTATTAGACTTCCTAAATTGGGGAACGTCTTAACGTCTTCGATTTTCTCTCCATCTAGCCATACGTTTGATCTACTGAACGGGTCCTAGTAGATCAAATTATTAGTCGGGGAGCCAGGGGTCCTCCATGTGCACCCCCCTGATCCTATCAGACCATACTTTTTTAAATCTTCATAGTCTAAAGAAAATTTATAGCTATGTTCCCAAGAAAACAAACTGGCTCTACACCTAAAGAATTGCCCTTATTTAGCAGAAACTATGTACGTCTGCCAGCAAAATAAAGAAAATAGTTAACCTTCATTTTGATGGATTTATTTCCCCCCTAAATATCGCATCGTCATACATGATACATTATTGAAAAGCTTATGGAACATACATTCCAACAGGGTAATGCTTCTACCTTTCGTGCTTCACTCCTAGAAGAAGAAGAAGAAAAAACCTAAAAATTTTTGAAAAATTCTGAAAATTCTAAGATTCGTGGGCAGTTGGCAACCCTTGCACTTCCTGCACGTCAACGAAATAATTTCTGCGTATGCTCTAGATAGATATGTCAAACATATGCAACAATCATAGAGATCAGCAAAATACAACGTGGAAAAAAAATCAGAACCTCAAATTTCTTTCGGGCCATTTTTATTATACTTACAAAACAACTCCTATTACCTCTCAATATTATCCCCCTTCTATTAGAACTACGCACATGAATCTTCGTTATTACGTTTAATATCCTCCAATAACAATTCTAATTTAAAAAAATAGTTACTTTGCCCAATTGGGGGGGAGATATAGCCTTTAGATTACAATTAGAATGGTACGCTATTAGTATCGAAGAGATTTTTTTTTTACAATTTCTGGCGTTACCAACCCTTACAGTGCATGTTAGTTTAATTGTTTTTATAGGAGTAAGATGCAACGTACCTGTATATGCTGCCGAAGGAGATAAAACGAAATCTTCACTGTACAAATAGACAAATCAATTTAGGGACACTTTTGCAGTTATTCAGCAAACGCAATCACTTTCACAATCACTATCACTTTCATAACTGAAAAGGTTTCTCAGTGCAAAAAGTGTATTCAGCAACGGGTCAATTAAACAGGCCTTTGAGGGCGGTAACATGGAAAAGTCAACGTTTGCTTCCATTGAAAGGATGAGATCTTTGTCTTGGCATTTGTTTTTTACTATGAGCAGCCTAAGTTCATCAATTGAGGAACATTTTCTAGATCCATAAAGGGCGCATGTAAATTCCTCTAGGAGTGAAACTAATTTGTCATCTACAGTCCATGATGCTCCAAGTTTTTGGAAAGCTGAAAGATAAGGTTGATACTTCTGAGAGAGCAGCATTTTTAAAGGTTTGATCTTTCCTTTTCCTTTGAAGGCACTTGTTGATCACACCCTGTAAAGGCATGAAGCCCCAGTAAAGCAGAACACTTCTCAGCACCATAATCCTCTGACAGTTTACTAACATTAAGTAATCTTTTCTTGTTACCATATCCTGATTGAAACAATATTTTGCATCTGATGTTACTTGCATGAGCAAGCAATATCCAAAAAATTTCACTATCAGGACTTTTAACTCTCACTTTCTCGTAACCCATTTCAGCAGCATACATGCAATAGATAATGACTCTCGTATCTGTTTCTTCTTGGTTTGATGTCAGTTCTGGTATAAATACGGCTTCTTTGGAAACAGAGAGATTGAAAGCTGACTTACTGAAATAAAATTGCGAGTTCCTATCAAATCCTTTACTTCTTTCTCTGTTGACCAAATATATTGCAGAACATTTACTAACTGTTGCTTATTTTCTTCATTTTTCAAAAACAATTTCCAGTCTTTAGGTTTCTTGGATTTCGGGCCTGACACAATCAACTTTTCTGCTTCTCCTCTTCGTTTTCTTTCCAAAGCTTTTACTGATATCTTGCTGTACATGTCAGTACTGAAGATGACATCACCTTGTTTAGAAGTCATATGGAAAATCTTCAAAGTTATGTCCTTGAAAGTTGGTGGAATTTATTTCAAAATGCGAAAGTATGCATTACCATCTTCGACAGTCAACATTTTTGGATCAGGGGAAAAAGCCTCATCACAAACATGTTTTGCAAAGTACAAAAACGACTTGGCTTTGTTAGTCTTGGCAAGAAATCCATTAGTGGTACCGATGCTGTATGGTATTGGTGACAAAGAATATGTCATAAGCTGTTTCAAATCTATCTTCATGTCTTTTTCTTGTGCCTTCACTAGTAGCTGAGCTAGAATATTTCCTTGATGTCTGTATTCTATAACTTTGTTTGTACTTGTTGCCGCCTTGACACTAATTTGCATGTTTGCCATAGTTTTCAAGTTCAGTTTATTGATGCTCTCAAAAAATTTCTCATTCTTTTTCAGTCGCTCTTCCACAAAAGTATCTCTGGCACCTTTCCCTAGCTGTTCAGCTTGAAGAATATCTTCCTCAATATTTGGAGACACAGAAACACCTGAAGATATTACATATAACCGATCTTTTTTAATGTCAAAGGGATTCATGTAACCTTCAAAAGCTTCTATTACTCGCAATACTTTCTTGTGCCCTCTTTCAGTTGCTGATCTTCCTAAGTCTCGATGAATATTTCCTTTTCTACTTTTGATACCAGCCATATGCAAAGTTGCTTCTAACATTTCAGAACGCATATGTGTTGTCAGTATCCATCTTTGGTATGCACCATAGTTCCTTGTGATTCCGGTCAACCCTGCCCCACTACCTCCAGCACCTCCTCTTGACTTTGCATGCTTCATGAATGTTTCTTCCATGGTTTTATCTACTTCTGCTGTACACCCTGGAACCATACTCCTCGCAACACTGAAAGCACCCATTTTTAACAGTTCCTTTGCACCTGGGTGAGTATGTTCAATGTTAGCTATCATAACTGAAAACATTGTAGTATATCGTGCATAGTTTTGAGCAGAGTAGCTAAAGAACAAAGGTGACATTAAATGTAAACACTCTGCATACAGATAAAAGTCATTTTTCTTAACAGCCTCATGAAGTTGCAAAACAGCCACACAGGATCCATAAATGACATCCAAAACTGAGCTATTTTACCAAGTGATCTCTTTTTAACTTCTTGCCTGAAATCTTGATATTCTTTACAAAAGTGAGCAACTTTTTCATTCTGCATGATCAAATTAATGCTGTCATGATTGGGTTCTAATATTGTTTGCTTAAAATAATCTTTCAAATTTGCCAACATATTAAAATCATCTTTTTTATTAAACTGAAAGGTTTTGAGAAGCATTCTTTCCAAAGCTTCAAGAACTATTTTATAGCAATGCATAGCTCTACTGGAGTTCTTACCACTCAATACTCCTTTCATCGATCCCGATGTCACTACTCCATCTTCTATCATAACATTATCTAAACCTGACCCTGTCATTTTCTTTCCTATAACTGAGAAATAGGCACATGTTAAATGAAAGGTGCCTAAAAGAATTATGTGCTTCCAGTATTCCAAAGGAGAGTTCCAAATTAATGGAAATGCTTTCATGCACACACCTAAGTCAAAGGTTATGATTACATATTCTTGCCCAACAGCTTGAGAAGCTTCTTCTGCTAATTTCAAACATTCCTTCACTGTACTGTAGTCTGTGATTGGCTTGTAAATGACTGGATAGTAACCTATGATTGTGAGCTTCTTGGGTGGCACACCAGCGATTGACTGAAATCCACTCCATCCAGGTATTTTATTCAAATCAGATGTTTCCTGAGACCTTAGCCACACCCAACACAAGTTGTTTTGAAGTCTTATTGAGAAAGCTGATTCCCCTTCTGAATAATGAATTTGATACATGACTAACTTAGGACTGTTTCGAATGTGTACAAAGCAATCAGGATACTCATGTTAATTGTTAAATTCAAGCTTCTCTGTTTGGTCCTCATTTCTGTATCTTTGATACATTCACTTCTGATGTCATCTTCCTCTACTTCCTGCAGCATTATTCCATGAGCTGTATGAACAGAGCCAGCACTTGTCAATTCATTCACATGTTGGTCAAAATTATGAAACTCAGATTGAAAAAGAAATTTCCCACTTGGCCTCATTACAATAGTATCAGATACAACAGAAGATTTGTTCAAAACCTCATTAGCCATTGCAGTCTCTGCCTCTAAACTAAACCAATACGATTCACAATGACCCATGTTTGTTGAGGAGGGTAATTAGTTCCTTGCTTCGAAATAAATGTCTAAGACTCAGGCAGAGTAACACATGCTTTGGCATCTTCCATTGTCCATTGGTTGTGGCCCGGCAGATGTCTTGGCCTATTGAAGAAATAAGTTTCTTGGTTTTATCACTTTGCTTTTCCTTTCTGGTGGATATGACAATGGACAGAAAATTTTCTAAATTCTTCGGAAGTTTGACATCTTGGTCAAGTTATTTTGCCGTTGGTGGCCACTTAAGGTCTCCTTCCACTCTGAATGTTCTAATGATAGAATCATGAAGATTTCTGGCAGCATTCTCAATGTTATTCTCTGATCCTAGTTGAAAAGCCATTTGGACTGCGGTATCAGTATCAAGGGACTTACTGTAAACAAGGACAGCTTGAAAACACTTGCTCTGAGTAAATGGGATGTGTTGGCTGATTTCATGTTTCAATAATTTTGCCTTTATTTTTTCAGATCTATGATTTGGATTCCGACAATTTGACTTTTCTAATTCTGCAATGTACAAACCATTCAAATCTTTAAGTTTCATAATCAATTTGAGTTGTATGACTTTCATTCTAACCTCTTCAAGAACTACTTCAAAAGCATTTTTATGTGCTTCCTCCATCTGCATTTGTATCAGCTTTTGTTCTTCATTCTTAGTTCTCCAATGGGTATCAATATTACAGTAGGACTTCCTACAAGATGGATGAAATCTGGCTTCAACTGCAAATAAATCAACATTTCTGATTCTCCTTAAAAGCTTTTCATCACCTTTCGCTTCAGCACATATTAGAACAGTGTTTCCACCACCATACTCGAAGAGAGATGTTTTTTCACTTGTTCTGGCTTTATTCTTATGAATGCGTTTAGGTTCAACTACATTACAGAAAATGCAATCAGGCTGGAAGAGGATTCGATCTTTAGACTGTGATCGTCGTGACGTTGAGTGACTCTTCTCATCTTGGACTGAGGAGGTAGATGTTTCAGCTTTAAGTCGATCAAGATTTTTGGTAAATTTTTGATAACACTCCCTGTGATAACCATCTCTTTCTTGCACAGTATCTGGAATTTGGGAACAGATCTCAAGTCTTTCTATTGGTGACGTTTGTAACTGTCTTTTTCTTTTTACTTCCAGTAACTTATCAATCCGTTCTTGCGCATTGGGTAATTTCAAAATATGAGTGAAATGTCCACCTTTACACGGTAACGGGGGGAAAGGGGTCACTAGGTCTCAACCTGTCATATTCAGACCTTCAAACGCCTCATACAGGGCGGTCTTCAGTACTATCCGGTATCCAGCTGTTATCCTGCTTTCTATTCCACCAATGTCTATAACTTTTGGATACTGTTAATATAAAAATATAATGTACACATTAGTGTAATTTTGTATGCGTAAGATAATAGCAAGTGTTGCCAGTGCAGTTGTTCCCAATATATATTTCAATTTCTTGAGTTTCTTCTTCCTCCTCTTCTACAAATATCCTACAATCTGTACACATGTTACTTCGTTGGACTCTCTGTTGAAAAAAGGTTGCAACGAAATGTAGTTCATGGTCCTGTGTTAAATAGGGAGATCACCAGAGTCATCAATGTGAGTACCACTTCTAGCCCTTAAAAAACCTTATTCAGGGCGGTCCTCAGTACTGACGAGTATCGAATTTTTATCTCGCTTTCTATTGCACCAATGTATATGATTTTTAAATATTATTGACACCAAAGTACAATGTATACATTAGAGTGATTTTGCCTGCATACGATGGTAGCAAGTGTTGCCAGCATTCCAGGATTTCCAGAAAACGTCTTTTTCTTAGATTTTTTGCGGGGTTTCTTCCTCTTGTTCTTCTACAAATAACGCACAATCTCCTCACTTGTTACCTCATTGGAATCTACGTAAAATAAGCTTTCCAACGAGGTATTATTCATGGCCCTGTGATAATTAGGGGAATCTCTAGGACCGTCAAAGTGAAGGTCTACGCTTTCCGTGAAATACCTGCTGGTCTCATAAAGGTTAAAAAGAAAGGCCCGCTATTTTATAGTAGAGCCAGTTTTCTTTTTTGGGAACATGGCTTAAAATTTTCCTTGGGCTCTAAGCAATATAAAAATATATGTCGCAAAGGATCAGGGGAGGGGTGCACATGGAGGACCCCTGGCTCCTCTTCTATATGATATGAAACTCATGTCCGGAAACGTACCTCTTTTCAGTACTACACAGATGATAAGATCACATAATGTCAATCTACCACTATATTGTTTTTGTACAACACAGATGGCCCGAGCACAGAGTTACACATATCACACTTTATCTGCGTTCCTATAAGAGCATCTTGATATGTCGCCCCTGATGTTCGTTGCAAGCAGTGTGACTTTGAAGAAAGTTTGCGTGCGATGCAACAAAACCAGCCGGTTGTGCTAAATCGTATCATCTGCCTTTAGAATTAGCACAATAAGGCCTTCCTCTGACACCCCACGAGTCTCATAAACACGATACTTAATGTAGTCCCGTACGAAAAAGTAGAGTGATCGTGGTGACCAAGGAGTTGGCCCGCCACGACGATCCATTTGTGTTATTGAGATAATGTCGAACTTTCTAGGAAAAGTGTGCTGGTGCCTCATCATAATGAAACAAAGGGTTCAGGGGAATGTGCAACGGGGCATTATTCAAGGATTACGCCAACGCCTCTCGCAGGGTAGTCAAGTACCTTGGACCTGTTAGGCAGTCTGGAAGAAAGTACAGTCCAATCAGACGACCATTGATAGTAACAGCTCATACATTAATGCAAATCGTTGTTGAGATCCGTGAGACTCTATGGTGCGTGGATTTTCATTATCTTAAATGTGGCCGTTCCTACTGCTGCAAACACTGTCCCTTAAAAAAACGTGCTTTATACGTAAATAGCACAAGCCGAGGAAAGAAAGCTCGAAAACATTCACACAACGGTGTAGAAACCATGTATAGTAATTGATACAGGGGGCCAAATCTAAAGGAGAGTACCCTCTGGGATCGGTATGGGTGAAGCTGATGGTAATATAGAATAAACAAAACGCTAAACGCTGGAATACATCAATGGTCGTTAGTGATTTTGTACTCGTAGACGATTTCTCTTTAGTTCGATGCAAGGACTTTTCTTCAACTTAGTAGGCTGCGGTGACTCAACGGTAGAGTGTTCACCTTTGATGTCTGGAGTTCCTGGCTCTATCGTAGCTGACACCAAGTTGCATTTGTGGTGGAGAAAAACCGGCGGGTGTGAATTTTCTCGAAGTTCTTCCCTTTCCCCCTATTTCTTTCCTTCCACTGTTTAATTCATTATCATTGAAACCATTTCATTTAGCCTACTCTGTTCGCTATGACGTTTCCTCGCAGCGTGACGTTCACTATGACGTTTCCTCGCAGCCTATGACAAAATCCGGCAGAAAACGGTATATGATGGAATGATACGATAGAGTAACACACACACAAATCAGCGCAGGTCAACCATTACTTCCTGCTTCGGCGTAAATTAACAACATGTCGTTGTCCTCAGAAAATGTGTATTCGACCATTTTGTACTGTGCTGTCCTCCACTACGACTAAATAAGGCTGACGTAAGAGTCGAGACCCAAAATGGTACACAACGAATTATCTTCCGCCACGAATCGCAAGCAAGTTACTTAAAGTTCTAAGCACATTGAATTGTTCAGAGATGACGTTTGAAGCAGTACACATGACGCCAGGTGCAGGAATATGTAGTCCTCTGTCAATGTGTATTGTCTGACACTGGAGATGTTACATTATGTGACCTTCGTATCTGTGTAGTACTGAAACGGGGTGTTTCCAGACATCGGTTCCTTATTAAAACCTTTTCCACTAGATTTCTTTTGCAACCCTCGAAATGAGTAATATGAATTCTGATTTATTCTGTATACCTAAGTTGTTGATTTATTGGATATCAACGTCTCTTTACAAAATTCAGGATAAATGCTACTACTTAATTACTATCCAAAGTACCTCCACAGGGAAGAGAACCTTACACCATACATACAGAAATCATATCGTATTAAAGACTCTGGATATAAATCCCTTTACAACATTCGAGATAAAACTTACTACATACTGCATAACGAAGTCTATACCACGTATACAGCAATACAGTTCGTTAATCATTGGACAACGAAGGAACACTTTGTATTGGATGTTCTGTTCATCATATTGCATTAACGACTCTAACTTAATCTATAGAGTAATATACTGGAAAGATTTGTTGCCGCAGAAATCAGCAATTATCATTCGCTGTGCTGTATTGTTCAATTTTAATCAGGATTGTCTTTTCTATTCCATGTATTTCTATTATTTTTTCGAGTCATGCGCTATCACTATCATCGCAACTATGACTTTCTCTACCACGTTTGTATTTATTATACAAACGTCATATCTTTCTATTCTTAAACATCTCGATCCTATTACCCGCATATGGTGGTAATATCGTAATATCTGGCTATTGGAAAGTGTCTTACCATTAACTTCCTTTATTCACAAATTGCTTTATCTAATTGTGAATAAGGTATTTCCAGCAAAATCATTTTGGGAAAAGCTCTTACGGATGGGCTGCTTACTGCAGAAGAGATATAATGCAAAACTTCGAAACAACTAGAGTTCACTGAATATTGTATGCATAATAAAATCAAAATATGTATTTAATTTTAATATTCTGCTTACAAGATGTATATGTATTGAGAAGTTTACACAATGAACGTTCATACTATTTTACCACTCAACATATAAACCTAGAAGATAGGAATACTAATAACTAATAATAAGTAATTTATAAAATAGTGTATCTATGTTTGCAGGTTCTATTTTACATTCGTGTTACGGGTTAATAATGGCCCATTAACGACGCGTGATGTGTGTTATACCTCCTGCAGAGGATTATTTTGTTCTGCATCTCCACACGAATACTGCTTCCATGAAAACAAACTTTCATATCCTGCTGGGATACGTCCGAGAATAAAGAATGTTGGAACCTTTTTTGTTGCACAAGCACTCACGCGTTTCAATACGTCAGTTCGAAATTAAATGACATCTTCCTATATATTTGTGTGTGCGTATGTTCGTTAGAGTGGACATTAGGCGTCAATATTTTGTAATATGAATGATATTTTAAAGCAGCATTGATAAATATGCTTGCTTCCTTCACAGAAGAGCAATCACTAGTTGTTAAAGTGGTTTAATCAATTTATTTTTTCATAAGATGCTATTAAGAAAAACATTATTTTGTTAATGCTGGTTAATGATTTAATGATTTAATATTCAAGGATAAAAAATATGCTCTGTAAATGCCAAGTGAAAACAATGAAGACTCATATATTTCGGCCACATGAAATGCTACTTTCTGTGAATGTAATAATAATAATGTAATACGAAAAGTTAATGAAATTTGTTTCAATTAGTGGTCAGAACTATTGCTGAAAAATAACTTGATCGTTTCCGAAAAATTCCAAATAATCTTTCAGTTTAACTTCCCACGATTATGCCCTTTCGGCTAACGGATGATTAAGTCAACTGAATGACAATGAAAGAATTGGTGGAGTAAGAATATGGAAGGAAATGGGAATACACAATAAAATCTAAGGGCATGATCTTGTCCACCACAAACTTACTTGGCCAGCTATCAAGCCAGTGATCCCACACACCAGAGGTAAGCCCTCTACCACATTTTTTAAAAGTTAACTGATTCACCGAACGTGCCTCAGTAACTTGTCTCTATTTTCTACTCATTTTTACAGTTATTTCCAGTAACCTTGAACGACAGGAACACGAACACAGACATTTATTTATATATTTATTTAGAAAACAACAAAACAACAGACTTAACGGCTAATTATAGTGTCGTATAATACATACATAGACATATATACGTTTATCCGTACAATTAATCAATTCACTTCGAGTGTCAGGTACTCGGTAATAATCCTGTTTCTAAAAACATATTCTGACATATTGAATATATCTAAAACATTAGTTTTATGACTTAATTCATTGTAGGAAAAAAATGAAATGAAATCTTTAAGTTTTACGTCCCACGGGTATGCCGGTGAGGCTAAAGGAGACGGTGATGATGAGAGATGAGTGAAATGGTGGAATGAAGAAAGTGGGAGGAAACGGGAGAAAACCCACGAGCACGGTGTTTGTCCACCACAAAGTTAGTAGCGGCAGACAAACAAATCTACAGGTACCGTTATGTACTATAATTAATTTAGAAACTCCATGTCCTTTAATGGGTGTGTTGGCAGACGGTCGTGTAGGTCATTAGGGGTTGATGACATGATTACGTGTGTTTGGAAAGTTCCTATGTTTCTTTTTTTTAGCTGTGATGACATGTGTGTATTGTTGGAAAGGTCGTGTCCTCTTTTTCGAGTCTGTATACGTGTCTGTACAGACTCTATACTGGATATTTTTAAAAATAATAATGGAAATTTGAATTTGAATTTGAAATAAATCTGTTGATATGATGAAACGTTACTCTGTATCACTTACTGCCGTAGTAGTGATTAAATTAATAATAATATTGAATATATTTACATTATTGACGATGAGATCAAGACCTGTGTTCGAATCTTGTATTATACAAATGGGTTTGACTAATAGAAACTTGGAAATTTGGAAAAATGAAATATTTGAGTCCCACCATTATGCCTGTTAGGCTAAAGGATATGGTGATTATTTTATTTGTCGAACAATATGTGAGAGAATAAAATATATTCTCCTAATAAATTTTGTTTGCTGTGCAAACTCGTTGTTAACTTTAATTTGATCGCTTGCTAAGCAAGCTGAGAATACTTACAGTGTGTAAAGAACAATATGTGAGAGAATAAAAGATATTCTCCTAATAAATTAGACAGAGCAACTTATTTTATGGATTGATTTCTATGAAATCTCATAAAGAGAAACTTGTTTCGAACAATATGTGAGAGAATAAAATATATTCTCCTAATAAATTAGTCGGAGCAACTTATTTTACGGATCGATTTCTATTTTTTTATTGGTTCGTATGCCAGAGCACACTAGTTGTAAAAATGTTTCGAAAATATTTTTTTTTTAATTTGGAACTTGCAAAATAAATCGTTTGCTGTGCAAACTCATTATTTATTTAACCTTTCGTAATAAATTACTCGAACAATATGTGAGAGAATAAAAGATATTCTCCTAATAAATTAGTCGTAACAACTTATTTTGGGAGGAAACCATTTTATTAGAAGCTCAGAACACTTACAGTGTGTAAAAGTTTATGTGGGACGTACTGAGAATGAACCCAGGACCCCAAGCTCCGGAGGTGAACGTTGTATGATGGGAGGGAAATATTTATTCATGCAGGAATTTTTTAATTTGACGGATCGTATGCATAGCATACTCGGTGAACGTTGTAAAAGCTCGTGTACGGAATACGTATACTACGGTACGATATACTATGATGGTACATATACAGAGCATGGTTTTCGTATGTCTTTTGCTGGTGAACTTAAGACATGAACTGAACTTTTCGCGCGCTTTTGGAAAACCGGTTGGATATGAGTGATGATGTGTGCTTGCAGGGGGTTGCTAAAACTTGAATTCAAATACAAAGGAAGACCTTTGACACGATTGGTAAACATTAGAGAATACCACCAGACTAATAGAAATAACTTTGGCGCCGCGGTAGTTGAACAAAAGAAAGATTGCGGACGTGGGAGATAAACATCAAAAATTGGGGACAAACTAATAGAAGTAACTTTGGTGCCACAGTAGATGAACAAAACACATTGTCGGTGAAAACATAAAAGAAAGATTGGGGACGCGGAAGATAAACATTAGAGAATATGAATTTATAATAATAAAACAAGTTTTATGATAGTTTGTTAACAATGAATACAAAGAAAGTTTTACATTACGAATGGTAGAACATATGAGGTCATTGAACGCGAATGCAAAAGAACATTGACCTATTGAATGATGATCGTGTTGAAACATGAAGGGATGTTAAATACGATTGCAATAGAAGATTGTTATATTAATGTAATAATAATGATTAAATGAATGCAGATACAACAATAGTTTGTGGCATGATTGATTCCGTTATTTTGCGTGGACAATATGTTGCTGTATGTATGGTAGATGTCTTGTTTACACGGATAGTAATAGAAGTAGTAAATAACAGATTTTATTTTAAAAGCATGTAAACTATTCATTTACACGTGATTTATCTAGATCTATTCTTTGCACATAGATGACAGATGATTAAATAGTACGCCTTATGAACAACGTTAATGAGAGAATACCGTTGTAAAATGGGGAATGATTTTACCAAAGTGAAAATACCAAATATTGATATTTTAAAAGATTATATGAGAAGATGATTTGCTATTTCTATATTTATAAAAATTCTATAGAGAATTGGAAAAGTACATGTGAAAATATTTTAATTGACGTGGTAGGACTGTTTGAAAAATGTTTAAAGTATCATGTGATATGATGTTATCGGTAAAGTTTTCCTTATATATTAGGTATGAAGAGAAGACTGGTATAGTATCATCATGGAGTCAATTCAGAGTCAAGTACGGCGAGAAATTGGCTTGTGCGAAGAGTTAGATTGGTATTCTTCGTTTGAGTTTGTTGAATCTCCCAACAAAAAGTTCAAAACGAATAGAGAATCTCCCGATGTTATTATAGAGGAAGAAACGTGCTATCCTTCTCCGGCTTCCCCAGATATTATTATAGAGGAAGAAATCATTGATTTAAGAGAAGACCCAAGACTAATTCCAACATCACTGGTTGGATCAAGAACAACTTCACCAGTACCAGTAGGAGAAACACCAGAGCTGAAGTTTCAAGTTCCATCGATAAAGTGGACACTTGCGGAAGAAGAAGTAGAAGAAGAAGAAGAAGAAGAAGAAGAAGAAGAAAGACCAACATCTAACGATTCATTTAATGAGGAAGAGGAGGAAGAAATTTGTAAGTTATTGAGTGAGATAGAAGAGTGCAAACCCAACACGCCATCACCAAGTGTTTCACCGTTGGACTTTTCATCTTCACCCCAAAAGGTCCCACTGGATTTGCGAGTGCAAAGGAAACAGTGCCAGTGCAAGTGTAGTAATGACTTTATAAGTGAAACATGTGTTAAAGATAGTATTTTAAAGTGGGAACCAAATACAGTTTTACTTTGCCTGGGTTGCACCCTAAATTATTTCAATCAGTTTGGGCACCGCTGCCTTCTTGCGGATATATTAACTCTTGAAGCAGAAGCATGGAAAATTATGAGCAACAAAGATGTGCGAGACAAAGTGTATGAAAATTATGTGAAATCACATCCTGCTAACAAAAGAAATGAACATTTATTTAATGAAAATTATGACAATTTATTAAAGAACCCATATTATATTGAAGGACTAGTGAACATCTTATTAGAAAAAGATAGAAACGCTGCAAAGTGATTTCTTTTTGTATATAATATAATCTGTATATATATATATATATATATATATATATATATATATATAATTTTCATAGTTGTGTTTGTGTGTGTGTGTATGTTATTGTATTTGTACATATATATTATTTTTATGCTTGTTTGCTTGTATATATATCTTTATATCCAAATAAATATATACGAATTTCATTTATCGATTTTTATTTAATAAAAAACTTTCCTAAATAAAAGGTATCATTGACATTTTACAAGGTGAAACTCATTTATGCTTTCTATCGTTTACTTTTTGGAAACTCGTTTAAATTAGTATTTGATGATTGTTTTATATTTTTCTTGATTTTACTGATACTTTGAAGTATTTAAAAGTTTGATGAGTATTTTACATTGAATTATTTACAAGTTTGCGATTTTTGAAAACATAGTTCCTCAAAGTTTGAGTAACAAACATACCTTGAATAAGAAGAGTTTATGTAACGAAATATTCACATAAATAAATAAGAACGAATTTGTGCAACAATTATTTGATGGATTACACTCTATTTTTAATATTTTCACAATCTATTTTAACAATGAGTTTGCACAGCAAACGATCCATTACATAAGCAGAGTATGTATAACATACGATCCGTAAAATAAGAAAAGATCCATTACATAAGCAGAGTATGTATAGCATACGATCCGTAAAATAAGAAACGTTCCATTACACAAGCAGAGTATGTATAACATACGATCCGTAAAAATAGGAAGCGATCTAATACATAAGCAGAGTTTCTGCAAGAATTTTTATTATTATATTCACAATCATAGATTGTTCAGAGTTCCACACAAACTTTTTTAATATATTCAGAATAAAAAATTAACCGACTTTGCAATGGCAAAGGAGAATATATATATAAAAAAACAGAAACTGATCTAATAACGAATTTAAAAATTCAGTAATATTATAGTATGATTTATATACTTATCTTACAAAATGCAAAAAGTTTTCACATATATGTAATGTAGCATGTGGAAAGTGTTTTACCTACAAGTATCATAACATGCAGAAATTGTTTTACATACAAGTATCATAACATGCAGAAACTAATTTTACAAACGCGAATCAGAACATGCAGAAAATGTTTTACATACAAGCATCATAACATGCAGAAAGTTTTTCACATATATGTAATATAACATGCAGAAAGTTTTCAGAGGCATGCAATATAACATGCAGAAAGTGTTTTTACAAACGCGAATCATAACATGCAGAAAATGTTTTACATACAAGTATCATAACATGCAGAAGCTGATTTTATAAACGCGAATCATAACATGCAGAAAATGTTTTACATACAAGTATCATAACATGCAGAAAATGTTTACATACAAGCATCATAACATGCAGAAAGTGTTTTCACATAAATGTAATATAAAATGCAGAAACTAATTTTACAAACGAGAATCATAACATGCAGAAAGTTTTCAGAGGCATGCAATATAACATGCAGAAACTGTTTTACAAACGCGAATCATAACATGCAGAAAATGTTTTACATACAAGCATCATAACATGCGGAAAGTTTTTCACATACATGTGATATAAATGTCGAAAAGTGTTTTGAAAAACAAATAATTAACACGGAACTTCTATTGAAGTGATTGAACAAAATTAAAAATGAAAATGTAACTTGTTAAACGAAAAATGTAATTTTCAAAATTAAAAATACAACTTGTCAAACGAAAAACTACAAGTTACGAAAATGAAAATGCAAGTTGTCAAATTAAAAATGCAAGTTGTCAAGCGCGGAAATGCAACTTACGAAAATGAAAATGCAAGTTGTCAAAATGAAAATGTAACTTGTCAAAATGCAGAACCGTAAACTAAAAAAAATGCAGAACCGTAAACTAAAACTAAGTTTTTTTTCAAATGCATGCAATATAAAATGTACAAACAAATTTTATGCAGGCGAATCATAACATACGGATTTTTTTGTTATATGCACATGTTAAAGTTTCATATGCACATGTTAAAGTTCTAATTTCATGAAAAAAATTTTAAAGATTTTTTTCCTTACGTATAAATTGTAAATCATATTTGAAACATAGTTTACCTTTACACTGTAAGTGTTTTGAAATTTTTCGCGCTGAAGTAAAATATATAAGATGTGTAAGGAAATAAATAAAACATGTAATAGAAAATTAGAAAAAAATATTTACAAATTTCAATAAGATATATATAGTTTACATACAGATACATTCCTTGATATATTGTTTAATACAATCTATATTTATATTAGTATATGTACAATTACATACTGGCCAGTCTATTGCTGAAAGTCTTTTATCACTTGTTTTTTTGTTAATTTTTACACATTGTTTTTATTATTTTGTAATTGATTAACAGAAGAGTTTTTATTTTCCATTATTACTATTTCTTATGCATATTATAATGTAAATCTTTTTGTAAGAATAACTCTGTAATTAACTGAATGTTATCTGTGTTTAATAAAATGGTATATAATGTCCATGTAAATTCCCAATCATCAATTTCAGTATCACAATGCACTGTTGCAAATTCTTCATATAAGTCATCAAAAGTTTGTGCGCTTACCATTGTACGGCATGTATTATAGCATAACATATTATAGTCCGAAGTAATACAATCGTGTTCTTCTATTTTGCTCCTGTTTTGAAAACACCCGTAACACAAAAGTTCTCGCGGTGGTTTCCAACGGTCAATACACATTAATACACATTGTTCTTTTATAGAAAAAGAACAGTGATATTCGCAATTGTCGTATGTATTTAGGAAACGACATTGGTACTCACAGTATGGATTGTTGATACACATTTTTATCGTGCTCAAGATATGCTTCTCTTAAGTCAGAAATATGATCATCATAAAACGTGATTTCTTTATATGAATAATTAAATGTGTTTATAAGATGCGGAATAATGTTTACGTCTATATATTTCACATGAATCTTTAGATATTGTTTTAATATTTGATCACGTGTTGAACTCTTGATTAGGAAATTCCACACAATAGTATTTAATTCTTCATCTCTTTCACTCACACATTTATGCTCAGTTTCTTTCTCACTACGATTCGCACAGCCTTCACAAAGTAGTAGTTCAGAAAGTTTATATTTTTCTAGTAACTGTTTTACACAAACTTCATTTACTTCATTAGGAGTACAACCACACTTCACAGCATTGAATATCAGAATATCATTAGAAATGGTATTTTGATTTACTACTACAACTTCCCCTTCAAAGGGTATTTCATTTGGGTATCTGAAATTTCGTCTATACACAGCATCGTCTATGGTAATTTCCTGTGTTGGATAAATAATCTTATATCTTTCAGCGTCTTCTTCAGGAATGTCAGGATCATTTGGATGTACAAGAATAATTTTCTTTTGTTTTTCAAGTTGAAAACGTTTTTCACGTGGTGAAATGTATTTAGATTTTGCACATTCACTTTGCAATAAAGAAAGATTGTTTTCAATTTCATCTTTTCGTTTCTTATTATGAGATGAAGAACCAGAATTTGTTTTTTGCTTTTTACCTGTGGAAACAGATTGCTTTTGACTGTATATTGTAACAGCGTATCACTCCCTTTATATGATTTACTACAGCTATACGCATGCCTTCTTTTATATTATATTGTGACATGCGCGAAAACCAAGTACAAGTATACATACGCATCTGACATGCGCGAAGACCAAGTACAAGTATACACACGCATCTGACATGCGCAAAAAAAATAGTACAAGTATGCGCACACATATAATTTATACTGCCATGTTTAAATACATCGTGAAAAGAAACAGGTGTGATTATATAAAATTTTTCATAGCATTATTATATCATTAGAACATTTGTATGTAATGATAATAATAGTAGACATGTACGTGATTTGTTAGGGATGAAATTAATATTAACAATTGCATACTTTGTAACTCATTTACTAACACTTAGTGTTTGCTAAAACAATGTTGGAACAAACGATATATATTGAAAAAAAAATAAATAAATTATGATATCAGAGAAAACAAGATTGGATTTTAATTCATGTGCTTACAAACTTAGTAATTCAAATAGTTCACTTAGTACAACTTAGTAATTCACAGCTATGGGAATTTATTCCTTCAAATGAAGCACGAAGCTTATGATTTTTTCTTGCTTGGTGCAAAACTAAAGAAGACAAAAATAAATACATTAAAGAGTATCATACCCACGGAGGCATACATTTAATGGAAAATAATATTGGATCAAACCCGAGTCTGAGGTATATTGCTAAAATATTCCTCAATTCATTTTATGGGAAATGGGGACAAAGAACGGACTTGTTGCAATCCGTCATTGTTGACACTACGGAAAGACTTTTGACGTACTTGCTGTCAGCGCAGTACGAGGTACAAATTGTAACACCCACTGTTGATAAACATGATTTTCACATACATGGACATAAAGAAAAAATAAAGTGATAAGTTTATAAAGGAGATGGTAAAGACAACAATAATAATAAAGCTTTATATGCTATTGACAATACTAGGACTTTTGCAATATTAGAAGAAGAACAATATATGCCTATTTGTGCAAAGATCATACTAATAATCGTGTTTTAGATAGTAGAAATACTAAAGTTCTAATATTTTATTATTATTATTATTTCATTAGAAGAATATATTATTTCGATTACAGATTACTTCTACAAGTGCAAACGAGCTAACTCAATTGTTAATCATGGCAAAACGCTTCGGATATGAGGTATCCGAAGTTGTTTACTACACATGGAAAATTATAGTAGATAAATTTCATAGCAATGGGTGCATGTACGTAGTCTTGAGTATAAACGATTTTTGGAAACGTTTGGTGGACAGTTATCATTCTAAGGGTGTGCGTGTACCCAATGAAAAATATTATCAAATGTTAACAAAGTTATTAAAACATTTTAAAGGAAGATAGGATGTTATTTTGGCAACATGTGAAACCGCAACCGATATCAGTGATCTTCATCGGATAGGGTTCTTTTGAGTAGGTGAAATAAAAAAAATCAGGCTTGTGAAAAGTTCAACCAGCTGATATTAACAGGTAAAACAGCTGACTTATTTGTTAAGGACAATGCTAAACTACTAGGTAAGCTTACCACGACCAAGTGTTGCTAGTTCTGGGGAACCTAAGAACTTAACTGAGTTTTCAAGAAGTACCTAAGACAATGTTTGGTATGTGCGCATCAAAATTTGAAATAGTAAAGAGTATATCACGAACATATGTTTACTTTGGTTTAAAGGGGACAGAGCTAACCATTAAGTGTATGCAATGAATGATCCGGGAAAATATATATACAAAATCTGTTTGATTTTGTTATGGACAACACAATCAAAGACGATAACAAGAACACCTTTGTAGGAATAACTATCGAGAGCAATACCTCAAAGTTAAAACGATGTACATAACATGGCGCAGAAAATCGGAATTGAGCCCTGAGGCTGTCTTTTTTTCCATAGTGGAAAATACCCTCAATAGTAGTGAGAAAATTCTAATTGGAGGTGACGTTACGTTTAAGGTACATACTGTGAATCACCGAAAGTGACGAGGTAACTCTTAAACAATGGATAACTTCTTAAAAAAAATACTTCCTATGGAGAAGAACGTGTACTACCTCCCAAAGAGTGTAATTCTGGGGATGGCAAGTGTATAAATTGAAAAACAACCCAAAACGCTAGTGAAAACAAGCCAAGGTTTTGTCTGATGATGCCAATGTTACTATTCAGCATCAAAATGGATGTACTATTGATGATGTGAAAAATTTTAACAATACCCGGCACCCAAGTACCAGATCATTGTCTTTGAAAAGAAACTTAATAGTCGTGAATTTCATGTGATATATCCGGGAATAAAGGGTGGTAAGCAAATATATTTATTGTACGAAGATAATCACTACCAAGTGGTAAATAGTGTCCGTAAACTTTTTTAAGCCGAAGGCTTTTGCGATTATTGTTTGCAAAAGTACAAAAAAATCTCCGATTTATTATTATTATTATTATTATTAGTATAAAGTCTTCATTTATTCAGCAATATGAAGCTTGTATAAAGTCTTCCTTTATTCAGCAATATGAAACATCTTTCATTAGTTTATATTGGTTTATACACGATTTTTTTAAAATTTGTATTGTGTTAATTAGTTTTCTTGTTTTGCTACATTTTCAACTCATTCACATAAATATCTGAAGAAATGTTTAGTATGATAGCACTGCACTGCACTGCTCTACACAGTAACTATTTTTTTCTTAGATATTTACTTGAGTAAGATTTAGTTGTAACGTTCACAGAAAAAAAATCATGGCAAATTGTACCGTTTTACAGTTTGTACATGTAATATAGGTACAAAAAGAGTAACATTTTCATCCATACGTCTATTATTTCTTCATATTTTTCAATCACAAACACTATCACTATCACTTTGGTTTTTATTCCAAATTAAGAATTTCTTAAAATCTTTCTGCAAAAATATTTCTATCAGTTGATTAACAAATGTATCATTATGAATGGCATCATCATATATATGAAAAAACTGTTCTAATTTATTAAAAGTATTGTCGTGCATTTTTTCAAACGTATACCAAATTTCATCCTGTATATCCATGTCCGTAATAACACTTAGTACTTTTGTTTTCAATATATTTTTATGTAACAGAATACAGTCATGGTTTATTGCGTCTTTTAATCCACGTGCACATCCACTGCAAAGAAGCATACTTCTTCTTTTATATTCCTACATTTGAAACGCATTTAATAAGCACTGAATGGTTATGTGAATATTATCGCAGAAACAGACCAATACGTTTTCAGCATTAGACATTTTTTTCAGTTCGACAAAGTAAACGAATTATGTAATAGTTCACAGCGTAGCTGCTTTTAGGAGTATGGTCTGGCATACAAACCAATAAAAAATAAGAAGCGATCCGTAATATAAAAAAACACTAGGCACAAATATCTTCAATGACCACCATACGAAGAAGAAATTTTTTCAACGACTACAACCAGCACAAGGATATTCTTTTGTACCTTTCTTAACCGTGGTATTTATACTTTTCACCGTGGGATGTAATGGCATGTTTGAATTAACCAATGAAAACAGGTTTGAACAAGTTTAAGGTAGACCTGAAACTCATAGTTTCCACCCCATATTAGTTTTAGATACTATTCTTTTATCGAAATTAACTTGAATATTTCATCTTTGCATCATTTTTTACAACCGACATAGTCACCCAGGCCGTTTACTGCGCTTGCTTGAATTTCTATATACTGACATTGAAAGCAATAATTAGAAATCACGATACCTGAACCCCAATAGCTTCTTTGTATTTGCTTGTTTTTAATTAGACTGTTGGATTTCAACGTATCGTGGCAATTTGACTTGATCGATAAATAATGCTTTTAAATCCTTTTAAATATACTTTTGGTTATTTTACATTTAAGACATGGTGGATTACTTCCTTTTGTGACAACTTTTAGCAACGAGTGGGACTATCTTATCTACAGAATACTCCACACTTGAAAAATTTATTACAGTTGTTATCATGAGACAATAGTTATTGAACTTTCGCTAAATGTGTTTACAGATAAATTATCCCGTGCAATAGGGAGGAACAAATGCTATCGAAAACTCGCCAAGTGTTAAGGATCATATTATTCTTGTAGACAATCCATGTAGTAAGTTGTGAATATATGTTAAAACCGAAGCCTACATCATGTATTTGATCAGTGCTAGAAATTCCTGTGAATTTTCATTACGTAGGCTATATGCTAAAAGCTTAGGAAAGAAAAAAACCTAACACCGACATTGCAATGGCAAAGGAGAATATATATAAATAAACTATTTCACAAACTTCTTCTTATGTTTGAAGTTTCATGAAACTAAAATTAATTTGTACAAGTAATCACTTATTTATTTCCTATTTATCTGTATTCTTTTTTTCATGTGTATATGACATATATTCAAAGATCATTTACTTATTCCAACAGGTTTTTATGTCGATGCATTAGGTTATACATCTCTATTGTATTGAATTAGATTCAATCTCCCACATGACCTTCCTCATCCTCTTTGCTAAGCGGATAGCGTACATGCTATCGGGGTGACAGATCCTGGTCCTGTAGGAGATCATCATCTTATTTACACTTTTCTTCACGAACAATAACTTTGTGAGATTATATATAAAATACCCCATTGCTGTTCAAAGGGGAGGTAAACAAAACTTAATCTACCACCTTTTCCTATCATTTCATTTAACCACTTTTTTAAAAAAAGAAGGCCACTAGAAGCAATTTTCAGTTCAATTTCTTGAAAACAACCATCTTTTAGTATGTATTAATCTTACTTATTTGACTGCCTACTTATGTACTATTCAAAACAGACAAGATTTGTTCAAAGTTTTTCAAAGATTTGATGATAAATATATAATTACGTTAGCCATAGTTCACTATTGTTTTCTTATCGAGACCAAACTTTTATTCTTTCAGAACAGGTCAGTCTCATGATTCACATTCAATTTTAACACATTTGAAATACAATTTTCTCTGAGCATCCAATAAAATAAAATTATAATGATTACTATAATAACAAAGTCTCAATGTTAGACTTTTCTTCAATAGGTATTCATTTGTCATTGTGCGATCATAATGGCTCAATGCTAAAGCGTTCATTTTCACTGCTTGGGATTCCGAGGTCAATCACCGCTTGCATCAATTATTTCATTTGTCATAGCGGGACCATAAGGGCTCAGTGGTAAAGCGTTCATTTCCACTGCTTAGGGTTCCTGGTTCAATTACCGTTTGCATCAATTATTTCAACATTTTATGACAAACATTAAGTTTGGATTTATTTCTTATAAATTGTGCTGGACAAACAGCGTGTTCGTGAGTTTTCTCCCACTTCTTCATTCCACCATTTCATTCATAATTACCGTCTCCTTTAGCGTAACCGACATAATCGTGGGACTCACAGATTTCATTTATTATTATTATTCAAGATAATTTCATAGTTAAGCGTACACAGATACCATAGTAAGTAAGTAAGTATTTTTTTATTTTTAAGAGACAATTTGCTATTTAATCTTTACATTTATTCAGAGTTCGATTCCATGCTGCACAAAGAAAATATTCTGATGGCAGCATTAAGTATCTAAACTGAACTGAACTGAACTGAAGTTCTTCTTCTTTGTGGATTGCGGTGGCTTAGTGGCAAAGCGCTCACCTTTAGTGCTTGGGGTCGATTTTAGGTTGCTCCAATTATTTGAACATTTCATGACAAGTATCAAGTTTTGATTTATGTAATGGGTAAACACTGTGTATCTGTGTTTCTCAGGGTCGCTTTTTATAAAGTGTTTAAGAGTTTTTATACAACAAATCACCGTAGCCTAAGTGTAGGGGACTCCATTTCATTTTTCTTTAACCCAAGTAGATAATGGCATGCCAATTAACATACATGTCATACTTTGTCATTCTACACTGAATCCCTTTATTTATATTTACCTTATATAGTTAGACATTATCGTGTTTTTTACACAAAATTTTATATAAAATGCCGTGGCTCGCAAATCCACAGCTTCAAACCGAAAAAGAAATACCTAGTTAATTATTCAAGAAATGAAAAAAAACTGATTTCATTGTATGTTCCCTGCCACCAACTACATATTAGTGTTCACAGAAGAAAAAGTATTCAAATTCTCTATCTTGTTTGCATAACATTTCTCAACATTCGCCCATTTTTTCCCACTCTCATCATATACTTTTTTCAAGAGCTTTTATAAAACGAAACAGTGTAAATTCATTCACTCATCTTAAACGGATTTAATCAAAAAGTAAAATTCAGACTTTTCTTTCAGTATATTATCATCTAATAGCAACAACTAATTAGTAAACGAAAATGTTGTTGTTTTAATTCTTGTTTATCAAATAAGGACGCCAGCAAATATCTCATTAAGCTTGTTTCACCCTACAACTATGTATATTCGTTAAAATAAAGGGAAAACCAACTAATTATCCTGAAAACTCAAGTGCAATTTGATACTAGAGGGAAATCAAATTAGTTATGATAAACACGACATCATAATTAAAATCTTTTCAATTGAAACTGTTAACTAAATAGTGCAGCGTACTGAAAAGCATAAAGATTTTTTCATGCTTTTTTTTAAAAAAATTCTAACAACTCTTATTCTGAAAATATCTTTTTCTATGCTTCGAAACGTTACTGTTAATAGAAGTTATCTATATGTTTCGTTACATAATATTTAGCATTATAAGTTCAATATGACCCGGAAAAAAAAGTTAGACATTTTATGACCTTTGTTAGGTACGTTTAAAAATTCAAAGGAAAGGAAACTCAAAATTTACCCTTCACCCAGAAAACAAAACCATTTATTTACATTTTTTTCTATTTACAAGTATTTTTCAATGTTTTTCTCTTCAAGCGCTATATATTTTAAAACAGCGCCAAATTGAATTTTGCGGTTTTCTTTATCGCAATATTTATCAAATATAATAAATATATTTTCAATGTCTTTTCTACTTAATTTATATGTTTTCGTTTTGTTATTCATGCTGTTTTTCTTTCTCCCTACACAAGATGCTGAATGTGGTTGGGATCCGCTCTTTTCACTACTTCCCACAGACAATTCTGTTTTCTTTAGAGACTCCATTTTCTTCTGTAAAATAAAGAAAAGTGTTATTAGTACAAATTATAATTGTTTTTTTTAATATAGCAAATGTAAGGGGATGCTACTTTTATTCTATCTCAATTGTTTGTACTTGTATCAAATGAGAAAAAAAATTCTTCATATGTCTAAGTTAAACTTTATGTAGGTACACGTCTCATACACTGAACGAAACAACAAACTCATCCGTTAGCATACGTCTCAAAGTTTTCAAGTTCATTTTCCAATAATTGTTAGTTAATAGGTTCATGTCTCATATACCAATGCTGCTGAACGCCTTGGTTAACTGAAATTAAGCTACTATTAATAAATCTTACAGTATGTTCGTGTATTTTAATAATCGGTGCTAACGAACACGAATTCAATTTCCGGGTGTATCCTAAAAGTTCCACGTTAAGGCTGGCGCATTTTGGTAAAACTGAATCACAATTTAATTTCCAATGGTTCGACATGTTCTAACCCCTAATGCTTCTGCCTTTGGTGTAAAAAAACATTGTACCATATAACGTATTTACTAAAACTATCATCTTTACTGCAAACATATTTGCCATCTCATCTACAAATTTCGCATGTCATAATTTTTTAATGTTATTGCCTTTCGTGCTAAGGCGTACAATTTTAATTCCCGGGCGGGTCTACCCGCACAAACAAAGTCACCTTAACACCGGGGTGTGGATTTAATTTCCTCGTGGATCTAACACTGGCGTGCAGGTTCAAATCCCGGGCAAGCCTACGCGCATAAACAAACTCATCTTTACACTAAAATGCGGATTTAACTTCCCGTGAACCTAACACTGGCGTGTAGGTTCAAATCTCGGGGTGCGCTTACGCGTATAAACAAAATCACCTTAACACTGAAATGCGAATTTAATTTCCGCGTGAACCTAACACTAGTGTGCAGGTTCAAATTCCGGGTGCGCTTCCGCGTATAAACAAAGTTACCTTAACACTGAAATGCGGATTTAATTTCCCGTGAACCTAACACTGGCGTGCAGGTTCAAATCCCAGGTGAGCCTACACACATAAACAAACTCATCTTAACACTGAAATGCGGATTTAATTTCCGCGTGAACCTAACACTAGTGTCCAGGTTAAATTCCGGGTGCGCTTGCGCGTATAAACAAAGTTACCTTAACAGCGGCGTGCGGGTTCAAATCCCGGATGCGCTTACGCGTATAAGCAAAGTTAGCTTAACAACAGCGTGCGTGTTCAAATCCCGGGTGCGCTTACGCGTATAAGCAAACCAACCTTAAATGCTCTACACCAACAACGCTGCAAAGGCTCGGAAATTAATTTTCAATGATAAGCATTATATTTAATCTCGGGTTTTAATCAATGTCAGTCCAATCCAGTTAGCTATAAAATATTTAAGTAAAAATTTTCCCCACATTCAAATGTATTCTGTAATATTTGAATATATCTTTCACACCATTTCCCTCAAAATCTGACAGACTAAACAAATTAAGTATTTTTTTCACTGTATATAAATCAAATTTCCACCCGGACAAACTCAAACAAAGTGATTTATTAAAGTAAAATGCGTTCGCTTCATATGTCTAGTGTCTTTAGTTCAAACCTTGAATCGGTCATAAATGAACAAACGAAATGTATATCAATTTTCTTATGCCTCTCAATATCAATTTTAAACTTATAAATATTCTTTCAACAAGAAACAAAAATAAGATTGTGTATGTGTTTTCAATAACCATATTAAAACAGTAAAATTACATTTCTTCTATACTTATTTTTTTCTTTCTTTCTTTCATCGAATAACCCCGTACTAATCCTTATATAATTCTCTTCAATCATTTGTTTTCATTACTTTAATAGAAAATCAACTATAATAGGAATTGTGGTTCTATGACACCTAGAGGAAAAATTTTAAATTAACCTTAGTTTAGTTTAGCCCCGTGTGTCGTGTTGACGTATTTCGTCGGTGTTCCCGAATATATTTTTATATTTTAAAGGTAAAATATGATATATATTTCTTTTTATCCGTTAAATAAGTACCATGAACCCTTCTCGCAGTTGTGTTCTGTTAATAAAACATAGTTTGTGAGGGCATAGTTGCTTTTCTATCAGTAAACCACCAAACGTTCATTATGTTACAAATCCCTAAGGGGGACCCACCAACACATAGAACCCTTCAATTGAGCATAATTATCATCATGTTATTACCTATTCAGAAAAAACCCGCAATTGTAGGTACTCTAACTAATGGGAAACATGCCCTCACTTGGTAAAAACATGGTAGAAATAGCCGTACATAATTTCCTTTTGCTATAATATAATACTGTTAAAATCTATGGGTGTCTATCTGGTAGGCAAAAGCCCCCGTCAGTTATAGGAGCATGCTAGGAATACCCATACATCATTTCAATTCGCTTCATTGTAATACAATACTGCTAAAATCTATGGGGGTCTATCTGCCAGGCAAAAGCCCCCGTCAGTTATAGGAGCATGTTAGGAATAGCCGTACATCATTTCAATTCGCTTCATTGTAATACAATACTGCTAAAATCTATGGGGGTCATCTGCCAGGCAAAAGGCCCCCGCCAGTTATAAGTACGTGCTACAAATAGTTGTACGTAATTTCCTTTTGCTACAATACTGTTAAAATCTGGGAGGCAAAAGCCCCTCATTGAGGGACATGGTACAAATAGTCGGACGTAATTTCCTTTTGCTATAATACTGTTAAAATCTAGGCAATCTATATGGCAGGCAAGAGCCAGTTAGTTGGAGGAACATGCTACAAATAGGACTACATAATTCTCTTTTTTCACTTCGAGAATACACAACAAGTTTTCAAAATCAAAAAACAGTGTTCAATAAGCAATGTATTTAGGGTTCCTGTAAAATTTTCATCCCTCCTTTCTTTTTTAACATTAAAACTATTGTTTGCGCTATGTGGCTACCACCCCCGCAAATAACTAACATTCAGTAATATTTACTATTAAAACACGAAAATTTTAAAGAAAAAAGTACTAGGCATTCACATATAAGTTACAAAACTCTAGGCCAAAGCGTTACCTCCCCTCCCCAAACTGAAGCTTTTTTCTTTCTTTCTTTCTTTCTACAATACTAGTCTTAGTACATGTATAAATGTGTTCAAACATTTGCGTTCCTAAAAGATTATCAGCTATAGTACCAAAGCGTACTTGTATGACATCTATTGGCAGAATGATCTTACTTAAGCAGTTCAAGTCCCATCTTTACAGCGTACATATATATCAGGTATAAATAATTTTAAAGTGATCATGTTTCAATACACAATCGGTGTAACAGTTAAAACTCGTAACAAATGAATCAAACATATTGTAATTAAGCACACTATAATTAAGCAAATTAAACTCTACAAGTAAATGATACGTCTTTAGCCCTTGGTAAAATCAGAATGGCGGTTCTTAAGGGAAACATAGCCGTATATTCATTTTACGTGTATGCTCTCCCTCCCCCAAAATATGTAGTCCTACAATAATAATAATAATAATAATAATAATAATAATAATAATAATAATAATAATAATAATAATAATAATAATAATAATAATAATAACAACTTTAGTAATAGAAAATAGCAATTACATTTCAAGTGTTTGCAGTCTATCACAAATACTATCCCTCTTGTCATGATTACAAAATGGTCGTAGGTTTATTAGGCAAATATAAATAGTCCCAAGTTCAATTTCTCAAAAGCAACTCGCGTAGTTTACCAATAATTATTCAGAAAACTTCCATTATAATTAAGTGAATAATACAAGTCAGTTTAGCATTTAAAAAAAGTTCTCACCTTAAAAATCAAACTTCCTTCTGTTAGAATCAACGACGAAAAACTTCAATAAAAACACAAGAATAACCTTTTTTTAATATGTACTATTGCAGTATGTAAATAACAATAATAATAAACTTTTATTTCGTTAGTATTTATAATGATTTCAATGTGTCCCTCCCCCAACCCTCATCTTTTCATCAGGTATTCAAAACCGTTTTTTTCATTAATTATAAATAAAGTCATCATGTTTAAAACTCGATAGCATCAAATTAATCATTGCTCGACCAGGAAATTTCTTATTTACAAGTTCATCAACCGCTGTAGAAATCTCAACAGTAAATTACCTTTCAAGGAAAAGCTACCATTTTTTCCTCATTCACGACAGGTTATCGACATTGCCCCTGTAGCGATGTTCGGTTCTAAAATATATACGCACTTTCTCAACTAATTAAGGAAATGCTTACAAGTAAAACTTTCACATTGCCAAAATCAGATATTGCCACAAAAAATAAATTTATGTTTGTCCAAAACATCTTGTAAAAGGGAAGAAACATTAAATTTCTATCTGTCTTCTTCATTACTGCAGATAACTATCGCAGTGACAATCATAGTTAATGGAAAATATTTCAGTATGTCGCCAGTCAGACTTCTCACGGGCAAGGAAATCGTCGAAGGATATTTCAGTACATATTGGCAAGCGGAAATAAAATTAAAAAGTACGTTGACACTCTATGTGTGTCACCACTCAAAGTTCTAACGTAAGCAAGGGAAAGCGCGTATAAGTCAATTACCCGGAAGTGAAACCATTTACAAAAATAAAACTGTGTTCATTCATTCTAAGATAGCCTTCTGTGAGAGACGGAAGAACAATTCAGTCAATCCGTATTTCAAACTTAGAAACATGGCTGTAAACACGGAGTTAGCTATAAGCGATGAACAAATCAATAAAAATGAATATTAACAAAATAAATAAATAAACTATTTAAATCACACACACATTTCCTATCTCCCATGTTTTTTTCTCTCCAAGTTACATGTGAGGACAATAATTATCTCATACAGCGTTCACCTCCGGAGCTTGGGGTCCTGGGTTCATTCTCTGTACGTATCACATAAACTTTTACACACTGTAAGTGTTCTCAGCTTGCTTAGCAAGCGATCAAATTAAAGTTAACAATGAGTTTGCACAGCAAACGATTTATTTTGCAAGTTGTTACGACTAATTTATTAGGAGAATATAAAATAAGAAGCGAAGCAATATAAAAACCGATTTATTAGGAGAATATATTTTATTCTCTCACATATTGTTCTTTACACACTGTAAGTATTCTCAGCTTGCTTAGCAAGCGATCAAATTAAAGTTAACAACGAGTTTGCACAGCAAACAAAATTTATTAGGAGAATATCTTTTATTGTCTCACATATTGTTCGAACATCTTATTTTTAACAAATAAAACAATCACCATCTCCTTTAGCCTAACAAACATAATGGTGGGACTCAAATATTTCATTTTTCGAAATTATATATATATATATATATATATATATATATATATATATATATATATATTCTTAATGTGAGTTTCTATTAGTCAAACCCATTTGTATAATACAAGATTCAAACACCAGTATTCATCTCATTGTCAATAATGTAAATATATTCAATATTATTATTATTAATTTAATCACTGATACGGAAGTAAGTGATACAGAATTACGTTTCATCATATCAACAGATTTAATTCAAATCGAACCAATTAAAATTCAAATTCAAATTTCCATTATTATTTTTAAAAATATCCAGTATAGAGTCTGTACAGACACGTATACAGACTCGAAAAAGAGGACACGACCTTTCCAACAATACACACATGTCATCACAGCTAAAAAAAGAAACATAGGAACTTTCCAAACACACGTAATCATGTCATCAACCCCTAATGACCTACACGACCGTCTGCCAACACACACATTAAAGGACATGGAGTTTCTAAATTAATTATAGTACATAACGGTACCTGTAGATTTGTTTGTCTGCCGCTACTAAAGTTCACTTGGCGGGAGCTGGGATCGAACCCGGGACCCCAAGCACCAGAGGTGAACGCTCTACCACTGAGCCACAGCGCATAAGTATATAGCTAAAACCAATTTTATTTCCGTGTTCAGTGTTTGTAATAAGAAGCATTATCAAAACTGTACTTTTGACTTCCTATAGTAAAATTATAGATCACCGTAATAATAATAATAATAATAATAATAATAATAATAATAATATGAAATTTTGTGGTGTAAAAACACCACATATGTGTGGCTTTTCAAGGGATACTCCCTTATCTTTCCGCTGTGTTCATGCCACAAATCATCTCATTATCCTTCCAGCCTGACAGAAGTTCTAATGGCTTTAAAAGAATAAATTCTAAATTCAAAAAAAAAAAAAAAAAAAAATCTGAAATAAAAGTTGGTGTTGATTTCTATAAGCAAAGTTAGATAATCACATCAATATTTGTGTATCCTTCATTATTTTACGCTACATACACCACTCAAATTAGGTATATACTGTCTCGTAAGTAAATGTATTATATGGAAGCTCCGTGCATTACTTAGGTTAACTTGATAATACGTTAACTAAGTTCGGATTACAAAAGTGCGTATCTGAAATTACCGCCATTTTTTTCAAGAGTGTCACAGTTATAATCACAACGTATATTGCGGTACTTAGAGGATCATTTCTTAAGTGTCCAAGCCAATTTTGGACTAAAAAAGTGTCATGAATAATAATGAGAAACTTTTGAATCACCGCAAAAACTTTCTCGTGCACCACTGAAAAAGTGCTAAAACTGAGTTACGCCCTTTCGTGATCTTGAGGACGATATGTGGAATGACGTCCCTCGGCGATCACACTATCCGATAAAAGGGAAGTTGAGTTGAATTGAGTTTGAGTTTAATGTCTCGTTCAGCAGCGAGGCTATATGAGACGTGGACCTACTGATTAAGGTGGAATCTGAACCACGCCCCGATGAAAGGTAAGTAAGAAAGGATTGGGGAAGGAAGGAAGCGGCCTGAGAATATCATGTTAGGTACCATCCTGACATTTGCCTATTGCGAATGAGGGAAAACGAGGAAAAACCTCACTGAAGATGGCTGGTCGACTTTTTCGACCGAGTGTCCTCGGAAATTGAACCTGAAATATCCCGAAAGGGTGTTTTCCCTTTAGAAGATGTGTGAATTTATCATTTCTTTCATTTATCAATGGTATCTATAAAAATTGCTGTTCGAAAAGGAGATTGATAATTTTTCGTGAAAGGGAAATGCTAAATCTAGGAGATAGTGGGTACTAAAATGGTGATATTAAAATTAATACATTTCTCCAAAATTAGTTGTAGAGGCAACTTCCGTCACTTCACTCAATCCGCAATTGTCTTTTTGTCTGTTATGTGCTAACTTCCGTAAAATATAGTAGACTTGAATGATTTTAACATGTGGCATCAGTCCATTCCCCAATATTCTAAAATTTATGAAGTGATTCTTAAACGCGCTCAGTCGTTTAAACGTTGAAAATGACCCCTTCTTAAAATAACTCTTCAATAGGAACCTGAAATTAACACCTAAGTTCTGAAACATATATTTTTACCATGAAAGTCACCTTGTAGAATTTTCAAATGTACTTTATAACTAACTGTAAATGTTTATAGTGCATTGCTTTCATCTATGCACAATGATGAATATTTCGATATGAAAGTACACTCTACTATTGTGGTACGTACCTACTTTTAAAAGGATTTCAATTAAGACAGTTGATATTTGTTTTTGTATGGCAGAATAATATTTTGATCTATCAAAAAAGATTCAATTTAGTGAGCTTATTCATTTAAAAAAAATAACTGAATAAAAAGGAAAATCTAATATTTTATTGAAGTTCTTCTATTGTTGTTTAAAGCGGGGGGTTGGTTTGTGTTAGCTTTGTTTTGAAAATACGAAATATCTGAAGGAACTGTTACTCACTTTAAATTCTATTTTGACAATAATATTTGTGAGGACAATAATAATAATAATAATAATAATAATAATAATAATAATAATAATAATAATAATAATAATAATAATAATAATAATAATTATTATTATTATTATTATTATTATTATTATTATTATTATTATTATTATTATTATTATTTCTGTACCTCGAAAAGCACAATGGCAAATATACAAGACTCTATTATTAAAATATAAATTCATATTTTATACAGCATAAGCTTTTACCATTAAAATATAAGTACGTATTGCATACGTCATATGTTTTATCATTAAAATATAAATACGATTTGTATACAGCATAGACTTTTATCATTAAAATGTAAATACGTATTACATACAGCAGAGCCTTTTATCATTAATATATAAATACGTGTTGTATACAGCATTTCGTTTTATCATTAAAATATAATCATGTATCGTACACAGCATAACCTACGATTTGAGACAATAGGACAATAATAAATCTTTTGGTTTAAATAATCATTCTTCGTCCTATTATTCAAAAATATTTTATAGCCTCAAAATCGAGACATCGTCAATACTATTGCACATAATATTCGTCTACTCAAATGGTATGATTGCGTGCTGTTTAAAGTAGAAGTCTTAGATTACATTAAATGTGTTGGCCATTCTTCTGTAATTTAGAGATTTACGATTCAAGGAAACAATTATAATTGTTGATCCACTTCTTATATTATACCTTTATATCCTTATGCCACTATTATGTAAGCAGTATTCACTACGATTTCTACTGTCAGTATTTTCTGAATAAAATCTCTATTAATACTTCTTACCCTTTCATGTTATGCTGTAGTTCTCTAATAATATGATATACAGTATTTTTAACAGGTTCAATTTTCTTTACCAATTTTGAACTTATGTTATTCCAAATAACTGCACAAAACTCAAGCTTCGAACTTGCAAGCATCTGATGAGCTAGTATTTTTTTTTTTAATTCAGACCATTGTTTAAGTATGAACCATATTATTCTTCTCTTCCGGAGTCTTGCACTATAGCATTAATATGATTGCTAAATTTCATATTTCTATCAAACACTCTTTCTAAATCTTTTAGTTTATTCATCTTTCTGCAATGCTATCTAGTCCAGGAAATCTAGAGCAATTTTACCCTCAACCTGGGCAAAATTGCAACACAAGCTTTTTAAACAGTTTTCGATTCAGGAATTACTACTGAAAAACATACTCAAAATCCGACAAAATCGGGCCACGGGAACACCCCCAAAAACGGTTTCAAAATGGCGGACCATGTTTTTTTTTGGAAAAAATCGTAGACCTTTACGTTGGATGCTCTAGTAGCCCTCTTAATTGACAAAGGGACATGAATAATACCTCGTTGGAACGTTCATAGACCACAAATTGCAACGAAGTGACTTTTGTATCCATTATGTCCAACCCGTAGAAGAAGAAGAAGAAGAAAGTCGATTTTTGTTTTTTTCATTAATATTTCTTCGACCCTGGCAACACTGTACGTCCTCATACTCCGGCAGAAAAATTCCTACGCGTAGACCAGACTTTGGTAACAATAATATTTTAAAAAATGAAGGACATAGGTTCAACAGTAAGGGAGATAAAAATTCGGAACCGCGGACAAAGGAGGGTCACTCTGTATATTTTTTACTGTGGTCTAACTTCAGTTTCTTAGATCTAGCATCCTCCCTAATTGTCACAGAGACATGAAGCATACCGCGTTGGAAAGCTAATGGAACCCTCTTGCCAACGACGTATCATTTGTGCCCCCTGTGCCCAACCTGTAGAAAAAGAAGAAGAAGAAACCTTGAAAAAATTGGGAAAATCTACACTTTTACCTTTCTTGGGCTCTGGCAACCCTGATAATCGTTGGGTAGAGGGGCACAAACGATACGTCGTTGGAAATGGGGTTCCATAAGCTTTTCTACATATCATAGTCTTGCATGAACCTAGGCAGTGAAGAACCATGGCTGATTCCCTTACACGTTTCCGTATCATCTGCAAAACCCTAGTTCCTGACGACAACCTCATCACACTTCAAGAAAAGGGAGCTGAAGGAAAGAACAATCCCAGTAAGATTCGCGGTAGTAACATTCTCGCCGCTACAAGTATGGTGGTTCATGTCTCTTGACGCAAACGTTACATTGATTAAAAAAGATATTGCGATTGTCCTAAAAAGAAAAACGTCATCGCCAATTCAAAAACGAGTTACTCGCTCGTCGGATGGGTCCTTCAACAGCAACAGTGATTGCCTGTTTTGCGGAACGCCTGTCTTATTTGATGACCGTCACGTGTTGAAATCAGAAAATGAGCGAGTGAAAACACAAGCATTGCTACACAGCATTTTAAAGTGTTGAGATGAACGAAACGATACCGGGTCACAAACTGTCCGAGGTCGAATTGAGTACTTCTCATCTGATCTTCATGCAGTAGATTGTGTCTATCACAGATCATGTAGTATCAACTTTCGAACAGGTAAAGCGATTCCTCAACAATATTGCGCCGACAATCAATCAGCGCAAAAAAAAAAAAAAAAAAAAAAACAGGTTGGCCGACCTACAAATGATGAGAGAATCCGAGCATTTCAGCGCATCTGTAGTTATTTGGAAGAGCACGATGATGAGCAACTAACTGTGGGAGAACTTGTTACAAAAATAGGCACATTTCTTGTAGGGACTGATCACATTGCAAATGACAGACGGTACATGAAGCGTCAACTAATGGAGTACTTACATGAAAAAATTACAATTTCTAGTGACAGTGGAAAAAACGACTTCATTACACTCCGAGAAACTGCCAATCACATTCTACGGGGCATATCGTGATTTACCACGAGAGTATGATGAAGAAAACGAAAATAAATACAGTAATAGAAACCGTAGCTCGACTGATCAAAGGTGACGTAAAATCCAAACTACAAACTGGAAGTGATACATATCCTTCACCCAGCGACTTGACCATTCAGGAATTCCTTCAGTACATTCCACCTAGCCTTAAACTATTCTATGCCATACTTTTTGCCGGAAAGGACAATGAAACCAAAATAGCATCGATTGGACAGTGTTTGATGCAAGCAGCTAGACCAAGAGATATGTTAGTTCCTCTGCAGTTAGGTGTTCCCATTCACGCATACACTGAAGCCAGGGCTATTCTTGAAAAGGTCAACTGTGAACTGGTAACAGCACCATCACCGAACGAAAACTCTCTGGATATTTTGTGGAAACTTTCCGTCACGCACACCAAACTGGTCAGGAATGATGCAGGCCATTCACACAGATCCAACTCTTCATCATTCACGGAAATCCACTGTTCTCTGCTTACCGATTATTGACCTCCATCCATCTGATATGTCATGCATCTATTCCACTTTTTTGTACCTGAATAATCTTGCGACAAAATATAAAGTCACAACAATCATCACCTTAGACCAACCACTGTTTTGGAAAGCTTCACGTATCCTGGATGACAGAGCACATAACACCAGTATTAAGGACACGGTTCTCCTGTTGGGCTCATTTCATACTCTGATGAACCTTCTAGGAGCAATTGGTTATCTGATGGATGGTTCAGGCTTACGTGAAATCTTGCATGAGCTTTATGGAGAAAATTCGGTTGTACATATGTTAAGTGGCAAGTCCGTAGCAAGAGCCTTCCGTGCGCACATGATGGTTGACCTCGCATTAAGTGCATTGCTTGTGGAAAATGTTTTTCTGCAGACCGATAACGGAACACACACAACTATCAACGATGCTTACTCTCTCTACCAGAGTCTGATGTCGGGTGAGATTACTGTAACTGGAGCTAGTTCTTCACCTCTTCTTCAAGAAGCCCGAGAAAAAAATAGAAGCACGAAAATCAGAACTTATTAACACATCAAAAACGAGTCAGTTGTGGCTTGCATACCAGCGCATGTTGACTACAGCAAGGAAACTTGTGGCAGCAGGCCGAACAGGAAGCTGGGAGGATCACCTTGATGCTATAGCAGAGTGTATTCCCGTATTCGCTGCAGCAAGACACTTCAATTATTTGAAGTCGACGTGCTTGTACCTGCAAACAATGATAACGCTGCCATCGGTTAATCCAACAGTTCACGAAAGGTTTCAAAATGGATTCGGAGTTATTAGAAGAAGCAACCGTTAATGGGCTGGGTTGTCCTCTGATCTAGTCACAGAGCAGGTTCCGATGAGATTCCTAAAATCCATTGGAGGTCTAACCCATGCGAGTGGAATGTCGGAGATGCAACGATCTTTGTGGGTGCTCTCAATGCCAGCATGGTCCGAGTAAAATCTGGCGATGCAAACTCTTACTCACACAGCTTATGTCACTAGCGAACAACATAAAGAAGCTGAAACGTCAAGAATGTCACGTGATATCAGTGACACACGTCGCATTCTTGCAGGACTGCAGCCCAGTTCACCATTTGACGGAGACAAATCGTTGAGAAACATTGCCACTAGCGTCACAGCTAATTCCTCGGTCAACGTCCATAATTTATTTTCAGTTGGAGAAGAGCTTGCGAAGAAACTATTTGGCAAAGACCTGTTCACTGTGAAGTGCAAACGTGCAGATAAAGTCAAAATTCTAGCATCCCCGAGTAGTGTTAAAATCAGCAGCGATATCTCCGTCGATTCGAATCTTATGTTTCAAGGACTGTTAGTTGTCGCTAATGCAGGCAGCACATCTTCAGAGGAGACCTTAGCGCATGAATTATGTGCCTACCCACCAGCTTTATTTAACTCACTCAGCATGATGCGTAAGGCAGACAAAGCCCCACTGGCCCATGCGATACTAGAGTTCAGCAAGCAGCAGACCGCACAGTTTGAGGAAACAGAGCTAGACAATATTCTGTATGTCTTAGACGGAAGATCTCTGTTACATAGACTACCATGGTGTAAAGGCAGTTCGTACGACAATATCGCTGCATCATTTGCTGAGTATACGGTTCGTAAATATGGCACATCAACCATTGTGTTTGATGGGTATGGAATTTGCTCACCATTGTTCATTGCAACTGTGCTACCGGGTGTGCAAGAACGTATTGTACTTGCAGAAAACATGCCCTTCCATGTACTATTGCTTGTGGTGTATGCCAAGAAATTGAATTTTTTTAACTGTTTAAATGAATATGGTGAGGACGGTGTTAACGTAGGCAATGACGATGTAGATGTGTAATTTGCCTCCCAAAGTCTTTCGTTATTCCCATTCTTTTGCTTAAGAATATTATTTTATGTATAGTACTTATATTAAAGTGACCTTTGATTTAAAGAAAGAAACAAGATTTTTTCATGCATAGAATGATTATCAGGGTTGCCAGAGCCCAAGAAAGGTAAAAGTGTAGATTTTCCCAATTTTTTCAAGATTTCTTCTTCTTCTTTTTCTACAGGTTGGGCACAGGGGGCACAAATGATACGTTGTTGGCAAGGTGGTTCCATATGCTTTCCAACGCGGTACGCTTCATGTCTCTGTGACAATTAGGGAGGATGCTAGATCTAAGAAACTGAAGTTAGACCACAGTAAAAAAATATACAGAGTGACCCTCCTTTTTCCGCGGTTCCGAATTTTTATCTCCCTTACTGTTGAACCTACGTCCTCCATTTTTTATATTATTGTTACCAATGTCTGGTCTACGAGTAGGAATTTTTCAGCCGGAGCATGAGGACGTACAGTGTTACCAGGGTCCAAGAAATAATAATGAAGAAAACAAAAATCGACTTTCTTCTTCTTCTTCTACGGGTTGGGCATGATGGGTACAAAGGTCACTTCGTTGCAATTTATGGTCTATGAGCGTTCCAATGAAGTATCATTCATGTCCCTGTGTCAATTAAGAGGGGTACTAGAGCCTCCAACGTAAAGGTCTACGATTTTTTCGAAAAACTATGGTCCACCATTTTGAAAACCGTTTTTGGGGGTGTTCCCATGGTCCGATTTTGACGGATTTTGGATATTTTCATCAGGTAAGGTACCTAAAAAAATACAGGTGTAAAACTAAAGGTTGCAATTTTGCCCAGGTCAAACCGTATTTTGACTCGACTAATCCCATTTGCGACACATTTGCTAACTTAGTATTGAAATTTGTTAGTATTTGAAATGCATTTTCTCACAATTTAGCTTTAATAAGATGAATAATAATAATAATAATAATAATAATAATAATAATAATAATAATAATAATAATAATAATAATAATAATAAAAGCAATGCAAATTATGCGGGAAATATTTTTTTTTTTTTGTCTTTTTTAATGTTCAATACAGTAAATATAGTCAAAAAATTCTGGAAATTGCAAATGAACTGAAACTAGATTTCTTATGAAGTTACTGCTTCTTCGAACGATAATAAATCCGTTTAGGTGCCATTACTTGTGGTACATAGTCAGTTCGTTAATTACCATTAAAACGGATATGCAGAGATGAATATATGGTTTATTTTCGGGATGGCAGATGTCTCTAGAAAGCTAATTGTTTGGGTTTTTCTTCGAAGCATTGTTAAGTATTGCATATTTGTATTACAGTGTTATTACCTCTTAGATCAAAGAAACACCAGATCAAAATTATTTCGTTGTATCTTTCTCTCCTTTTCTCGTTTTCCAAAACCCTGTAATTAGTAAGAAAGCTAGTGTGATTTAATGAGAGGTTATTTAGTTATGGTGGCTTATTCTCGTTTCTCTGCGAACTCGTATCTTAACTTTACCTTTGCGTTCTAAAAGAAACTCTTTTATCTTATGAGTGATTAATGAAAATGTGCTTTGATGTTACTTGACAAATTTTATATCAACTTCGAAATTGTTAATTTTCTTGTCAGAAGCCTGCATTTTTCAGAACGTTCAGCAAGTACGCATTTATTCATTAAATTCGCAATAATATGGGTGCTTCCATTTTATTTGAAATACTTTTATATAGTAATGATTTGCTTGCATTGTATATCATACCACATTATTCACAAATCTCCAAATGGGGTATATAAATTGTAATAGTAGAAAATATTTTTGGATTCATTATTGTTCTAGAGCCAGTGTATTCTCTGTCTCTGTTTTCTCATTTTCCACGGATACGTTAAGAAATGTTGTGGATGAAAATACTATTAAAATGTTACAGATATAATATTTTGTACTCGTGGAGACTTCTATTACGTGGCTATTATTTCTTGTTTCCTACGCCACAATTTCCTAATATTTAGCTCAGGAACATTACCAATTTACTCTCAAAACTGGTTCAACATCGATAATTATTTGCTTTCAAGTAGAATTGAACCCTGGACAACCCACACTAAAGACATACTAGCTAACAATTCAGTTATATGATAATAATAGTAATAACAGTGCTGTGGGAATAATAATATTGAATGAATGACGATGGTGAAGCAAAATGTCAAATCTCAGTACGTTTTAGGAGCATTTGTTAATAATTTGTGGTTTTCATGATTTATAGCTTACGTGGATTAAACAAGAAACAAAGAGAGATGGTGAGAAAAGAGGATAAAAATGAATGAGTAATGATGTAGGTGGGCATCATCTCGCTGTCTGTACGATGCCAGAATTTCAGGAAGTTCTTTCTTCTTTCTCGTCTTACATTAATTTTGTCATGGAATGCAATGAAAGTTGAATGTTTCGGTGGAATAGAACAATACGTCTTCTTTTCGTTAAAAATATTATTTCAAAGAGAGATAATACAAAAACATGAGGTTTTCTTTCTTTTCTCTTACTTCGTATCTTTTTATATTGGTGTCAAAAGAAACTCATCAAAATCATATGGAAGAAACAAACAACCAAAAAGTTATATTGGCAAATATGTTATTATCCAAGTATAAGTTTATTTTCATCTCATTTAAACTACCTGCCGAGCAAAAAAAAAAAAAAAAAAATCTTTATTGTAAAAATTATTAAAGTGCAACAGTTTTGCCAACTGTCCACTTGGGTTCATCAGACAGCATGAAGCCAAGTCTAGCAGTTTAGCCAAGTAGTTTAAGTCAGATATAAGTCTACTGAAAGCAATCCTTGAAGAGTGAAAAATGTTTATTTTCATGCATTTTAGTAGCATAAGAAAATAATTCAAAATTTTAAAATACCATTGCTTCATATTATTCATAGCTGAAATGAAGTTTACGTGCCCTGTAGTCATATATTCTTGCTCTGTATATTCGAATAAATATAATAAAATTCTCTCTCGGCCTAGACTTATTTTTCTATTGAACTATCCAGAAAACATTATTTTTGAATTCTTACAGATTTAGTAAAGATTTGGACAGATTAATGCTTGCTTACCTTGATTGCAGTGTATCTAGTTTACAGATACAAATATTCTTGTATATCGTAAGTTTCAATTGACATTTGATAGATCGTTCCATCTCCTATAGCCTGGTATGCGACTGTGCATACAATTTAGTTAGTAGTTTAAATTTCTAAGTTCGTTTTATTTTATTATTTCAGGTTTTCGCTATTCCTAATCCTTCAGTTACATGAAAATTTAAGAATAACTCATTTTGTAAACGTTATTCCTCTTTTATGCTTTACCAGACATTTAACTGTGGTGGTACTAGCAAATATTTGCTGAAAGACTGAGAAAGTTTTATTCTGTAACGGAACATTTATTTGTTATTTTTTTTTTATTGTTAAATTCCTCAGGATATAACCTTTCTTAGGTTAGGAAATGTTGTATGCATTCAAGCATAATGCAAACATTGGATGAATATTTTATTGATGATGGGTCAAAAGCATGGTTTATAAGTCAAAACAAAATATTTTGTATTTAAAGATTTTGATCAGTAGAACATAGGAAATCAGTAAGATGCTTTGTTATCTAACTAATATTTTACAATTGTGTTTTATTACGAGGAGATTTAAAATAAATGAAAATGGGAACTTGGCAACCGAGTATATGTGCACAGTACATTGACATGCAAGTTGTGATAATTTACTAAATAACTAAATTGACAACACCAAATCTTTTAATTAAAAATCATTATATACTCCTATAATGTAAACCATCGTATTGAGCAAATTCAAATAATTCGGAGTTTGATGTAACGTTTTCAATTATTTTCGTGTTTTGTTTTTCTTCATTTTATCGCCCCCCCCCCAGAATAAGACTGTCGTAACTCAAAATAGCTTTTTAATTGTTATCAATTTTTAACGTGTAATAATTGCAATGTGTATATATTTAAGAAATACTTTGTCTGCAATAATTATTACTATACATATTGAAATAACGTTACAATCTTCAAAAAGAGAGGAGATAATGAAGTTCCTTTAGATATAACAAATTTCTTTGGCTTACTTTTAAAATTGACATTTCAGAGTTACGACAGTTTTATTCTGGGGGTACGTTATATCAAAAGTGTATGTATGTTCTAATTATCGTTTTTTATTATGAATTTGCTCGTACTTACCTCCCAAATGGGAAGATATTTTAATCAAATTGCATCCCAACTCATGTGTGATTACATTCTCTGCATGCAGGTACATGTATATGCTTCTATACAGTACGTGTAGAAGTATAATTTCCAGATAGATTCATATTATACAAGTACGTTCCGTTCACATACAATATACTGTATATATATCTCGAATGTTACTCTAGTTGCTGATTGAAATTTCACGGTGATTAACGAATTAATCTAGCGCAAACAACCTCGAAATTCAGAGGCGTCATCTCTTTGATGATCATTATTGGTAATCCGTCATTTTGGCTAACTTCCGTACCCTGCCCTTGAATAACGTTTTAGTACTGTACTATAGGTTTCTGTGCTGCCATGGTATGATCATCATGATGAAATGTTTAATGATTTTTTTTTCCTTAGCAACTAAGTGCAAAAAATATAATGAACTACGTTCTTCTTCGTTCTAAAGGCTTCTTTGGACATTCTTATTCTTGCTTTTATTTCCCGGTTGCAAGTCATGTTATGATTAATAAAACTGCCACAACTTACTTGTTAGTTTTAGTCACCAGTGCTTTTAATTTATAACATTATTTTCATATATTTCTTCATAGTTCTATCATGATTTTCTAACACCATAACGAATTTCTGTTCAGATCCAGAAATAGTGTTCTCCACTATCAACGAAGTACTTAAAACACCGACTAACCACAAACATTCCTTTTTGGATGTTATTATTACTTCTTGACTGCTACTAGATCCACGTATTCTCATTTTCACTCGCCTTTACCTCACAGTAATTCCCAGAATCCCTTACGCATTATTAGAAATTATTGGCCTCGCCACTACATAATTCTTACTTGAACAGTGGCATTTTTATAAAGCTGATGATAAATTTTAAGAAGGAATATGTTGCCTTTGCTCTACGGCTCATACCTCTGTGGACATTATACTCCAAAATTCACTTCGCCACATTTTCAGAAGTATCAAACTTTTAAATAAAGCAATATTGGACCTGTGTTAAATAAGACTTTTTTCCTTTTGATGCAAGTAATAACCCCTTCAATTTATTACCATGTCTGTAGGAACAAATTGGATATGTATTAACAATCATTTTTCATAACTTTCATTTTTATTTTTAGGTTTGTGCCTCGTGTAGTGAAACGAAGACGTACCTACAGACGTTCCAACGACAATTTGGTCAATTATTAGTAATATAGTTCCCTTCTTTAGACTCTCATCAGCAGTCATGCATACGTCCACCACATATAGCATTCCCTTCTTTAAACTCTATGAAGTAGTCGTGCACACAATAAGCACTCATGAATTCCCTTCTTTAAACTCTCTACCGCAGTAGTGCACACACAATTCACTTATAATATTCGCTTTTTAAAACTTTCTGCAGCAGTCGTGCTTATGCCATCACTTACTCGTATTTTTAATATTCCCTTCTTTAAATTCTCTGCAGCAATCGTGCACACAACAATCACTCATAAAGTTCATTTCTTTAAACTTTCTGCAGCAGTCATGCACACACACATCACTTATAATATTCCCTTTTTAAAAATGTCTGCAACAGTAGTGCACATAACAATCAGTAACAAAGTTTCCAACGTAATCTCTGTTTATTCGTTCTGAACATTGCGAATATCATTCACTGCATTTAGTTCCGTGCGACATATTCCTGTTTGATCTTCTCAAGAAACCAATAAGCTGAATACGTTTTAGCAGACGAGAGAAGATAAGAAAATCTAAGACGGCTCTGATAAGATACCTAAAATCGAGTACCACAAATGTTTTGAGAACAAGATCAAACGCTGGCATAAGTGCGTTGCAGTCGATGGAGATGAATTCGAAGGGGGCAAAATCAATTTTCAGGAATAAAGACATGTTTTTAATTTTGTAAGTTAATTTCGGGAACTTTTTGATCAAGGTAATGTGTCATTTTATATAGACAATGAAGACATTAAAGTCATGACGAAACGAATTGGCTAGTCTTCTAGGTCCCAAAACAAGGCGACTTTGCATTTCATTCGTACTGTTGGTTAGAATTGAAGTGATTGAAACATGCTTATAAAATCCACAACCTAGAACTTTTGAACGAAACACAATAACTTTTGAACGAAAGCGACTTTTTAACTTTAATAGATAGGTAGTAGAATGACTATTTCGATCGAATTTGTTAATCAAATCAATCCGTTAAAATATTAGAAGGTAGTATAAATTGTTAGATGGAAGCAAACACCCTCCAACGTCGACATCTACCAGACGAAGTTAAACTTTCATTGCCTTTTCCTTTCTACTGCTTACCAGTTTATCTTACATCAATCTTCATGCATGGAAATACATATTGTATGGTACAAGGCACTATAGATAGAATTGTGCTGATTTTGAGTTTAACGTCCCGTTCATCAGCGAGGCTAAGACGTGGACCTACTGATTAACATGGACTCCGGACCATTTGAATTTCCACCGGGAATCGAACCCGGGTCTCCCGCGTCAAATCGCGTAACACTAACCACTTTAGCCACGAACAAGCTCACACTGTAGATTTGGGTGTCCCTTATTTCGGGTAATTTCGTTTTGCGATACGTACCCCCCCCCCAAATGTATTCTATGTGACCATAAACAAGCATTGGTAAAATAGCAGCTCTCTACGAGAACGTTAACCCGTGACGACTTAACGAGAAAATCATGAAATTACGTTTCCACTTTCTAATATAATTTAGAATTTCCAACCGTGATAACGGATAAACTAAAAGAGACAGAGAAACGAAACTTCGCACGAAGCAACTAGAGAAAGGGCGACCTATGCTAGTGTATTAACAAGCAGCACCGGATGAACAGTGTTGGCAACCCAAGAGATTTTTTTTTTTTTTTTGTAAAACGGAATGACCTAAATTGAATATCATCATTGGAAGCAGCAATAAAATAAAGACAAAAGAAATGTAAACGCAGATCAGTGTTGAAAACTTCTCGAGAAATAACGTGTAATATGTATTGCCGCACACAGGGAGTGAGGTGATAACCTTTTGTACACCTTAAATCAGATATTGAAAAGAACTGCTTGCGTTGACTCTTAGTCTAGAAGATTTCGTTGAACAGTGTTGCCATCAAGAGAAGAGATGCTTGAAAACCTATAATGCAAGACGGTAGAGCATGAGGAGTAGAACCGTGGTTATGTGAGATTGATAACTCACGTACTGACAGATATATTCGGTATCTTATGAAAGCAGAGAGCTAAGGTTTGTGAAAGATGGCAACGCTGCACAGCAGCGGCTTTTTTTACTCTTGATGTCATCATGGTTATCAGCGTCCTCAAAAGCCTACAAGTACAAAAACCCATGCGAATTGAACGCTGTTTTCATATCTTAATCAGGTTGTTGGGATTCCAGCCCGCTGTGCAGCGTTGCCACCTTTAACAAACCTTACCTGTCAGCTTTTACAAGATATCGTATATTTCGTCCAGTTATCGATCTCTCATAACCACGGTTCTACTCCTCATGCTCTACCGCCTTGCATTACGGGTTTTAAAGCACACAACACTAGTGAACTATTCAGAGTTATTGTATGTTTTCCAAACTCATTTTTTCTCTTCTCTTGATAGCACCACTGTTCAGCGGATCCTTCTAGACTTACAGTCACCGCAAACAGTATTTGTCAATATCTGATTTAAGGTGTACAAAACGTTAGTACCTCACTCCCTCTGTGCGACAATACATATTACACGTTATTTCTCGAGAAGTTTGCAACACTGATCTGTGCTTACATCTCTTTTGTCTTTATTTTATTGTTGCTTCCAATGATGATATTCAATTTAGGTCATTCCGTTTTACAAAAATACAACTTTCTCTTGGGTTGGCAACACTGTTCATCCGGTGCTGCTTGTTAATACACAGGCATATGTCACCCTGTATGCTTTATTCTTCTTCACGTTTATCGACTTGAAAAGGTTCTGCCTATGATACAATCAGGCCCTAAAACATTGCGGGGTTTGTGATACAGCAGCTGTTAAAAACGAGCACGTTAACTACTACTTTTTTTTAAAAAATATAAGAAACACAGTAGATTTCAGGATGTTATTGGATTTTGATACCATTGCCTACTCCGGTCCTTTTACAAGCCGGCGAGTGGGGATGTTTTAAAGAAACAATAGTTTCGTAGATATTGTTATTGTGAAAAATGGAGGTGGAGCCGGAACGCTTTTGAACTGCATTGTCCTCAGACCAAACTTCGAAGAAAGAAATCGGTTCAGGCTTCGTTTTTTTTTTTTTTTTTTTTTTTTTGCGGTAAAGCGAAAAGAAATTAGTCACCCCTATCAACGATTGTTTCATACAAACCTCAAACAATTTCTATGAAGTTGGTGCCCTCGGCTTGTGTTTTATTTGTATATTACATCGAAGAACAAATCCGATAGCAGCAATTCAATTATTGAAACACCAGTTACGTGTCGTTTGTCGTGGAAGAGAGATGTGGCTGTGCCAGTATAGATGCTAGGAGTGATTGTAAGATTACAGTAAAGAAAAAAATATAAAAATGGTGCTAAAAAGCGAGAACACAAACGAAGATGTGATTTACAAAAAGTTGCATCTGACCCAAAACAATGTAGGCTATTTGAATCTGTGAAGCCCCAAGAAACAAATCAGCGTGATGGGACTCATTCGAGTACTGCAGGACAGTTGCCAGGTATTTTTTTTTTTTGTTTTTCTGTCTAAGGTGTTTATAAATTATAATGTATACACCACGTCTTTGGATGATTTCAGTCAATTGTAGCTTATCTTTTATTGCTATTTTTACTTGAAATTACACAAATTTAACAGGCGAACACGAAATTAACTGAACTGTTTGCTTCCGCGTAGTGCTTTCAAACGGGTCATATCAGGTTTTCATGGGTCAGGGGTCGAGTCAAGCCTGCTTGAGACACGGGTCGGGTCAAGTCATCTACGCTAGGGTCAGGGCTGCTCTAGCCACGGGTCAGCTCGGGTCAACTTTCTTATGCGCCGTTTCGGCTAAATCCTTCTCGGGTCGAGAAGGTCGGGTCGAGTTGGACATTCTCGGTTTATCTGCAATGACAGCCTCATGAAGGACATTGCATGGCTGGATCGTACCCGTTTCCATGAGATAAGTACTTTAGAAGAACTACCTGATAAAGCTCTCAATACTCTACCACATTATTGCAAAGTGGAAAGAGATCAAATTCAAGAGGAACTGCTCCAATTTGCTCGTCATTATAGGGACTATAATCCACCAATATGTAAAAAGCAGGATATTTTAAGAAATGAGCATGGCAGCGAGCAATATGCTCATAGTAGTGAAAAAGATGAAAATGAAGAAGAGGAAGATAATGAAACTGAGAGTGAGGAGGAAGATGAATGGAAATGCAAACCTGCAAGACAGTGTAAAGAGTGTCTAGTGCAGTGCACCTGCTTCACGAATTAAATTTTTATGGTCCATTATATCCATCGTTGTATAAAGCGTATAAGTATGTTCTAAGTCTATCGTGTACTCAAGTATCATGCGAAAGGATTTTCACTATTATGAAAGTGATCAAAAATCGTTTGCGTTCAAGATTTGTTGGAAGACTTTATTCTTTTATACATAGAAAGACCATATACGTTTGATTACGACAAAGTGATTGGCGATCTTGTATCTAGCTCCAAAGAGGTAGGTAGATCTTTGAAATTGTGAGTGTAACTGGGGCATAATGAAGATATTAATATTAGGATACATTTCTGGCATTCATATTAATATTATATTATATTAGGTTACAGTATGCAATTCAGTAGAAAATTTCAACCAATTTGATATTAGAACTGATTTATAAGGAAAGAAACTTACATTATTTATGTCAGTGCTTTAATTATTTAGTTTTTCAAAGTTGACTTGATATTAGTTTTTACTTATTGCACATGCATATATTTTGAGTTTTCTAAAACATGACATTCATTTGTTTTAATAAATGGTTTAAATTCATTACATAAAAAACAATAGCACTATATAAATAACTGAAAGCTCCAATTCCGGTATTGTGTGTGTTTACAATAAAAGATGACAATGCCAATTACACACTGTATGAGTTACAATTAAAATGTTCCTACTTCAGATTTTTTTGTAATTAATGTTTTGCTTTTGTATGAATATATGGGATACTATTTATGGGTTCGAAGATGGACTTTTATATGTAATACCTATGAAAAATGCCAAGTACATTTTTTACATTTTTATACAGTGGGCCCTCATTTCAGTTTAGCAGGGTGGGCCCTATGGTTGTCAGTCCGCCCCTGCCTTTGTGATAAACCAAATTTCGGTTACTTGAATTTAACTGAACACATACTATCGAGACTTTGAATTATTTGTAATATCTTTATCATTAAGAGCCAAAATTTTAATTGATTTTAAATCAAAGATGATGTTTATAACAATATAATTTTGAAGAAACGTACATGAATAATTGGATAATTAATAGAGTACTACATATCTTTTTATAAATGGTAGGCTACCTAATAAAATATGTCTTTAAGACAACAGATAAATGTATTCATCAATATTGTCCTATTAGTTCTATTAGTCGTTCATTCTAAAGAAAGTTATGCTCATTTAATTGATGAAATAACTTCTCGAATAAGTACTATAAAGAACTTTATGCATGATAAGTCAAAGAATGAAAAAATGTAGGGTACATTGTGGCTTAATGGTAGAGCAGTCATCACTAGTGCCAGAATTCCCACTTTGGTGTATACCCTTTAGGAAATAAGCGTGGGACATAAAACTAAACTTTCATTCCGTTTAATTTTAAAGACTTTGATTGACCAAAACTCTCTTGTATGTTTATGCTGCCATTCATATGTCAATCCATCCGCCAGGGAGACAAAAATGTGTATCCGACTAGTATCTGGGAAACAAAAAAAAAAAAAAAAAAATCTGAAGAAGTACTAGATAAATCACCATCAAACTTGTTCAGGATATGAAGTTCGAAAGTAAAAAATCAAATTCTTTTTATGCAGATGATTCATCAACCGCAAGTGATAGAAATCAGCCATTTAGGATTTTCACTCTGATCACTATACAGAACAAAAACGGTAACATATAGTGAGAAGTGGTTTCTGCAATCGATAAACCGTTTCATCAATACATTCCATCTTCATCCTTTATTCTCTTCTGAAACAGGAATCTACTACAAATTCCGGTTTCAATATTGATCTACATAGAGTAAAACTGATTAGAGATGGTGACCAATTTTTTTAGACAAATTGATTTAGCTATCTAAGAATAGGTGATATCGTCTTTGTTTTCCTTCTATTTAACTCAAGAAATTCCGATTTTAATCTTGTCGCTAGAGAGAAAAATGATAATGCACAGGGCAGAGGCGTATTTAGATTTTGTTTCGGGTGTTGCTTTTCTAACTTTATTCCTGGAAATTTGAAAACTCTGGTAGGTATTTCATTGAATTTAAAATAGTAAATAAAATTTGGGGGCTTCGGCCCGAAAGCCTCCCTCAAGTACGCCACTGAGATGAGGAAAAGTTGCTTTGTGTGATCAATTAACGGGCCAAACAATATATTCGATCTGCACTCTAATGCTTATACTTAAACCGGAAGGTGTAAAAATCTACTACGACTTGCGGTATCAATGATAATTAATAAAATATCAACCAAACTGCACAAACCAGACTCCTTCACCTGGGTATACGTGACATTATTACTTGTTATAAACAGGAATGTGTTAACGATACTAATAGGTTATTAACGCGCCTCTACGTCTTACTAATTGAGAAAAGTCGTAACACGTCAAAGATACTATGCTACATTGTGAATGAAAATAGAATTAAACATTGACGGTCGCTGATACTAACATGAATTCAAAGTATAAAAGCAACAGATATTCATCTCATTTATTTTTACTTCCGAAACTAACAATAGTTCTTGCGTCAGTGCATTATATGCTGGATATATTTTCTCCCAATGAAGTTAAAATCTTGTCAGACAACGGATTTGGTTCCATGCTTTGTTTTTGCAGCCGCCTTAGGAAGACAAGATAAACATTACAAGAGCACCTGCAATGGAATGGACTTCAAGGCAGCTGCAGCACCTAACAGAAGCTCAGCATAATACAAAGAAGTCAGGATGTGCCTTTGTTATGCCTTGGAGTGTGTTGTAATCTTATTAAGCAAATAGCTTTCGTTCGATTGTTGTCGGAATTATAGACTTCGATAATAAGATAGGAATTTACATTGTTGTAGCTAGTTTTTCTTTTTCTCTCTTTTTTTTTTTAATCTTTTAGTAGAAGCTCTTATCCTATGCGGTTATTTCATCAGCTTCTTTGTTTAGCGACGAGCACTAGCTTTTCATTGACAAAGTAATTTTTTACTGAAGCAACATATTGAACCCTTTCCAAATTATGAGTACTTGTAAGTATCTGTCTTGTATATTAAGTATCTGTCTTGTTATCGGTTTCTGCTACAACTAATTAAGGCAGTGGTGTCCACCCCTCTTGTGTCCATGACGCACCCCCCAAATTGTCCATCCGTAGGTGTTCTTCCATGAAAAAAATCTTCTTTTCGATTAATTTTTACACCCCTCAAACATATTTATGTACATTTTAACCCCCCCAAATATTTTAATGACGCAGTTTGCGTCATAGCCCCTCTCTGTGGGCACCCCTGCTTAAGGAACTTTACGATAAAATAAATTGCGGCTTTGTTCCTTTTCACTAAATTTACAGTTATGTGTTAGTATTAAAGACAGAGATGGAAATACCATAAAGAAAGCAATTAAAATAAACAAATTTTTGAATCAATTTAAATAATTGAACAATCTGGACGAATTTAAATATTTGGACGAAGTTGTAGAAATAGGTTTAAAGATAACGATAAAATAAAATCATCGTCACTGCTCCTCGAAGAACCGCTATGTGACATTTTTGTCGAAAATGAATTATGAGGTGCAAACAAACCAAAAAGCTGCCAGGAAGTGTCACATATAATATGATAAGTGAATATTCAATTGTTTCGCCACAACAATGAAAAAAATAATAGATTGAAATTAAAGGCTTCAGGTTCTCATCACGTACGTATTGATTAATATGTACAAATCCTCTATGTGCTTATAAAGGCACAATATACAGAAAATTAGTACTATAATACTGTTAAAACAAGCTACAACAATGTTCAATAGATAATATATGCAGAACCAATTTTATTGTATTTTTCAATTGTTTCCGTGTATTTGACAAAATTTTAAGAGTTTGGAATGTTTATTGCTTCTCCTGAAAAGTTGTGGTTTTAACACATAGCGGTTCTTTGAGGCGCAGCGACGTCATGTTACTAGATTATTGTCGAGAGGTTGGATTAGATTTGAGTTGGCGTAATGTTCAGCAACGAGGCTGTATGAGAAGTGGACCTATAGCTTAAAGTTGGATTCAAGCCACATGAAGGTAAGTAATAGTAGGATTCGAACCAACGGCCGAAAACCTAACACATATTTCTATGATTAGGTTATGTCTTTCTTTCTTTCTTTCAATATTTTCTTGGTTATTTTGTTCTCTATGGAAAAAGAAACATGAATACTACACTAAGCAATTAAAATAACTTTTAGGGTTAGAAATATGGGTGTAGAGAAGAATGGAGAGAATCAACTAGGTCTAAAAGATAATGAATGAGATAGTGTTAGAAATAGAAGAGGATAAAAGAACAATTAGTGGTTCGTATACAAAAAAGAAAAGACAATGATTGGCTGAGAAGGAGTTGTATCATAAGAAATGTGACGGAACGTACTATGGAATGAAAAAGAGGGAGATGCTAAAAGGAGCTAATATTGATTGAAGGTGTTAAAACAAAAACACGGCTACGTCGAGACAAAGAGGTTAACTAAAGATCCTTATAAATAGAAACTTCTTAGTTTATAGCAAATAACTTTACGCTATGATGAAGATTTTAGATCACGTCTCCTTCTAATCCCAGTATATTTAATCATGTATTTTCGTAACTCTGTTGTGAAATATGATCAACTAAAAACACCCATTGTTGGCACTGAAGCCCCAGTTCCTCTAAAAAGACAGCACAAAAGAAAGCCAAGGAATGAACTGAACGTCAATTAAGCACAGAATAACTATATTGTCCACCAGAAAATAAAAGAAGCCTTTAGTGCTTTTATGTTTGCGTTTAAGCGTGAAATTGTTTGTTATGTAACTTTTGTTTTATTCAACCTTTGTTTATTGTTCGTTCAGGTATAACATCAATGTTCATTACTGGGAATTAGTTTGCTAGTCACAAAAAAAAAAAAAAAAAAAAACTGAAAGCAGAAGAGGATTGTGTGACACAAAGTGAATACGGAAACGGAAAGCTGAATTTTAATTAAACTAAAAGAACAAAGTAGAAACGAAGAACCAAATTGCAAATAGACTTGTGGGGATGAGGCAGTAGTTTGGGTATTAAAGATTCAAAACTGAAATGTTTATGCAACTTCATGGGAAGTATCATGCACGGACAGGCACGTCCATTGGCTATTGTTACAAATAACAAAATACATAATGGCATAAAGTACTACAACTGGTCATCACCCTTTGAAAAAGTGCTATGGTCTTCTCCATGTCAGAACTCTTATCGATATAAATATTTTTTCAACTGTACTATTACCCCCCCCCCTTGGCCGGTCCCAAGCCCGTGCTGAGAAAGAGAGAGTGACCCCCTTAATTTGGGCTAGTCCACATGCCTTGTGTTAGACTGGTCGTCGATGAGGGGGAGATAGGGTTTCAGGAGCAGCGTGGGAACACGCTTCACTCCTGTGTATCCTATGCTAAGAGCTGACAGTGTTTACTAGTTGTCAGTGTAAGTCAGAATAACAATCTACCGGTTGAGATGAGGCTTTGACCATCCTCCGAAATGAGCTACTAGCTCGTGCCATTGGATCTGAGAGAGTATGTGTGACCTCGTAACGTCCTCAGCGAAGTAGGTAGTTTTGAAGTGCCGCCCCTACCAGCGGAGGTGAGGCTTCAGATATTCACCGAAATGGACAACTAAGCAATGCCCTTGGGTCCGGGAGATAAGGCTACGTGGTATCTCAACACGTATGAAAGAGCAGGTAGTTGGTGAGCCCAATGTGTTGGATCCCGGATCCAACGCCCAACTTGGGGGGCGCGGTGGCTCAGTGGTAGAGCGTTCACCTCTGGTGCTTGGGGTCCCGGGTTCGATCCCAGCCCCCGCCAAGTGAACTTTGTGGTGGACAAACACCGTGCTCGTGGGTTTTCTCGGGGTTCTCCCGTTTCCTCCCACTTTCTTCATTCCACCATTTCACTCATCTCTCATAATCACCGTCTCCTTTAGCCTAACCGGCATAACCGTGGGACGTTAAACTCAAAGATTTCATTTCCAACGCCCAACTGGGGGGATGATGTAGGTAATACCCTTAAAGAGATTGTAGTGCGTGCTCTTGGATCCGGGAAGGGACACCTAGTATTCTAACGCACACCCGTACCTCAGGAGCGCTGAGGTAGTGCTCCTGCATACTGGTTGTCACCGGCTGGGTGCAGTATTAACGACCATACCAAGGAAGCTGTCACTCCCAAATGACCATTGTCTTCAAGGTGATATCTACCCATCATCAGAGGCTTCAGAATTTCAATAAGGTAGCATGTAAAATTTAATTCATAAATATCTTACAAAAACTGCACTTAGAAACTTGCAATTTTCTATACGAATGTCAAAGAGCAATACAAAGTAGATGGTTATCTCAACTTTAAACTAAATTACTTAGATTGATTGTAATAATTATTTCTGTAATGAGGTAATCACTACTACAAGTAAAGGATCAAAAGACCACTTTCATAAATCACTACGGGTGACGTTCTTTGAAGAACATATGCTGGGGAGGAATGCAGTATGCCAATTTGAGGAGCGAAACTCGTGTCTATCACCTCCATTTTAATAATCATTTACGCCTTGAGCAAAATCTCTTCCCACCCCACTTCCCTACTGAGTTCCTACAACTTTACGACGGCAACTATCTGAATTTGCTTTTTCGGCGCAACTTCCTGTGACTCACGTTATACAAAATACTTCATACAACAAAGACAATGATCTTCGAAACCTCAGTATCGAACATGTGTTTCCTTCTGATTGCTTTTCTACGTCGTTTGTTGCTTGAAGCTGACGAATTCTCCTTCGAATGCTTTTCACCTCTGCCACTGAAAACTATACAACCAAGGAAAGTCTAAATGTGTCTTATTTGCCTATTCGTTCTGTTGTCTGGATGGATAGGTTTCTTTTCGTTTTATATTATCCATCACAGAAAACACACAGTATGATGTTTCTGTGGTTAGAACGAATTAATTGTATATAGGGGTGACGAAACCAAGTTTTCCTTCTTTGCTTCTTGAATAACTAGTATGGTTTACCAAAACTTCTTCATATATTTACCATACCGATATATACATGTGTGTCCGTGTGTGTGTGCCAAAAAAAAGCACTAAAAAAACATTTTCTGGATCATCACCAAATTTGGTAAAATATAGAATCTAGAGATAGGAATTGAGTTTGTTATTAAAACAATGTACTCAAATCGGAAGTGGTTTAAATAAACAATTTCCGGTTTGATCATTGATCACCATAGGTAGAAAACGGTAATATGTAGTGAGATCCGGTTTTCTGTTTCGTAAGAACATATTTAATCTCTATTATTAACTCACTACTAAAGATGAAAGTGGCTCGAATCAGCTATAATTTCTGGCTTCAATAAATATTGATCTACGTAGAACAAAAACAGTAAAAAAAAAATAAATGAAAGTGGTTTCCTCCAATCGAGTAGCTCTCAAGCGTCTCAAGTCTACCTTTCATATCCTCTTTTGATCTTCAATTGAAACCTGAAGTTGTATAAATTAACCACTCCCGGTTTCAATACTAATCTCCATAGAACAGGAATGGTAAAAGCGAGAAGCGTTTTGTTTGCTTTCTATGCAGAGTTCTAAAAATAACTACTATATCCTGTGTTAAGCCTCTATTCAAACCAAAAGAGGTGGAAATCAACCACTTTCCGGTTTTAACGTTGATGGCTATAGAATAAAAACTGTAATAGGTAACAGAAGCGGTTGTCTGCAATCAATTAGGCGTCTCTAGTGTAATCTGTCTACTAAAACGGGAAGTGGAAGAAATATATCACTATTTCCAATTTCTATAATAATTGTGAAAATTTCTACCACAGAGACCAAACTCATTTGAGTGGTGTGCACGTGACACTGCTACTTGTTTAAAACATTTTTCTTTATTTTGTTGATAATCGTGGCATCTATTTTAAACAATAAAGTAAGCCAAACTAGTTTTACAAATGATTTACCAGTGGAGCACAAATTATTTACTAGTATGCCAATTCAGCACTATTCGAGATTGAATAAGCGAAACCGAATATCGCGTCTGAACAAGGGATTGAGTTAGGGAAACTAATACATAAGACTATTTGCATGAAGCTAAACCTACTGTAGATTTGTAATAACGGATAAGAAATCGCAAACACTTGAGATATTATTTGGTTCATACACTTACAGTTAAGAAATAGATAAGAGTCTAAAGTAGATTGAGTTAGAACTAAGTTAGTATGAAGCGGGAAGTATAAAACCTTCTATCATGGTATTCTGTAGCAACCAATTACGTTACATAATCTTGAGTAAAATTGGTAAGCGCTTACATATTTTTGTAATGAAAGTTTTGATTCTGAGAGAAAACAGCTAGTTGACATTTTACTTCGACTTGGACCGGTTTGCGGTCACTTCTTGAGATTGAGACTTTTCAAAAGAAGTCACTTTTCGATTCTTCAGGACCGCTTTGTAAAAAAAATGTTTGAGTTGGAAAGGACTTGAACTTATGTTGATTAGTTGTATTACTCAGTAGTCCAGCATGTTTGTCCTACACTATCTTCCCACAGAAAATCATAAACCAAATATTACTAAGTTCAACCCTGATGTTTGGAGCGAACCGATAATGTTCTTCCTGTAATGATACTTCCACAAAAGTGTATGCTGAAATTCATTTATTCGATGACGTGGAGACAAACTAGTGCCCACTATTAAGCAAAATAATATACAATGCAGGAAAATTACAGAAATATTAACATATTATTCAGTAATTTCGCCGTGCATATTTAAAAGTACCCTAATAATAATAATAATAATAATAATAATAATAATAATAATAATAATAATAATAATAATAATAATAATAATAATAATAATAACAAATATTTACCTTCACTGTATACTTTTAACTTCAACGAACTAATTACTTCTTCGTGTGAGTAGACACTGGTTCGAGCCCTTTGGGAACTATTGAACACAGTGGTTCTTAACGTAGTTTGGCCACAACTGTAAGTCCTGTCGTTAGGAGCTCAGCTGTTCGTTTTAGTGTTGTGTAGCAAATATTATTGCTAATGTTTAGTACTGATAATACTTTTTTGTTTTTGCGCACTACTTTTATTCTTGTCTTCATTTCGAAAGAGAAGAATATCCGAACAAATGCCACCATAATTAATCCTATTTTGAATGTAAACGCCATTTGCAATTAGAAAAGAACAAAAATTAAACGTTTCGACGTAGCTGAAGAATGTAAAATAATAGAAGTACTGGAGTTCGAACCCATACTCATGGTAATTAAGAATACAATAACCATATGCCTTAAATCTCTTGACTACGATTTCTACGCCGAGTAAAATATAGCTTATTCAATTTCTATACTGCTCCTATTATATCAAGTTTATACGGATGTTTTTCTTTCCTTATTACAAAGAAGTTGAAGATGCGCAAATAAGTTTGATACTTGGCGATAACTGACAAAAATCCGAGTAAATACTGTGTACACTCTTTACCATATTGTGAATACAGGGTGCATGTCTTCATTCGTCTTTCTCCCTTCATGTCTTTCTTGACATTTCTTTATTATGTGTTTGTTTCTCTTTCTTTTCTCTCTATTCATCTTTATCTCTTACTGATTACTTCTCTCTCTTACACACCTTCTCCCTTCTCGCACCTGTGCTGCGTCAGAGCTAAATCAGGCCCTTTTCAAAACGTATTGACCAGTCTAACTTAAACACAAGCCTCTTAGTAGTTAACATAGAAATCGCAGTCGAGAGGTTTAAGGCATGTAGTGATTGTATCTTAATGACCACGAGTATGGGTTCGAACATCTCCTCTTCCAATCTTTTTTTACCTTTTGTAGCTACGTCGAAACGTTCAATTTTTATTCTTTACTAATTGTAAATGGCGTTCAAATTCAAAACAAGAGGAATTATGGTGACATTTATTCGGATATTCTTCTCTTTCGAAATGAAGACAAGAATAAAAGCAGTACGCAAAGACTAAAAGTGTGATCAGTACTAAACATTACCAATAATAATTGCTACGAAAGACTAAATACGATCTCTTTTGCCATCTCTCATGAGCTGTATGCATTATTAACAAAATAATCTCCATGCAGGGAATTTGAACTGACGTCCTTTGCATTTGTAATCTAGCACCTTAACCACTACACCAAGATCATTGCTTGATAAACGTTTAGTTGTCGGCGTATTTGTTCGTATTCCTATTTTACATTCCCACTTCAACCATTTTTACTCTTTTTTCTCCGTCTAGCAGCTGATTCTGGCTTTCTCTTTCGGTGTCGTCCTTTATTTACACTATGCACTATTCGTATTCATAGATTGTGCCCCTCTGCAATGCCTTATTCAGATTAGACTTTTCTTCTTGCCCCTCACTAAATATTTGATTGATTTAATTATCATATTCTCCATGGTTGAAGCGCAGGAATGGCTGACTCAAAAAACAGATGTGCATTTACTTTCCTGACAGACAGTACCTAGAAGATCAAAAATAGTCCCCATCAGCATCGACGACCTTCTGTCAACGTCCTGGGAGACCACACATTTCATCGCGGTAGAACTTGGTGGGCCGTGAAGCGAAGAAGGCATCAACTACATTTTGCACTTCTACTAGGGATTTGAACTGGCGTCCTCTTACGTGATTGTCCAAGGAATGGAACAGGTAATAATCGGATTATGCAATATCTGGTGCAAGGGGCACTTCGTTACCTTGCTTTAATATTTCAGGTTATATATTTTAATATTAAATCTATCTATACATAATTAAGTTGTGTGTATTAATTAAAAGTCAGGCCTGACACGTATTTATCTAATGCATTTATCTGGTTTTATCTATTTAATAAGTATAGCATAATATATAATTTTACTATGTTTAATATATGTAAATGTAAATATCAATTAGTGCATTATCCCAAATCATTTATATAAGCCATTTTTTTTAAGATTAAGATTCAGTTAGTTAGATCGAGTATTACTCTCGCTCCCATTTGATTATAGACCTGGTAGAGAGGCTAGTTTTTTGAAGATTTAACTTTTCTTTCATTCTTTTCCAGTAATTTTCCACTGCTGTAGAAGTTTCTAGAACCGTTAGTACTTAAATTTTTTCTTCATTTTTTTTCTGTCACCAGCAAAACATATAAAAAGGCGGAATTTTTTATGGCTTTCACTGTTTCAGCTAAGGAGGCCTGTAGAGTAGAGGGCTATGCTGGTGGCTGTTCAGTAAGAAGGGAATTAGCAAGAGAGCATTTTCCTGGGAGTTTTGTCCTTTAGATTACTTACTGGTTGTCCAGTGGATATGTTAGTCCGTGGCTTCCAGTTCCGCTAGAGAAAGTGGTCTCTGGCCGTAACTTAGGTGAATGCCAGAGTTAGGAATAGGAATTAAAGAATGAAGTAGGATTTTCGAGCTCTACGTCAGAGTAATGACTAAACTGTGTTCTAGTTAAGGGTTAGAAGTAGTGAAAACTAAATTGCTCTTGGGGTGACCCTAGGGAGAGAGTGAACCCAGGGCACTTAGGTTTTTGAAACTCTCCAGGTGCTGGAGGTTTTCCCATTTAATTTAGAATCCAAGTTGCGATTTGGTTTTCGTTTCCCCGTACAGTCAGGCAATAGTGAGGCTTGGCTGGTGTTTTTTGATTTCACACTGCGACTTTCGTGCTTGAAAGTATTAGAGTGTGTGTTAACCTTTTAACCTAGAGTCTTGAATGGAAGACGTTAGAGTCTTAAATGGAAGACGTAATATAGCTGGGCCATGAGTGACGGCTGCTACTCCTAATTCCCTAAGTTACCTATCCTTAAGATTTTAGCTAGTTTCCTTTTTCTGGAGTTCTCAGAGTATTGAGAGTCCAAACCAGGTTTAGGCCGGACTGTTACTAAGTGAAGTTAAGCAGTCTTCGAAAGTAAGGAATATGGACCTAGAGTAGAGAGAGTACTAGTTTCCATACTACCGCAGTTCCCAAAGAATTATTAGAGAAGTCTTTTACTTTTATGTTTAGTGTTATTTAAATTAGAGTTTGTGCTCCTTGAACTCTCATGATGAGTTTTTAGGAAGCCGAGCAAAATATAAAAGATTAAATTTGCAAGGGCGAAGTAACGTTCTTTGAATCTCAGATTTCTAGTCAACACACCTTACCTTAATTAGAGAAACATTAAGCTAATAAATCTAGTTATTTTCCGTAAATCTTTGACTTGTTATTTTTAACTCAATCGTATTTTTGAACCTGTTACCTAGACAACAGCGAGCGGACGAATTATTTCTTTTGGAATTTCTTTCTTTTCTTTTTGTTGTAAGGTAAAAAAGGCAGACTCGTAAGAATGGTGTGATAAAGAACCTCGATTAGGTTTATAGTTTCCAATAGACACAAAGCGATCAGATCCGTAGCGATCAGAAGGAGAACATCAATCATCATAATAGTAATAAAGAATTTTTTTTTACCTTACACTGGGCAATATGACGGATACAATAGTGTTTCCCATCAAAGGCTTAGTTTGTTGTCCCGGGTCATCCTATAAACGTGGGGCTAAGCGTTGTCCTGTAACAGTAGGACTCCTTTAAGATTCAGAAGTACTGGCTCCAGAGTTTTGAGTTTTCTTGAGCATGTCTCAACTGATAACAGTACACAGTTGCATTAATGCTCTGACCGACTGTTACCAGTCCCGATACACGATGCCACGAGCAGTTCACCAAACACACAAGAGGACTTTCTTCTGGTGCAGTGCTGGTTTCAGCTGTTTTGGAACAAGTTCATGGGATGCTAACCAACGACGACGGCCCCGTGGAGCTTCGTACAAAACCCACTTCTCATCACATGTCAACACCCTGTCCAGAAATGGCTCCTTCCTCGGACGAGACTTCAAAGAAACATAAGTGCCTACTCTCGTTGTCTTCTGGATCGTAGACAAATCATGTGGGACACATCGACCCAACTTGTAATGCTTCCCAAGTTGGTGGAGGTGCTGCCGAAAGGTTTATCCACTCATACTGAATTGTCGTCCTACTTCCTCACATGTCTGGCCACTGTTCGCCTTAGTTGCTGAATGATGGTCTTGATTTTGAACACGTGTTGGTCTTCCAGCATTTTGTTGCGTCTTCAAAAGTTTCGTTACCGTCCTTAAACTTGTTAAATCACCACTGCATCGTACGCGTAGTCACGACAACCTCACCAAAAGGTATGGAATATCTTCCACCACCTGCAGCGGCGTTTGACCCCAGTTTGAGCACATACAGCCTACACGCCTTTATGACGTTCTGTGGAGGTTCAATGTTCACTCTGTCCTTACGTAAGTTCACGGTGTAACTGAACTGCCACAACCAGGTAGTATGTTGGATATACCTTCATCAACAACTGACGTTTGCCTTATCTACATTTGCATTTAACTGAAGGTGACAGCCAATGGAACACAGACTTCCTCAAAGAGCGTCAGAACTGTCTTGGTCACCTTTATATTATGATGTGGCAAAAGTTTTGTTGATCAATGTCACAAGGACTACAATCAAAGCAGTTGTTTACTTATTTTATGATACTTACCGTGTTCACTTATTATAGAAATTTGGTGTGAAACTTATTTTAAAATGAAGCAAGATACATAATCTCTAGTGTTAAGCCTTTTCTGATTTCATTCATAATATACTGGTCAACATGAATTCTCCTAGCTCAAGTATTCTTTACGGAATATTTAAGTAATAAATTTGTTAATTGGGATACGTCTTCCAGTAAGACATAGACAGTTTTCTTCTTCACAGTCAATTTAAAGCAAATTGAATCAATGTTTTATGAGTTACTGAGAAAAGAACAGGAGATGGCTGTATCCTGACAACGGTATTTTAACGACGATTATTCATTTAAAACAGTAAACTTGAAGTAGAGCGAGGAATTATTGTATGTTGTTTCTCAAGAAGATAAAACACTATACCATATGGACCATGTGTACGTGAACTGAACTTACGAAAAAGCAATTCATTAAGTCAGTGTCACATACTAGGTTTAGGCGAAAATAACGTTTAAATTTAAAAATTTCCTTGTCAAGTGATGTGTGAGTTATTTTGAACTTGCGTAAGCTGTAACATTTTGCAGATATAATACATAAAAATACGGCTAAAATAATGTTGAAATTATTAGTTTATACAAGCAAAATATTGTTCTCAAAATATTCGTTATTTTTACTGTTTTTTTTTTTATTCATCCCGCAAATATTCACAGCAAAATATATTGAAATAATTGAGAATAGTATATTATACGTGCTATAAGTACCAGTGTCGAAAGAACATTCCAATATCTTATGTTTAATAGACCACAGTGATAACTCTTGTGGTTTTGATTCCACATTAAGCTGTGCGTTCCCTTCTTATATATCCTCGATGGTGAAAGGAGAAATTAAACTACAAATCCACGAACCAATAAACTTAGCAGAACATATTAGTTATTTAATCCTTATGTATTACACAGATCAATATACGACCAAGAAGCAGTATTTTGCATATGATAATTATACACAGCCGCGGAATGGTATTCGTTATGTTTTATATGAGAAACTCGCGAATAATTATAGCATTGTGCGACGCTGCGATGGCATGGTGGACAATCGACGAGTTGTTTGTCCAGAGTTCGTTTCTGTTTAGGCGAATTGCTTCCCTCAAACGCTTCATAATGCCCGAATAATACTCTTTGTTGACTGTTTTACTTTCTTGCAGAAATTCGTGATCTACAACATCGTTGTAACACATATAAACCTTGAGCATCATTTTTTTTTTGACTGAAAATGACGTGCTTTTTCGGCTTTGGCTTATTGGGTGCTCGCCATTCGTACGCCGCTCTTCTTTTCTAGAGCATCATTGCCGAAACACTTTTCCAACATTTTCTAGGTCTTTGCACCATTGAATCAGATTTTAACGCAAAATTTTATGTACAATAGTTGTTGTAAAATTAACTCAATCACAAAAATCGAAACATGCACCTAAACAAATGTACTCAACACTGCGTCAATTTCACAAATGGTATACTAGGATGTTCAAATTGGGAGGGAATATCTCTGATATATGCGGCAACCCACAAGAAAGGAAAAAGTAAAACCAAATGAATGAGATGACCATACAGTGATGATTCCCTGAACTTTTTTGATCAAGGTAGTATATTAACATATTCCTCGTGTATACATAAGCAGCGTCATTTTACGTTTTATTTGTTGTAGAGGGGAGAAGCAAAACCCTAGATATCAGTAGGATTTTCAGGTGTATCATTGGCATTTTATTATGTTATAGATTCAAATGTATTTAAATGTCAAATTTAGGTGAGTTATTGCTGCCTTGAAGTCGGAAATGACGCATCTGGTACATATTTAGAAGTGTATTACTTTTTGATATGTAAACTTAGAGCGGTGCATAAGGAAGACTCATATATTGGTTTCGCCCGTCAGAAGTTCTTTAGACATCCAATCAAGCATAAGTACACAATAAAATCGCATATCTTGCCTATTTTAAAGAAGGTTGGTTTAGCAAACCTCCTTCATATAATTATCCATTCGGGAGAGAACCATCTTAAAAGCTACTTCTTGAATCACCACTAAATTTAGTCAATATGTTGAAGGCCAAATGTTAAGAAGCGAGCTCATTGATTCACATGATATTCAAATCAAAAATGTTAGAAATGAACCATTTGCATTTCCACGTTACAATACATATAATAAAAACCGTACTTGATAGCAAGAAGCCTTATCTGTAATCCATTAAGCGTTTCAAGAATGTATTTCATTTTCACTCTAATCTCTTTACTAAACCTAGAAATGGCAGCAAACGACCAATTCTGGTATTATCGTTTATTGCTATGTAACAAATACGGCAACAGATATCAAAAATCTGTTTTCTACAAACAATTAAGGTACGCAGAATATATTCCATCTCAACTCTAATATCATTATTAACGCCAGAACTGACAGAAAATCAACGGTGATCATTATAGAATAAAAACGATAACAAGGAATACCTGTTTTCTGCAATCCATTAAACGTCCCAAGAATATATTCTATTTTCACTCTAATCTCTCTACTAAAACTTGGAAGTAATAGAAAAGCTCACTTTTCACATTTTTTTCTGATCTTACCGATTTTCATTTAAAACTTTTTGCACCCTACAAGTCAAATAAGCCATTAATATTAGATAATGAAATGTTAGTCTTTTAAAAATATACAAATAGTTGGGTTACGCTTGCAATCCTGACATTCCGGGTTCGAAGCTAAAGACTCACGATGTTTTTAGTGTTTAGTTAAGCGCCAGCAGATGAATGCATCAATAAGACCTTTAATACATATATTTTTGCTGAGTTTATCTCAGTTCTATTTACTTTCTATTGTTTGCTAATTCTGTTATTCTTCATTTTTCTGTATATGAGTTTTGTCTCTAAATAAAACAAAATATATCTCACTGAATTCACGAATTATTTTACTCTTAACGAAATATTAAAAGAAAGCATTTAATTTGTTTTCAACTTTTAAATGTATGGCTATTTTATGATTTCATGAATGCATTGCTTCAATTATTAGCAAATGCTCTTCATTTTGGCCGATAACAAAGAACAAAGATAGTATATTTTAAAAGAGGAATCATTGAATGTCACAAGCAAGTGAGTTTTGAAATATGCTATCAAAACGCTTATTGGGAACAGTTTACAAGTCAATTTGATACATGATATGCAATCTGAAGTTAATTCACTTAATGTAATCAACTCACTCTCTTAGTTAAAACTCTGGTGCATTGCTTGTCACTATAGTATCGTCATGAGTACTGCTTTATTTATAATAGAAGACAATATAGGTATACTGTGTTATTGTTTATTTCGAAACTATTTTTAGAAAATCAAAGGCTTTAAATTGTAGTTTTAAATGTAAAAGCGTCTTTTGTTTTTCAGGTAAGCACATTTTAATTTATTTCTAGCGTAATCTTCTGTTCTTTCGTGAAAGACAACGAAAAAGGATTTAAAGTGAGTCTTTTGATAATACAGTATTTTATAATGTACAAATGAATACAATGAAACAAAATTTTAAGAAAGAAAGCACTTAGCTTTAGTATAAACACATCACTTTTTTTTTTTAAGAGATGAAATGTAGAATTGATTTCGTAATATAGATCATATTATATGTCAATTGGTTCTTTAGAAATTTTGATGCAGTTTATAATTTGTGTGCATCAAATTATTGTATAGCCCTCTCCGATGATCTAGTCGCTAGGATGTGCAACTTTGGTGCTAGTGGTCCAAAGTTCGATTCCCATTGAGGAAGAACTAAAATTTGAAAGCTTTGTGATGGTTTGAGTTTGGAGTTAGATTGAAGTTTACGAATCATACTCTTGTTAGAAGGGCTACTAAACTTCAACCAACAAGCTAAAAACGAAGATGTAATAAATAAATGGTAGTTTCAATGATAATATGATGAAACTTAAAACTTTGAGATACTTATTTCTATCTTAACACCGGGAGCTAGTTATGCCCTCTACACTGGAAGGAAATAGTTTTGAGTGAGTAATTAACAATCATAGTTCCGTATTCACGGAGACTATGTTCAGTAAATACGCCACGAATAAGGAAGCTGTGAGCAGGGAAAGAGGAAATGTATGAGATAATACAATACGTTCCAAATTTATGACATTGCTAGTCAAAAATGATTTTATAAAATATTTTAATTAGTTTCTTAACAAAATTAACATGCATAACTATCAGCTTTAGGAAGTGGTTTAACAATAAAGTTATTTTTTATCGTTTCGCAGCTTTTAAAAGATCTGTACTTCAAACTGGTGTTCTCTATCCAGTGGCTTGACCAAATTTCCTCTTAAAACGAAGGTTTCTGTCCATAGGCCGGTCATTTTTTTAATGAAAAGAGCCAGAAAGAATATTAGCCATGAGTATTTCTTCAATCTTAACTTTTCAAGGTCAATACTACATTTTCCGTGCTGATTGTAGGTTCTCCGTCACTGAAGTTGATGTTTGTTTTTCTTCAATTTCAGTTAGTCCTTCATTTTGCGATTTAAAAAAGAGACTTTGGAATATTATTTTATTCTATATCTACTGTTCAAAACCACCTCGTCTTATACGAGGGGTGTTCAATTTATAACCTGAATTTCTTTTTTAAGTGTTTCTGTGTTCAGCTTGGTGCTCGTGTCCCATCCTATGATAGGTAGTCCTGACACTTTTCTGCAACAGTGAGCACTTGAGGAGATAAGAGTCTCAGAGAGAGGCGATAAACAATAGCAACAAGCCTGGCATTGTGGATCTGGCTGCCCCAGTGGAGTAAAGCTTCATTATCAATTTCCCCCTGAAGGAAGGCGTGAAACTTGTTGGAATATTCAGAAGATGAAGTATGCAATATGACGAACACCACAAGTGTACTAGTGGTATTCAAAATTCAAGGTTAACCATACACTAATGTCGTTCGCTTCGAAAAAAGAAAAAATGACAGTGGAAGGGTTAAATAAGTCGAAATGTTCCCTTCAAGAGGATTCATTTAGAAGAGGGCCCAATTACAAGAGTATACACTTCCTGAAGTATTACATAGGCTGCACTTGTTCACAACAACATACTGTATAGTCTGGAAACGTCCACATACATTTATAAATATTTTTATGGTTAAAATATGTAGATACATGTATAACTATTGTACTTTTATACTGAAACTAGCCTTTGGCCAGCTGGGGGCTTCGCCCCCAGACCCCCGTATTTGCTCGGCCTACGGCCTCGCATGCCATGTATTCGTGCATTTATTCTTCATGTTTCCTTACATCGGCCCAACATCCCCAGATCTCATATTTATCATCCTTTGCTCCTTAATACTCTGATTAATAACTCACAGTTTATTTTTTTTATAGCAACCTTTGTTTTGTCAACCACAATTTATCGACTTGTTATATAATGAATGATGATGCTGGATTCTCATTTTCAGAGGTTTTTTTCTTATTTATAATTTTCAAAAAAGAAATCTGGGATTTTTGTTCGACCATAACTTTTGCATATTTGTAAGACAAAGGTCGATTATTTTTCTTGTAACTTTGTAGTATTTCCACACCACCCCTGTGGTATCCTGCTACACGCATACTCCTTTGATTGAAAGCTTTTGTTTCGTCATGTCTTTCGTATACTAAAAAAACTGGAACGTAAGTGGTATTTGTGTCTGGGAAGGTTCGTATCATAGTGTGAAAATGAAGTTCAATATGATTTGTATTTGCACAGGCACCAAGCATTCTCCATAAAGAAGCTTAAAGGGATTTCTTTTTGTGTAGACTCTTATGTTACTATCAAGTATAAGTGAAAAGGAATTTTTGCAGCAGACATGTATCATACTCCGAAATGAAAGTCCAATGGTGTTGTTTCCCGGGTAATTCCATAGCTATCACTCACTAAAAGGAACTATCGTAGAAGTTGTGGGTATACAACATTCTTTTCAAAAGCGATTCCTTCAATTACTCTTTCAGATTGAACCAGTAACACAACTGAATCCCTTGATCGGACACGTCCAAGTGCGACGTACAGTTGGCCGTGAGCGAATATGTCACTCAGAAGACGTCCCATATAAATAACATTGGAAAGATTTTTCAGTTCCCCATAAAACCACTTTACGGTTAGAAATTTTCATTTCTGATGATTCACTTAGGTAAAGCTAACGAAAACGTACAAGCACACCGAATTTGAAGATTTTATTCCAATTCTAAGTACCTAAAACATGAGATTATAAGTCCAGAAAAAGTCTCATTTAAATAACATGGGGAAATTCTTCATCCCCTCTTTAGACCCCCTAAAAATTAAAAATATTCACTTTTGGCAATTTTCCTGTAGTTTTGTACCGAAAAGCTATAATCATGTCAAATTTAATCATTGTAGCCCTGCAGGAAGTGCTCAGTAATTTGAGGGTGTAAAAGGTGTCCCATATAAATAACATGGGAAAGATTTTTCAGTTCCCTATAAAACCTCTCTAAAGTTGGAATTTTTTACTTTTGGCAATTTTTCTGTCGGTTAGTCCTGGAAGGCTACAATCATGCCAAATTTCATCATTCTAATCTTGCCGGAAGTGCCTAAACATTTTGGGGTATAGAAGACGTCCCATATAAATAAAATTGGAAAGATTTTTCAGTTCCCCATAAAACCACTTTACGGTTAGAAATTTTCATTTCTGATGATTCACTTAGGTAAAGCTAACGAAAACGTACAAGCATGCCGAATTTGAAATTTTTATTCTAATTCTAAGTACCTAAAACATGAGATTATAGGTCCAGACAAAGTCTCATTTAAATAACATGGGGAGATTCTTCATCCCCTCATTAGACCCCCTAAAAATTAAAAATATTCACTTTTGGCAATTTTCCTGTAGGTTTGTCCCGAAAAGCTATAATCATATCAAGTTTAATCATTGTAGCCCTGCAGGAAGTGCTCAATAATTTGAGGGTGTAAAGGGTGTCCCATATAAATAACATTGGAAAGATTTTCCAGTTCCCTATAAAACCTCTCTAAACTTGGAATTTTTTACTTTTGGCAATTTTTCTGTCTGCTAGTCCTGGAAGGCTACAATCATGCCAAATTTCATCATTCTAATCTTGCCGGAAGTGCCTAAACATTTTGGGATATAGAAGACGTCCCATATAAATAACATTGGAAAGATTTTTCAGTTCCCCATAAAACCACTTTACGGTTAGAAATTTTCATTTCGGATGATTTGCTTAGGTAAAGCTAACAAAAACGTACAAGCATACCGAATTTGAAGATTTTATTCCAATTCTAAGTACCTAAAACATGAGATTATAGGTCCAGAAAAAGTCTCATTTAAATAACATGGGGAAATTCTTCATCCCCTCTTTAGACCCCCTAAAAATTAAAAATATTCACTTTTGGCAATTTTCCTGTGGGTTTGTCCCGAAAAGCTATAATCATGTCAAATTTAATCATTGTAGCCCTGCAGGAAGTGCTCAATAGTTTGAGGGTGTAAAAGGTGTCCCATATAAATAACATTGGAGAGATTTTTCAGTTCCCTATAAAACCACTCTAAAGTTGGAATTTTTTACTTTTGGCAATTTTTCTGTCGGTTAGTCCTGGAAGGCTACAATCATGCCAAATTTCATCATTCTAATCTTGCCGGAAGTGCCTAAACATTTTGGGGTATAGAAGACGTCCCATATAAATAACATTGGAAAGATTTTTCAGTTCCCCATAAAACCACTTTACGGTTAGAAATTTTCATTTCTGATGATTCACTTAGGTAAAGCTAACGAAAACGTACAAGCATACCGAATTTGAAATTTTTATTCTAATTCTAAGTACCTAAAACATGATATTATAGGTCCAGACAAAGTCTCATTTAAATAACATGGGGAAATTCTTCATCCCCTCTTTAGACCCCCTAAAAATTAAAAATATTCACTTTTGGCAATTTTCCTGTAGGTTTGTCCCGAAAAGCTATAATCATGTCAAATTTAATCATTGTAGCCCTGCAGGAAGTGCTCAATAATTTGAGGGTGTAAAAGGTGTCCCATATAAATAACATTGGAAAGATTTTTCAGTTCCCTATAAAACCACTCTAAGGTCGGAATTTTTTACTTGTACTGATTTACTTAGGTAGTGCTAACGAAAATGTGTAAGCATACCGAATTTCAAGTTTCTATCCCAATTCTAAGTACCTAAATCATGATATTATAAGTCCAAAAAAAGGTCCATTTAAATAACATGGGGAAATTTTTCATCCCCTCTTTAGACCCCCTAAAAATTAAAAATATTCACTTTTGACAATTTTCCTGTGGGTTAGTTCCGGAAAGCTACAATCATGCCACATTTAATCATTGTAGCCCTACAGGAAGTGCTCAATAATTTATGTCAGCTCATGTAGTTTTATATATAGTTAGGATACATTACTTTTACTGGATTGTGACTCTCTCAATTGTATGGGTAAGTTTATTTACCACATCTCTAAAAAACATTTCATCTTTTATTTTCTAGTTAAAATCCCTGTAACATATTTTAGGTCATTCTTGTGTTAGGTCAAAAGGCTCTCTTGAAAGTAGATCTTTTTTATTTCGGAGAATTGTTTTATTTTATTTATCGAATGGACTATAAGAGAAAATTTACTTTAAAACAACAAAGCAGGGAATGAACTTTTATTCTTCATGTTTCCTTCATGTGATGTTTTGTTTCGTTTCCAAACATTATAAACAAATTAAATTAGGACCTTTTTCTTTTGTAGAGCCTACGGCCTAATATCTTACTTTCATTTGTGTTCCAGTTTCTTCGTGAATTTATTTACAACTATTCTGTTCCCTCCTTCATATCGTCGTTTCAAGACAAAATCATTGTCATATTTTCCCTTTTCAACAAATAGCAAATACAAAGATGTGTCAACCAAATGAAATTGTATTTCCTCACCACTTATTTCTTTCTTTTGTTCAAAGATAAATGTTCATCTTTCTTACTTCTCTTTGATATACTATAAAAAGTATTTTGAGTTTTTTCTGTGTTGTTTTTATTATTTTCCTTTTTCTCCGAAATGATTCATGTGAGTCTTCATAAACTATTCTCAGTGTAAAAAAAAGTACAGGATCCAGAAATGTTTTTTTCGTAATTTAAGGGTTGCAAAGCATCAGAAACGCAACATTATGTTTGTCATAAAAACACAAGTTACTATTTTCTCAAGAAATGTAAACAAATTGCCCATTCAATGCATATGGACAAAAAATATTACCATTACCATTATTATTATTATTATTATTATTATTATTATTATTATTATTATTATAATTTTTATTATTATTATTATTATTATTATTATTATTATTATTATTATTATTATTATTACTATTATTATTATTCTTCCGTATGTGACTGAAGGTCACTTAGAAGATCAAATTGAGAAGATTCGTCATATTATATAAGATCCTGATATTTCCGTTTCAATTCTAATATTCCTGTTATCTTCTACCTTATTTCTAATATCTGATTTTTTTTTAATTTATGTCCTTATTAGTTTCCCTTTAATTTCACACCACCTTCTGTTTTAACTTTTTTTCCGCCCAATTATGTTAACACTTCCTATTTGGTTTCTCGTTTCAACACTTATTTCTTTCATTCTTTTCCACCCCAGGCGTTATCTTCTTCCAAGATAGTATTTTTACAACATAGACTACAAGAAAAAAAGTATATTGTGCAGAAGCATATAAACAAAAAAAATGTATAACGTTGTCCGTAGTAAATGACTGAAAGCCATACATTATGTTTTAGGGATTTACAGATGACTTTTTGTACGTGTGTATGGTGTGAAACATTTTTCTTTTCTTTTCTTTTTCTTTTCTTTTCTTTTCTTTTCTTATATTTTCTTTTCTTTTCTTTTCTTTCTTTATTTTATTTTCTTTCTTCCTTTTACTTTTCTTATTTTTCAGACGTAACAAGAGACGAGGAAATTGATGCTGCATAATGAGGAAATTCATTATGTCTATCAGTCAGCAAAAGTTACGTACTGTACCTCAGCTGAGACATCCAAGGTGAGAATGATGATACATCGCTCGCATATAATTTATGTCGCTTTTATAATTGTGAGTCGACATAGTTGAATATATAAATCAATACGTGAATCAAGACAACATGTGCAAGAAACTATTATTGTAAGACTTTTGTTTATCAGTTTTCCTACGATAAAGTAGCATAAAGTATGATAATAGTGATGAAAAAGACATTGATTTCGAAATTTAACGGATTCACATTTTCCATGGCCATTGGATGCCGTGAATTATGCATCCGAATCATATATGAATAAAACACGCAGTCAACACTTAGTCAAACAAGTGATAAGACTGTACGGTTAAAGCGTGGAGAGAATTGAATAATATAATAAAATATAACATTGTGTGTTGCTTAATTATGTTCTGTACGCTTAAAGAGGCGCATGATAAAGAAAATTAGTGTTAAATGACGAATAGGCACCTAAAAGACAATGGGATAAAACACAAGCAATATCCATCGAATTCTCATATAAAATAAGAGCCAAATTGTGACCAAAGCATATACTAATTAATAAATAATATGGTTTACAGTTTGGGCAAAGTGTCTTTACCTTCATCAAACAAATTCTAAAAGACAATCTATATGGCTACAGCTTATATATATATAAAACTTCTTCTTATATATATACCTTAGAAAATGATAGAAGGTAATATCTAGGAACCAGAGATACATAAGCTGTAGTCTTAGTGATTGTATTTTATAATGTGTGTGAAGAAGGCAAAAACACTATACCGAAACTACAAAAGTATTATTTATTTAACAGTATATGTTTCAGTCAGAATTTGTCTTTTATTTTATACAAGAAGTTTCAAAGCTGGAATAAGTGGTATTTAGATTGAGTAGTAGTATACCTTGGATTCAAACCAAATAGAACCTATACCAATAAGATATATAGCTTAATAGCTTTTGTTTATAAAAGTGGTCTTCTTTTACAGATTTCTTTTATTAGATCTACACAGGCTAAGAAATACATCATATATTAGTCTCCTTCATAAAGTGTCCGACTTGGATTCATTAAAATATTATATTTAGATACCACAATCTTACTTCAATCTCCTTCAAAGTATTCCATTTGGTCTGCCACACACTTCTCATAATGGGTTCTTTTACTGTTGGAAGCAGCGCTAGAACGTCTCTTTGGATTTGCTTTCAAATAGTCTGTCGCATTCTGAATTATGTACTTTCCATACTTAAATTTGTTTCCTTTTAAAGACATTTTCAGTTTGGAAAAATAACAAATATCACAATGAGATATGTCGTTAGAGTAGGGAGCCTGATGAGCACATATGTGCTGTGTTTGTTCACGAAAATTTCCTCCTAGACCTCTCTTTTACCTGTGTGGCGCTCATTGCTTTGTATCCGAAGACATGTCAATCTTGCCAATTATTGCCACTTGGGATTCTCTAATCTGTAACATGCCTCGATGGGCGCCGTTCTGGGCCGCTGGACTTAAGATCCAGGACAACTATATAAAGAATTTGAGGGGTTAGAGTTGTTAGATATTTATTATCTTTCAAAAGAAATAATACTGGTATATTATCAGATCTATGGCTAAAGTTTAGGGAACTGAAAAAAAATAGCATTAAATTCTAATATTAATAATGCTCTTACGAACTATCCTACTCTAATTCAGTTTTATAGGTAATTCAATAGCAGGTACTTTATAATGGAAATTCAGTAATTTATCCTTTCTTATTTTATTTTGAAATATAAACCTGAACTATCAAAAAAAAATATAGAAAATACTGATTAAATATTTAAACAATTGATGTATATTAACAAATATGAAATATCGTTGATTATAATTTCCTTTTAAACAACACAACACATGTTCAAATAGGCCATAATGGTACATAAACTGACTCTACTAAATACTTTATTAATTATTAAATCTTTGAGAACTTATTACTTTTTGAATTCCTCTTTAATTCATTAAGAATTTATAACAATTAACTATATCTCACTATGTGATATAAATTGAATAAATTACTAGTATTTTTATGAAAAAGTATAACACTCACCATTAACCAATGATCTAGTTATGCCCGCTAAATACCAGCCAGGAGAACTATTTCTCAATATTGCTTCTGAATTCCAGCAAATAATCACACAATTAGACACCAATTATAAATTTATATAAATGATAATATTATATAACACTTGAATTACTTCATGAGAACTTTTACACTTTTAAACTATTCACAAATTGGATCACTTGTATTATTTGAGCAATAACTGTATTCCGATTATATTTAAATATATGAAATAGAACCAGTATAAATTCGACGTGCCCAGTTCTACATTTCGTTCCGAATGGCCGCTCAGGTAACCAGCAGCTCATTCGAAACTCAGTAGTTCCAAAGTTTTCCTCTAGAGGCGCTGCAAATTCCGAGTGTTCGGAAGTTTAACATAACCTCTAGGATAACATGATTTTTCTCTTTCTATCTTTTTTTAGACACCAATTATAAAGTGTGATAAAGCTATCACGCGCAACAAATCTTGACACAAAATTTAATGTAGTGTCATTGTTCAAGGTTTTCAGTAATTTTGTCGACAACGAACATCCGACGCCGATCATTTACATCTTCTCAGTCTTCTCCTTAGGATGACCACTGACTCTTCTGCAGGGTGGAAAAAAGCAAGATTGTCATTATCATCACCTACATACATATGTGTATCAAATTACACCTTCCCAACAGCTTTTGTTTGCGTAAAAAACTGATATTGTTGAGAAAACCTCATATTCTATCTCTCTCTCTCTTTCTCTCTCTCTCTCTCTCTCTCTCTCTATATATATATATATATATATATATATATATATATATATATATATATATATATATATATACATATATGTATATATGTGGTAAGTAAAGTAAATAAGTAATATATATATATATGTATATATATATATATATATATATATATATATATATATATATATATATATATATATTACTTATTTTCATTGGTAGCAGCATTGTCTATTATTATTATTATTATTATTATTATTATTATTATATTACATAATAGTAGTTGCTTATGCATTTGTACATGGACCTAGATAAACATAAGAAAAGTTCGCGAAAGTTGTCAGGATGGAAAGTTAACGAGGAGGACCAGAAGTGTTACTTTTTCACAGTGAAAGAAATAAAATCACGAAGTAGGAAAAAGATAATTTGTTCAGAAATCAATACTATCAGCAAATAAACGTGCTGGATAGATTTTCTTCTGTTACTTTTAAGGGACGTTAGTGCGATATTTTTGCTCTCAATGTACACTCATGTCCAAAATTATTGTCGCATGTCTATAAATATATTGTTGTAGGAACATAATTTGATAACGAATTCACCCGTTATTTCTTATAATATTAGTATGTGTATAATCGGCAAAGACATGCATGTGGCAAATTTCATGTCAAAAGAGCAGTAAATAAGAACAATATAACGAAAAGAAACTTCCTTGTCCATTTAGCAACATTTTGTTTTACTCACTCTAATTTTCACATTTGTAACTATTTTCCTATGGAATTTACCACAAATATACATTTCCCGATTATACACATAGTATCAGTATTAAAAATACCCTGCAAAATTATTATCAAATTATATTTTTACAAGAAGACAGTATAAATATGCGACAATTATTTTGGAGATTGGTGTACTTGAAGAAGAAAGAAGATTGGGATGAAAGTACAATGGACAGTTTCACGAAGAACATTGATTAGAATTAGGATTAGGTTTCTAGGTTTTAGGCATCTATGACCAAATTATGAGGGATAACGTCCCTTGTCGATCACGTGACCGGGAGATTGAAGGGAAAGATAGGAACAGGAAGGAAAGGAAGCTGCTTAGGATCCTATCTGAAATATTAAACCAATTCCCACAATACTATATGAAAACTCTATGAGGGGATGTCTATGGGAAGATAGGATTTGACGAATGATTGAAACCGATTACAGGCAACGAAAATCTGCATAGCAAAAGCAATGACGAAGTAATGAACGTGTCCTATATTTCACAGCTCATTCTTTTCATTGATGATATGATGTCTTCTTTTAGCTTTGCTTTCAGTTGCGTAAGTCCGGGATGATTAGCTAGTAAGAGATGGAACAGGAACTTCCCAGATGATATTTTTAAAAGGCACCCAGCAGAAGTCTTCATTTTCTGGCCAGTAGAATCTAGAACGCCCACAGTGATTCATGAATTGCACTCTGACTTTCAAAAATAATAATTACAAAAATACCGAAAGCACCCTTTTTATATTTTAACCACACCATGTATCTGATAAAATGATTCTACAAAAAGGTTTCAAGAGTTTCATAGCTGTAATTTCTAGCAATGACACAATTAAAAACAAACTTAAAACAGTATGTTTCCCTATATGTAAAATTCAGAAAATAATAATTTCAAAAATAACAAAATCACCATTTTTATTTTTAATGATAATGTGTATGTCCTAAGATGATTCTATGAATAAAAAGTTTCAAAAGTTTTAGAGTTGTAACTTACGAGCAATGAAACAATTTGTAACAACAATTAAAACTGTATACTTCCGTACATGTAAAATACCAATAATAATAATAATAATAATAATAATAATAATAATAATAATAATAATAATAATAATAATAATAATAATAATGATAATAATAATAATAATAATAATAATAATTAAAATAATAATAATAATAATAATAATAACAAAATTATCAAAAGCGCCCTTTTTATTTTTTAGCCGTATCATGTATGTGCCAAGATGATTCTATTTAAAAAGTTTGAAAAGATTGATAGTTTAACTTACGAGCAATGACATAATTTGTAACAAAACTTAAAACTGTATATTTGCGTACATGTAAAATATTAAAAAAAAATAGTTACAAAAATACAAAAAAAAAGCCTTCTTTATTTTACAGTAATATCATATAAATGTACAAAGTGTTTGAGAACTTTCATAGTTGTAACTTTTGAGCAATGGCACGATATTTTTAAAGACCTTTTTTTTTGTATGTCCATTAAGGTTTGACAGTGTAACCTTTTACAAGGTTTTCTTTTTTAGAATCTACTGAAAGAGCAAAGATGAAGCTTTCATTTGACACCTGGATGAGCCCAATAACTTTAAAAATAAGGAATTTTGGTAATTTTAGTTTCATGATGCTGAGTGCCGGGAAGTGAAATTGAAGCAAAATTCATATTTTTCAAAAAAATTCTCCCCGGCCCATTTCTCATCCAATACATCGGAAAAAAATGATTTAGCATAATTTCATTGGTATTTATGTGTGAGAAAATTTGAAGAGAATCTGAGACATTGAAGCGCAGTGGTCTAGGTGATTTGATATGGAATGACCCATTGGGTTATTTGGGTTATTTTTTATGCTTTTATTAAATTATTGAATTTTTACTTTCTGTTTATCTCGGGTCAAAAAAGTTCAATCAATTTTTCCCCACTCTTATACTTTAAATTTTACATGCATGTTTATCTCCGATCTGAATACAACATTTAGTCAAATCTAAAGTTATTTTGACTAGTGTTAATAAACATACAATGCTATCGTGTTTCTTTTAGAATAGGTTGAGACAGAAACTTAAAATCTGCTACGAATGATTACTATGAAAATGATCCCAGTATGAAATTCAGTATGTCCACCTTGTATGGCGAAACCACATGTCTTGTTACTCTGGGCCAACGACAAATTAATGCCAATATAAAACGCCTACAAAACATATTCATTAATATTTTAAAATCTTCTTCCAACTTGAAATTTGGTATTGACTATTAAGTGTCATCATAACATATTAAACTCTTACTCACGCTTCAGAGAATGAATCCAATTCTCGAAAGCTTTTGTTATACACAAATTATGTTGTTACAAACATATCATATTAGTTTTCTTATTATTTTTCTGCTATTAACATTTTAATAGGAAAATGTTAATATTGCTAAGATTGTTGACTAAGTATGATTCATATATAACCTTCAAATTTCTCGAAAGAAACACAGTACATATTTGTTAATCCTATACGTTTATCACATAGGTAAGTTTGATCATTTAAAATCTTTGTAATAACTCAAAGCGTAATGTGCCCTATATATTCTTTGAAACCCTACTTCAGTTCTTCCAAGATTACCTCCGCTTTTCTTCTCTGACAGAAAATTTCTTGGCACAAGTTTCAAATGAGAGTAGAAAATAGCGAATATTTTTCTCCTGAGTTTATTCTGAAAACTTTTCCTACAGCAATGTAGCTAGTTTTAGTAACTTAACACATTTGACACACGTTCTGCATTTTCGTTCCTTTTTGTATTCAATCCCAGTACTTCTAGTGCTTTTGGCACAGTGTATAGATACTGTACTATTAATTATTCACTATTTAGTAGATATAAGTTTGTTACGTATATTAATTAATTGCATCTTTCAAATTTCTGTGAGTATTTATAATTATATTGATGCAGTACAAATTTGCGGAACATTATTTCTCCTAGCATAGATTACATGCACCGCATATGCATAGCCCAGATTCGTTTAGGTTTCCAAACTCGAAACCATTATTGTGCATGATATTCAGCTCTGGTACTTTCTCAAAAGAAATAAACACACATGCTTCTTTCATTACAGGCACTTACACCTTTGTTCCTTTGTCGGTCCTTAATATAAATAATTTCATTCATCTTGATGTTTGTTACCAGTATATTTATTATTATAGCTGTTCAGCCTTAGAATATTAACAGTGTCTAAAATTTACACATAGTCACCATAATTTAGCTGGTACTATCCACCCTGCCACATCAGAGTTTTTATCCTGTATTCAGTGTTTCCACTGATCGGCTTTGTTTTTGTTTATGTGCCACTGGTTGTTTGAAGTAGAAATTTAGCTTCTTCAAAACTTAGTATGTTTGTTTTACCATGGAACAGATAGACATAAAAACGTTAGTTTCATTAATTGGTAAGCGTTCATTTACAAATCTGAAAGGAAGCTAGCTATTGAAATGATAACGGTGAGCAGACAAGACCGCACTCAGTTACTTTCGGTAGTAGTAGCACCGTGATGTCATAGGCCCAGGCTAATATTAAAAACAGTGAATGAGCATTTGGACTTCAATCATGAGCCAAGTATCGACATGCAACAAACGTCATCATCATCATAGGTATTCTGCCATTATTGGGAAGTCACTTGTTGCAACTGAGAAGCTTCCATGCTCCACGGTCTTCCGCTAACCTCTTCGTCTTCAAGTACGAATTTTCTGTTTTAATATCGTCCATTAATTATAGTCTTCTTCTCCCATTCCTTTTTCTTTCCTGCCATCACACCCTCGAGCACGTCCCTCATAATACATTTTCTTTTTGACCAATTTTTCAACCAGTTTCTCTTCTTAATAATATCTAAAATTGTCCTTTTCTCCCCCACCATTTCTATCACAATTTCATGCGTTTTACGCTCGACCCAACTTATTCTCTCCACTCTTCTCCACACACACATTTTGAAAGCTTTGTTGTTGACGATACATTCTTTGGATTATTAGTTTGTGATCCGAGGACCGAGGAAAATACCTCGCGTCCTACCTTTCCACTCCACAACCTCGCTATGCGCACTAACTTTTCTAGTGAGTGTTCCAGAACTATCTTCACCTGCAACTGTTCTTCTGTGATTGGTGATTTTGTTTTTGTAGAGGGGATTTGGCTACGGGCATATAATTTGAAGTACTCAGCAATTACCTCTATAAAAATTGTTGCGGAATTACCGCAAGGATTTTGAAACATGGCTACTTGCATAGGGAATATACTAGTTTCTATGTGAAGTCTTGACTCGACTACGGTAGTTCACATAGTATTGGAGCTATAGAACTTTAAAGTTTTTTTTTCATGTTTTCGACAGCCGGTAACTCCGAAATGACGGATTTATGCACCACGTTGTCGGTGTTGCTTCGAAAAACCGTACATACGTATACAGTTTGCCAATTTGAAATCGAGGCTGATTTCTTTTTGTCTGTAGGTAACGATACTTTCCAGTCGTTCAGTGATGAGAACAAGTGAGGGATATGCCATCAATAATCGATGCAGAGATTGTTGACTTTGAGCTATAGTGCCACGTGTAGCGATATCGAGTACTCTATGTGCAAGCGTTGTGAGTTCCGTTGTCAATTCAACTTTGAGTAAAAAGAAAATCCAGCATCAAGTTTTGTACGTGCCGGGTATAAAATGCTACAGAAATACGTAACATGTTATAGCAAGTATGTGGGGACAGTTGTCTATTCTATACGTGTATATTTAAATAATACTAGCATTTCGATAAAGAACGGAAGCCAATTAAAGACGACGAGCGTTCGGCTAGAGTAAGAAACAATAGTATGGCTGAATTGATTGCGGAAGTGAGAACAATCAGTACTGAAGCCAGAAATATTAATCTTCAGATATTTGTTGAAAAATCAAAAGTGAACAAGGAAACGTTAGACGCAAAGAAAATATGAGCTCCTTCGTGACTAAGCGGATAGCGTACGCGCCTTTGGCGTGGGAGACCCGGGCTTGATTTGGTTATATTCCACGTTATTCAGTACGTCCACGTCCCATATAGCTTTGTTGCTGAAAGGGCGTTAAACTCAACTCAACAACAACAAGCAAAGGAGAACATGTGTAAGGTCCGTGTATTAGGGTGTTGGCAGTTAGGGTCTGCTTCATGGCAATGCCTTAGTCAGAAAGCATTGATTGTGAAGAAGTTTTTGGCCCAATAGAGAATTTAAGTTTTATCACAGCCTGCCCATTCACCGGACTTTAGACGATATGATTATTTTTTATTTTCTAAATTGAAAACCATATGAAACAATTCCTACTTTGATAGAGTACCAATAATCAAGAATGCCGTGACAAGGGTTTTTGAACAGCATCACACACACACACACACAAAAAAAAAAAAACAATTCTAGCAATTCTTTCATGTGCTGATAGACAGTATTCAACACTATGGATGGGGGAAGGTCCTATCTTGAATAATCGAACGTAGATAGCTATCTATGAATACTTGTTTATTTCTTACAACATCAGTTGATCTCAAATTTCTACACTGCATTCTTTCTTGGCGATAACAACGAAATTATGACTAAAACAATGGTGATAAATGGCTAATATTTTTGATTGATTTTATTGCCTATTATTATGTACCGTTTCTAATCGAGTAACAATAGCTACTGCAAAGTAAATATTCTATACTGTATATGCGACATTAGTTTTCAGATGGGAGGATCAGTTAGAATTCACACTCTCAATTTATTGTTATTATTATTAGTTTTCCGTAAAATTACGTTTCTATAAACAATTTCATGAACGAACTGAGATATTGTGAATCCAGGTCTGGTTACACTTTAGTCGAATGTGTAGACTCACTTGAAATGTCATATTCTTTGAACGGTAAAAATGTGTAAATATACAGTGGGTCAAAAAAGTTTCCGTACAGATGTTTCCTGGTTATGTATTATAATATATCTTACAAAGTAGAGAAAGAAAAGGACAATTTCTATGAGTTTTCTATAAGAAACTCCATAATAAACATTTACATAAGAAAATAAAACATTAGGTATCTATAATTTAGAAGAAAATCAAATATACACGAAATACTGACTATATTACAAGTCAAAAAAAGTTTCCGTACACATAAAGAAATGCACATAAATAAGGGCACCACTTTGCATTTCGGCCGCAGTTAGTGATCAGTTTGGCCTCCTTTGGCCTTAAGTACTTCTCGCATTCGTTTCTGCATTGCAGTGACCAATTTTGATGTAGTTACAGGGGAAATGCTCCTCCGTTCTTCACGTAATGCATTTTTCAACTAGTCCTTGTTTCTAACATTATGTTTCCTAATGCACATTCTTAATTCATCCCACAGATGCTCAATAGGATTACAGTCAGGAGATTGTGGAGGAGTATGAAGTTGTTTCGGCTCATTATACGACAACCACTCTTTCACTTTTCGTACAGTATGTTAAGGTGGTTATCTTTCTGGAATATAAAGGAGCCTCCCATATTCAGTTTCTTTGCACTGCCATGGAGATTCTCTTTCAGAATGTTCAGGTAAACATGTTCGTCCATTGTACCTTCGATAAAATCCAAATTTCTTACTACAACTGCACTCATACACCCCAAAAAGAGCATACCACCACCTGCATGCTTCAGAGTAGGACACAGATGCTTCGGTTCCATGTACGTATTTGGGTTCCTCCACACTATATCTCTTACATCGGATGAATGAATGTTGAATTTGCTCTCATCACTAAATAAAACAGAGTTCCAGAACCAAATTGGCTTGTACACATCAGCTTTTGGGAACTCTACTCATTTCTTGGCATTCCTTTACTAACATATGGCTTCTTTCTTGCTACGCGACAGTTGTAGCCCGCTTTTCTGATGATAGTGCGAATTCTTTCAGGAATCATTTGTTCACCATAGTCAGTTTCAAGCATACTAGCTAGTTTTGGAGCACTTGTTTTGGGTTCATTTCGGATAGTTCTTAAAATAACACGGTTATGATTAATCTTTAGCTTCGTTGGACGGCCACTGAGCAGTCGAACTTTGCAACTATTTGTTGCAATATGCCTATTTAGAATGTATTGTACTATAGAATGTGATTTCTTTACTGTCTCTGCTATGTTTCTAAGAGATTTACCTTCTTGTCTAAATTTTACTGTTAGTTCACGTATTGGAATGGGCACCTCCATTTTGATGAGTCGTTTTACTGCCTCTTTAGGTCTTCCTTGCCCAAATTTAACTGCAGTAGTACCTTATCACTAGTAGAGCACGCTACTGTCATCTGTGACCACTGAAAATGCTCTTTGGCGTGTGTTTTACTTCCTTCTTTTGTATGTTTGTGCCGTGTACGGAAACTTTTTTGACCTCAACTTTCAGCAACTTAACTCAAATCGTTAGTTATACTATCTGTATATTCAATACCATCACTATAATGTGTACACATTACAAGTAGACGCGAACAAATTCAGCTAATGTAATTGCGTTTTATTATTTATTTATTTTAAGATACTATAACATTTTGAAATTACTAATCTATGGTGTACGGAAACTTATTTGACCCACTGTATGTAAAATCAGATATGATGTGTATCCTAAAGCGTTATAAAGGACTACATAAAAGGAACCAGCGAAAACATCCAATGAGGTGACAATTCCCTGTAGAGAAACAAGCAACATACCAATATACATGCAGGTTTATAAATCATAGTGATCAGCGTGAAACCGACATCAAAACAATTATTCTTGAACAGTCTTGAATAGCACTTTATAATAACTGATGTTGTTAGTGTGATTCCAGAGTGATGGATTTGTAATTGTTTAAAAACACAATCGAATTATTATTCACTAATTCCTGTTGTCAACGGTTGGAGATAATCTCATTTATTTTACGTGTATTTTTTTTCTTCATACCTGTGAAGGAAATAGCAACTCGAGTGGATCGAAACTTTTGGTGCATTGCTTGTTTGATGCATGTAGACGTAAACACAATTTTTCTTACTTCATTTTTTGTATATAAAATGAAAACTTTTTTTTCTTTTTCCTAGTCATTATCTTTCAGAAGAGATAAACATTTTCTGTCATATGTTTTTTTATGTAGTTATTCTGCCTAATGGTAGAACATAAATTATTTTAACTTAAAACATCTCAGTTGGTCACCTATGAAGAAGCACATTATATCAATGCCACTTGAAAAATTTTCAATGGTAATCTCTTATATTTTTCTGTAAATTTTCAAATTAAATTTCCAACAAAACAAAAAAAAAAAAAACACTGGTCACGCTACGTCATAATAGATATATAGACTGCTTTCATTTTTTTTTAAGTAAAAAATACTTTATCGCTTCGAGCATCACATGCATGCGATACTTATGCTCAACCAGGACAAAATTTGCACAGCAGGAGGCATAACGCACTTCGTGATTTGAAAATGGACCATCATTTACTCGTAACACAGAGTGAAGTAACTAGTAAATATACACGTAGTAAAGCTTTCTAATAAAATGCTTACATACTCTTTTCTCTTTACCATTATATATATATCACTTGTATTGGTTTATTCCGTCCTGTAATAATATTTGATAAATTTTACAAGGTTTAGTGATACTTTATTATTATTATTTTCGCATGTTGAATGTTTAGGCATTGGGCATTTCTTCATTATTGCATACAGTAATTACTTTTCTTCCGGTATTTCATTGAGGAAACGTTTGATCATTTTACAGAGCATATATATCGTTCATTTGTATGCATAGGAATGAACGAACTAGGAACAATTTATATAAGACGTCTAGTAATGTATTATAACTCCAAACCGAAACATGAAATGTAGAACTGCACTGTATTTCATAGTCTCATTAGTGTCTCATATAGGCTGGAAAAGGACTGTAGTTTCATCATGACGCCTGTGACATTAAAGAAAAACAATATATGCACTGAGGTCAAGAAATCACGACGCATTGATGCGCAATATAAATACAGAATGTTAACAATTTTTTGCTCATAAATATTATTGTTAATAGGTAAATGTGGAATGAAAATTCAAGTAAGGTGTAGTATCAATTCGTTATCAAGTGAAAACGTCCCTGCTTTATGTGTCTCCTCCTGCGTTTTATTTCAGGTTAACGTAATCACCTCAGATAAAACCACGAGAAGGATATTACTTCAGACGGTATATACCATTTTATGTAGCTTCGGTGCTAAAAAGGTGCGTTAAAATTCAATTAATTCATAATATTATATATAAAAGTTGCCTTTTTTGTGGCATTCAAATCCTGTTACTGGTAATTATGTGTACATCGAAACAAAACTATCTAGTTACTCTAATGTGGTGATCATGTTTAACCGTAGAAGCAAGAAAAGTGTATAATTATATTTAACATTATGCGTTTTTTCTTTCATATTAGTTCGGGAACAAGTGGTATAAAATCGCGCATCCGTGCGATTTTAATGGTACACTCCACATCAACAAAATTGCGACAGCTAAAGCTCTGCAGTCAGCCCACCCAATATACACCTTCTTATCTCATAATCGTGTCTGGTAAAGAGACCTCCTCTCTTTCCTCCTTTCTTCTCTCCCATACTAAAATTAGCTAACAACATGAGCGCAATTCTGATTTCAAACTATACATGTATTCGTTTCGGTAAAATGAAATAACAAAACCGAGACGAAACAAGACTCATAAGTTGACGTAGGGAGGAACTGAAACACACACAATGAAAAGTTGAAACCAATGGATGTCTATTACACAGAGATTCAAAATGAAGCAGAGAGAGAGAGAGAGAGAAGAATAAGAAGAAGAAGAAGAAGAAAAGGGAGAACAGATAAAACTGTGGAATTCAAACGTAGTAAAGAAAGCACCTAACTTTATAAAGTTCCGTTTCCAGAAATCCAACAGTAATATAGAAACAACGTTTGTTTTTACATATTTTTTTCAGAACTACTCGCAAATATAGAGGATGTTTTAAACATTAATTATATCACTTTCATAATGGATAGCATACTCAATTTCCAGTAGAACTGTATATCTCCGAGATACATTTAGGATAATGTCAAAAGTTCAACACACATGCTTTGTTTCCGCGTGGTTCGATTACAAATTCGGTAGCGTTCATTGGACGTACTGATCCAAAACACATTCTAATATACCCAGTAGATAGCGTTAGTCATTTCCTATATTTCAGACTACTAATGCAAGCTGAACAAAAAGAAAAAGAGAAAAAAAGAAAGAAAAAAGAGCAAATTGAAGAGTGCTATTTTACTGCTAAATTTCTGTCAGAAATACCATATACTAAACGTCCAAACTGTATCATAATGAAAAGTTACAAATGTTTGAAATCAAAAGTTTATGTTTCTCTTAGATGTAGCATGTTTCGAATTTGAAATTGGATAAAACACATTGAATAATAAAATGGAAACAAATTTTGTGTCGAATTAGTAAAAATAAAATTCTGTTTTCAAATAGCCAAAGAGGTTGCCATTTTCTAGTCTTTTCCGAAGATTTATCCGTTACGAACACCCAGCATTGATTTAATCTCTTCCAGATATAAAGTAATTTGCGCAGATAGAAAGAACACGTTAAGAGCTCAAACGGATTATCGTGTCAGTCGGATGATGTAGACCACCACTGGATCGATTATTCAAATCCGTAGTGGCCCGGTAAATCGACTGAGACTCGGCAACCCAGAAGATAAAAAAAATTGCTTATTCCCTTGTGTTTAAACAGTATTTCTATCAGAGGTGACCAGGACTGGAGATGTTATCCCTAGTGAAAAAAAAAAAAACACGACGCCGAAATTCCCAGTTAATTAGATTCTCCAGACCAGGTATATCGCGCTCTTGTTCCGTTTTAACTTTGGAATATGAAGTGTGTTTGTGTGAAAGAGAAAGAGGGAGAGAAGTGAAAGATGCAAAGACAGGATAGGGAAACGTCAAGAAAGAGAGAGAGGGTTGACGAATATAAATATGAAATATACTTATTACTGTAGTGTATGATATAGAACGCACACCCTGTTTAATCAAATTATCGCCAGTGATTTCTTGTAAGTTCTCCACCAGAAGATAAATCTCTGTTTGCAGCGATTATTTTATGCGAAAAAAATCATACTATCTGATGGGGAATCGAACAAAGATCTTCCATTCGGACGTCTAGCACGCTATCGCTATACCACCGATTGATTTAACCGAACTGAGAACGATAACACGAAAAGTGTATACTGGAGATCAATGATGTCTTTGGAGTGTCCTGGTAATTCCCTTGCCCTTTCCCAACCAACATTCGTAAATCGTTTCTTTATTGAATTTGACTTCTCAGGCATTCACTTTTTCTGATCATAGAGCATGATACACTCTTCGTTTCTTCTGACCAGTTTCAACAACATACGAAGCGTCTGTAGAAAGCATAGAGCAGTGTTGTAGAGCAAGAATTACAAAATCGGTAACAGCTGAGTAGATATCAATGGAAGCTGCACCACGGCTTCTAGCATCAACAACATGAAATATGATCTTCGTAACTGCTTTTTCCTGAGAATTAGAGAGGTGCTCTAAATAACAGTGTGAAGAAGCCACTTTTCTGCATCAAGCAACAATAGTTTTAGATTGTTCTTAACACACCATGCTACCATCTTATGTGCCAAATACCACGTCATTTCAGATTTAGTTTCTTCATAGGAACGCTGTTAATTCTGGTTGAATCAGTAATATGATAAGCAGTTCTCACTCCATCAGGTAAGCTCTTCAGCCCTCTCTCATTCTCAAGTGACATTGGTAAATCGTATCTGTCAAACACAATTTGAACTTTACCATATTTGTCAAAATAGTTCTTCGCACGACTGATAAGTAATCAACCATATCTTTGAATGTCGTGATAGATGTTGGTCTATCAAGGCTTTGCAACAGTGCCATTCTATTGGATATTGCAACCCACATTTCACAACGAACCACATGGGCTTTGTGTTAATGTACAGCTGTCAATGTCCACAGAATGCATAAAAGATCGCTCTTCTTTGGTACTAACAGCGCCCTCCTGACAACGAAGGGTCACGCAGTTGCACCGCTGAGATCCGAACGAGACAATTGTTTTTGTATTTGATAGGTTATACCTAGACGAATACCAAAGTTATACGTGCCACCGGGCGGAATGTCGTGAGTTACAACATATTTTGTAATATAAAAACTACAAAGCTGGCAGAATAGTTTGAACCGAGCCATTTGTTCGGAAACGGTTTGGTAAATGGAAAACTCGGACAATACGTATCCCATCATTTTCAAGGACACACTTTTTCGGATAAAAATGTTTACCCCAGGATCCTCGCAAAGTCCCAGACGGGGTCCAACTCAAAATTTTTAAATGGCAAAAGGGATTAAGTACAAACCGTTTGAAAGCTGTTGTAAAATGAAAGAAAATTCAGCAAGTCTCGACTCTCTACGACAATCATATGAAAAATGGCGGAAGGTCAAAATATAAGCAAAAACTTAATTGAAAAGTTCATGGTCACCCCTATAAATCGGAAATGGTGAGACAAATGATAAAATAGGAAAGGAAGTGTGGCATTATTTTCACTCTACAACAATTTAAGTTAAAACGTCTTGTCCCAGGGTCCCCACAGGGTCCCAGGTGGAGTCCAACTAAAAAGGTTCAAATAGCAAGAGAGGTTAAGAAGATCGTCGTTTGCAAGATCTTGTTAAATGAAAGTAGTTGGAGCAAGTCTCGACTTTCTACGACAACCCTGTCCAGAACTGCGGCGGGTGAAAATGTAAACAAAAGCTCAATTGAAAAACTATAGCCACCTTGAATCCAAGATTGCCGCTAAACCTATGTCATTCATAACAGTATAAATCTAAATTTATATTTTCCTCTATTGTGTATTTAGAAACAATAGTAAGACTAAAGAACAATTAAATTTCGATTCACTTCAACTATTATTTCATTCGGCAACAACACATATTTGTTTCCTTCTTAATGCACGTTCGTCACGGTTCTGTCAACATCATTTACTTGAATATAACGAATATGCGATGAACACACAACTCTGACTTCCTACTCATACTGCTAAACAAAAGTTGAATACTTTCGGATATATTTATAACTTTGTCATACGTACTTTATGCATGAAGGAGTTGCTGCACCATTAGGTTGGGTGCTCTGTTGTAACGTATTCGTGATGATTACTTTTGTATGTCATTCGTTGGTTTGATCGCAATACTTCAAGCAATATCAAATACAAAAAAAAGTACCAAAACATGTATAAGTCATTTCAGTACGAGTTGCGTCAAACTTTGTTGGTTTGGTGACAGTATTCCAAGAAATAACATAATTATATACAAACTCATTTTTCACGCTGGCAGCCATATTGGATTGCAGATTATACTCTTTGATATTGTGTGGATATCTACTATTAACCATAAACGTAAATACCACATTTCGCTTCTACAAAACTAGTGGTGTGAGCTGGACATGCGTTCGATACATAGTGTGGCATTTTGAACTCAAGATGTCGTGTTTTTGAACATTTCGTATATTTTCGTCACCTACTAATCAACGTTCATGCTAAATTTGGTTTTCATAGCTTCAGCAGTTCCTGTCACCACGGCATGGCGCATCCTCAGGTTGCGGATCGAGGAGAAGGCCTCTAGATATAGAGGTTAGCTGCGAATATACTGAATAAGCAGTCGCGGACAGCCGACTAGGAGTGGCCCTCCAGCTTGGGGGTTTGGGTAGGGCTAACAACCTCATCCTGTAAAAAAAAAAGCACTTGTTCAGAAATATTCACAAAAGCCTCGGACAAGGACTGATAACTTGGCACGACCTCAGCAAAAAAAAAAAAAAAAAATGGACATGAGATTTGGAACATGGAATATTAGGAGTCTTTATAGGGCAGGCGCGTTAAAATCCGTAACGAGTGAGTTAGGGAAATACAGGATGGACGTAGTAGGAGTTCAGGAAGTTAGGTGGGAAGGAAATGGATCTGAGAATTCCGGAAATTTTACGTTATTTTACGGGCAAGGAAATAAAAATCACCAGTTAGGAACAGGGTTTTTCGTTCATAAACGTATATTACCAGCAATTAAATGGGTTGAATTTGTTACTGATAGACTTTCTTTTATTACTCTTAAGGGACGGTGGTGTGATATTATTGTTTTAAATGTACATGCCCCAACTGAAGATAAGGATGACGATATAAAAGACAGTTTTTACGAAGAAGTGGAACAGATATTGGACAAACTCCCGCAATACCATATAAAAAATTCTATTAGGGGATTTCAATGCGAAGGTAGGACGAGAGGATATTTTCAAACCGATTATAGGGAACGAAAGTCTGCATAAAGAAAGCAATGACAACGGTGTTAGACTCGTGAACTTTGCAACATCCAAAGACCTAATCGTGAAGAGTACAAAATTCCCACACCGCGACGTACATAAGTACACTTGGACATCACCAGACGGAAAAACACACAACCAAATTGATCACGTTTTAGTAGATAGAATAGGGCAATCTAGCATAATTGATGTCCGGTCGTTTAGAGGGGCTGATTGTGACACTGACCACTACCTGGTAGTAGCGATATTACGAGAGAGGTTATCGTTGAATAAAAGTAATATTCATTGTCCGAAAACGGAGAGATTCAATTTAAAGAAATTAGAAGAGAGCCAGGTAAGAGAGAAATACCAGATTGAAGTTTCGAATAGATTCTCGGCTTTAGAAGATTCGGAGTGCACTAGCGTTGAGGATACCTGGATTGAAATTAGAGATAGCATTAAAATTTCAGCAAAAGAAAAATTGGGACACGCGGAACTACGTAGGAACAAACCATGGTTCGACCAAGAATGCATTAAACTAGCAGAGAAGATAAAACAGGCAAAATTACGGTGGCTACAAAATCCGAATGAAATAACTACACAAAATTCGCAGATATCAGGCGGGAAACTTCCAAAACTTTTAGAACAAAGAAACGCGACTTTCTGAAAGCTAAAATTAAGGAACTTGAAGATAATAGTAAAAATAAAAACATCCGGGACATGTATAAGGGAATCAACGAATTTAAGAAAGTCTATCAACCTCGTGCTTATATATTAAAGAAATCTGACGGTACAGTTCTCACTGACACGGATAGCATCTTAAATAGATGGAAAGATTTCTTTGACGATTTGCTTAACACGCAACCAAAAACTAGTGTGCGTGGAGAAAAGGTGGTGTACACCGCAGAACTGTATATTCCAGAACCCAACCGAATAGAAGTAGAAACCGCTATAAAGAAATTAAAGAAACACGGATCTCCGGGTGTAGATGAAATTCCGGCTGAGTTAATTTTAGCTGGAGGCGAGAAAATTGTGGAACAAGATACACAAACTCATTCTCCTTATCTGGAACAAGGAAGAATTGCCACAGGAGTGGAAAGAATCAATCATTGTCCCAATTCACAAGAAAGGCGACAAAACTGACTGTAATAACTATCGAGGCATTTCTCTTCTTTCAACATCCTATAAAATCCTTTCAAATATTCTGTTAGCAAGACTGACCCCATACGCAGATGAAATTATTGGAGATTATCAGTGCGGATTTAGACGAAATCGATCAACCATCGATCAAATATTTACCGTTCGCCAAATACTCGAAAAAAGTGGGAATACAACACCCCAGTAGATCAACTATTTATTGATTTTAGAAAGGCGTATGACTCGGTTAGGAGAGAAACATAATACAACGTTCTTACAGAACTTGGAATACCGAGAAAGCTAATTAGATTAATTAAGATATGTTTAAATGAATCCCAAAGTAAAGTCAGGGTAGGAAAATTTTTGTCCACGAGCTTTCACGTCGAAAATGGCCTGAAACAAGGAGATGCGTTGTCGCCATTATTATTTAACTTCGTTCTGGAATACGCTATAAGGAAAATCAAAGATAGCAGCCAGGGCCTAGCGTTGAACGGTATTCAACAGGTTATGGCATATGCTGATGATGTAAATTTAATAGGGGATGATAGGAGAACAATAGAAAGAAATGCAGAGATTTTATTAAACGCTTACAGGGACATGGGTTTAGAAGTAAATGCAGAGAAAACTAAATACATGGAAGTGCGTCGGGACCGGAAAACAGCAAATTATGGATCCGTTAAAATATTAAATAGTACTTTTGATAAAGTGGATAGTTTCAAATATCTAGGATCAATATTAACAGAGGAAAATCATATTCACGAAGAAATTAACTGTCGTCTAAAAGCAGGGAATTACTATTCGGTTCAAAATCTCTTGTCGTCGCGAATTCTGTCGAGGAATTTGAAGCTTAAAATATACAAAACGATAATTATGCGTGTTGTTCTGTATTGCTGCGAAACATGATCACTTACTCTGAGGGAAGATCATAGACTGAAAGTATTTGAGAACAAGATCCTGAGACGAATATTCGGGCCCAAGAGGAACGGGAATGGGGAATGGCGGAAACTTCATTACGAGGAACTACATAAGTTATATGGTTTACCCAACATTGTTAGGGTCGTCAAGTCTAGAAGTCTTAGGTGGGCGGGTCATGTAGCTAGAATGGAAGAAAGTAGAAACGCTTTCAAAGTCTTGACTGGAAGACCAATCGGAAAACGACCATTAGGAAGACCTAGGCGCAGATGGGAGGACAATATTAAGATGGATCTCGCAGAGATTGGAATACAAAGTAGAAACTGGATCCAATTGGATAAGGATAGAAGTCAGTGGAGAGCTTTTGTGAACGCGGCATTGAACCTCCGGGTTCCATAGGCCATGGAGTTAGTTAGTTAGTTAGCTTCAGCAGTTTCGTATGTTTATCCTTTCGATATAGGTTTCAATCGATCATCTTGGATTCAAGGTGGCCACAGATTTTCAATTAAGCTTTTGTTTACATTTTGACCCGTCGCTATTTTGCACAGGGTTGTCGTACAGAGTCGAGACTTGCCGCATATTCTTTCATTTTATAACAGCTTTCAAATGATGTGCCACTAAACCCACACTTGCAATTTGAAAATTTTGAGTTGGACCCCGTCTGGGACCCTGCTGGGGACCGTGGAAAAAAGTTTTTTTACCCCAAAAAGTTTGTCGTTAAAAATGATGGGATACGTGTTGGCCGAGTTTTCCACTTACCCAACCATTTCCGAACAAATGACTGGGTTCAAACTATTCTGCTAGGTAATTTTTTGTAGTTCCTACATTACAAAATATGTGGTAACTCACGATATTCCGCCCGGTGGCACGTATAAATTTGAGGTACATCTAGTTATAACCTATCATATGCAAACACAATTGTCTCGTTCGGATCTCAGCGGAGCCACCGCGTGACCCTTCCTTGTGAAATAAAAAAGACCACGTGGAACAACACCAAGTTCGTACTTACTGATTCCATCCTTAAATTTCATAGTTGAACCTGATGCCGTTCTTAACACATGGCTTACGTTCTTTGTCCAACTTCAGAGATGATATCGCACATCTATGGCATGCCCATCTTTTTAGTTGATAGGTGAAATAATTCTTATTTGTAGTGTTTCGTTTCCACTTTTCTTTATTGCATCACTGAGGTTTTCCTGAGACTCATCACATGATAGTTTTCTGAAAGGATTTTCGCGGGTGTGGGTTCATTGCAAAAGAAACACACAATTTTACTAAATAGAACACATAGAGAACGTGTCAACTTGGAAGTGCTGGGTATGTCTAATTCCATTACCTCAGAGAAAGAATACAGATTGTGTTTTTCAAACATTTGCTTAAACAGTAAAGTTTACTGCGGTTGATGATGGCTTGGTAGCAACTCCTATGCCATGAAGACTTTCGTCCAAGTCGCGTCGCCATATTGACCTGCGGATTTTTTTCACTTTGCAACATCTAAATTTGTCTTAACTCACGTGCAACAAATCAGAAAAAAAAACAAAGCCTCACACTTGTACCATCAAAATCCCACGGATGACAACTTGCTCCCGCTCTATATAGATTTTAGAACATAGAGAACAGAACCCTAAAAGAGGGTGTATCCCTCTGACAGGTTGCTAGCCGATGGCTAGCCTTAAAAAAAGAGAGAACAGAATGAAAAATAGAACAAGAACTGAAGGCTTATTTCTTTCAATATTTTCACTGGCAGCAATTGTTCATAAAACCTTATCTGTAAGAGAAAGAAACAATTTTCTTAAGTTTTCAGAAGTCCATTATAGTTTCTGTGATAACGGAATAATTGATCATTTGTTTCCCAAAAATTATATTCATATCACACAAAAATCAAATATTAAAACGTTGTAATTGTACACAAGGGAAACATATTAGCAATTACGTAATTAGAACTTTTGATCTAAGATTCATCAGTGTCGGATAAGTTACTTGCAAAAATGTAACGCGTAACAAGTTACTTAACTTTCCCTTAAAATGTAACGCGTTAGTAACGTGTTGCTTGTCCGAAAAGAGTAGCTGTTACTTTACTTCGAAAGTAACGCGTTAGTAACGCGTTACTTTTAGGTCCGAAACTTTAAATATGTGAAAAAAATATAACTTCAATTTTCAATACTACCATTACTACTACTATTACTACTATTACTATTACTATTACTATTATTATTATTATTATTATTATTATTATTATTATTATTATTATTATTATTATTATTATTATTATTATTGCACGTTCTGAATTGCTTTATGTAAATGCAAGGACAAATTTTTACTTGATATATGAACATTTTCATATAATGTAACATTGATAAAATGCCATACTGCGTTACTCGTAAGGATGGGCACGAGCGAGTTTTCTCTGAAACTCGATTCGACTAGAAACTGACATCTGTTTTGGCTCGACCCGAGAACACGGCTCGAAAAATATCCTCCAACTCTACTCAAATTGGGGTCGAGTTTCGTGTCGAGTCGAGCTAAATCCGGTGTGTAGTTTCGAATACATTCTTCAAGTATATTACATATACAATATAATTATTATCAATGATACTACTACAACTACAACTTACATTATTATTATTATTATTATTATTATTATTATTATTATTATTATTATTACACTATATAAACATGAAATATAGGCGGTTTGTATTTGCATACTAAAAAACTAGTTGATGGCCAACCTCGGTAGTCGTGAATCTAGGAGTCAAGGACATTGTTAACGAGCTTCTTAATTTGGTTTGAGGGTCTAGGTTGAGTATTTGAGCTCGAGCCAAACACTGTTAAAAGTTATAGGGCACTAGCCAAACATCTTCAAAACTGCTTGGCCCGGCTTTAGAATTGTCAACGACTCGAGCAGCTCGGTTCACAGCTCATTCACTATCGACCCGAACCGAGAAGTGAGCCGAGCCAACAGCTCACCCAACCGACTCGGCTAGAGCCCTCGGCTCAGTTGAGCCTAACCGAGCAAATTGCTCATTCCTACCAAGCCAGCTCGAGTCGATGGTTCACCCCAATCGAGCCGGTTCGAGCCATCTCAGTTGAGCCAAGCCGAGCTGAGCTTGTTATAAAAAATATCTTGTGGTCTCGCTATCGAGACGAGATGAGATGCGAGCAGTGTCCCCTCTTGTGAGCAACACTAGAAATATTCCATATTAATGCTTAGCTTATATTTCTCATGGCTTTCCAGTGTAATCAGGCTATGATTTCAAGACGGGTTAAAACGAACGAGCCATTTATCAAACTCGACTGGACTTGAATCTCGACGCGAAAAACTGAATCGGTTCGGAATTCGACTCGAGAATATTACCTTAGAATTGACTGGAAACTCCACTTGAATTCGAGTCGAGTCTAGTTTTAGCTTGTCTCTTGCTCATCCCTATGCGTTAGAAAAAATTGTTGCTTATTATTATTCTGCTAATCTAATTATATAATAATAACAATGTTGTTATGTAAAATTAAAAATACAGAATATAGAGAAACATTACACTACAACTAACAAAATAAGAACACATGAACTGGGGGCGAATCAAAACTTGCCAGTAACTCTAAAATGAATACATGGTTTTTAAAGCTAGTTTCATACTCTATAATCAACGGGACTCTAGAATAAGCAAACTGATCTGAAAGAACTCCAATATTACATACCAGCAAACTATTTTCTAGTAATAAAGTAGGTCTGCTTATCAAAACATACTTTATTGATATTAACCCCTTACTGTATGTCGTTAATTATGGCACCCTACTTCTTGATAAATATTTTCCGCCGATGCACTTAGCCACTTCACTTTTAAATTCTGTCCACCATCATTCTCAGCTCCTAAGAAAAAAATATTCTTTCAAATGTTCGAACGGTAAAATATTTTCTCCATCTTTATAAAAACAACACCAATCAAAGTAAAATAGACTACCGGTATCATTGCACTCCTAGTCCACTCACTGAATGTATTGATTTGGAGCTGTAAAAATCTACGACAAAACCTACCAGGTGCTTGCAATCAATACACGTGATTTCACTAAGGCTGTCCTCATCTTCCAAAAAAAAACAGCAAATGGCACTACTAACTTATCTGTTTCTCTGTGTGTGTGTGTGACTGTCGGTCACTGGCATACGTAGTTCATGCTCGATTGTTTCATTCCGAGAAATTCACTTATAGGAAAGAAACATTTGTTTCCGAAAAAAATATAAATTTATTTTAAATATATTGTAGTTACTCATCCGAAATGTAACGCGAAAAAGGTAACGCAAACTAGGTACGTTACTTAAAAATTTGAACGCGTTACCGTTACAGTTACTTTGAAAAAAAAGTAACGCGTTACTAGGAAACGTTACTTAAAAAATAACGCGTTACAAGTAACGCGTTACTTGCGTTACCTTACTTCCTAAGACTGAGATTCATATAGTACAAAGAGGAAAATCCTAAATTTAATAACAGTTGATGATTTTTTCTTTCTTATTTGTATTTCATTTTCTGTAAATTTAAATTTTGAAAAGAAAAACTTGCATGAGAAAGCACAATAATCCATCTTCCCTTCTGGATTTAATTGCAAAATCGAAAATGTAAATTAAATACAAGTCCGAATCGCTGTTAAATTAAACCTATAGTTTGAGAAAGTAAACATATGTCGAATATCAAAATGTTTTAATAAATAAATAAAAATGTTTTAAAGTATAGATGAATTAAAAGCAATTATTTGCAGTAATTACCTAACACTCAGTTTTTTTCTGTCAGACATGAAGAGCCAAAGTTTGGGATTTCAGCGCCCAGGGAGAAGTAGAATTCGGCGCCCTACACTCATCTCACTAAGCTTTTCTTTTGCTTTTTCTTTTTCTTCTTTTAACATTTTCTGTCAGTAGTATGTGGTATAGTTTGAGTTACTATTTTTTAATTAAATAAATCCAGTAAATAAATAAATCCAACTTTGTCTAGAGATGATTTTTTTTAAAGTATATAATTAGAGTTTTACACCCAGTTTGTTGGAATTGAAAAAAATGGGTACTTTACCAATTTTGGATACATTGGTATTGATCGAGTCTTAGGAAAAGACAATCGTCTTCGACTTAGAGTTCAATCATTATCGGAGTGGGGTTTGAATTGATTGGAAAAGGATCATAATCAAAGTATCCTAATTTGGGTTTTGGTAGATTTAAATATTTATAACTTAAATTAAATAACTTATTGACTTCATGAAATTGTTTTTCAAAATATTTTCTTTTACTTGCTTATGAACTTAGACGGTAATCGAGTTCAGGTGTGATTAGCTGAAGCCTTTAGCTAATGTGATGATCGATTCACAGTGCAGTTATTTCATGATACTTAAGTGATTATTTGTCTCAATACAAGAGTGATTTATTAAATTATTTGAAAATGATGTTATTTTTAAAAGATTCATTGCCTAAGTTCATAAATCTTCGTGGTATGTCTATTTGACTGAAATACATCTCTTTACATATGCCTCTGTTATACTAGGTACTTATGAAAGCCAAGGCCTGTCTGAGTGATATATTCAGTAAACAAGTCTCTTCTGTATGGAGACAGGATATACCAGTCTGTTCCTCGTAATTTGTCAACGTAGTGACCAAGATTCTAATTATGTGACACTGCCTGGAATTATGACTTATGATCATTAGTATTGCTCTTTCACATTGTTATTTTTAGTTTCAAATTCTGCTATTTATTTAATTAAACTCAACTGTTTTACTTCTACGATGTAGATTTAAATAATTTTAAACAAAATATTAAACAAATAAAAAAATGGGCTTTCATTTTTATAGCCCCAAAGTACCTCATGTTGGTTAAGGGTAGTTGAGACTGGTATGTAAGCTTCCTTTTCAGAAAAATTGCTATGGTCTGAAACTGTAAGAAAGTTTACTCTGCGATAGACTGGGATCTAACAACTATCAGAGTGACGTTTCCGTAACACTCCGTGCTTTGTAAGCCAGTCTCATACCTTAGGACTTTTGACGTTAGCTACTACTCCATAACACTGGGCATCGTCACGTAGTAACAGTCCATCGTCAAAAATGGTGAATTAATGGGCGGGATAGCAGAGCCGTAACTCGTTGGGGGCAGGACGGGCAACTGCTCACCCCAGGGCAACTTTGAGGAAGGGCCCACATTAACACAAAATTATCTCACTCCATATGCAATACAAACATGAAATTAAAAATGAAGCATGAAACAAGTTCACCACATTATATAAACAAAACAGCAAATAAAAGGTACATAAACAAATATAAATCTTGGGGCCATTTTAGTAAAAAAATGTCTACTATTAGGGGCCCTAGAAATAATACTTATTCGTATGGCTTTTAGATTTCTCATGCATGGAAAGGGAACAGGGGCGTAACTAACCCGGAGACCTTGCCGTGCGGGAGGACCCACAGGAACCGAGGGTCCCATTAAAAGTAAGTGAAACATGAAAAAAGGGGCCTATTTTCGAATTTTGCTACTTTTTCTAGGGGTCCAGATATTAATGCTTTCTCCCCCAGAAAAGAAATCAAAGTTACGTCGGTGCCGTAGAGCCTACGGGAAGAATTCGACACAAGACAACAACTTATTACATCCATGAGCAGATCTATCTTCACAATGGTACGTTTGATGACACTAAAAGTATGCACTCTTTTGTTTCAATACACCATTTTAGTAAGAAGCTCCCAAAAAATTATGTTTGGGACATTCAATGCCAAATAAACAAGTCATCAGACTTCACCATCCCAGATTTTTGTAAAAATCAGGGCACAGCTTTATCACTGTTGGAGATGAAAAAAATCATAAATATTATCCCTCTCCTCCTGAAAGTGTCCCCATACGGGGTGTTCAGAACTTCCAAAAGAGGCAATTTTTTTCAGTTACAGTGATTATGAAAAATTATCATATAAAATGATTAATATGTGCACTACAGACATGGAACAAACACTATTGACAAACTTAAAGATTGCTGTACAAGTTGTACTATATTGAAAGAAAAAAATCTGTACAATAAAAAATAATACTTTAAAAATTCAAAGTAAAATATGAATTTTGAATTTCACACTGAAATGTCACTGTGAATTTGTTCAAGATTGCCCAGAATTTAGTTCCGTATGTGTGCTAAAACAACGCAAAATTGAAGTTTAGGTACTCAATGGGACCCGATTCAAAATTCAACATAAGCAAAATATTACAAGATATTGACCATGTGAATAACTGAGTTCAGATCGATAACCATTTGCCTGTAGCTATTTACCTGCAACATCAAAGGAATTATATTAAGCATCATTTGTTTCTTGATATATTCATTTGGATTTACACAATTATTCACCTTTCGAGTTATTTTAACAGGTATTACGTTTCCGAAAAGTACTCAATACAGGTTATTATTCTTGTTAGTTAGTGTGGATGTTTCTAAATTTATATTGGCAACATTGATACATGTTATTTTCATTCCTTTGTTTCAGATTTTTTGTTACAAACATGTGGAAGTGCATCATTGAAATAAGAAAAAAAAATATTAACTAATTGTTTGTGCTGAAAGTGTGTGAAGTGATTGTGAACAGTGGCACAGTGTTTCATAACACATTGGATACAAATATTGTGAAACGAGTGAAATATATATATATATATATATATATATATATATATATATATATATATATATATATATATACCTTTCATAATAAGTTCTTTTAACTGCTTCAATGATGCACTTCCACATGTTTGTAATAGCAATTCTCATACAAAGGAATCAAAATAGCATGTATCAATGTTTTCAATATATATTTAGAAACCTCCATACTAGCTTATAAGAATAATGACGTGTATTGAGTACTGTTCGGAAACTTAATACCTGTTAAAATAACTCGAAAGGTGAATAATTGTGTAAATCCAATGAAAATATGAAGATTGAAATGAAGTTTAATATAATTCCTTTGATGTTGCAGGTAAATAGCTAGAGGCGAATGGTTATAGATCTGAACCCAGCTATTCACATGATCCATATCTTGCAATGTTTGGTTTATGTTGATTTTTGAATCGAATCCCGTTCAATACCCAAAATGCAACTTTGCTTTGTTTTAGCACACATATGGAACTACATTCTGGACAATTTTGAACAAATTCACAGTGACATTTCAGTGTCAAATTCAAAATTCAAATTTTACTTTGAATTTTTGAAGTATTACTTTTTATTGTACATATATTTTCTAAATATAATAAAACTTGTAGAGCAATCTTTAAAATTTCAAATGATGCTTGTTTCTTGTCTTTAGTGCATATTTAACCATTTTATGACAATTTTTGATAATCGCCGTAACGGAAAAGATGCAGTATTTTTTAAAATTTTTGATCACCCTGTATGGGGATATGGGGACACTTTCAGGAGGAGAGAGTTAATATTTGTGATTTTTTTCATTTCCCACTGTAATAAAGCTGTGTACCAAATTTTACAAAAATCTAAGATGGTTAGGTCAGATTTTGCAATTTCGTTGGTTGATTTCACATGAAATTCCCCGCTTTCGTTATTATTGTTCGAAACAAAGAGACGTCAATATCCTGCAAGGTACGACAAAGGAATACAATTGAAAAAATATGTAAAACATGGTAGGAAGAAGGAACGTCAGGCTTAAAGTTTCTTTCTACACACAGGCTTAAAATTACATCTATTTAAGAAGTTTCATAAAGACAATTATATTAATATTTGGAAACATTTCAAGCAAAACTTTCTAAAGGTTGACTCATAAGAGAAATGTGTTCTCTGCTAATCAAAATGCGCATACATTGAATTTCGTTCGAATTTTATGAGTTTCGTTTTCATTTCTGGAGTGGTTTCTTCTTACGACTTAATGGAAGGATCGTGAAATAATCACTTACGAATTGAAGATTTCGCGAGATGAATATTTGATCGTACAGATTGTATATTTTTCTTATTAAGTCAACACAACAATGGAAGATTTTAGCACCTCGGGCTGACGGGCCATTAAGAAGCATTGTAGAACGCATTGTAAATGTAACCTTCCCAAATGCTTTCTGCCTGCAAAGAAATTAACACAAAGAACTGTCAGTAGCACAGAGCATATGTTCAAGTTAATAAGAATCATGATTCAAGTGCAGCAGTTTATGGAAGGTGGCTTTTAGATTTATTCAGCATGAATCACTTATTTTTGGGATTATAGTTTTCTTCTACCATGTGGATAATAAAGTAGTGATTAGAGAATTCACCCGACTTATGTTAGAAGTCTGATTATTTATATATTGTAATATATATATATATATATATATATATATATAGAGAGAGAGAGAGAGAGAGAGAGAGAGAGAGAGGGAGAGAGAGATTACTATAGAGTTTTCTGTTAGGAAGTCCATTTCTTCAAGCTTGTCTGCTGATACACGTGAGGAAAAGACGTAGAATCGTGGACAATTAGTGGCAAAATATATATTTCATATCTTATACACAATAAAAGATTTTACATTATCATTAACTGGCCCGCGTACCGTAGTCGCCAACGCTCTGACCTTCGGTGCGAGCGGTCCCGGGTTCGAATCTTGGTAGAGACACTTTGTCGAAAAAGTGTAAATAGCTTTTTCACGCAAGCCATCCTGAATGAGATTTTCCTGGGTTTTTCTCATTCACATCAGGCAAATGCTAGGATGGTATTTAACATAAATATTCCAGGCCGTTTCCTTCCTTCCCCAATCCTTTTTTCCTTTCATTTCTTCCTTTCATTTCTCCGGATTGTGCGCTAGCCGAGGGACATCATCATTCATACGTGACATGACCATACGCGTAGATGCCGAAAGCCCAGAGATCTAAACCCTAAATCCTTTATCGATGACTGTACATACGACTATTTCTTACTTGTCCACTGTGTAAATAGGATATTTTCTCTGGGATAGTGCATGGCCAAGCTCAAAAGATTTACTATGCATCGATATGCCTTTATGACTCAAGAATGGCCGATCGCATAGCTTCGTTGTTTTCGTGGAACAAAATATTTTCAGTAAATGGACTATAAGTGTACAACACGTGACAAGATACAATCTAACTTAATGTTTTGAAAAATAAGATTGTAGCAATACTAATTCATTGGAAAACTGTAGATAGGAAACATAACATTTTCTAAGCTGGTAATAATTTGTTCTCACATATTTCTCATGTTAAATTATTAAAATAATGGTCTTCTATATTAAAAATTAAAGATAGAACTTTCTTAGTAGAATAGCAGAAAATAAATTTTGTTTCATAAATTTCAAAATCTTTCTATTATTTTATTTTTTTATTTATATATGTATTTTTATGTATGTATATATATATATATATATATATATATATATATATATATATATATATATTGGCAGAAACGTGGACATATTGAATATTTTTTTTTTAATTTTTAATTCCAGTTAGAGAACTAATTATGGGGACATGAAATGATTAAGTAAATTAGAGAGGATGGAAGTACACAGACACAATTTTACTCACCGTACTTTCATATAACTTCATATCGAACCTCAGATCATTGTAGAGTTGATATTTAAGCGCTGTAATAATAACCCCTTCTTGTTAAGAAGCAATGAGTTACAAGAACTTAAAATATTGCTGATTTGTTCGTACCGTAGATGTTGAGCAAATTGAAAACCAACATAGGCGGCAGCTATGGAGGAGATGGACTCTGGTATGAATAATAAATTAGGATGTTTGGTCCATAATTCAATTAGTTGTGTTCCCTACTTTCAATTCCCACTACAGCTAACGTTCAAAGTCTTAAGAGTTAAAGGAACAGAATCTTGCAATCGCAAATACATATTCTGAAACAGCCTTTTCATCTCTCACCTGCTTTTACTTTATTAGTTATTCCTTAAGGTTTAATCATATACCTCACAGGAAATCTTTCTTCTTTTCCTTAAATATAATAAACGTTCACCTAATTCAGAGGCAAGAGAGAAAAACAGATTAAAGCTGAATTAACAATAGTAACAGCAACTCATAAACTTATAAAAAGTTTTGAATGTAGTATTTGTCTATCTAAATCTATCAATATTCATTTCCGGAATTCAAACTTGTATTCCAGTATGATGATTTGTGTTTGAAGGTATCATGACATTAGTTAGGTTGAAAGATTTCTTTTGAAAAAAAAAAATCAGAATTTATTCACACATGCGTTGTCTTCTTTACAGTCCTGCCTTAAGGAAAGGCCCGAGTAACGTTAATGTAATTTTTCGTTACAGTTTTCAAAACAAGAGCACAAAAAACAAAACCTGAAACACAGGCTGCCTAGCACCAGAGGAAAAATAACTGTCAAAATAAACGTATCCATGACATAGTTGGTCGCATTTCTGCCTGAAATGTTTGAATTTAATAAAAGGAAACCAGTTTTAAGATGCTATATAAATATTTTGTGCTCAGACTGATTGTCTTGCCTTTGTGTAAATAAACTTTTAAGAAAATTTAGAAAATGATAGGGAAATATAGAAAATTATAGAAAAATTCTGGTAAATAGTGCCATTTCAATATTACGAGGAAGGCAATTACTTTTAGAGCGAATTGAATCATCATTAAGAAAAATGAGATAATTGAACAGTCACATTGGAAAGATATATTAGATCAATATTCATGATGTCTTTATCTTTTTTTCTTGGACATTTTATTCGTCTAATAGGAGCGGTGAAGGTGAAAATAAAATATGCTATACATGAGTTTGCCACTCGAATACGATTCATAGAGCTTAGTCTACATGAATACATTTTTCATCCCATTTTCAAACTACGTTTAATCTTATCTAATATCCTATATAATTTTGAGATAGATTTATATATAATTCACAAGAATCAATTGTCCCCTTCGCTTGGTTAAATTAAGAAAAAACAGTAATATGTTCCGTTAGTGAGTCACTTTTTTACTATTACTAAAGCTCTCTTTGATATTGATCATTTTCGATGATTTTTATATACCACCACCCTCCGTTCTTCATGTTGATGAGCACAGCATCTGAAGTGTGATTGTTTATCTCAGACAGCCCGAAAACTATGAACTCGACAAAGATATTGTTAATTTCGACCATTATATATATATATTGCTCCCCAAGATGCGGAGCCTAATTTGGATTTAAACGGCATTAGAAGTGTCACTTCCGTCTCAGCAACCCAAAAAACTATGGATTCGACAGTTATATCAGTCATTTTCGACCAGTTTTACATGCCTCTCCCCTCCTCCACCTTTAAGTTACAACGTCAAAGTGATGTGACCAGAGCGATCTCAGGTTTAAACTTCATCTAGGTTATATATTTGATCGATATCGGTCCGGTGATTCAAGGGTTATTAACATTTCATTATTTTTATTTATCTTCCTCTACTTCCAATCCCCTAAATTCTTCCGTCAAAGTGAAACGATAAAATATACCTCAAGCCCGAACGTCATATATGTTAAAATTTGATCGTGATTGGTCGTTTGTTTCAAGAGTTACTAAGTTTCATTTATGTTTTTATAATTCCCCCTCCTCCCACAAACCTGTGTTCTACCGTAAAAGTGCTTCCGCTGCCGTTGAGCTAAAACACTCACAGGCCAGAACTGCTTCCACGTTAAAAAAAAAAAATAATCGAGATCGTTCCGGCGGTTCAAGAGATTAAGAGTCACAAACATAGTCACTTTCAGTATTATAATATATATTAAATAAGATTTCTGATACTCTATTCTTGTTTATCTGACGCTTCAAACGCACGTCTGGAACGGACTTACAGCAACATGATCACTCACGATGGCCATGTTTTCCGAAGAACAACTAACACGAGGACGCCCCGAGGGTTGTAATGTCCACAACCAAACCGGTTTTCTCAAATTTAGCAATCAGTCTCATAATAATCGACTTATTCGGTGCATTACGTTGACCAAAATTCTGCGGAGTTCGCGAACAGTTTCTATAAAACATTCACCACATTTGTTGTAAGTTTTCACTATGACAACACGCTGTTCCGTTGTGAAGCGCCTCATTCCTACCCGCACAGAAGAAAAATGACGAATATGTGCTATTCATCGGTCCGTGACTACTAACCACAGAGTCAACAGATGAAAATCGTGTAACGTTTAGTGCTGGCAACTTTCTGAACAGAAATGATTGGCATTTGAAAAGCTGTGTTCTTTATGGGACATCTTTATAAACACGGATGCAGTATCAAAAATCTTATTTATTGACTTACCTTTTACCTTATTAGACTTCCAAAATTACCTTATTAGAAGAGGAATAACCTTCAGCACTCTTGCACAATGGTCACGTCTCTTGCACGATCATTCAATGCATCTACCTGTCTGTCTATGAACTAGTATCAGAACAAAAGCTGTAAGAGATATCAAAATGTGGATTTTTGGAATTGATTCACCGTCCCAAGAACAGATCCAACCTCATTCACTAACCAAGTTCTCAAAACAGAAGTGGTAGAGAAAACAATTTCAGGCTTGAGCATAGATCATCATATAACCAAAACCATAACACACATAAACAAACGTTTTTTTAATCGATTCAGGATCCCAAGAAATATAATATATTCGCCTACATCTATCTACTAAAACCGGAAGTTGTAGAAATTTACTACTAATTCCGGTTTTGATATAGATCTCCGTAGATCAGAAACGGTAAGAGAAACTGGTTCTTGTAATATATTCACTGCTCCAAGAATAAGTTTTATCTGTTTATTTTAACAGGAAATGGTGAAAATAAACCACTTAAGGTTTTAATGCTGATAGTCTCTAAATTGAACGGTAATAGTTTATCTTTTTAAAATCGATTTAGCGCCTCAAAAAATTACTTCTATACCCGCATCTCTACTAAAACTGTGGTCCGGTATAGCGTAGTTGCCAAAGCTCTCGTCTTTGGTGCGAACAGTCTCGGGGTTGATTCCTGGTGAAGATACTCGGTTGATAAGTGTAATGTTTTTTTTTTATTTTCAGGCCAGCCAATCTTAATGGGGTTTCTTCATTTACACCAGGCAAATGTCGGGATGGCACCTAACATATCGGTCTCAGACCAGTACCCTCCTTCCCCAATCCTTTATTCTTTTCCATTCCTCGGACAGTGTGATCATCGAGGAACATTACCCCTCTTAAGTGATGAGCTAACATGGTCATAGAAAGCCGAAAACCCAGTAATCGAATTTTTAATCTCTAATGAAACCGGAAGAAACTCATTTTTTATACTACATCCGGTTTCACTATGAAATTCCATTCAGAAGAAACAATATAAGATAGAGAGAAAAAGTTTTCCGCAGTAGATTAAACTTACGAAGAATATATTCGATTCTCAATTTTATTTTTCTACTTAAACTGGAACTTGTACAAAGCTACTCTTGCTTCTTGTTAGAATATTAATTTCTATATAGCATGAATGGTAAGTGGTAGACATTTGGTTTTATTTCTTATAACTTAAATGTCCCAGGAATGAACTCCGTCTCTGAGCTTTTACTATATTACAACTGAAAGTTATATATATACTACAACCAATTTCAGCATTGAATTTGCATAGTTTGGAGAAGTCTACTCTATTTCGAAGATTGAAATAAAACTCACTTGTTGCATTTGAAAGAACTTAAATGAAGTTCTAGACGGATGAAAGAAATGAATGTTTATATAGAGATTCATAGCCTGCATTCTGCAATGTAAGATTATTCATTATTATTAAAACGAATCATTAGTATGTGTTCTGCCATCGAAAAACAATGGGTTATCAGTTAGTTGTACTAAAAGAATGCTATAATAGGAATTTTAATTAACTCTACAGCATGAGCTCAGAAAAGTTTCTAATAAAACTACGAAAAAATAACTTAATATTGTCAGACTACGCATTTTAAAATTAATATAGCAATGTATTTTATTTACTTGTGAAGCATCAGAGCTTCATTTTCTTGTACAGTGATCTGGTGGTAATTACTTTTTGGCTGCACAGCTTGTCCTTATTTAACTATAAACTATCATCCCTATTCTCTATGAAAAATGCAAATCATTCGCCAGATTATACAGGAAGTTGCATTTAACGATATCTCGAGAAGTAAATACTGCGTGCTTCTGTTCAAGCTTTAGCTGCCTATTCAGCATTAGGGCTATATGACACGTATATCTACAGTACAATGCGACTTTAATGCTCTCTGTTCGGGAACCAAACTCGATACCCCATGTTCAAGCACTTCTTAAAAGTTTTATTAGGTAATATAAGTCAATATTACATAATACACTGTATAAGCAGTAAATTATGTTCAATTAGAAGTACAGGAGTGTCTTATAAGTTTGCCGCCACACAACATAGGAAAAATGAAAACGCAAGAGAATTTTGCAGAAGAGACTTTAATCTGCAAAATATAAACTATTGTGCACTATAGTGGATATCCATATTTCCGCCAAATTGCTATGGTGTTGTGCATACCACTCCTTCGATTTCGAGTCGAAAAGTATTTGTAGCTTACAAAGTTCAAACGAGCATGGCAGAATGTCTAAGAATATTTGCAGTACTATGCATCTCATTTTGAATTAAGGCAATGGAAATTTTTCCAACTATTCAATTGACTGAATGTTTTAGAACTATTGTCTAAGCTTCCTCTTTATTCGTCTACAGCATAACATTAAATATCAATTTATTTAACATAATTGTACTTGCATTAGTCTGGATACAGTTCAGTTAGTAGTAAGTTAAAGATTTCGAAGTGCAGTTAACATTTGCAAAAATACACCAACAAAGAACGATCAAGAAATACTTTACGTTCAAAAGGAAGGTAATCTGACTACAAAAAGGTATAACAAAGTACGCTGTTTCATTTATTCGTCTTGTCAATACATCGTAGAATCTTCTAGAGCTTTCTACAACATTTACTGTGAAAAAAGTATATAACTTTACATGAGTTTTCTCCCTTGCCTGTTGTCGTAATACAGCAATGAATTTAATGAAACATACGCACACATGTGGAAACATATCAACACTGGACATGTAATACAAAGTTGTATCAACAGTGTAGTTTTTGTATTATGAGCAATGAGTTATGCAGTGAAACAAATGGACAAGTTGACAAGAGTTTACAGCTGAATACACTGCCAACAAAAGAATAAAGAAAACAATGTTTATAACAAAACTTGAAAATAAAAATAGTTCACTTTTAGCAAAGCTGATAAGTACTCTTTTTGCTGTGGTCATTTTTGTGGTGAATTCGTTTTTATATTCTTGAATTATTTCAACTTGAGTAATATACATTATCTTGAATACAGAGGCCCTTTCTTAATGAAACTGCATTTTTTCTTTGAGGGAGGATGTCGTGGAGCAGTTAGATTCATTGAAGTTTAATGGGGTCGTCAGCAACAAGCCTATTTGTCCCCGTGACTATCAATTTGAATGCTCAAACGCGGACTGCCATTAAATAAAATTTAAAAACGAACAAAGCAAATAAATAAATAAATAAATAAGTAAAGTGCTACAGAAGAGAGTGATTATTGAGTAGGCTTTAAAGGGAACTTCAGCATCAAGGCTTTCTTCTGTCGCACGTACAAATACATTTCATTTTAGATGCGGGTAGTTCTAGAGAAGTTTAATTCTGTATATCCAGAGAGGTCCCTTACAAATAAAACAAACGAATTATTTGAGGATGATTAGAAATTGTAAACTAAATGAGCAAAATAATAAACAGAAACAACGTCTAAACATGTACATAAAAACAGGAGTGTAAGTAAGGAGTGATAGGAGGAGGAGGAATTAGTCTCTCCAGAAAATTAAAATTGTTTGTTTGAATGTGGAATATATTGGGTAAGTCAAGCTAGAGATCGCAAGTTGGTTCCTCTTTCGTGTATTTTCTAAGGACCTTCTGAAGAAACAATTGTAGAAGAAGTCTGGGGACACCAATCACAGACGTCTGCAGGTGAAGTTGGATTGCCGAGAGGACAATAAATATTGAGAGCTGTTTGAATAATCCAAGCTTCACCAACTCCAATATCTTTCTGATGAAAGTGTATGAAAATAAAGGAGTTCCTGGTATGAAAATGATGGAGCAAATGAAGCAAACATCGAAAAGGTAATATGATGTGGCAAAGCGGAAGCTCAATCGAACCAAAACACTTTGCAGGAAGTTTGTAATCAATCGTAACTGTAGAAGAAATACCATAAACTATCTGCAATTACAAATTAAGAAAGTGGCTTCCATTAAAATAACACAAGAAAAGAAACGTGGGAGGCATAAAAAGACATAGCAATTGCATACTCTTTCCCCACGAGAGCAACAAACCAAAAAGGGCAAATTTTAAAGATTTTTCCAAGTATTGAGTTTTAACTTTGGCGAAAAGGGCAATTGCCGTTAGAAGATATAACAATGTTGATAGTACTTGTCTCCTGGAGTTTTTAAAAGTGACGACATTTTTGTCTCCTAAAAAAAGCTCTCAGTCTGAATTACTCCAGAAAATAGAAAGAGAGTCTTTAGTGTCAGGAGAACCGTTGAATAAAGCTCACGAAGTAAGCTCTCATCTCTTCCGCGCTTCATCAGAATCTATCACGATTGTCAATATAACTTCCATTCTTCTGATTCTTTATGTTATAAATAATGCAACACGACGTAATTACAATTACATATAGTTTTTTCCTGATACTAAGAAGCATGCTGTGCAAACATCTGATTGGTTGTCAAGTGGGGCGTGCTTGCTTAAAAAGTTAATGGCCGTGTTATGCTACAAGCATTTTCTCTGCATAGTGTTAAGAGAAGAAGGTAAAATTCATTTTGTGTTCCACTAGGTAAAATACTAGTTCTTTGCAATGTGTAAAATAAGATAAATTCATGTATGCGAGTAATGTATTTCTTACATCTAAACTTTCAGTTGAGAATTTATTGTATCAAAGCCTTGTTTTCAGATCACAGAATAAAGCTTTGACCGTTTCAAAGCTTAGTTAGAGGCATGCTATACTAATATTGACGGCTAACAACGGTGTTTAGTATGGCGATTATTGGCCAGCACATCAACTCTCTTTGACGCTATTCTTGAGTTTAAACAAGAATCACTTGTGTGTTTTTCCTGACGAAAACTTGTCTTCTATAGCCTTTTGAAAAACTTGAATTTACCATAATAAGAAACAACTTATGAACCCTTAGGCAGGAAAATCTTAATTCTTGCCTAAGGAAAGCTTTCTAAGTGTTGAGAAGAGCATGAAATTCTAAGACCCAGTTGCTGCTGTTAAACTTCTGATACCAAAACGATACTTAGAAGTTGTTTCTACGTGAAATTGTTGTCAAATACAGTGAGTATCCATTCGACTTTCATCTCACTACTGGCATAAATAAATTGATCTTATAAAGACTACATTCATATACATACTGACTGCAAGAATGGCGTATACTAGAGCTACTGCAGAAATTAATTTAACAAGTTTTGTCTGAAATACTAACCCAGAGGGAAACATTGTTAATTAAGTATCTTAATATTATTTGCAATTAATGATAATTACGTGTTGTATAAGCGTGAAAACGAGATTCTTGCATTTAGAAAAAAAAAAAAACAATGTACTAGTTTTTGGAAGCATGGTGAAAAATCTAAGAAATCTAAGCTATAAATCTTAATGATTTCTTTATTGAATAAAATTATGGCCATGTAGAATGTCAATAATAATGAGATATTAGAGAATTAAAGAAGAATATCATAAAGAAAAATGATTTGTCCTTTTTTCTAAGACATTTTCTTTTCAAGAAGATTTCAATGTTTGCGACACATTATTATAATTATTACTACGAGAATCATTCAGAGAAGAATACATAGATTACATCTTCTTTCATACTCGAAATATTAAAAGAAAGAAAAAAAACTAGAATGAACACATACAAAGGGAAAGGAACAAATAGAAAAATAAATACCATCAGCATCACTCTCGTTTTTGGCTACAACATATTTTCTTCGCTGCTTACACTAAAGTCACTTTATAAAAAAAAATAATCTGGCTATTAAACTACCATTGAATTCAGTTTCTCTCAGCATCTGAGCGAAGTTTTATCAACTTCGCCAGAAACGACAAAGTTACACCAGTTGTGAAATAACTTATTTGTTCAAACTTGGCTCTTTTCTTGTCTCTTGTCCTGGAAGGATTTTTTTAAAAATTACTTTCCTAGCTTTCAACAGAAGTTATACATGCGGGGCGAGAGGTTCATAGCATAAGGAAATAAAGTATAATTACAAAATTATGACAAACAGAGTCTCAAAAGTTGTACGGTACACTGAAATATATGTAAAAATTAATATTTTTCTTTAATTATGTGAGTCATTTACGATATCTGCATATGAATCTTCCGATCTCTGAAACGACTTCAGACAGATTTTAAAGATAATATATGCCCAAAATAACCAAAACTGAGCTTGAATCCCCTGTTGACTGAACACAACACGCGTCGCAACAGATGATAATTTAGGGGATCCGCTGTGGCTCAGTGGCAGAGAATTTGCATCTGGTGCGTGGGGTCCCTAGTTCGATTTCAGCTCGCGCCAAGTGGACTTTGTGGTAGACAAACACCACTTTTCTAATAGTACTCCTTTTTTCTGCCATTTTTTTCATTCCACCACTGAATTGATTTCCTGTCATTACCGCCTCCTTTACATTAGCCAGCATAATCGTTGGACACAAAATTGAAAGAAATATGATAGTTTAGCTGATCGAAAATACAAAAGTAACAAAAAGAGGAAAATAAGAGTTACCAGACCAACAGCCATGCTTGGAAATATCAGTTTTCAACTTTTACTATTATGCTTCTCCAAAAACATTTAGTATTATTATTAGCAGAAAGTTATAATAAAATATAAATCTTAATAAATAAACAACAAAAGTACAAGTGCATATGTTAAAAATAGCCTAACAAAGTTTCACACAAAATATAGCTGCACAGTTGAAATGTTTCCTTAAAAGACATTTCATTACCACATACATTCTAAATGTGGTATTATTTTTTGTTATTAATACACTAATTAACAAACCACACTTTATGGTGAAATGAAATGAAATCTTTGAGTTTTACGTCCCACGGTTATGCCGGTTAGGCTAAAGGAGACGGTGATGATGATAGATGAATGAAATGGTGGAATGAAGAAAGTGGGAGGAAACGGGAGAACCCCGAGAAAACCCACGCACACGGTGTTTGTCCACCACAAAGTCCACTTGGCGGGGGCTGGGATCGAACCCGGAACCCCAAGCACCAGAGGTGAACGCTCTACCACTGAGCCATCGCGGCCCCCACACTTTATGGTGCATTCATATGTATTTGATTAGCAAAATGTATTTAATTTTTAAGAGCTCGAAGGGCAGATCACATTTTCACGCGTAGTATTTAAAGTCAGAAAACTAATTAAATTCTGCTCCTTTGGTTATTTGCCAATTAATTCAACAGTTAAAAGTGAAAGACAAGACACGCGTTTAAAGTATAATCAATTGTTTGAGTCTTCTTTTTTTTTCCATCAACTTCTGCCTATTAGACACAGTTAGAATGTTGACTTTGTTTTGCTTGTTTTCATAAGGAAGCCACAAACAGCCCATGGAAAGAGAAAAGAACTAAATTTTAAAAGTGTGTGGCTCAAATGCTAATTTTGAACATTGTCACTTCCATGTTACAAGGACAATATATTCAGAAATTTTCATGCATAACTTTGTAAATATGTTTTTTTTTTTTTCAGACGAATTAAGATGTTCCATTTTTATCTTCCTTTTGATATTATGGTAGAAGGCTTGTTTGAAAACATGTAGTGAGAATAGAAATATTAGGCAGCTAATAAAAGTTACAAATTGATGGAAGGTTCACCTAGGTAGAATCCATAAAGAAAAATAGATTTAGCCCAAAGACAAACATTTCCTCTTCACCCATTTTGACGTTAAGGCTATTTATTTATTTGTTTATTTTTAATTTATTTTGAGAACATATCGAGAACATCTAGTTTTCTTGCAAAAGCTTGCTTTAGTGTAATCTTCTCTCTGTGTGACGCCTGTACTCTAAGGTGACATTGTCTGTCTAGTTTGCAATAATGATTGTTATACAGAAGGATCAGGAATACTCTTCACATAAGAATGTCGGAGATTTCACTTGTTTCTGTGTAAAAACTTTGCCACTGAACTCCAAATCAATAAACCAACAAAAATAAGTGTGGAAGTAGTAATATATTGTTTTCCGATCCTTTCTACAGCAACAAATGTGAGAGAGCACTTTCTGTCTAGAGGAATTGTTAACCAGAAAGAAAGCTTACTACAACAACACAATCGACAACCAATACTACTACCTCTACTATTAATAATAGGACTAATCTCATTCGTTGAATGTTTAATATGTGCTCTCTTTTATTCTTAAATTTACTTCATTAAGAAAATCCCATAAAATGCATTTGATAAGAAATTCTGAATTTAAAGTATCATCTGCTCTTCCCACGAGTCTGCTGTCTAAACTAATATTTTATCAACCCTATTCATGATAGGAGAGAGCTTTGGCTCAGTGGTAGAGTGCTTACCTAGGGTATATATTGCGCCTAGTTCGATCCTCGACTAAGTAAGCTTGTGGTGGACAACATCGTGAGTGTAGAGTTTTCTCAGGATAGTTCCGTTCCTCCAATATTTTCATTCCATCAAATCTTCCACCATCTGTCACTTGCGTTAATTATCCATCTCCGTTAGCCTAACAGGTATAATTGTGGGACGTTAAACTGAAAGATTTAGTTTCATTTGATTGATAGGTTTCTACTCATTATAGCTTTTTTGTTTAATTGAGAGTAAAGAATGATCTTTTGTTTCAGCATTAGAAATATGATAAAATTCATATTCAAAAAATTAACTCTGGTAAAGACAGTAAAGGCGTGAGGCAATTCCGTATCCTTGTGTTATAGGCAACAGATGTTTCTTTGCTACTGTGCAGATTGAAAAAAAAATCTGTCAACTGAAAAAATAAGCGCTCTCGTTCCAGAGTTATCGGGAAAAGTAACGGGCAGACGGGCGTTCAATATACCAGTACAAATTATAATCTTATAAGTTTCACTACTTGATCCTAATGAATTCGTGTAGATTACATATTACTTCATAGTTTGGAGTACCAGATTTAAACCAGTAATATTGACCACATTTCAACAGAAATATAGTAAATGCAGGAAACCTTTTAAATGAAAGTACGGACCGATAGACGACACAATTTTTATAGTGACCCAATAAAAGAGACTGTGGTGTATGAAGCTAAATTGGACAGTGCCCGATTTCGGGATGATCAGAAATGAATAAAGGATTTGTCAGGAAAAAATATGAGTTTAAAAAGAAAAACATGAAAGAAAGTCCACCTACACAAGGACTTGCAAAAGTAAGAATGGAGACAGATATGGAAGATAAATGAAGAGATTACATTTTGTAGGCAAGTAAAGTTAACGGTCTATTAACATGGGCTTTTGATGTCTTTATCACTCCCTGAATTGTCTCGGGAACAGAAAATAACCCTGCATTCGTCAGCACTAACAAATCATTGTCGCGTGGTGTTCAGAGCACTGCATTTAATTTCCATCTATTTCTCTGCTTACTGCACCCTTCATTATACTTACCGAAACTAAGCATTCGCCTAACTAAACGTGCCATGACAATAAATACGTATTATACATTGCAATTTTATGTGGCGCGCTTGGTCTCCCATCACATAATGCCTGTATCTGATTATATGTTGTTGTTTTTTCCTTTCACTTCCTCATTCTATGTATCTGTGATCAATAAATGAATATGTTTTTTTTTTTACTTCCTCATTACATTTGTCTGCGATCAATAAATAAGTATGTTTTTTTTTCTTTCATGTTGGGAGATTGGAAAGATGTGTTAATTGCAATAATACTTACCAGATCATTGCACTGTAAAATTGTTGTTAAAAGAAGAAAAAAAAGGATATATAATGTTCTTGTTTATATTGCAGTTTTTGAAGATTCTACAGAGTTATAAAATGTATTGGTTCTTATAGCTAAATTTTATATATATGTTATAATTTATATCAGTATATGTGGGAATACAAAATGCTATTAAAGTACATGTCCACTGGTATATTTTGATAATGAATTGTTTGCAGTATGAATTTATAACTGATTTATATAAATATGAGAATGTTTATGTGTAGCAAGACTATCTAGTGAGCCTAACGATAAATGCAAAGTTCTTGTTGAATTATCTACTGCAGCACGTATAAGTAATTTTGTACATATAACATTTCACTTCCTCATTCCATGTATCTGTGATCAATAAATAAATATGAATTATACTTACACCTCTTAGACCATCCACATTTAAGTGCAACATAATTTTATATTTCAATCATTTACCCGAAGCCGGGCAAAACTCTTTAAACGGTACGACGAACCGAAAAAGATAAAACCTAGTAAAGTCAACAAATTTCTTCCGAGAATATTTTTTGGGGACGTAAGTCATAAGTGATCTTATGGTTAAATTGGCGTGAAATAGCTACATATAATTAAATTATATTCAAAGAAATAAAATAACATTTTCAATCTATCCGCCTTGAGCGGTATGGTCCAAGACATCGTATATACATATACTACGATATGTTTAGGAAGAAAATGTATTTCGTTTGATATTGGTAAGATATGCTTTGTACAGAAGTTAAATATTAAATTTTCTATTTAGTATTATATTGTCGGTTTAATTACATACATTTGTAAAATATCGCTTCAACTTATTCTCATTATTAACAGCGCTATATACTAAGTTATTGTCTCTGTAGTGATAGAATAAACACACACGGATTTCGTTGTTAACATACGTTGAAACAGAGTCAAAGGTAGTGTAAGAACGGAGGAACGGTAGTAAATGACAGATAAAAATGCGCGAATCACGACCAGAAGAGACATTACACAAGAGGCTCGCTGAAAAAGCAAGAGCGATTTTAAGCTCGAAATACTCTAGAAGCTGTCAGAGGGAAGGTGTTATTGATGTCAGCAACGACATTGGTTTATTTTCTAGTGATTATGTACGGTCTTTGTACTGCCTACATGCACTTCGATCTCCATTTGCCACTGTTCGTGTCTCTTAACATAGAGAGCTGCTTCATGTATATAAAAACAAAGAACCAAATTGCCATTCATATATGCGTATAGTCATTTTTTTAACTTCAGGTCACGCACTCTCAAGGTATCATCATAAGAAGGACCATAGGCCTGACGAAAGATCTACGAAGATGATGCAAGCCAGATGAGACAAATATTCTGACTCTCTTCACTACTTTTCCTAATGCTTCTCTGAATAATAAATTCACTCAGTGCTTAACTATGTTTCCAGTATTCTCAGAAAAAAGTATATATATATATATATATATATATATATATATATATATATATATATATATATATATATATATATATATATATATATATAATGCACTTGGATTTGATTACATATTATTTTGTTGTTCTATCGTACAAATTACAGTCAAATTAACTTTTAACGATCAATAACTCACATTTATTACTGAAGGTGTATGTCTTCCTTTTCTTCTCCTTCTTCTATGTCTTTTTTTCAGTTAATTGGGGCAGAGTTTTTGGATTGCTCTCCTCCATCTCATTCTATCTTGTGTCATATCCGCTTTGACATTATACTGCATCATATTGTTCTTAACACAATTTCCTTCTTCTTCTTTGCCCGGCCTCGGGCTCGTTTCACATTCAGTTCTATACCATCCACTCGGTGAGCTATATATTCCATATGTCTTCTTCTTACATGCTGAAACCATCTCAGTCTACTTTCTTACAGATTTTCCACTACTGGTCTCACTTTTGCTGTTCCCTGGATCACTTCATTCTTAATTCCGTGCTTCCGCAGTACTCCACACAACCACTGCAGCATTTTCATCTCAACAACATAAAATTTCCGTACCTCTCTCTTATTCATTGTCCAACATTATGCTCCCTATAATATGGCAGATCTCACTACTTTCTTGTAATCCCTTAACTTAAGGCTTATTAAGGCCATTTCCAACCGTATTTATCCATTTTGTGCAACCGCTGCTAATACAACTGTTTGCTTCCTCTATTCCCTCATTTTCCTGCAGTATTGATCCTAAGTACTTGAATTTCCTCGTCAATGCCACATCTTCTTCGTCTTCTCGTATTCTTGTATTCTCGATCATATCTACAGATGCTAATATATCTTCGTAACAAAAAACATAAAGAGTGGAAAACCAGAAAACGTATTTAAAAAAAAAAGTCATCTAAATTTGACTAAAAGTACTATCTCAGCAACCATATCGTAAAATTGAGAAGAAATAAATAAATTCGATTTCGGAATTCTAATAGAGAATATCTCGAATCCGAAGTCAAAAATCTAATCCTTTAGCCACCTTCATTTGTTTCATAACACTTTCTAAGTACTACAGGGTGTCCGAGAAGTCCTTCCCTGATTACAGAAATTGATAACTCAGGCTAGAAATAAGATAGAAATATGAAACTGGTGTTGAATTGTTTACAAACTATAAAAGTTTTTGTCTGTGTTAGGTTTGTTCTGTTTTACCAAGTCTCAATTTTGTTTGTTTTAGGTTTGTAGTACGTAAGTAAGAAGCCCAAGAAGCCATGCCAACCAACCAGGAGAAGGCACAGTGTGTCCTGTGGTACCATAAGACACGATCACCAACCACGGTGCAGAGACAGTTCCAGACAACATTTGGGAGGACTCCACCTGATGTCAAGAGCATTAAAGCCTGGTATGAGAAGTTCAAGAACACAGGGTCGGTTGCTGACCTTCCGAGGTCTGGTCGACCAAGAACCTCAGCAGACACGGTGGAGGCTGTGCGGCAGTCTTTTCTGAGAAGTCCTAAGAAATCGGTGCGCAGGGCCTCACGTGAATTACAGATGCCAAGAAGCTCTATCCATGACATTTTACACAAACGTTTATTGTTTCGTGCTTACAAAGTGCAACTCGTTCAGGCCTTTTTGCCCGACGACGGTACACGTCGATATGACTTTGCGGTCGAAATGCTATCACGTATTGAGGGCGATAATGGTTATCTCAGACGAATTGCCTTTTCCGACGAAGCGACATTCTTTGTCAGTGGAGTAGTGAATCGCCATAATGTACGCATTTGGGGTTCAGAACCCCCCAGGGAGGTCAGGGAGTTCGCCAGAGGCAGTCCAAAGGTGAATGTTTGGTGCGCGTTATTGCACGATCGAATTATCGGGCCATTCTTCTTCGCTGAGGATACCATCACATCTGCAGTGTACCTGGATATGTTGATGTGACCAAAACTTTTATAGTTTGTAAACAATTCAACACCAGTTTCATATTTCTATCTTATTTCTAGCCTGAGTTATCAATTTCTGTAATCAGGGAAGGACTTCTCGGACACCCTGTATAACACTATGATCTAAATATCATGATACCGGCCTTTTATGATCAAGCGTTTTCTTGTGTCCAAGGTTTTCGGTTCGATTTCCAAGTGGGATTACTCGTATTGGGTAAAAGTCCAACGAAATATTTCGATTATATTTTCGGCTCTTATGTTCCTGTTACCACGCATGTCATATCCTTAAGTTGCGGACTGAAGAGAAGGCCTCTAGATCCTGAGCTTAGCTTCGGACATATTAGATAAGCAGTTGCGTAGAGACAACAAAGGATAGTCCTCCCGTATGGAGGTTTGACATGAGGCTAACAATCTCATCATCTAAAAAGGTATTGTGATGTTTAGTCCATAGGATAGAAATCTAGATACAGTAAGCATTACCTTAGGTAGTCGTTGATCGAATATTTCACCTGAGCATTATCGACGAAACAAGTTATCACTAGAATAATGGCTTCTTTCATTGCTAACAACACGTAGGCAAAGATTCAAACAACCTTGAACTTATGAACAGAATAGAGCTACAGCATCAAGTGAACTGAAAGAGGACATAAAACAATAAAATGTTCGTATCAATATATTGCACCATGCATAAGACACAGAAGCTGCACGAGGCAACAATAACTAATCAAACTGACGCACTGAGATATTTATAACATAAGTGCTCTCTTTTTAAATCATGATATACTTACATTTTTTAACAATAGGAAGACAATTTTGAGAAATTATAATATGTGGATGGTCAATACAAGTGAATTTAGTTATCGATACACATTATGGCGGTATTGACTTGAACTATTACGAGCAGCTTTAGATAAGTTGCTTCCTTCAGTTTCGTTTCCTGCGCCCAAGTGCTGATTACATCATGGATTTCCCTTGTCTCTACAGCTCAAGTGTGTCACACCTACCAGATTGACGTAGGTACACGTAGGACTGTGCTTGGTTGCTGGCAGCGTTATGAGAACGTACAACGAATAGTTACGCTATGCCCGAAGAAATAGCAGCCTTTAAAATAACATGATTCAATTGTCTGAGATGGGCACACCAAAAATAATGCACAAATAAGTTTATCACAGTACTTGTTTAGAAACATTCACCGTAACCTTGGAATGTTTAAAGTCAGATGTGTTAAATCTTAATAGTGTTGAAGCCAGAGTAGAATAGCAGATGAAAGTATCGAATAAATTTTGAGCTTTAGAAAGTTAGAAATGCACTATTATTGAGGACACTTGAGATAAAAGAATAGATATGATAAAATTAAGCAAACGAAAAAGAGAGGAGTCCGGAAATATATATGAACAAACCATGGTTTGATCAGGAATGCAATAAACTAGTGGGGGTGAGGAAACAGGCAAAACTACATTGCTACATAATCCGAACGCCATAACTTGGAACATTTAGTTGACGTCAGGGGGAAAACTTCCAAAACCTTTAGAACAAAGAAAAATGATTGGCTCAAAGCTAAAACTATTGAACTTGTAGGTAACAGTAAAAACAAAATCATTCAGGGCACAAATAAGAGTATCAAGAAATTTAAGGAAGGCTATCAACTTGAGCTTATATTATATGCTTAGAAAACCGGCGGAACAATTCTCACGGATACGGATAGAATTTTAAACAATTGGAAATATTTCTTGGACACTTTCCTTAACATGCAGCCAATAATGTTAGCGGAGGAAGTTAAAAGCGTAATACATAAAGTAGAACTGTATATTTCAGAGCCTCAAAGAACAGAAATAGAAATAGCTATAAAGAAATTAAGTTAACATTAATCCCCTAGTGTGGACGAGATTCCTTCTTAGATAATTTTAACTGAAGGGGAAAAGTTGTGGATCGAGGACAATAAACTCATTCTGCTTATCTAGAAGAAGGAAGAATTACACCACTCTCTTAGTGCAAACTTACCTCGAGTCAATCTCAGGTTATCTTTAGCATAAAATAATAAAAAGGACATTACATGAAATACAGAGTAAGTGGAATTGAGGGATCTGAGCCAGTGAGGTTCTAAAGACATTTCTGAAGAGGATCAAATTTGAAATATATATGCTAATTTAAATAGCAAATACTGACTACATCGTTGTGATATTAATTATTAATTTGTAATTTCCAGTGGTACATTATTTAGGTGGAATTTTTGAGCTTTATATAAAATCATCGTTTGAGTATTAGCTTTGGCCACTTGTGTCCTTTATATTAACGACAGGACAATACGAGCATGTTGAAGATATAAATAAATAACATTCTTGTATTTATTTTAAAATATCGAAATACAAAATAGTATTAATAGTAGAGGTATTTCAAGAATCAAGAAATACCCTAAAATTAATCTTTCTTAACGAAAATACAATTTGGAATTGAATAGTGGGCACTAATCTTAAATGTATTTCAACATTTCGATAAAACAGATATTCTCGTATGTATATTTTAAATTCATTTTTTTTTAGAGCGGCCATCATTTCTGGAAAATGTTGAGTCTTTTGAAAAATCTAAATACTCTATTTAATGGAACATTTCCGCTCTGTCAAATTCATTTCATTTTCTTTCTAGAAGTAGCGTTTTTCAGAAATTAGAGGAGAAAACGAATGAAAACCCCTATCCGCTGGCCATTTAGTCAAAATATTGATCCCAGCATAATCCAGATCAGTGGAGACTTTTAGTATATTGATGAGGAAGACAAGTACAACAATCCTATGAGGAGAAACATTTATTATGAATTATGTCTACAAACCATCATATATATAAATTCTACATAACTTGATTGGCCTTGAGAACTGAACCTTGTTTTCCATTACTAATAAATCAAACTTAAGAATAACACTACATTATTACAAAAAGTCGAATTTTAGTTCAACGCTTTTGCTTTACCAGCATGAAAGGGACAGCATGTAACATCAGCGTTTCAGTAGCAATCATAACTGACAAGTTTTGCAGTGCAAAATTACATATTCATATAATTTAATGATAATTTACTTCCTTACTTAATGAGATACTGAATAACAGTTCAAAGTATCTAATAACTTTCTATTTTCTTTAATTAGCACCTTTACTTAATGTTTTATGTTCAAGAATATATATTAGGAAAGAAAATGGGAAGAAAGAAAATAAGAAAGAAAGGAAAGCTTTTTTTTTATTTTTAGTTTAATGTGCAACATCTTTCATGGTTTAGGCTAAAATGGATGGATTATGAAAGTAAATGATTTGTTCTCTCCCACCGGGAATTGAACCCATTAAAACGTTCACGTTAGAGATAAAAAAAAATAATTTATCCTTTAGTTTGGAAATATATATGTATTATTAATGGGCGATTTAATTCCCTTTAATTTAAAGAAAATACATTTTGGTAGACAAGACTCAAATTCATGCTAAAAAAAAATAGCTGTATAGTTTCAGAAATGCTCCGCTGTGTGTATCTTCCTATCTTCGTGATCCTACCTCTGCAAGCTTGAGTCATCAAATATCACAATACATATACTGCGTGATATTTGATGATATGTATATTTTCTGTTGGGATTGCATTCTTGGTCTTAAGCTAAGACTATGCACGTTACTTTGTGTAAGATTAAAGAGAAAGTAAATTTTCCTATCGGCACAAATCCGGGAGACGTAAGGATTTAGGTTCAACTTCTTGGACTTGGACTCTCAGGGGTGTAGCCAGCAGGTTTGTGTAGGGGGGGCCGTCATTTTTGAGGGGGGGCCAGCTACAATGTACAAAGCAAAAAAAAAGTATTGCTGCTAGTGTTTTGGAGGCCTGAAAGAAAGAAAAATTTTGGTTTCCTTCTGGAAGACTAAAAACACTATTTTAGCTTTTTCTTCTTCTTCTTCTTCTTCTTCTTTTTCTTCTTCTTCTTCTTATATATTATTATTATTATTATTATTATTATTATTATTATTATTATTATTATCCATAAATTATATTCAAGATAGTTTTTATTATGCTTAATCAAGAACTATTGCCCGGGACCAAACGCTATACTTTGTGCATAACTATAAAGGTAACCAAGAAAGTTATGTCCCTTTTCGTGGAGGTCTGTGTTCAATTGGACCTCACACCGTGAGTTGAATGCGAGTGGAGATAAGGCGAACGTCAGTTGTTGGTGTGGGTATATCCAACATACTGCCTGGTTGTGGCAATTCAGGCACACCGTGAACTTGCGTAAAGACAGAGGGAACATGGGACATCTCCAGAGCGTCATAAGAGCATGTATGCTGAACGAGTTGAAATGGAGGGCAAACGCCGTTCTAGAGGGACAGAATATATGCCAGGCCTTTGGTGAGAGTGTCGTGATGACGCGGACATTGCAGCGATGGTTTAACAAGTTTAAGGACGATGACGAAACACCCGAAAACACCACGTGCCAGAAGACCAACACATGTACAAAGAGGAGCTGGGACTACAATTCAGTGTGCGGAGAAACCATTCGGCAGCACATCCATCAACTTGTGAAGCACTACAAGTTGGGTCGATGGGTCTCTCATATTTTGACTCCGGGTCAAAAGGCAACGCGGCAGTCGCCTGTGTTTATTTACTGTTTCGGAGCCATTTCTGGACAGGGCGTTGACATGTGATAAAAAGTGTGTCCAATACGAAGCTCCACGGCGCCGCCGTCATTGGTTAGCATCCCATAAACCGATTTTAAAACAGCCGAAACCAGCACTGTACCAGAAGAAGGTCCTTCTGTGTGTTTGGGGCATCGTGCATCGGAAGGGGAAGGGGGTCAGAGTATCAATGCAACTGTATAGTGTCTGCAGTTGAGCTGTGCTCAACAAAAACTCAAAAAACTCTGGAGCCATCACTTCTGAATTGTAAATGGGTCCTCGTTTACGGGACAACGCTAAGTCTAACGCTAGGATGACTCAGGACACCATTTTCCGTCTTGGATTGGAAACAATATTGCAACCACTATATTCCCCGGGTATTGCACCGTCCGACTATCACCTGTTCCTTTCGTTGGACAATCACCTTAGAGGACGCCAGTTCAAATCCCTAGTAAAAGTCCAAAATGCACCTGATACTTTCTTCGTTTCATGGCCCACCAAGTTCTACCGCGATGGATTGCATGGCCTTCCGGAACGTTTTCAGAAGGTCGTCGATGCTGATGGGGACTATTTTTGATCTTCAGGTTAGGTGACATATCGATGTTCGAATGTGGTGGGTGAAAAAGCAACAAAACTTTTCTTGGTTACCTTTATATTTAAATTTAAGACCCTGTATACAGAACCTTTCTACACTGAGAAAAATCAATTATCCGGACAGCGGTATATTGTACAAATACAAGGATTCGTTGTGTTTACTAAGGAAATCTGTACGGAGCGTACTTTATCCATATGCTACACAGGTATTGCCTTTTACCCGCTTAGATATTACATCATGTCGCTGCAGGATGTCTGACATCTAACACTCTTCTGTATACGTATGTTAAATACTTCAGCTATATGTTATATATGTCCATCTGTGTATGAGGTCCTGACCGCCTATAGACTGCTCTTTCTTGCACCATAGATGACGTCATGAAACAATGGTCGTTTGCTTGCGAGTTGGTTTATAAACGAGGTTGTTTACAAACGGAAAAGAAGAGCGGAAGGAAACAAAAGCCTGGGTAAGTGCAATAGTAAACTATCACTTTAGTTAAATATTCCATTAATTATATATTCCTTTAGTATAACTTGCTTTAATATAGTACTAAACAAGTAATGTGATTTATGACTACAATTCTTACTATTGTAACTCGTTAATGGTTGAGGAGAAAGGAATGGGTTAATCTGAATTTTGAGAAATCTTTGAATATTAATGTTTTGTAACTTTTTACATTTCAATGTACGCAAAATGAATGTTATGTGTTTATTCATTCCTTTTTATATGTGACGGTTTATTACTTGATGGAGATTTACTACAGGACTGCTTAACATAATTGCTAAGAAACCGTTTTCAGCGCGAACATTTTCTTGTGTAGTGAAGATTTAGGATTTAGATTTCTGGGCTTTCGGCATCAATGACCTTGTTAGCCCGTCACATGTGAGTTATGACGTCCCTCGGTGAGCACACTATCCGGGGAAAGGGAAGGAAGCAAACGGCCTGGGACCTATGTGTTGGGTACCACCCGGCATTTGCCTGGTGTGAAATGAGGAAAACCCAAGAAAGCCTCATTCAGGATGGCTGGACTTAAAAGCTTTTGATACTTTTTCGACCGAGTGCCCCTACCGGAATCGAACCTGGGTCCGTTCGTACCGAAGGCGAGAGCGTTAGCAACTACGCTACGCGGAGCCAATTGTGTCTAGAAAACTTATTTTTACATTTACAACAAAATTTATTTCATTTCTTTCTTTATTTTTCTTTTTCTTTTTGTTTTTTAACAATAAAACAAATCATATTTTACAGCCTCACTGAAATTTAAAAACAGCGGTCAGGGAGAGCTCACCTTTAAGGTTCTTTTTGTTTTGTTTTGTTTTGCTTGTTATGTTCTCTAGTTAACTAATGTTTGAGTTAATGAGAATTAAAACATTATTATTATTGTTTCATAATTTTGGAACCAAAAATTAGACGTTTTTCTTTTTTTCCTTGTGTTGACGTCATTGTGGCAAGTTGGGGTGTTTGTATCGTACCTTGGCATTGATTTGGTTACTAGCACTTAGTTTCAAGGTCATAAGTTGCTGGCCGCTTGAAACAGCTACTACACAGCTTGAAGAGTTAAGAGTGTCAGGCGTTTGACTTGCAGCTTTCGTTACAGCGTCTAAATTGCAGTATTGGATTGCGTCCAGCTTCTATCGCTGGTAAAAAAGTTATATCGCTTTCGTAATATGGTAAGAAATAGAATGTAACAGTTAGGTATAGTATATATGACTAGTTTAATCAGTTGGAACTTACTCTGTTTCCTTGTCTTATTCTTTCGATTATGTTTAAGTACTGTGACTTCATAGTATTGTTTCACTATTTCTAGAAGGAATTAAGTATTAACGAAGTAAAGAATAAGCAGAAGCCCACTTTGATTCACGTTTACTATTTCTCATACTTCATTGAGAATGTTTTGATCCCCAATTGCGCAAACTTCTAGTGTATATATATATATATATATATATATATATATATATATATATATATATATATATATATGTGTGTGTGTGTGTGTTTGTGTTTGTTTTTTGTGTTGCTTACACTCCTTTAGAGATGAGCTCCTTCATGGCTAAGCGGTTAGCGTACGCGCCTTTGGTGTGGAAGACCCGCGTTCGATTCCCGGCGGGAGTGGTTCGGAGTCCATGTTAATCAGTAAGTCCACGTTGCAGAAAAGGATATTAAAATCAACTTAGCACTGCTTTACAGATGGAGTTGTTTGATTCAGGGTTCGAATGAAGCTTTTTACGGGAAGCAGGCACGTAGCCAAGGGGTGGGTCTAGACCCCCCCTTCGGATCCAGAAATGAAAAATATTAAGGAAAGATGAAACAGATGAATCAGCCTCAAAAATATAAAGCTACAATAAGCGTTTGGTTACTCTTTCTTACGAGGAGCTTTGTGTGGAGGAAACGGGGAAACGGGATCAAGTTGAAATTGGATATTATTGTAACGGAACATTCCGAATTCCATCTAGCTCCATGTTAACTCTATGCAGCGGCGCAAATCTGTCTTCAACATTGGGAGGGACGCGTAAGACAGTTCTCATATTTTTTTTAAGGATGTTCAAAATATTTATGAAGTTGAAAAACAATGCTGCGGAGGATCAGGGGAGCAGAGTTGTCTTCAAAATTGTGAGGCGGGCAGATTGAGGGCTTATTCTGGGGTGGGTACATAATTTCATCTTACTTTCCTTTGTGGCAATCAGACACAAATCATCACATTTCTCCCCAAAAATTGCATTTAAAATCGGATTATTGAGGGGAAAGTCCCCCCCCAGTTCTAAGATTGGAGGGGACATGTCCTCATCCCCCGGAATTTGCGCCAGTAACCCTATGGACTAAAATGACGATCGATAAACCGGTTCTTTCAGATAGCCTGTCAGTTAGAACTTAAGCAATGCCCAGAATTACCAATAATATGAACCATTTTGAATTTCGCGGCAACACTAATCCATTTTATAGGATGTCTTTACTCCCGAAAGAGATCTCGTTGCTATCCTTGACGGCATTAAACTAAGATAAGAGAAATAGAAAGAAGACGAGAAGAACCGAGTTCGAATGACCTCGGAAGACTATGTCTTTGTTAATACTTTTTTCTATTCTTTTACGCTTGATTTCTTCATAATTCTTTAATTAAAATACGTACTAACATAGGGCCTATCCTTATTTTATTGTCCTAACAAATCAATATGGATATGTTGTCAGTAAAATAGTTTAGATTGATCGATCCCCTGGTGTTGTAACCAAAGTATTTCAAGTCACGCACCCCCCTTCCATTACGAAAGCCTAGCTAAAGGAACGAATATATGCTACCAGTAAAATAGTTTAGAATGATCGAACCCAAACGAAGCAGGTAATTAACAATAGTACTAGGTATGTGTAGACTAAATGAGGTGATTTGCTTCGTGACCCTTCGAACAATGTACGAAGCGGATGCAAGCAGTTAGTACATGGAGTTAGCTTACCTAAATTTAGATTTCGCTTTCCGAAATCTTAATGGATGTATTAAGTTATTTCGTTACTTACACTCTGTCTCTAAATACAAGGATTCAAAACACATTTTCGATTCCAAACTATGACTCTGCTAGACAAAGAAAGCATAGGCCAGTGTATGTTTTACTTCATTTTCATATACGTGCTTGTAGGTTTTCTCGGGGACTTGGTTTCCTCCCACTTTCTCATTCCACCAAATATTCCATAATCATTAACTTGCTTTAATCACCGTCTCCCTTAGCCTAACAGCATAATCATGGGACATTAAACTCAACGACTTTATTTTTATTTTCAAGTGATTACTTTTTTTCTCCCTTATTTATTTTTAATTTAATTTCTCTTTCAATTTCCCTCTTTTAGGAACATTAACATAATTTGCAATTCTTGCTCATTATAATAACACTATTAAAAGTCCCATATGCAGCTCACCACGTTGTAACCCAGCGGAAACAGATGAACAACGAATATTCTCGGAAATATATATTGCTTACAGCGGCGTAGCGAGCATTACAAGATTGGGAGGGGGATGAAACTTGAAATTGCCAAGTCTTGATTTTTAAAAAAAAAATGTCAAGTCTTGATAAAAAAAAAATGCCAAGTGTTTCGAAAATCTTACAAGCCCTGTGGAAAACTATTACAGCAACCTTATTTTCATATTCGTTCCATTCCATGCCCCGTCTGAGACACGAATAAGATCAGCCCTTGTTCCGCTCTCGAGTCCAATTTTAACATCTAACCTCAGGATCATTATCATCACAACTGTTAATTTGATAACTCATGGCTATGTTAGGTAACCTCCGCCAGCTAATCTTCACGAGAACCTTTCAAGTTACAATCAGTTGTAGAAATGCATTTAAAAACGTAGAATAAGGTAGGTTATATTTACTGTTTGTGATGTAGGAGTGCCTAATTTACATATTAAACATTCAATTGAGGGGTTCAGTGAGAGACCAGGCTAACCTACATCCTGGTCAAGATTGAGATTTTGACGGAACAGCATACCAATGTCATTAATTGACCTTTGCCTCAACCACTTGTCGGTGTGGCTTGTCCTGAGTCAGGGGCGGATCCAGGGAGGGTCTATCGCCCCCAAGAAGAGGAAACTTTGTGAATTTTAATATAAAATAAACCCACCCAGAGTTGAATCTCTTAAAAGTAGCTATAACTTGTAAGTAGTGGCATAACAACCCACCGCCCCCCAGTAGTCCATCCTGGATCCACCCCTGTTGTATACTAAGCCAAACTATGAATATCAGACGTATCCTTTGTAACGTGCTGTTTTCATTTGTTTCCTTTTCTTTCAGAAAGTTAAAATTGTCAGTTAGTCTAGTCTCTCGCTAAACTGTCAATTGTGACAAAGCACACCAATAATTGTTGATGCCAACTAAAACATACATATCCAAAGCCTACAAAATATATCACATTATTTAAGTTTTTTTTTTTTTTTTTCAAAATTGCTTGCAATGTTTTTCTTCGTGCAAAGCATCCGAATGTCATCTTGAATTCTGACCTTCTCATTTCACTACAATTCTTTGAAGTGTAAAAATGCGCAGCTTTTTTTGTTTTTTCCTCTCTCTCGCTCTCTTCAGTCCTTCAGTCTCCCCCACTTTGATTTCATGATTTCGCACTCTGATGTAAAGTATTAAACACCAAAACGGAAAAGTACTAATATATAACCTCTCTTTTAGTAGCCCCTCCAACCACGCGCCCGGGGCACGTGCCTTGCTTGCTCGCCCATAGCTCTGTGAGCTATATAAGTAACATACAATGCGCGCGCATATGTAAAGTTGGTGCCAGCTTTGATTCTCGCTGAGGGAGTATACATATAATGTTGGTTCGAATTCCATCAAAACCATATTCTCATTTTTGTGTAACCTTGGTACTGAAGAAGACAGACTTCAACAAATATTCCTGTCGGGCCTCGATGGCTCAGTGGTAGAGCATTCACCTCTGGTGTTTGGGGTCTTTGGTTTGATCCCAGCTCGCGCCAAGTAAACTTTGTGGTGGACAAACACCGTGTGAGTGGGTTTTCTCGGGGTTCTCCCGTTTCCTCCCACTTTCTTCATTTCACCATTTCATTCATTATACCATCATCAGCGTCTCCTTTAGCCTAGCTGGTATACCCGTCGCACGTAAAACTAAGATTTCAAGAAATATTCCCTTTTCAGCAAAACATTAGGTTAAATTGGAAACAACGAACTAGATCACATATTTCCAACTTCATTATTGATACAACTATTATATACAGGGTGCATCAGAAGTCCCTTGTCATCCTTTCTGAAAACTACAGGGATGTAGTTTAATTGAATGCGAGATAAGAGATACACATTAGGCCCAGAGGGATACTTTCGGATTACATCACGCGGACGGTCGCCATCTTAGATTCGAAATTTTAATACGGATGATAAGTGGGTAGTGTGATACATGGCCATGCACTAAAATGTTCTGAGGATGTCAAATATGCAATCAGATATCATGTAACTTATTCTGGTGAAATGTTATTGGCAATGAACCAAGTGAGACTATATGTAGTGGTATGTCATACCCTTCTGTTTTTTTTGTTTTTTTTCAGTGATAGAGACATACCGTTTCTGGTTTTTTAGTGATCAAGATATACCTTCACGGAAGAATAAATGCTAAATACCTTTAATAAATCCATTTTTATACGCATTGACAAAGATTTTATTTCTTATGTAGAAGTAACTTCTAAGTTGACAATACTGACATTTTTTACCTTTTTCTACCTTTTGTTTGTAAATTTAGGTGTTTTCAAAGAAGTTCATTAGTTTATATTTTGATGTGCCATATTGAATTGTTTCTTTCGTATGTTGGTATGTGTCGTCTTGTCTGAAGTCTTATAAGCGTCGTGTTTTGAGCATGGGCGGATTTAGGGGATTGCAGTGGGGGCGGATCTTACGGGAGTTTGAAATACCCCTAATTCGAGTGTGTGGTCCAGGAGTTTTCCCGCTGGAAATTGTTAATATTAAAAGTCGGTTTTTGAGCACTTTCGTGTATAATTTTCTGATACAGGGTAAGGGGCTATTTTTATTTTATTTTATTTTTTTTTCAGAAAGTTGTTCACGATGAATGGATCAGTCTCTCCATTTTTTCTCCGTAACTAAAGAAGCTTTCCAGTGGTTTTCAGACTATATAAATAGAAATGCAATCTTGTAGGCTTCACACTTCACTGCATTTGAACATTTAGGTAGCCGGTATGTCGAGTCTAAATCGTAATAAAACGCACCGCCTCTGATTGTTCCCACTTCGAACACATTTCGCTGTTATAATCAGGGGTAAAAGCGAGGGGGAACGCGGAGGACGGAGTTCCTCACCTCGAAAAAAACATGTACGGCGTCTCCCAGACCCTAAAATGGTACAATGGGCAAAGATAGGCAGGAGGAACGGCGTGGAGTGATGCCGCTACCTACCGTCCCCCCACCTTTTCAGGTCCACTTTTACCCCTGGTTATAGTATATGTTCCACATGTCCCTACTGAGCAATAAACATTTGCAGAAGATTCTTCCAATTAATGTGGACACAAAGTAGGATATAGGGTCAAATTCATGCACAGACGATGGCGATACTTTGTTCTAGATGATAAAAATTATGAATATTTACTGCACAAACCATAGGCTTAACATGTCCACAAAGCTAGAAATTGAACAGCGTTAGGTCCGGTGATCGGGCAGCCATTCAACTGCCTCTCGTCGATCAACCCATGTTCTAGGGAATTGTTCAAGTAGTGACGCACCATGAATCCCATAATGAAGAAAGCGCCATGGTGTTGAAAAAACTGCGAGAATGTACCATCCTCGGGCATCGCAGCTCGCAATATCTATCTTGTACGAGCGTGAGGTATTATTCCGCAGTTAATTTTATGGAATGAAAAAGTGACTGATTAGACGTATTCCTCATTTGTCTGCCAACAACATAATTAATTTTCTTTGCGCTGGTCATGTTGGAGGAGTCTTGCACGCGGGGTTGTCAGGTGACCAATTGTGCATGTTTTGCCTATTAACCTTCCCATTTACGTAGAGGTCAGCTTCATCTGAAAAGAGTATTTGCATAAAAATGTTAGAGTTTAACCATAATTACTCGATAACTCGGTCACAAAACTGCACTTGGCGATCAAGATCGTTCTCGTGGAGATGTTGCTTCATTTGCACCTTGTACGGATGCACTTCTACACGCGCAGACCCTATGACTCAACCCACATTGCATTAATAAATGACGTGTGCTCCTTTGGGGCCACATCGAGAAGGAAGTCAGCACTGCCGTAGGCGTTGCTTCATCTGTAGCTGTCTACGATCGTCCGCTACGTATGTCCACGAATGTGCCCGTCTCCTCAAATTTAGTTAATTACTGTGACACTGCAACATATAACACAGTCACATTGTGGATGATTCTGTTTGCAATCGGTAACCACTGCACAGGCACTCCTCCCGCCCCACAGTTTGAATATTTCGATACATTCCTTACGTGCTAACGGTATGGTTCTACATCTAGAAGAAAGAGGTAAATGCAACGTTCAATTGGCAATAACTTTTCACCAAATCAAGCTCCATGGAATCTGATTGCATATTTGACATACTGAGAAAATTCTAGCCCGTGGCCATATATATATCACATTACCCACCAATTTATAACAAACAAATTTAATCCAAAATGGCGGCCATCTGTGTGAGTATTCCCAAACGGCCTAATGTATCATCCATCTCACATTCAATTAAACTACACCCGTGTAGAATTTAGAAAGGAACTTCGTATGATGTATACAGGGTGTTTCGAAAGTCCCCTGACACAGGGTAACTCTGTTATCAGAGTTACAACAACATGTAAGAGGAAAAACCATTTCTAAATATGTTGTTTTCAATCTAACGTGAACACTTTTTAAATCGGAGGAGTCGTTTGGGCTGTACTCTTTATGCGCCCAATGTGGAATGAAAATGCAATGTTACCATTTACCTGGACCCACAACATATGTGAATGGAGTTACTGTTTGAAATGGGCCATCGACATGTTAGCGTAAAAGACAGTAACTTCATTCACTTATGTTGTGGGTCCAGGTAAATGGCAACGTTGCATTTTCATTTAACATTGGACGCATAAAGAGTGTACAGCCAAACGACTCATCCGATTTCGAAAATTCTTTCAACTTACATTGGAAACATCATATTTGGAGACGGTTTCCCAATTACATTTTGTTGTAACTCTGATAATAACCGAATTACTTTATGCCAGGGGACTTTTGAGACACCCTATATATATTATGGAATATATGTTTGATGTCCCTATAACTGTAGTATAATTTTGTTTAAATTTACAAGTTATTACAAGTAGATTCTGACTTACATGCGTAAGAGTTTGTATGTAACTAACTAATGAATTCTATTTCATGAAATTTACATTGAAATATTTAACACAAAATCTTTTATATTCATGCTTAGTGACTTGGCTTTGGACTGCAACTGATTATTGTACCCCATTATTGCTTGAGAAGAAAACCGATGTCCGAATCTTCATTTGGAGAAATCAAAGTTCTATTGGAATGCCGAGGATTGCAATTATTAATTTCTAGACTTCAAGGTGCGTAAATTATATCTAGGTATAATCTGTGTTTATTGTTATAATTACTATTACTATTATTGGGTTTAGAATCAATCAAGTACTTCATGATATTTTAGAGGGATCAATATGGCTGCCAGATAGATAAATATTTGAGCGTCAGGGCCTTATTTCTTTTCAATTTTATATTTAATCAATGTATATTTTTCCCCCTCATTATTCCACCAAATCGTATTCCAAGATCATCAATTTTCAATACTCATTTGTGACTGTCAGCATACATAGCATAACCGTAGGACGTAAAACAAAGATTTCTTTTTATTTTTCGTTTTCATGTCTTTTCTCCATACCTGTGAAAAATAACGCCTTCAACATCATAAATTTGTATGCTACTTGCCTGCATTCGAGCACAGTAATCAACTATTTGGACATTACGAAGCAAAGCAGGTCTACTTTGCAGTTAGCATAATTTTGAATGGATGTGACATAATGATATTGATGTTGCAATGTTCAGCACCGTAGATAATTAAACAGTGCTAGTAAATAAATCTGTAACAATTGTATTGGTGTTTAGCTTACATGACCTCCAGACGGGCCATTTTTTTACAACATATTGTTACTTGTAGATACTCTATATGAGGGGCCGCGGTGGCTCAGTGGTAGAGCGTTCACCTCTGGTGCTTGGGGTCCCGGGTTCGATCCCAGTCCCCGCCAAGTGAACTTTGTGGTGGACAAACACCGTGTGCGTGGGTTTTCTCGGGGTTGTCCCGTTTCCTCCCACTTTCTTCATTCCACCATTTCATTCATTACTCATCATCACCGTCTCCTTTAGCATACCCGGCAAAATCGTGGAACGTAAAACTCAAAGATTTCATTTCATATAAACTTTGGTGCAAAGTAACCCCATAGATGAAGATATTTTGCACCACATACAAAAAAGTATGTTCAACATACTAACATAATGTTTGTCTGCAATGTTTTCTCTCCTGTATTTATACATTTCACTTTTTACACAAAACTGCATGCAGTCTACAAATATTGATGTTGGAATTATGGTACCGGTATCAGTACTTAGTATGAATTATCGATATTTGTAAAGAAAATTATGTATTTTCTGGTACCGAAATAGGAGCCACATTCTGATAGTTTAGCATGACCCACAAAAATGGCAACTGAAAAACAGAAAAACTCTCCGTGAACTGATTTGCCTTGGTTGCTCTTTATATCTAAGAATATCATCTCAACCGTAATCAGTGGAAGATTTACGGGATTTGGGGCTTTCAGGCTGAAGCCCACCCAAATTGCAGGATTTCTTTTTAAAAAAATCTAATTTAGTCATTCCTATGCGTATGCCCGTCAAACCCTTCAAAAAGTCTAGTGATTTCTAAATAAACGAAATACAGTGAAACCTCTCTAAAGCGGACAGCCGTGGGGAATCAAAAATTGTCCGCTATAGAGAGGTGTCCGTCTTAGAGAGGTGTCGATATTTTCTTACGTAAATTAGTAAATAAGGTAATATGTAATTACAAACTATTGAAGGTAAGTTATCAAACCGTTCTATGACTGTGGGCATGTCGACATCTGCGGATTCTCCACAAATCGCTTTGAAAGAAATTTTGTGTCTAATCCGCAACTTCTCTAACCACTCGTTGGAGACCTTGAAATCTGAAACATTCATTTCTGTTGCTACCTCCAAATTCTTAGCTTTTAGCATCGACCCTAACACAGGAATTTTTTTTCATTCCGCACTCTATAAAAACATTCACTTGCACACCAACTTTGTTCAAAGCAATGAGACTCTATTTTCAACGTCATTTTCACACCACAACTTTATTAACTTGTCTTGGTTTTATATTATCTCAGATGCTTGTGTTTTACCGATACAAAAATTTTCAGCTATCCTTCGCACACCTCAGTATTCTTCGAAAATTCAATCAATTCGATTTTAACATTAGCGCTTCTCGTGGCATTTCGAAAGCTCACAACAACTTACACCTTATTGCTTATTCGATGCAGAATGACTTAAAAAGATTTCCGTCTACAAATAGAGGCACTAAGACAATATGCGAATACGCGGCCAAAAAATACCAAACATGTCTTCTGCTTGATTCCAGCGGAACAGTAAAATGACGTGTCATCCCAAATGGCAGGCAACTGTTAATCACTTTTGATTCTAAAACAGGTTGGGTGGGAGTGGAATGCAAGCAAAGGATATGAGGGTGTTGTTAAACAAAGACGCTTCATCTGAGTTTCTGAACAGCCAGTTGACGAGGAAAAATGTTATAACAATGCTTCCTTGGTGATACATGTATGCATTTCTGAAAATGTATTTTTTCTGTACTTTTCAACTTGTTTCTAGAGAAAGTGTCCGTAATATGGAGGTAAATAATACCTATAAGAGACAGAAAGGACTGTCCGTGTCCGTACTAGAGTGTGTCCGCTTTAGAGAGGTTTGTCAACATGTTGTTTTCCTATTACAGTGTTTGGGGATTACAAAATGTGTCCGTTATGAGAGGTGTCCGCTTTACAGAGGTGTCCGTTAGTAGAGGTTTCACTGTATTTCTGTGTGAAGTCCCTCTCAAACTATTCTTCTGAACCCGCCGCTGTTCGTAATTTATTTTCCAACAAGAAATCCATTCCGACATCTACCTAAAGAGGAAATTTTCCTAAAGTTAGACGGCAGGAGGTGCCAGTAGTAAGAATTTCCCATTTCAGGGGTTACGTTGACCCGGTGCAAAGTAACTACGATTTGAGGCTCAAAACAGCCTTCTCCCAGTGTTATTTTTTCTATGACTTTACAATGTTTCACACTTCAGTTTCAACTATTGCTTGGAAGTCCCATCATACACAGTAGAATTCTACGAAACCGACTTAACTTTGACGGAAATTCTTGTAGGTGATATCTTCCAAATTTTGTCTGCATTTACAGTGAGTGCTCTCCATACCTCTACAACAACAAACCCTTCAGGTAATTAGAACTGATGTTAACCGCCAACATTATAGCCAAAATTCAGTTAGATGTTCTATCTTACGGTGGCAGTTGAAACTTTCTCTTTACAGTTCATGGATTTACCGACGGAAGACTGTGTAACTTTTTTCGTATTTTGTGCGAAGTTAACCCTGAAGTGCAAAGTCTTAAGGTACTTACAGATTACCTAGGTAGTTAGCAATTTTCACATTCTTTTTTAAGGTGGTAACAGTTGGAGCCAAGGGATGTGCGATATTTCGATCGAACGATTAATATTTTCAAATATCAAACTATCGATATCGAAATTTTTGACCGATATATCGATGTTTTTGATCTTTATCATATTTCTATATTTTCGATTTTTGATATTGCTTATATTTTGATATTGCTGTATTTTTTGATATTTCGAACAAGTTTCAATAGTATGTCAATATCGATTATCTATTTCAAAATTTGGATATCTTAAAAGCCCTATCGAAACCCCTCCGAAATGAAGTTTTTGTCTATGGCCTGATTAGGGTTGCGCACGGCACGAGAGTAGACAGAATTTTTGTTACGAAATTCGAGACGAGACATAGCTCTTCCAATAGAAACAGATACAGTTTAGAGAGGAGACAACTTTCGCGACATTTTGCGAGAGGTGACAGTCTCAAATCATTTCTCGTGCGCACCCCTAGCCCATATCGTGCGTTATCAAAAAGCATGTTAATGAAAAATAACAACATGTAAATACAATATAGGTAGTTAAAAACATTTTTGTTTTCATTCTTCAGTAATGCATTATTATTAACCTCAGTATGTTATAGTCCATTCTTAATCTTAAGGTGATGTATAATTAAGTTTTGAATTCGGTTAACTTATTTTGTTTCTCAAATTGTTTTAAAAATGTATGTACAAACATGTTTATTTTCATTTTTGAGTGCTTAAAGTCACTATAGTTATTAAACATAGTATTTAATATTGTACTCTTAACGTTAAAAAATATACAGTTAACTTTTGAATTCAGTTAACATTTTTTTTACTGAAATTGCTTTAAAAAGTATGTAAAAACATTTTTATTTTCTTTCTTGAGTGTCAAAAGTGATGCACAGTTATTAAGATTAGTACTTTATACTCTATTCTTAATTTTAAACTGGGGGGCGCGGTGGCTCAGTGGTAGAGCGTTCACCTCTGGTGCTTGGGGTCCCGCGTTCGATCCCAGCCCCCGCCAAGTGAACTTTGTGGTGGACAAACACCGTGCTCGTGGGTTTTCTCGGGGTTCTCCCGTTTCCTCCCACTTTCTTCATTCCACCATTTCACTCATCTCTCATTATCACCGTCTCCTTTAGCCTAACCGGCATAATCGTGGGACGTTAAACTTAAAGATTTCATTTCATTTTTAATTTTAAACTGATAAACAGTGCGTTTCTGAATAAATTATGTCAAGTTATTTGAGTGACGAACACTGGTAGAAAATTCTGACTACTACTGGAACATTTTGATTTTAAGGTGACGACTACTGGTGCAAGGATTTTAAAATATTGTTTTTCCTTCAACGGCTACTCCTTTTTGAATTCTGACTACGTGGTCATTATAGGAAGGATCAGTGAGTCTTTCCAACTATGGTACAGCTCCGACAGATTCACGATGCTGAGAGAAGAGACAAAATAGTATGTTTTCAACCTTAAAGTGAGAACCACTGGCGTTTTTACCCTGCTATGCAAAAGTAAGTGGGTACTCAATGGGGTTCCAATGCGGTACCTAATTTCTGCATTTTAGATATATGGAAATGCATGTGTCTAAAATGTAAAGAACTGATATTTGTTTACTGAAAACTGCAACTCGGTAAGCCTTAGGGATACCGAGATATGGGAAAATAAAGAGCGACATGATATGTATGTGGGGCTTGCCAGGCCCGTATCCAGGGAGGTCTAGGGAGACCCGGCCCCCCTATATTTTTGCTGGCCTCCTAAAAGTTTTAGAGTAGGCTCGCAAAAGAACTATAATATGGTGATGAACTATCATATGGTTGGATCGGGCCCCCTCTTAACTTCAGCCGGGCCCCCCGTATATTTTTGTGCTGGCTACGGGCCTGGGGCTTGCATACTTGAAGGTACAATTTGGAAAATGAATTAAAATATGACTAACTGCTATCAAGATATTGTCAAATAAAGGGAGGACCAATACGGGTATGGGATTTTCGTGTTAGATGATAAAATTTCCGAAACCGGTCATGGAAAATTAATAAGCACCAGTGGCAATTCCATCTTCAAGTAATTAGATATTTCGATGGGGTGTTAGAACATCTTACAGTCTACTAATATTAAATTTTAAAAGCTTTTGAAAATATAACTTGAGATTTGTAAAGAGTATTAGAAATATATAAGTATAAATATGTTTACCTAAAACTTCCAGCCAGTACATCTAACATATAGGGAAACACCGTGAAATAAAAGAGTATGAGATGTTGAAACTTCGGAAAAATTATTGGTCCCAACAAAATTAAATAAGATGGTACATCTATGGGTTAAGTGAGTACCTCATTACAATTTCGATGGAAAGATTAGTTCTAGGTTTTCTTCAGGCAGTTCCAAAGGTTCATCGAGCTGTGTAAAAGAGTGAAAATTCCCTGTGAATATCTAATATAGTAATCAAAATATAACGAGTCATATGTTTTATGGCGTAAAAATAGAGATCTTTAAGGATTTGTACTTCTGGGTCTTTGCTATAAGAAAGAAATTCAAAAACCTACTCTTTGTACCTTAATAGACAATTAAATCAGTGAGAACACAGTAACTTAGTGGTGGGGTGTTTACCTAGTATGTTTTGCAGAAACTACACTGGAGTATTCTCTTAATCCACAGAGATACGATCACACTTAACTGCCCATTTAATTTTAAAATGAAATTAAGGCAAATGAATGTTGATGATAGAATTGATGGAGTGCAAAGGTGGGAGGAAACGGGAGTACCCCGAGAATACCCACGAATACGATGTCGACTACAAACTGACTTGGCCGCGGATCGAACCAGGAACCCAATACACCAAAGATACGCACTCTACCACTAAGCCACCGTGCCTGCACCCATTTAATTGTCTATTAAGGTATATACGGTAGTTTTCTGAAATTTCTTCTTCTTACAGCAAAGACTCAACAGTACAAATCCATGTGGGTCTCCATTTTTACGATGTCATAAAATACATAATTACTTATATCTCGGTTGCTATATTAGATATTGACAAAGAATTTTCATTCTTTTTGTACGCTAGGAATTATCACGCTTGGATTTACCCGAAGAAAACTTCGAGCTGAATTAATCTTTCGATCGGAATTGCCCTGACGAGTGTGAGGTACTCACTTCACCCATATAAGTACCATCTTATTTAACTTTTATTAAGATCAAAAATTGTTTTATGAAATTTCAAGATCTAATACTCTTTTATTTCACGGTGTCTCTCTAGCTGTAAGACGTACTGGCTGGAAGTTTTGGGTAACTCTATTCTCTTTTCTAATACTCTTTACAAATGTCAAATTATATTTTCCAAAGCTTTTAAAACTTAATCTTTTTAGACCCATGATGTTCTAAAACCCCATGGAAATACCCAGTTACTTTAGGATGAAATTGCTACTGGTGCTTATTCAGATTTCATGACCAGTTTCGGAAATTTTACCACCTAACACCAAAACCCCGTAACTGTGTGGGTCCTCCCTTTATACGACAATATCTTGATAGCCATTAGTCATATTTTCATTAATTTTCTAAACTGTACTGTCAAGTATGGAAGCCCCACATACCTATGGTGTTCCTATTTATTTCACTATATTTCGGTAACTGTTAAACGTACCGACTTGCGGTTTCGGTAAACACACACCTGTAACGTTCTTTATAAGTTTATTAAAATATATTTTAGAATGTTTAGAAATGGGAGGTCTGTGAATGCCATAGTACCCGAAAGCCCCCATAAGGACGTGTGTGTAGTGTACTGAATTGAAACTACTTTTGAGGTTGTTGTTAGCCCTCAGTAATTACGTTTTCGAAACTGCACAATCTAGTACGCAAACCTCACACTTCTATGGTGTTGTTCTTTATTTTCCCATACCTCGGTATCCATAAGGCTTACCGAGTTGCGGTTTTCTGTACTAAACAGATATCAGTTCTTTACATTTTAGAGACATATATTTCCACATATCTAAAAATGCAGACATTAGGTACCGCATGGTACCTCGAACGCCATTGGGTACCCACTTACTTTTGCATAGTAATACATTTCGAGTTGTTCAGCATCAATAAACAATTTTTTTTTAATTAATCGTTTTTCTACCAGAAACCCAAAAGTCCATACCTGACCGACCAGGTTTTGTCCATTTAATTTAAAAAATGTTAAATATTTTAAAATGTAACATTTTAAAAATTTTTTTGATTTTTGTTTCAGGTATTTCATGCATCAAAACAAAACCAGGATTCTGCATGAAAGACAGCGAAAAGAAGCAGTGTAATTTGTGGCTAAAAGCACGTCCTTTCTGAAGACAGACCCGATTATATTCACATTCTTTTGTACGAATATGTAACCTTAATAAATATACTGCTCCACAAATTATTTCTTTCTTCCATAAATTAGAATAAATGTATGTCTGTTTAAAGAAAATGTTTGTTACGTTAAGTCCTTTCAACTCTTTTTCTCTGTAAATAAGAACATTATACCTTGCAACATTTTTTTATCATTGTGCAATTCCGATTGGATAAAGTAAATCTGCACGAAGCACTATTATTTCAGACATACATTAATAACTAATGTATTGTTCTGTGAATAAGGCAATGGTATAGTGAACATGTTTTAACATAAAATCTGTAACTCAGCTTTTCAGTAGTCAACTTTATTGAGAATCCGAAGAAAGAAAAAATGTTGGACTTAACAACGAATTTCAAAATTAGTTTTGTTCGAGTTCTGGACTAATCCAAATTATCCAGAGAAATCATTTATGTTGCTCTCTACAGATGTATCCTTTATCCAAATTGTATGAAAAGGAGACTTCATACATCGCTATATTTTGTATGAACTATGTTTCGTATTTATTTAATCACTTTGTACCTTTCTCTAGTGTTGACAACGCCGCAAGTGTCAATCGAATAATTTAGTGTTTCACTCATGTAACCTTGTGACTAACGTACGTCCTGTCGGTATATATATGTTACTGGGTTCGATTAGCGACAAACAATTTTTAGCGTTAAACAAATACAAAAATCTACACGCAATGAGATACGATGATCTTTGCCTCATAGACAATAATAAGCAACTAACTTTACTGAGTGTGGTTGAGTTTACTAGTGGTATTATCTGGGTATAATCAGTGTTCCGAGAGCTATACTTCTTTTTGTGCTCTGAATTGCAAACTTTGATATAACCGTTTTAAATTATTGTATATCTATCTATCTATCTATATATCTATCTATATCTATATCATATAAAATTGTAAACTAGAAACTTCCGAGTAGTTCTGAGAATCATCGCTCTTTCCTTAAATAATGTATGAGACTATTACACTGCTCGTTACTTAAAATGTTGAACTAAGAAGGATACATCCAGGAAAGTCCAAATTTGCAGAATGTATAGAGCAGGGAAGGATAAATATGTTTGGTCGATGGCTGCACAGCTTCTCATACCTGTGAACTCCGCCAGCTACAGTTGATGAGCTGTGGCATTGGATCGTAAGACGCATGGCTTACCATACCAGAAGAGAACATCCTCTCGATGTCTCGCTGTGTTACAGTCGTTCTGGTTGTGAATGTTGGGTCAGTTCTGCTCCTTTGTCACCACGTTGTCACACAGCGAATACAGCGATAAGTTTAACCCTTAACATACCAAACCTAAGTCGTCAAAGTTGTTTACCATGCTGGAGTCTTCTGGAGACCCCAAGTATTATTTTAATTTCTCAACACAGTATTGCAGAGGGTTACTCCAACTATTATTTTTTGGATGTCTAGAAGCATACTTAAGTTAAATGAACATTGTTGACATCAAATATTATGTATATTTGAGCACTATTCAGTTCTTCATACAATTTTATACTTTTGTGTTCGTAAATCTGAAACACAGGTTTAACAATGGAGTTTTTACACTTTCAAGTGTGTTTTTATTTTTTGTATTTTTTAAAGAAACTAATCGTTGATCTAATCATGTAATTAATATCTCAAAGGGTTGCAGGATACATATAAAAATTGAGAATAAATTGATTCTTATAATTGCGGCAGTATCACTAAATATCACTCTCTGGGGTCCCTAGAGTACCCCGCTTGGTATGTTAAGGGTTAAGCATAGTTGACACTTACTATTAGATATCGGCTTGGGAACTTTGGCGTAGCTACCCTGTATCCTTGAAGTTTCATTTTTAATGGCGAGTACTGTGTAGGAATCATCTTGTGAGGGAACACGTTTTCAGCTGACACCATGTTTTTAATTATAGCGTCATTTAAAAAATAACTTATCTGTTAATTAAAATGTGCAGAGAAGTTATTTCTGGAAAATCCTATTCACGCCTCTTGTGGTAACAACTTCTGCATTTTGGAAGAGGATATTATTAAGGAAAAGAATGAGGTAAAGTCGTCTTTATATAGTACACACGGAAAAGAAAGTATTTGACAGTTGACAAATTTTCTTTTGCCAATAGCTCGGGAACAAATGAATTAATTTGGATCTTTTTGTTGTTATTCTTGACAACCTGCAAAAGTCGGTACTCTAATAGGTTAATTTATTGTTGAGTTTTTAGGAAAACAAATTTTGTCAACTGAAAAATATTTAATTTCGTGACTGTACAAACAATGGATGATAACGGCTTAATAAATGACTTACGTAAGTCTTGTTTGAGTTTGAACATAGGATTGTACATGGCTGTGCATTTTGCATTATTATTGAAGTGCTGCAACTAAGTTATTGCAAAAGGTATGATAAATTCTTACAGTAATATTGTCACATATTGATTTACTCTGTATGAAAACTAAAATAGTTTAACATATGGTTAACCTCCTTTGTGCCAATAATTTTAAAATTAACGCTTGTGCCACTTTTCAACCTTGGCTTTGCAGTAGCTTTCCAAACAATTAGCAGGAAGTCCAAACTTACACCCAGCAGGTAAATACATTTCTCTGGACAGTTTCACTGCTCCAAACTAAGATTGAAAAGTGTAAATTTTTAATCTTATTATTATTGGCACAAAGGAGATCAACCATATTTTAAGCTATTTTTGTTTCCATACAGAGAAAAACAATATGTGAGAACATTACAGTAAGAATGTATCATGCATTTCTCACTATGTTGCAGCACTTCAATAATGGTGCACTATACGTACAATCTAGATCCTGAATATGTCCAATCCATATATTACAACAAGGCAATACGTATGCGATACAGGTAGAATCCGCATATTTCATATGGACAATCTATAAGCTACATACATCCAATCCATACATTACATATGGCCAGCCTGTACGCGACATACGTATAATCTATATGCTGCATGCAGACAGTCTGTAAGCTGCATATGTGCACTCTGTATGGTGCATACGGATATTCTGTATGCTGTATCGGGACAAGCTGTGTGCGACATAAGGAAAATCTGTATAATACATACGTACAATACGTATACTGTATCTAGTCGTACGTACGGGGCACAAGTAGACAAGTCTACAATATAGATGCTGTCTCGGGGTTAAACGCAAGAAACACACGTACAGAACGTATATTGCATACTTCTTGAAATTATGCTTCGTCCTGATAGTCAGTGAGTGTCGTCATTATTAACCCACATGCTACATACGATCCTGACGTCACAAAGCTAGATATTACCTCCGTATATACTTGTTGCTGCAGATGACGTCACACGAATGACGTCATTGCACTTATGCGGACAGTTCGTATAATGCATACTTTTTCAGCTATACGTTTGCTGCAGGATGTTATATACGGTTGTACGTTAAGTCCAGAAACTACAGGAATTACGAATGTAACCTACGTTTTTAAGTATGCCACCTACATTTTTTTCTCAGTGTACACAAGATTGATTTTCTTTGAACTTTCACTTAAATTCTTTATGGTTTCCTGACAAAAATATTTATTTATTATTCGTGACTAAAAAAACATAATTATTTTATTACACTGAGTAGAAATAAAAGAGAGAGCGAATGAAATCCAAATTGAATAAAAGCACTGTTTCTCACCAAATTTTCCATCCTCTATGTCTTTTAAAACACTTGTTAAAGCATATAAAATATACTGTACTTACAAATCAGTTTAGTACCTTTGTTTTATGGCTGTATTTGTAGTGCCTTGTTAAAACGTTTTTCTTCAAACTGTCAAATATAAATCGCAGTAAATTGTGTAATCTGCTGTCACAAAAAAGTATCCTATTTTTCGATCGGTATGGAAAAAGCAATATTTCTCCATACTATTTTACCATAAATTATTAATTGTCAATAAACTTTGTTACTTTTAAATGAATGAAGCGATATAATTTTACTATGATGTTTTAAAACCTGGTCATTTGGGGCGGGCAGGAAACCATTTGGGGGGCCTGACCCCGATGGGCCCCCCCTTGGCTACACCCCTGTGGACTCTAGAAAACAGTTTAGATTTTTGTTATCAGAAATGTAAAACAATGACAGCGCGAGAAACCAGGGACAGATTCCCTACGGGACGGGAGCTCATGTGATCTGATAGCACGTGAAGCTGATGGTCCACAGTTCATTGGCCGCAACAGTGAGCAAAGCTTCCGTCTCATCAATATATGATTAACAGACCATACTTCTGCAAAGCTGTAGGGTCCATTATTTCTTATTCCGATCGCCTGCGAAACGAATGCTTAGACACGCTCTCTTATATTCCCATTACCTACTCCTTCACCAAGTTTGGTCCAATTATCTCTGAGTGACATCGCGCCCTTCCCTCTTAAGATGCAAGGTAGAAAGTATAGTTAAAAAGAAAGAGAAAGGAGTGTAAAGTTCATAGGTTGTAAGGAAATACATAACTGCTATATTAAACGAAGAGATTAGCTGAAACCGATGACAAGTGGAAAACTATTTTCTTTTTACAAAAATGGCGTTCGATTGATGGTGAGGATCAGAATCTCAATGCTGACGTAATTATTGGAAACAAAAATCATTGTAGCAGCATCGTTTAAATCATAGCTCGTTATGGCATTATTTACACTAAAAAAACACCTTTCCAAACCAAAGTATCAGATTTTGTCTTCCACGGTTGGTGAATTGGACAACAAAGTAATTAATGGCATTTTAGTTGAAAGCGCTCATCAAAGGAAATTGTTTCTGCTTCTTTCTAGGTTTATTAAAAAAGAATTTTATACAAGATTACAAAGAACATGTATTTTGTATTCTGATCCATTACAGTTTTCCTTCTGTTTTAAGAACCTGGAATAAAAAACTTAAGTATATATATTGTAGGTATTCACGGTTGATTTCCTTGAAGGTCATTTTCACGTATGTAATCATATTTGAGAAAATATTCTTAATAAACAATTGGTGTAATTAAAAACGAACTCACTTAATAGAACTATGATTTCCTCTTTAATAAGGGTAGTTTAGCTAAATCTTCTTTAAAAACTTCTACAGGATAAATTTAATTACTTTTAGATGATATATTTGTATGCATAAATTAATAAATGACTATTTTGAGAGACTGTATATTAGTGTTTTAAAGGGGAACCACGCTTCTCTCCGTGTTTTTGCAGATCTTATTTCGTCGATAATTACTGTACTTCCTTTTCCTTGGTATCATTATAGATTACATGGATCCTCTGTTGGTGGTATAGAATTAAGTATACATCTAAGGTATGTAATGCAGTGGCTCCCTGTGCTTCTGAAAAAAAAATAGAACAGAGCCATGGAAGTGAGTTGAGGATAAAACTTAGCACATGGTAGTTATAAAGTTTGCAACCATTTGAAGAACGCATGAGCAACACATTATTTTAGTGTAAAAGTACTTCATCTGTTCTCTACCACTAGTAACATCAAATTTTCCAAAAAGCAGTTGTTCTTCAACACGTGAGGGACCAACACAGTCGATGTAATACTTATCATATTCCAGGTTTTCGCAGGTTAATGAAGTGCAATGTAATATTTAATGTTGCATGGCAATGTTATGTATAGTAAGGGATACGAACGATAAATACCAATGAGTGTGGGAGAAATTAGTAGAATGAAGATATGGAAGTGAAATAAAAGAATCCACGAATAGACAAGGTTATTAAAAGCTTCAGTACCTTCCAATTTATAAATATTTACAGTTCTTAAAAGAATAATCTTTCTAGGAAGGAGGTATTTGAGCTGTGTGGGAGGAATGATTGAAGTTAATGCGAGGCGTATATACGTAAATTTATAGGGCTTGGGTTCTTCCCGTAAAAAGGATATTTTTCCTCTTCTATATAAAGTTTATCGATATTTTGGACCTAACCCCACATATCCTAAAGCCGGGTCTGATTTTATGTGGTGCGATGCAAAATACATGCTATAATTTTTTGACTTTCCTACAACAGAAAACTGATTTTAATTTTATACCTGCGATATAAATAATTATAGTCTATGTATAAGTGTATATTGTTTTCTTCACTGATGTGAGATTTTATCACGGCTTATTACTTGAATTCTAGTACAGCACACTATTTCTCGCCGAGACATGTTAAGATTCATATCGCAGACACTAGCCATCACATCCTTCCTTTTTTATCGCTGAATGAAAGACGAAGATTCATTTTTCCCCTCTTCTTCATACGTCTCAACAGTGTGGATAATATAGTTACCGAAAATGCATTTTTCGTAGTTGTTACTTGGGTGTCTACAATAAATAGCGATGCTCAGCTACGAACCTCGAGGCAACAATCTTCAGAAATAAAATTCAACCAGTATTACTAATGACGTATGCACATGGCATTGATCTTGCAACAATGACAAGTAATTATAATAACAATTTAGTACTAGTGCAAGTGTTATTATTATTATATTATCTTTCATTGCGTTCAGTGGTATAAGTTACTTTTACGATTATTTTCACACCACTGTTACTACTACAAAAGGAAAAATGAAAAAGACGGAACAAACTTCCTACTTGTGGTTTAGTATATAGTTTAGGCAGGTTAAACTAAAAGTGAGGCGATCAGTGGAACAAATTTGGAACAAGCTGATCTTGGTACACACGTTCAAAATAGCATTAGAAATAATAGCTGGATTGATGCGAATGTTGGGAAACCTGGGAAATCGCCGCCATCTTGAAGAAAACTGTTTCCGGCCAGTTTTTCATTCAGAATTTAGTTTTCTCTGCTAAAACTATGCAAGATAGGCAAAACATTATTGGATCTGTATTGTAGAGCATTAAATTTCCAATAAATTGAAGAAAATTGCAATTCTTTAAAGCAGTGGTTTCCAACAGGTGATCCGCGGAACCGTAGAGTTCAGTTGGCATTCACTACATGACACGTAATTTATAGTTAGGAAAAAAGCGTTTCATCTTAATCTAACCTCCAGCAAACATTAAAATATCATTTTTTTTTTAAATTTCGAACAGTATTTTGTCTTAACATATTTAATTGGTAACAATTGAAGTTTGTCCTCAACACGAAATGTTTGCTGGTCATGAATGTGTTGAAGAAGACCAACACGCTGCCACACCCAGCTCTTCTACCAAACGTGACATAAGAGACGTTGAAATCTTTGAAAAATACGAGGCGTGTTTTTTAAGTAAGGTCCGTTTGAACACAACAAAAGTTTTTTTTTTAAGTAATTGTACTTTCAGAAAGTACATACTTTACTCTATTTTTCGACATAGTTGCCAAGTTTGTTCAAACACTTATTATACCCCTCAACCAATTTCAAAATACCCTCTTCATAAAAACTTGCCCCCTGCTCCGATAACCAAGAGTTCATTGGCGTTTTCACATCGTCGTCATCATTGCAACGGTTGCCACTGAGGTGTTGTTTGAGGTGGAGGAACAGATGGTAATCGCTCGGCGCAAGATCAGGACTGTAGGGTGGGTAGTCTAAAACTTCCCAACCAAAACTGCCCAACAAATCGCGGGTGTGACCTGCAGTGTGAGGTCTTGCATTGTCATGGAGAAGGACAATGCTATTTGTCAGCATGCCGCGTCGTTTGTTTTGAATCGCTCTGCGTAGCTTTCTCAGAGTTTGACAGTATGCTTCGGCATTGATAGTGTTTTCTCGTTGCATGAAGTCGACCAACAAAACACCACGCCTATCCCAAAACACCGACGCCATGATTTTGCGGTGGGACAGAGTCTGTTTGGCCTTCACCTTTCCAGGCGAGTGTGTGTGTCTCCGTTCCATGCTCTGTTGCTTCGTTCAGGGGTGAGATGCGAAACCCAAGTTTCGTCTTCAGTTACGATCTGGCTCAAGAAGCCGTCACCTTGTTAGTGATAATGAGTCAAGAACTTCATCGCACACTCAAATCTTTGGTTTCTGTGGTCCTCTCTTAGAAATTTCGGGACCCAACGGAAGCACAGTTTCCTAAACTTTAGGTGTTCAGAAACAATTTTGTAAAGCACTGATCTCGACACGTCAGGAAATTCGTTTGAGATACCTGTTATTTTGAAGCGCCTGTTCTCACGAACCCTCGCTTCAACTGAAGCCACCAAATCGTCTGTAATCGAAGAAGAGCGTCCGGAGAGGTCCTCATCATGGACGTTGTCACGGCCATTTTTGAATTCTAGTACCCACTTACGCACTTTGCTTGCACTCATAACAGTATCACCGTACATTTCGCAAATCTGTCGATGAATTTCTGCAGCAGACAGGTTTCCTACTGACAAAAGCCGTATCACTGAGCGAACCTCACACGCGGCGGTTGACTTGATAGTCGTAAACATTGTGAAAGCAAAGAACACAACCGTACAAGTCAGCTACAGAGCTGAAACAGCACAGTTGTTCGCGAAACATGCCGGTACACGACGCACACGCTCGTTGCGGTATGTGCGCGAACTACTAGAGTGTACAACAAAACGGAACTTACTTAAGAAACACGCCTCGTAGCTGCAATATCACCAGCCTTTTGTTCCCGGAAATCACAACGTCATCTCCTTACCAACAGCATTAACTGTCATAACAATGAAAAAATCGGAACATATCTAGTTAAGAAAAGTTCTAGCAAGAGTTTCCATGATGTTATCTACAAGCGTAACTCAAAAGCTTTGCCACTTTCTGCTGTAAATAATCACACCAAAATAAATGATACTGCACTACCAACAACATCAACTTTACCGCCGAGTAATAGGAACGGTAAGGGACAAAAGTGCATCCTTGTTTCAGTATGGGTTGGCTCCAGTACCATTATCACTGCTTGATGAGGGTAGAATGAGAAAGACCAGCAAATTTTGTCTCTACTTTCTATTCAAACCCACTGAGGATCTACCTCTGGAAAATTGTCTATATGTATTTGATGGAGGTAGTCAGCTATCCAAACCACAGATGAAAATATATACAAAATATATAGTAGTTATGTGATCAAGCATTATGGCTATAGCTCAGTAGTAGTGTTTGATGATTATGAATCCAACATAGCACTAACGAAAGACAGAAATGATCCTTGAAAATAACTCGCTCTGACATAGTTTTTCAAGAAAGTATATAACCGTCACGAGGTTGTATAAGTAATTTTTGTGGACGATCTGTATATTTTGGAAAAACAGAAATCATTCTTCAATTTATACTTTATTTTTGCGACGTGAATAATGTCTTTTCTTCGATGGGAACTGCTAGTAACCGATTTCTTTCTCACAAATTAGAACAAGAGAGTCTTTCATCATTCACCAATATATTTATATTTTTTTCACTGTGAGATCTTAGTGAGTAAGAAAGACTACGTTCATTTGGTGAGCTATATGTATGAAACTCATATTTCCACTACTTGCTTACTTCAGTGTTTCTTCCTTACTTATTAATATGCAAAGGCTATATTATAAGACTGTTTCGAATTAAATTAACTGTTTTCTTCAATTATTTATGAAAATACTGGCAGGCCAGAGCAGACAAGGTGCTTGAACGTCTGACCGGCTCCAACCATACCGTTCACTCTGTCCTTATCTCCACGTTCTCACGTTCGAACTACTCAGCTCTTTTCCTGCATTGTGGCCAGTGAACTGTGAACACGCAGAATCTTTCAACATCTAGTTTGCATATACAATTGGCTTAACCTGATTACATTTTAAAATGAACTGCCAACATTGACCAGTCGGTCAACCAGGCTCGTACCTGGAGCATCTCAAGTCTACGAGTTTTCTCCGCGTGTCGATATAGCCAAAGCGTTCGTTGAATTCGCTCAAGAATTAAGCAAAGGGGCATACGTCTAGTGGCAGCTCAAGGACTGGCACAGCGGCAAACCCCCATTTAGTGAAGTTTCGGGTCAGCTGACCCAGTGAGTATAATAAGTAAACGGGTCCTACCAATGTCGAAATAATAAATTGCCACTGCGTGTTTTTATTCTGCTGAACACTACTTACTGTCAACTTTTTACGGATTCTTCTCGCAGCAGCTAGAAATTTACTTCCTGCGATTACCTCTAGTGTTACCCCACAGTGATAATACCAAATGTGCATTATTTAGTGGTGTGAGGAAAGTGTTTGTGGTGAACCCCCGAACATAATATTTCATCTATATATACAGGTGATAGAAATTTAAAGGGCTATAACGTCGTGAAATATTAATTGCAATTTTATGTTTGTGGAAATAGTCAAGTGTTTACATCCATATCAGTGTTTATTGTTGTGATTATTTTTCTTCTACATAATTTTATTACACATAGTACATTTAATAAATAAGGATAGTATTATTTTATTTAATGTGTTTTCGTTGCATGTGTGAAAGATGCTTTCGTATGTCGTGATCTGAGCGATAATTTGAATTTCCGTGAGAATTTCGAGACGAGACATCCGAACTTCTCGGTACTTTGTGCACATTTAATTAATGAGATCTGAGAGCGATCCGCGAAAAGTTCTGTAATACCTTTTTGGATTTTTTTAATGTGTTAACCAGGTAAGTTCAGATATCCTGACAGTACGTGTTGGTGGCAAAGCAGGGGACAGCTCCGGAAAGCGTTTACAAGTATGAACTCAACGATTGAACAAAGAAATTTTTTGTCACATCTGGCGATTAATTCTCGTTTTATTCATCAACTCACAGAAAAACTCCAAGGTAAATGAATTACTGCTATTCAAGGAAATGATAATGCAGACAGGCTCATCGTGCAACGGCTATCAAACTGGCTACCAGCGTCAATAATAAACCTGTAGTTCTAGTAGCAAAATGTTGACTCACTGATTCTGCTAACATCGCTTACACCCGATGACATACCTATGTACCTTTTGAAGCAAGGGCGAGGCAAAGTTTCTGATAAAATGTTTTCTTCTATTGATGAGCAACATTGCTTTAAAAATATTAAAGATGAATTTCTGTTTTTTTTCATGCAGTAAGTGAGTGTGACACCGCATCATCTTTGTTCATGCAAGGAAGGAAAATATCTTCCAAATTCTGAGAACTAACCCTGAACCTGAAAATTTAGGTTCAGCTCCCAATGATCCCCCAGCGTAATCGTCTACATTACTGGCTGAGGAAGAAATATTTATTCTTATAGTCTACAGTTCTACAGAGACATATACTTCTTTAAACACCTTTAGTTACGCTAAATTCTGTCAACTCGTTTCTAAAGCCAAAACTGAAGTTAACTTGACTAGTTCTTCCCCAATAACACCTATAAAGAGTGTGTCATCAAGTTCAACTATAGAGTGGCAGCGTGTTACCAGCAGACAATTGGCGTTGGCAGAAAGGAGGTAGAATTTCTTTGGTTCCAGTCACCACGCTTAAACCATTCGCTCCCGAAAATCTCTTGAAGCTACAAAAATGTTGCAGATGCAGGTCTTCAGTTGTTTGATGTTCTGTTATATGATTTTGCTGTAGAGGATTGGGATGCCACAATTCACCGCCTGCTATGTGAAATAAATTTAAAGTCATGGTTGATGAAGTTGGAGAACAACTCTTTGGTGATGAAAATAAAGACATAAGAGAACCTGAACATGTAGAGCTGTGCACTTCTGGTACCAGGGTTTTGAAGTTCACAGACAGTATAATTGACTAAAAATTAACAACGAGAGAGAATTACGACAGCCAGGACCATTGGGATAAAAATATAATGGAATATGAATAAGGAATGTTACTTAAAGTTAGCCTTCCTGAGTACGATCCCTACAAGTCATTAAGAATGATAATCAAATTGTTTTTAATTTATTTTAAATTGATCTCTCAATTTTGAAGATGGAGTAAATATATAACGTAATACTCTCTTACCAGGGATGATACCACACCAGGACCAAATACCTGGGGAAAACCTATATATCATCTGAAAAATTTTGCCATGAGAAGTACGAAACCGTTTTCAAATGACGGGCAAACCCGCATCTTGACCCTATATGGGGCCGATTTGTTGGTGTTTGTGATCCTTTGTATGACATATTCGATAGAATAATAATGAATGTTACGATGCATCACTCGCAAGCGCCAGAGCACATCATGTTCTTTTTTGACTCACTGTTAGAACGTCACTCGAGCAAGGGTTTGATAATATCAGTTTGCACCAGACGTACCCATTTGATCAGCGTTTCCAACGAACTGTAAATATGTTGTGGTAGATGGTTTCTGTACCAATTGATATATATCCATGAAACGTGGCAAAAACATCATTCGTCATTGGAGAAAACTTACTGTGGACGTATTCCTCTCCCAATACCCCAGTTTGTTAGTGTTGCCAACCAACTGTAAAAATGAGAAGTTCTAAAACAGGTCCCGTACGATGAGACGTTTATACAAGAAGCTTGGCAGAAACTTCGCACGGCATTATAGCAAAAAGACGTCGAGTGTTACCGTTCCAACCATTCTAGGTTGTCAGCTAACCCTTGAATGTGGCATATTACATAATTTGGTACGATGAGCAAACTCTAAAGACAAATCATGGTTTCAGCACAATTGCTTTCTATACAGTATGTCACAATGAAGCTCATATAATCAGATTGGTGCACGACTCACCCAAACATTTTATTTCTATACGAGCTCCTAACCTGTGCCATTCGTTGTTGCGTGGTTAACAGTCATGTCCCATGATATATGTTCAGCCGCGTGTTCATATTATTAAACAATAGAAAAATACCACCAAGCTAACATACTGTTATTTGAAAAACTTCCTTTTTGAAAACCGACAGACTGGGTGCTTGAGAAATGGTACCAACGACAGTATATTTGCTGTTGTGTCGAAAGATTTTATGAAAAGTTTTGTCTCCATGTATGCAATGCTCAAGCAACCTTTAGAGAAAATATATTTTACAAAGGTTCGAAATACTGACAATATGGATGCTTGGGGGTTCACACTAGCATAATGCAAACCTAGTATGGGTCGCAGTTTAATTAAGTCCGCCAATGTCACTTTATGCAAAAATTTTAGACTTCAGGCAAAAATCTGGAATGTTCGCATTAGTTGGCAACACTGCCAAACGGGTGCTTGGGAGACAGGGACACTCACACTATGTTTGCATTGTCCGATGCTGCTTCTGCCGCATTTGTTCTATATCCGTTCAATGGCACGCACGCCATTTGCAACAGTATGATGTTTACGCTTAGTTGTCAACACTGGCAACCTAGAATGGTTGCAGGACGGTAATACTCGACGTCTTTTTGCTATAGTTTCGTGCGATGTTTCTGCCAAGTTTGGTATATAAACATCTCATCGTACGGAACATGTTTTACTACTTTTCGTTTTTACAATCGGTTGGCAACACTGACAAACTGGAGTACTTGGGAGAGGAATACATCCACAGTACATTTTCTCCAATCACGAATGATGTTTATACCACGTTTCATGGATATGCATCAAGTGGTACAGAAACCATCTTCCACACTGTATTTACAGTTCGTTGGCAACACTGACCAAATGGGTACGTCTGGGTGCAAAGTGATGTTATCAAACTATTGCTCGAGTGACGTTCTACCAATGAGTCAAAAATTAACACAATGGGCTCAGGCATTTACTTGTGATGCATCGTAATATTCATTTCTATTCTATCAAATATGCCATACTTAGGGTCACAAACACCAAAAAAACTGGCCCATTATAGGGTCAAGTTACGGGTTCGCCCGTGATTTGAAAACGGTTTCGTACTTCTCAGGCAAGAGTTTTCAGAATATATATAGGTTTCCCCAGGTACTTTGTTCCGGTGTGGTATAATCCCAAGTTAGTAAAGATGTTTTTAAGATTATATAAAAATAGAAAATAACAAGAGTTTTAAGAATGATCCAAAAAAAAAAAAAAATGGATCAAAAGATTGCGATCTTTGTCAATAATTTGATGTTGGGTCAGGAGCCACAAAATTTTTGAACGGCCTCTCGATAAATCGTGTTTCCGTATATTTTACGGAATAAGCACATCAAACTGAGTTAAGTGGTAGTTTTGGTTTGAATACACTATATACAGTTCTCCAGATATAACACGTACAAGAAAACGCTTGGTTTGAATGGAATATATTGAATTTTTTGGATCAGGGACCACAAAAAAGTTTTAATGGCCTCTATACCGAGATTTTGTATTTTTTTACGGAATAAGGACATCATACTGAGTTAAGTGGTAGTTTTGGTTTGGCAGATATAAGACGTACCAGAAAACATTTGATTGAATGAAATATATTGGATTTTTTGAAAAAGGGACCATACATATTTTGAACGGCCCCTAAATCGAGATTTCGTATTTTTTTTTTTTTTTTTTTTTTTTTTTTGTTTTTACTTAATAAGAACATCATACTGAGTTAAGTGGTAATTTTGGTTTGCCTACACTATATGTAGTTCTCCAGATATAAGGCCTACAAAAAAATTTCTGTCTGAAATATATTGGATCTTTTGATCTAATAATAAAAAGAAGGAAAAAGTAAAACAACGGAAATAGGTGCAGGAAAAGGAAATTATAATTTGGTTCTATCAGAGCAATGGTTCCCAAAAACTTTTGGAGATCTTTACTTATTGTCATTATGAATGAGACCACAAAAATCTAAATTCTAAAAATCGTAATTGGATCAAAACAGACTGAACGTGTCCTGTCACCAATGGCAACACAAAGAACGGCTAGAAATTTTAAAAATGATATTATAATGTTTACTGAAGGTTAGTTTAAGATAAAACTTTTTCCAACTATAAATTGCGTGTCTTGTAGTGACTGTCAACTGACCTCTATGGGTCCCCGGGCCACTTGTTGGAAACTATTGCTTGCGAGAATTGTAATTTTCTTTATTTTATTGCATTTAATGCTCTATAAGAAAGGTCGAATAACATTTTTACGTATCTTGCATAATTTTATCACAAAAAATGAGAAAACTGTGGCCGGAAACAGCCTTTACAAGATGGGGGTGATTTCCCAGGTTTCTCAGCATAGATGTCAATTGAAATCTCCAGTATCGTTTCTAAAACTAGTCTGAAAGTGTGTACCAAAAATGAGTTTGTTCTGAATTTGTCCACTGATAAAGCCAATTTTCATAGGCTAATAATTGTATTTTTATGATCGCAGATAGACATTTGGGATGCATTCTACTTTTTTCAGATAGATACTGATAATGAAACATTTAAGAAAGAAGAGAAAAAAATCCCTAAACTATAAGAAACGTAGCACGAATTAAGTTTCTCATTTATGATTTATTATTATTGCCTATAAATCCGTCTGAAACCTGTATTTGAGCCCTAAAGTTATTTCCAGAATGACGAAGAATGTTCTCGACAGACGTAAGAGGGCAGTGTAGTCTCATTCGTTCTGGCGGATTTAATATTTTAACCTCTCGTTTTTCTCGCTAATTTTAAGTATAACCAACACATTAGGTCTATTCATTGCGTATTTGTTCTATTGCTTTTTTGACGGCAATTGAAATTGTTTCTTGTGTTTCACTGCTATTCTTCCTGAAACTAAACTACTTCTCTGCTAGGACTTTTCTAGTTTGATATCCAGTCTTTTATATCATATTTATATCAATATTGTTGAAACATGGGCAAGCAAGACTATCGTTCTTAGGTTCTCGTATTTCTCAGCCCCTCTGTTTTTTGTACATAACCAGTATATTGCTCTTCTGGAAGACTTTTTTCTTCTTTGTAAATGTTGTTAATTAATTTACACAATCTGTAGTGGTGAGCTCCCTCGTGGCTAAGCGGTTAGCGTACGCGCCTTTGGCGTGGGAGTCCCGGGTTCGATTCCCGGCGGGAGCTCATGTGGTTCGGATTCCACGTTAATCAGTAGGTCCACGTCTCATATAGCCTCACTGCTGAAAGGGACGCTAAACTAAAATCAACTCAACAATCTGTAGTGAACTTCATCCACTTGGTTGATTTCTGCTGGTATCCCACCTACACCTGGGTCTTTCTATGTTCCAGATCTTGTTATACTCTTTTTGCACAGAGTACAAAGTCTCTTTTTGTTTACATCTTCTTATATTTGCTAAATGTGTTCCAGTTACTCTAATAGTTGGCGATTGTATAGATCTTTTCGCATTATTTCCTCCATATTTCCATTCCGCTTCATATTCGCGGTTTTTTTTTTTATACTGTATTGCTATTTGAGCCTTGAAATTCCTATTGGTCTTCTTATAAGGGACCCTATTTTCTAGTGTTCATAACCTATTTTTCTTCATATTGTGGTTTTATATGGGCAAATTTGCGTGTTTGAACGCTCTCATTGTTTATTATGTTATACTGCTTCTTAGCCTCATCATCAATAATTTTCAATTTCCCTCTCTCATGTACTAATTCCAGTATTCCCTTGGTGATTCATTCTTTCTTTGCTGTTTTTTTTTTCTTCTTGACCTAATACTTTCTTCGCGATATTAAGTAGGCAGTTTATTTTTTATATATGATCATTCTTGATTAGTTTCTTCCCTAGTGGATTCTTGCTTTATCTTCTGTACTGTTATCTTTGTGAAACTTCCATGAATGTCTTTTTCATCCGCTTTCCTTTATCAACTCTCACATTTTTTTTCAAAACCTCTTAGACTTCAACTGACTCCTCAACACGACTCTCCACATCCGCACCTGGGAAACGTTCGCAGCACTTTATTTTGTTCTTGAAACTTTTATTCACAAGTGTGTATCCTATCTGGTATCCTTGAATATCTTGACACTTTCCAAGTATAAATTCTGTGCTAATGGATCTTGAATAAAGCGTTTGATGTCACTAGTCTGTTTGCGTGCAAAATGCATTCATACTTTCCCTTTCATTCCGTCTTCTTAGTCCGTATTTTCCTACTGTTTTCCCTTGTGCGCTTTCTAATAGATTACATTTCAAACTCCTACCAGAATCACATTTTCGTTCCCTTTCCTGTCTTTCATGATGATTTCAGTCCCTTTCGTATATTTGCTCTACTTCATCATTGTGCGCTCGTCGGGTTATATAGCTCCATGATAGTTGTGGTCCTTAGTTTCAGTGGTGTAGAGGAGGGGGGCAGAGGGGCCGGCCCCAAAGAGGTCCGACAATGTACTTTGGTACTTTGATGTCTGTTATTTTTATATATTTTTATGTTTATATATTTTTTGTTTGTAATTTTTCTATATGTACCTATCGCAACACTTGCCCCCCCCCAACCACATATCCTGGCTACGCTACTGCTTAGTTTGGTAACTTGCTTTACAGTTAAGCATCTGGAGTTTGCTATAAGTTCTTATTCGTCGTCTTATCTTCTGATTCATTATAAATGCAGTGATTTCAGTGACTGCAGTTACTTCATATTTTCCTTACCCTAGCTGATTCATCTGATCATAAATTGTCTTGTGCTCTCCGTTTTATTTTCCTGACACAAACCTTTCATACACGCTTAATAGTTGTGTCTCTCCCTCTAGATTTTCGGAATTACGTGCTATGTTTAAACTCCTGACGTTCAATCCTTTAATGTGTATTGCCTGTCAATAATTAAGTAACATTTTCCTTCCCCAAAAATTCACAGAGCTGACTGTATTTTTAGAATTATGAAATGTTTCCACCATCTTTCTGGGATAGGTATTTTTTTTAGAAAGCTCCATTTCTATTCTGCGTGTTCTTGGGACAGACATGGTGATGGATTTTATGTTATTTCATGGGTTAGGAATGCACTTTTTCCGTGATATTTTACTGGTTTTCGATCTTGTTCACTGCTACTGCAGACACCCATTCATAGGCGGCAACTTGAAGAGAATATTGGGGGGCCAAACAATGAATAAATATATCATCACATTCAGCCGCTTTCTGTAAACTGCTTGATGAAGGGCCTCCTTCCCCACCTAAGTTCCCGGTAAGATGCATCAACTCCGCTGCATCCAAATTCACGACCTAATACAAATTTGCCTAAAGGTTTTAAAACAAATTCAAGATCAAAATTTGGGAACTTCACATTGATCTTCACTTGTCATATTAGTACTGCCAGTGTGTTAGTTGAAGCTTCAGTGCTTCATTAAACACAGTTTTGAAAATGGCGGTTTCCATTGAATAAAAAGGCTCTTCCTATATTGAATTAAAAGCACGGCGAAGTTTACGACAGGAATTTTTGCTCCTCTTTGTTAATTCTTCCTCGAGTGGATTATATTGGGGGCGAGAGGACTACACCTATAAATATCGGGAGGCGAAAGCGTCTTACCCCACACCCCCAAAGTCGGCGCCTATGCACACATTCGCCTTTGCTGAAGACATGGTTCTTTACCGTGAAGACCTCTATACAGGCTAGAGAAGGGTTGTCTAGAACTTACTCCTAAGGCATATGTTTTGTGCCGTAACACACTCGAGCCTCATATATATTGTAATATTTTGTGCAAGTAGAGACGATGATAGTCCGGGATTCTAGAACTTGAGCTATTTATTTTATAAAAATACAAATATGACCAGACATTCAGAAAATAATGTTTCATACGGGAACCCCTTCTCTCATGGCAACCACCGGGATGTTTTGTAGTGACTTCAGGATATGATCCTAGGTAACCTCACCGGCTCATGGCAGCCTCGAGAGGTATGGTTTGTGTTGAGGAATCTCCTTCGCTTCAAGGCAGCCTCCAGGGATTTTAGGAAAGGTAGAGCCCTTTCGTCCAATACGACCTCCAGAGCTGTTATGGGCTGGCCATCAGTGGTCAACTGATACATCCGTCTTCTTTGGTTCCACTTTTATAGGCCCTCTTTCGGTTCCCATTGTGTTGATCTTGGTGTTTTCCTGGTCTTGTGTACCGTCTGCTTGTTTATAAACAATAGCATATGTCGTCTGTAAGCATACGTTCATACCATGATGTGAGAATCCTTCCAATATACAATACATTTCTCGGTATCTTTAAAAATGTTTTTGCTTTATTGTGATTAATATTAACACCAGAAATAAAGATTTATACTACTTCTGACTAGAGAGTTAAGGACGGAGATGGGATATACTCTTTCGACCCTAAATTCATATTTTAAGAAAAACTTATTTTATTTATTGCTAATTTTGTTCTTTGAGGATCAGTATTGAAACTGGAAGTTGTAGTAAATTTCAACCACTTTCAACTTTACTAAAGAGAAGAGAAAAAAGTCTATTCTTTTGAGGTATTGAATCCAGATCGAAACACCATATATCACTATGTTTCAGTTTTATTGTAATTAGCATTGAAACCGGAAGTTGTGAAATTCTAGTACTTCCGGCTGGAAAAGAGAGTTACTGGGATTGGATGTACTGTTAGCGAGCTGAATCCATTTAAGATAATCGCTCTTACTGTTTCAGTTCTGATACATGTTCACAGACGGAGCAGATGGATGAACAAATATAATTGTTATATAGGGAGATTCATAGAAACGGGAAATTTTGAAAGTTGTGTGGGCAACACTGGACGTTAGGACTGGGCAACACTGAATAATGTACGCTACGCTGTCAATGATATCCTGCCAATTAGTTATCAAAAATTTTTGGAGGGTGTGTAGCTTGCTTTCGCGATCAAAGCGTTTCACAAAAGCAATGAAAGTGTGGAGGGGGCACGTAGAGAATTACGCCGTCATTTTAATTTAGGATGCCACGATCGTATTCCATGAGCACATGCAATTAAAACATGGATACGCAATTTTGAGCAAAGTGATTCGGCAATGAAAAAGAAATCCCACTCCATGTGCGAGCCCTTCGTACACCAGACAATCGAAACTGTTCGAGATGCTATCATAAGAAGTTCACGTCGGTCAATCTGTTGTCACTCAGCATATTTACAGTTGCATAGTTCAAGTGTTCCAAAAATAATAGTACTGGAATTGCAATGCCAGCTATACAAAACTGAAATGAAATGAAATGTTTGAGTTTTACGTCCCACGGTTATGCCGGTTAGGCTAAAGGAGACGGTGATGATGAGTAATGAATGAAATAGTGGAATGAAGAAAGTGGAAGGAAACGGCAGAACCCCGAGAAAACCCACGCACACGGTGTTTGTCCACCACAAAGTTCACTTGGCGGGGGCTGGGATCGAACCCGGAACACCAAGCACCAGAGGTGCACGCTCTACCACTGAGCCACCGCGGCCCCTATACAAAACTGATCGTCCAGGAACTGAAACCCAACCATCACCTCGCGGGCCATCACCGTTTCATTCATTACTCATCATCACCGTCTCCTTTAGCCTAACCGGCATAACAGTGGGACGAAAACTAAAAGATTTCATTTCATTTCATTTTTTCCAACCATCACCTCATGCTACGACAATTTTGTGAATTAATGCTTCAAAACATTATCTTAATAATAATAATAATAATAATAATAATAATAATAATAATAATAATAATAATAATAATAATAATAATAATAATAATAATAATAATAATAATAATAATAGCTTGTTCAGTAAGTATTTTAAAATGGCATTATTTTTACTATTAAATGATATAAATAATTTGTTTTAAAAAGATTTGTTTTGATGGAATTATTTAATTTTCAAAATTTCCCTTTCCTTAGTTACCCTGCACAGCATAATTTGGAAGTCTACTATGCTATTTCTAACGTTTCAACAGATTTTTCTTTGCCAAGTTCTCGAGAGCAATGGCCTGGATATCAAACAAATATTTGCTCGCACAATGCAACAGCTTAGAAGATGTTCCTAGACCTCTGTTTATATAAAACTCATTCAATAAAGAGTTTCAAAAAGTAACGTCTTTCTAAAAGAAACCGTGTCTTCAATAACAAATGTAAACTATGTTCTTTGTGAGACTTCTCGGCAATCTGTTTGGGAAGTTGCCCATTTATTTTAGTGAGACGGGATAATACTTAGAAGGCAGAGAACGGGTAACAAAGTAACCTCCTCTGACTGAGAAACATGATTATAAATTTCGTGGATGTTGGGATGAATTCTTTTGAGAATTGGACGTTGCTATCTCCGCGTTATTAGGGAGAGATCTGAAGAGAAAAAGGATAGAAAGAGGTTGATCTTAGTTGTGGCATAAAGCAGGGAGTTGCGTCTGCGGAATAAGATGGGTCTCCATTAAATCAAGTTAACCAACAAAAAAAGAGGGAGGGAATTATACAAGCGGCGAGTAGCTTTCCCAAAAGGACACCTGGGTAGAGTTCCCAACAAAAGGTTGACTCCTTCTTTTGTCCATGTTCATATCTATTGCTGATTTCAGCTTCATTTCTATCATAATCATGCTTTCGTTCTTTGTTAATAGTAAAACACAAACACAATACGAATAATTTTGCACTGAAAAAAAATCAGGAACATTTCTCACCTTTGGAGAACGTTTTTGCAAAGAGAAGTCTAGGTTTCCGGACAAATTAACAGAATGTTTCTCAATTTTAATGAAAATAAGACACTTTCCGTGAGAAATCAGAAAGAAATGAAATGAAATGAAATCTTTGAGTTTTACGTCCCACGGTTATGTCGGTTAGGCTAAAGGAGACGGTGATGATGAGAGATGAGTGAAATGGTGAAATGAAGAAAGTGGGAGGAAACGGGAGAACCCCGAGAAAACCCACGAGCACGGTGTTTGTCCACCACAAAGTTCACTTGGCGGAGGCTGGGATCGAACCCGGGACCCCAAGCACCAGAGGTGAACGCTCTACCACTGAGCCACAGCGCAGAAATCAGAAAGAATTCGGTGCGTTCTGAAATATGTGGGATCCTTTTATCATCGGGAACAAGATTTCTTTATTTTTATTAATTTCCTCATACATTTCCCATAATTTGATGTAACTATGCCTTTATTTCACGGTAAACTAGCTTTACCTGGCTACTCAGAAACTTTTTGGTGATACATCATGGGAGCGGTACCAGCTATATTTGTTTAATGAGTATTATTATTTATGTTGCGTCTTTTATGTCGAGGACTTTGAGCAAATAAATAATCAGAGTGTCAATTAAATATTAGGCTATAATGTATTAATTTTTAATTATTTTCTTTATTTGACATAATGTCATTTACGCATGAGGAAATGATATGCGACGGCTACTTCGTAAAGAACATTTCAAAGGTAATATTTTGTTGGGGAGTTTACTATAATGTGGAAAAAAAACATACATGAGGTAATAATGTAAATTATATTAAATATGAACATAAAGTGAGCAGCAATGTTTTTCATATATTTGTGGTTGCAGTTGTGGAAGATATATTTAATATGTGTTTTTAGCATAATGAATGTGCGTAAACATTCATGCGCCCTTGTACTTTATGCGTATTTTCAGCGTAATGCGCGTAAATACTCATAATAGTATTATTTCTGGATTGACTCGAGCAGACGGTTGGTGTTACGTTTAGCAAAAGAGCGAAGTAGCACGTAAAAAATACAGAAGAAATGGATGATGCAAGTACTTAGACATAATATAACTTAACAAAATCTGAGTTCACTGGAGCAGACGGTTCTACCAAATTAAAAATCTATAGTTAAAATACGATGTCAAACACGTTTTGTGAAGAAATGAGAGAGTGAATAGAAGTAATTAGTGTCAGTGTACAGCACAGTGAAATCAATTTGATTGATAGTAAAAGTATTGTATATGTAAGTGTGCTCTTCCACTATTCTCTTTTATGCGCATACTATCCGCCGTCGACTCTCCCGCTACATACGGATGCACCCCTCACTGACGCTCGTGCCTCCCTACTGCGCTGCTGCCCTGAATCAGTTGGAAAGGATGAAGAAATATTAAGCGATTAAATAAAAATGCGGGTGAAAATTCTATGAACTTCTCCTCCACGTATTTCTACAACAAAAAAGTCAGTTAAGTAATAAAAACAAACCTACTGCATTTCAAGCTCCGATTTTTTTTTCTTTCTGTCACACAATCAACTTTTAAAAATAAAAAAAGCGATGGGCGAAAACAAACAAAACGAATAAAAATATCGTCAATTGCATCTGTTCACAAACGATTACATACCACAAAGCTGAAGTTTGAGCACAGACTATGTATTACAGAGAGAGAGGGAGAAATAGAGGGAAAAACAAATCGAATTAATCCTTCTCGGGGAACATACACAGTTTGAGTTTTGCCTGTGATTGTTATAATTGGAAATCATTCAAAAGAGTAATTTGTTGCAGACGTTTGAAACGACAAATGAATAATTCGACCACACAAGCAGCTTTTCAATGCTTTTGAAATTCAATTTATGTAGATATATTTTACAGTCCAGATTCAAATATATATATATATATATATATATATATATATATATATATAAAGTGCATTCATAAAGTTTGAATACATCATCATCATGGGTATTTTGCCGTTATTGGCAGGTCACTTGCCTCAGCTGAGAAGCTTCCCCGCTGCGTGGTCCTCCGCTAACCTCTTCGTCTTCTCGTATGATCTTTCTGTTTTTAAAACATCCATTAATTGTAGTCTCCTTCGCCCCCTCCCTCTCTTTGCTGCCACCATATCCTCTAGGACGTAACTCATGATACAACTTCTTCTTAGGCAATGTCCCACCTACTTTCTCTTCCTCTTTTTTAAAAATATCTACAATTGTTCTTTTCTCCCAAACCATTTCTAGAACCCGCTCATTCGTTTTCCGCTCGACCCAACTAATTCTTTCCATTCTTCTCCACACCTACATTTCCAAGGCTCCCAGTCGTTTTTCATCACTTTTATGTAATGCCCATGCTTATGAACCATAAAGTACAAGACTCCACACGTAGCATTTTATGAGTCTTTTTCCCAACTCTTTATTCAAGTTCCCACAAAACTGTTTTTTTCTCCTAAAGGCTTCTTTCACCATTCCTATCCTTTTTTTTATTTCATGTTTGCACTTCATGTCATTCCTACGAATACTACCCAGATATCGAAAACTATTCACTTGTTGTGTTTTCTTCCCTTCCACTTTTATATTTGACACAAACCGCTTCGTTCCAATCACCATTACTTCTGTCTTTGTAAAATTTATTTTCATCCCATTTTTCTCACAGCCATTCATCAGGCTTCCTAACATTTTATTGATTTACTTTTGAGATTATGCAAAAAGTGCCATATCGTCTGCAAATCTTATGCATCTAATCATTCTACCTCTTACCGAAGTACCGTCATCACGTACTCTCTTTTTCACTATCTTTTATAGATAGATATAAAATAGTGTTGTGTAACAGATGAACGATACACATATAATCTTTAAATAGCCCTCACTACCCACAGTCCTGCGAGAACGGACGTCACCCCACTTCCCCCTTTAGAATATAAGAATTTTTAAAAGGAGAGAGAAAGGAGAATTCCACTCCCCCACGGCTGAGAATAATGACGACGTGAAGAGTGAGGTTCAATACTGGAAAAGGCTTATACTGAATGCAAAATATCCTATTAAGATAATCAGGAGAATTTCTACTACTACTTGTAAATGTAAAAAGTTTTCTAACAAAATGGAAAATTTTATTATAACAAATCCGAAACGTGATATATAAATATAAATATAGAAAATATTCAACAAATTTAACAAGTAAGAATATCATTAATCGAAATCTCCGTTAGCAAGCAACATTAATTTTCCAAAAGTATTTTTTTTCCAAGTGACAAAATTTCTGAAGTAAATACTATAACCAATCGTAAATCCAAATATAGAATTTAGAAACCTATACAATAATTTCATCAAAAATGTATGGAACTCGAAGTTACTGCAAAGTGGCTTTCTTTGGAATGAAAATGTGGGAGGAAAAGATTCCTTATATATGGGTCAAAATACATGAGTTACGAGCAACAGCTCATCTGTAACTCTATAGATTCCTCTTTTTTTTTCTTTCCTTTTCAAAGCGGGCCAAAGACATAAATCATTCATTTAAAGTCTCTATTAGCCTGAATATTTCCGTAATAGCAATATATTCAATTCCCTGACTAGCGACTTTTAACTAGTTTTTCAAGGAAAACAAGATTCAACATGTTTTTAACAAAAAGGCATAACTCTGCCTACACAAAACCATGGACATTAACTGATCGAATAACTATTTTACTTTTTTTTCGCAATATTTTAGAAATAAATACTTCCAAATGTACTGAATAATAATGATATCTTCTGAATAACAACCATAGTCAGGAACTGTTATAGATTTCAAAAGAAGTTAACAAGATTATACGATTATACGAAAGAATATTAATTTAATGACCTATTATTTCATTCAGAGGACCTAACACTCTTACCTCATTTTATACACTGCGAAGCGCTTCAGTCTTAAAGCCAGAACCTCGCTGCAACGTGACGTCATCCCGATCGACGACTCGCGCGATCCAACCGAAGGTTATGCAGTGCTTCCAACTCCAAGAGAAATAACCAACTTAACAGTAAACTGGAGTTTCATCTCACAAAATTTTTCTTTTAAATTTTTCATTTTATTATGAAACTTGGTTGGGTTACATAATATCCGAGGGTCGGTCAAAAAAAAATTTCCTAACCATAACAAATCCCAAATTGAATAATACATTTTTTCAATATATTACCAAATCTTCCATAAATAATCAAATGCTAACGCCTTCTTTACAAACTTCTACAGTAAATTTTCCAATTCCTTACATAACATACACAAAGGATGATGATGAGGTATTTACAAAATGAAAAGGGTTGACCTCTCACTTTCTCGGACGAGGCATTCCTGCAGGAATAAAAAAATATATACAAAACACAAAATTTTTTCGAACAAACATCCTAAAATATATATATAAATGCAATATTAATAATTTATTTAACCTCAATTCTCACATCAAATCATCATATTTTTCTGTGTTACCTTATGGGTTAGGTTGATTAACTTGTCTCGGTGGAAAATATTTCTTACAAAATCGAACATGACGTTTTATATGAACATATGGTCTTTCAATATTTTCTAGCCAAACTGTATTTGGTGTAGGTTTAGAAATAAGGCGATATGGGCCTTCCCACTGAGGGGCGATCTTTGGATTGAAATGTTTCTCTGCTGAAATTTTCATGAACCTTTTAACCAATACTAAATCATCAATATTTAAATTAACAGGATTATGTTTTTGACTATATACTTTCGCACTATGTTTCCAAGCGCGTTCAATGTTATTATTTATATTGACTAATTTTTGCTCTTTATTCTGGTCATCGTCTAGAAGATCTAAATCCATCAACCATTTAACATCTAATGGATGGTAAAATTTCCGTCCCATATAAAGTTCACATGGACTAGTCCCAGTAGTTTCATTCATACTTATGTTAATAGTAAAAGCAATTTTAGATAGTAATTGGGCCCAATTCTGTTGAGACTTATTAACATAAATACGAATTAAATTTTTAACCGATCTCACCGTACGTTCGGCTCTGTTCGATTGTGGGTTATATGGGGAGAATTTTACACTCTGTATACCATAACTATACAAGAATTTCAAGAAGTAATCACTCACGAAATAAGAAGCTCCGTCGTTTAGGACCTTACCAGGAAAGCCGTATCGGAGAAATAATTCCTGTAACTTATTACAGATGATTTTTGAGGTTAGTCGTCTTAAAGGTTCTAAAAAGACAAAAAGACTATAGGCGTCAGTGACAATTAAAATATATTCAAATCCAGAACTACTAGGCAATTTAACCGCAATATCAATAAACCAAGTATAATGTGGGTGCATTACCTTTTTTGTAAAATATTGACGCATAGGTTTTCGATTAGAATCTTTACAGGTTTGGCACAAATGACAAGATTGTATAAAATTCTTAATGTCAGAATATAAAGTAGGCCAGGTATACCTTTCAGCAACCTTAGCAATGGTTTTTCGATATCCCATATGCCCACCATGAATTATTGGACAATGAGAATACTCAATAATCGACTGAATTAAAGAATTAGGTATTACAATTCTAAATCCATTATTCCCTTTACCTTTTGTCTTATTAAACAAGATCTTATTTCTTAATACATACGGAGGAACTTCTTCCTTTTGCTCTAACCTATTGATAATCTCTCTTAATTCAGGATCCTTCCTCTGGTGATCTGTAAGAGGTACATTAAACACAGGATTTTGCCAAAAATTAATGAAAGACAAATTTACTGTTTTATTATGATCTTTCACGACTTGCATTGTATTATCGTCTTTTGTATAGAATTCTAGATGGTTTCCAACCCTTGAAAGGAAATCGGCTATACTATTTATTTTTGATCTTACATGGACTATACGAAATTTAAACCTTGAGATTTTCTCTAACGTAGTTCCATATCTCCTTTGTCTTTTATGGTTATTAGGTAACCAAGTTAAACTCTTACTATCAGTATATACAACAAAGGGATATGCCAAATAATATTCAATTTTTTCCAAAGATAAAGAAAGAGCCTTAAGTTCTAATTCGTATATATTTTTACTCCAATCAGATTGTGGAATTGCCCGACTAAACATAGATACAGGTCTAAGATTCCCTTTCGAATCGTATTGGCTGAGAACCCCAGAAAAATGACGCAAAGAGCTATCACAATGTATTACGAAGTTGGAATTCATATCCGGGACTTTCAAAATGACCTGACTACAAAAGGCATGCTTTAATTTTTGTAGCGCTTCATCATGAGCTTTAGTCAATTTAAAAGGCTTTTTTACAGATCTTAATCCTTGAAGGGGAGAAATTAACTCTGAATACCCATAAATAAATTTTCAATAGAATGAGAAAAATGAACATATTCTGTTCACTCCTTTTCTATTCTTTGGTTTTGGTATCTCCTGGATAGCTTTAATTCTCTCAGGGTCTATTGACATGTTGCCATTTTCAAAACGAAACCCTAAATATTTAATACTAGTTTGAAATAGAAAGGACTTCTTTTCTGAAATAGTAATACACTAATTTCTTAGTCGAGATAATACCTCCTCTAATAGAGCTTTATGACTCTCAATATCTTTGCTAAATAAAATTATGTCATCAAAATATATCTCTAATTTCTTACCAATTAACCCTTCAAAGACTTTTGACATCAAATTACTTAAAACAAAAGGTGATAACACTAATCCCATTGGTACTGATTTATATCGATAGATTTTGTTTTTTGTCACAAAAGCAGTAATATTTGTACTCTCTTCAGACAGAGGAATTTGATGAAAACAGGATTTACAATCAAGTTTTGAAAAGATATTATTGTCCGAAATACTAGATATTACATTCTCCATGTTAGGAAAAGGATAGCTATTTACCATAACCTTTTTGTTCACTTCTCCGTATGAAATTACAAGCCGCCTGCTTCCGTCTGAATTTGTTGCTAGAAAACAGGGTGATGTGTAAGGAGAATAATCTACTTCCTCTATAATATCGTCTTTTAAAAGCTGGGCAATAAAAGAATCTAATTCCTTTTGCTTATGCGTTGGAAGTTGATAAGGTTGCAATCGAATGGGAGTTTTATCGGCAAGTTCAATTTTGTAAGTGAAATTTTTTACTCTACCAATTTTGTTTCCAATAACATCAGAATATGAAGTTAACAAGTTATTAACATATTCCTGTAAATTAGAATCACATAGTAATAATTGATCAGGAACCGTATAATTACCTTGAGATTCCTCCGGTTTAGTCTCCGGTGGATGCAATATGGACTGATCAAAAACGAATTCCACTCCTGGGTCAAACGTGGTATTAACTCCGCTGTCTCTGGTTACTGAAGTCGATGGAGTCAAACTCTGATTGAAATTACCAAAAGATCTAGGCTGAGGTGTAGCTTTCGGACAACCAAGGTCGCATAGCGGCTGCTTTCCACTCACCCCATTCCTAGAAGTATATGCAGAAGCGAGAGAAGTCTGGGCACACAAACGTTCATCCGCTCGGATCATAGGAACCACTAACTTCCGAGCTTTTATATTATATAAATTACCCGCAATGTCTATTATGGCATCGTATTTTGTATGAAAGTCATTTCCAAGCAGAAGATCAAACTCATTAGAGTCCACCATGAAGAAAATTTCACTAAATTGGTGTCTTCCAATTTTAAAATATAGTCTTACTCTCATGTCCACTGGGGGGCGCGGTGGCTCAGTGGTAGAGCGTACACCTCTGGTGCTTGGGGTCCCGGGATCGATCCCGCCAAGTGAACTTTGTGGTGGACAAACACCGTGGTCGTGGGTTTTCTCGGGGTTCTCCCGTTTCCTCCCACTTTCTTCATTCCACCATTTCACTCATCTCTCATAATCACCGTCTCTTTAGCCTAAGCGGCATAACCGTGGGACGTAAAACTCAAAGATTTCATTTCATTTCATTTTCTCATATCCACTGTAACTTGTACATTTCCTAAGCCAATCGTCTGAACGTTCACCTTTTCTGCCTTTATTTTACACCTTTTTCTAAGTTCATCATAAAGATGTCGAGCCAAATAAGAGTTCGTACTCCCAGTATCAATTAAGCACTTAAAACGTATACCCGTAATGTAAACAGGAATCGCTAACAAATTTTCCAATTTACTACCATTTTGTTTTACGTCTAAGTTATTTTGAGTTAAGTGTTGTGATTCTAAAATATGGTTATGAGAAAATTCCGCCTTATCAATTTTTTTATAGTTAGATGGTAAAGAATACCTAGCTGGAGAAACTAAATTTTTATGCAAATTTATTGGTTCACGAGATTGCAACACTACTTGCTGTTTTGTGTTCTTCGCTCCGATAAAGGAAGATGATTTACGGGGTGGTACCAAGTCCCGTACGCTACTACCTTGATTACGTAATTTATAATAATCTTTCCTATACCTATGCAAAGCATCATAGTGTTCTGCAGCTAAATACAATTGATTTAAATCGATAGGCATACCTCTTTCAGCTAGAAATTGATGGGCAGAAGGCGTTACCATATTATTGATTAAACTACAAATGGTGGCTTCATCAAAGGACATATCAAGTACGTGAATAATCGATAATTTATTATCTACGAACTCATATAATGAATGATCCTCCCGCATGGGAACGTAGAAAAATAATCGCATGAATTGTGTTCTACCAATAGTGGAAATAAATCGCACCACTAAATGTCTACAAAATGTTTGCCAAGGGGAAGCGTCCCCAATGAACGATTGTATAACTTCTTGCATTTCTCCTTTTGTACGAGAAAGACAAGCTACCAACACAAGATCTAAAGGCAAACCCTTTCCTCTGACAATACTATCAAGTTTTAATAAAAACTGAAATGTAGACTCAGTATTGGTACCATCTATTATAGGTAGACTATTAATATCATGCAACAAAGATTTATAGATTCCTTCCGAAGCAAATTTCTCAAAATTTAAATTTAATGAAGCTGCCATATTAAATGGTCGATCTCTATATTTATTTTGCAAGCTCTGACTCCTTCCTGCTCTTAGGTTAGGCGAGGAATTCGCAAACCGTGTACTGTGTCCCACTTTACTTTGTGGGTCCACGTTAAAATTTTGATTCTGAAATGGTCTACTTTGACCACCTAGTAAAGGTTCGTGAGGATTCACTTGAATATGGGCTGAAGGCCTTGAATGATCAAACATAGGATTACTAAATTCATAAGAATATCCAAGAAATTCATCCCCACTAGAACTTGAAGAATCCGAAAATCTAGACTTTACATGCGTCTCCTTTGACTGTGCCATCCTTACAAGCACACCACAAAATATTGAGCTCAAAGAAACCAAAAGAATAATTACTACTATTTTTACAACCTTATCAATAATTATTTGCTTATTACACAATGACCTACTAAACCATAAATTTTGTATCCGACCCGGGCAACACTGTATTAAGTATTTTACGTTAACATTCATATACAACATTTATATTAACTCAACAAGAAAGGCATAGTATAATGAAAATATGTTATTTAATTTAGAGGTAAATTTGACCAAAGAAATACACATAAATTTTAGAATATAAAGGGAAACACCTTTTGCTGGACCTCCCCGAGCCGGACCTTGAAGCCAGCATAAATTTGCCTTTCCAGGGCAGTGTATAAAATTTATTATTATTTAAAAATTATATATGTAACGGATGAACGACACACATATAATCTTTAAATAGCCCTCACTACCCACAGTCCTGCGAGAACGGACGTCACCCCACTTCCCCCTTTAGAATATAAGAATTTTTAAAAGGAGAGAGAAAGGAGAATTCCACTCCTCCACGGCTGAGAATAATGACGACGTGAAGAGTGAGGTTCAATACTGGAAAAGGCTTATACTGAATGCAAAATATCCTATTAAGATAATCAGGAGAATTTCTACTACTACTTGTAAATGTAAAAAGTTTTCTAACAAAATGGAAAATTTTATTATAACAAATCCGAAACGTGATATATAAATATAAATATAGAAAATATTCAACAAATTTAACAAGTAAGAATATCATTAATCGAAATCTCCGTTAGCAAGCAACATTAATTTTCCAAAAGTATTTTTTTTTCCAAGTGACAAAATTTCTGAAGTAAATACTATAACCAATCGTAAATCCAAATATAGAATTTAGAAACCTATACAATAATTTCATCAAAAATGTATGGAACTCGAAGTTACTGCAAAGTGGCTTTCTTTGGAGTGAAAATGTGGGAGGAAAAGATTCCTTATATATGGGTCAAAATACATGAGTTACGAGCAACAGCTCATCTGTAACTATAGATTCCTCTTTTTTTTCTTTCCTTTTCAAAGCGGACCAAAGACATAAATCATTCATTTAAAGTCTCTATTAGCCTGAATATTTCCGTAATAGCAATATATTCAATTTCCTGACTAGCGACATTTAACTAGTTTTTCAAGGAAAACAAGATTCAACATGTTTTTAACAAAAAAGCATAACTCTGCCTACACAAAACCATGGACATTAACTGATCGAATAACTATTTTACTTTTTTTTCGTAATATTTTAGAAATAAATACTTCCAAATATACTGAATAATAATGATATCTTCTGAATAACAACCATAGTCAGGAACTGTTATAGATTTCAAAAGAAGTTAACAAAATTATACGATTATACGGAAAGAATATTAATTTAATGACCCATTATTTCATTCAGAGGACCTAACACTCTTACCTCATTTTATACACTGCGAAGCGCTTCAGTCTTAAAGCCAGAACCTCGGCTGCAACGTGACGTCATCCCGATCGACGACTCGCGCAATCCAACCGAAGGTTATGCAGTGCTTCCAACTCCAAGAGAAATAACCAACTTAACAGTAAACTGGAGTTTCATCTCACAAAATTTTCCTTTTAAATTTTTCATTTTATTATGAAACTTGGGTGGGTTACAGTTGGCGAGAGGCAGAATACTTGATGAACTCCCTTCCCAATTGCACTCTCCTCTGTCAGTTCTTGCCCCTATCCTAACACTTACATGTTTGTTCACGTATAATTTTTATATATATATATATATAAGTCTTCGATCTTTCCATTCCAACCCAACCTTCTTTAGAAGTTTCAACACCAATTCCCAATTCACGCGGTCAAAAGCCTTTTCTAGATCAATAAATTCAACATACATTTCTTTCCCTTTTTCCACAAATCTTTCACCGATCGCTTTTAATTATACAATAGCATCTCTTGTGCTCTTAGCTCTTCTGAACCCAAACTGCTTCTCTTCAACTTCTTCATTTGTTCTTCCATATAACCTTGTGTTCAGTATTAGAAGCATAATTTTAGCTGTATGAAATATGATACTAATAGTTCTAGAATTTTCACATCTCTTTGGGTTCGATTTCTTAGCCATCGACATTATTTTTGTCCTCAGGAAGTCTTTTTGGCCACTCTCCTGTTTTATATATCTCATAGCATAGTTGGAACAATTCTTTCTTTCCCTTGTCTTCTATATTTTTTAATGAATTCAATTGGAATGTTATCTATTCCTGTTGCCTTTCCATTCCTAATCTTGGATATAGCCTTTTCAAACTCATCCCGAAGAATACTAAATCCTTTATCATCCTCGCCTACTTCATTTTCCACTTCAACATTTAGGCTACACGGTCTATCCCTACTCTCATATAAGTCTTTATCGTTTTCTTTCCACCTTCGTATGACCTCATTTCTCTCACTATCTTCCCATTCTTTTTCTCTACTGCCATCACAATACCCCCTTGTTTCCTCCGAAATTCCATAGATTTCACCTCCATCTACATTTTCTCATATTTCCCAACTCTCTAATTCTTCTATGTAATCGAATTTTCTTTAGCAAAACTATTCCCTTGATCTCTCTGTTTCTTTCCATAATTCATTATTTAACTTTATGTACATTTTTATGCCCTCTTTTTTATCATCCGTTTCCACGTCTTCTTTTCCCTCATTTTCTGCAACATCTCCTCTGTATCCCATGGTTTCTTAGCCGTTTTGTGTTCACGGTAATTTATTGTTTCTTCTGCACCCTGCTGTAACGAAGTTTAATATGTTCCGCCGTGCGTTACTACCTGCGCCTATCCTTACCTCGTTTGAATAATTTTCTTCAAATTTTTCAATGAAAAGATATCTTATTTCTTCGTTTTTCAACTTTTCGGTATTCAAAATTTTGTTGCATACTTTTCTTCTGCCAACTTTTTTCAGTTGAATATCTACTTCGGACAGCTCAATATTATGATCAGAGAAAACATCAGCCCCGGAAAGGGTCTTCGCGTTCTTTAAGCTATTCCAATAACTGTCGTGAATCATAACATAGTCTACCTGGTATCTTCCGCCTTCTATTGGTGATTTCCATGTATATCTTCTTCTCTTCTGTTGATTGGACCAAGTGTTCCCAATTTCTAGTGAATTCTGTCTACATAATTCACCAGTCCCTTTCCCCTTTCATTTCTTTCACCTAAACCATATTTGCGTACGCTACTACCTTCCTACCTTGAAATCTCCCATTACAATTATGCATGCACCCCTCTTCTCCCTATCTATAATTTCATCTATTGCCTCACAATTTTCCTCTACTTTTTCAGTTTCATGCGAAGTCTTCGGTGCATATTTCTGTATCACCACTAAATCCTTCGTTTTCCCTTTAAGTCTTAACATCATAACTCTTTCGTCAATAAATCCTAATTTCACTATCTTTCCAAAAATTATTCCTACATCATTATGACCGCCCTTTTTATTACCTGAGTAAAACATTCTATACCCTTCGCTGTTCAACACCCCATTACATTCTCATGTAACTTCAAAAACTCCTACCGAATCTAGATTATTTTGATTCATTTCTTCTTTAAGATTTTTATTTTTCCTCCCTGGAGCATAGTACTACGTTTCGTGTCCCTATCCTAAACTTTTTGCTCTTCCCTGTCTTTCTTGCTCTGTCTGTCTTCCCCCGTTATTACTTTCCCATGCAATAGTCCTTCGCAAGACATCCCCCTCCCGGAGATCCGAATGGGGGTATAATTTACATCGGAAACTATATTTTCACCTGCGAAAGAACATTGTACATTTGTTCTTATTTTGCTGCCAGGAATCTAGTGAAAATAGAGTGGTGGTTTTCCGTTGCCTTCCACCTAGCTGCATCCCAGCCGTTAAAGTTACTCTGACTACAATTGGGACTAATGTCCAAGTTGCCGTACCAATCACCAAGATTTCCGCCAACTTGGCTACTGAAAAACTGCTGCCTTCTCGCAGAACACTCTTCGTCTGGCTACTACATTTAGACCAATTCGGCAGGGGTGGTCCTCTTGGTAGCAAATTACTACCCACATAGCTGTAAGTTTCATGGTAGAACGCATTCCTCTCCAGCCGACACATAAGTGTTTGTAAAGGTGGTGTTTATCGGGGAAGTCTGAATACATATGGAATTTAAATATGTATATATATATATATATATATATATATATATATATATATATATACACTTAAATATCATCATATTATAATCACCAAGTTTAAAGAAACAGGCTGTGTGTTGGACATACCCCGTTCCGGACCACTACAGACTTCAGGCGAAACCGAAGAGATTGTCTTGTCTAAGGTTTATGCTAGCTCAAAGAAATCGCTTCGTCGGAAATCCACTGAGTTTCAATCATCCACAATGTCAACCATCTACAAAATCCTGGTAGAGGAGAAGTTTCATTCTTACAAGTTACATATATTGCATCACTTAAACGAAAAAAAACCTTGATAGACCCATGCAGATGTGTGAATGATTTACAGATAAATTGGAGGAAAATATCAATTTTACTGAAGACTGTGTGTTCTTCAGTGATGAAGCTGTGTTTTATGTTAATGGTGGAGTGAACAGACAAAATCTTCGATACCCGTCTCAAGGCAATCCACATTGGATGAGTCCATCCAAACAGCAGGGCTACAAAAAAGTGATTGTGTGGTGTGGTTTATGGAAGGATCGTATGCTAGGACCTTTCTTCTCTGATGAACATATAACGGGTGAGACATATCTGAACACGCTGACAGATAAATTGATGTCTCAAATTGAGCGTTTGTGAGAGGAATTTCCAGTCTGGTTTCAGCAGGATTTAGCCCCTGCCCATTTTGCTGCAACTCTTAGAGATTGGTTCAATGACATTTTTTTTGACTGGATTGGGAGAAGATGTCATGTGGAGTGGTCCTCTCGTTCGCCAGATCTTTTGGTCCTTGACTTATTATTATGGGGAAGGCTGAAAGAGAAAGTTTACTCTATGAAGTTTAGCAATATAAAACACGTGACAACGCATTACCAGTCAGGGTGCTAAAATCAAGGGCAATTCAGATCTATTCCATCAAGTTCACCTTAAAATTGAAAAGTGCATCAAATTATACATTGAAGAACACGTAAATCATGTTGAAAATATTATTCATTAACATTACTTTCACTAAAATGTGCTTTTTTCCATGTATACAGATTTTATGGAAACCCTTTATATATATATATATATATATATATATATATATATATATATATATATATTTACATCAGCTAATGCTTGTGGCAACAAATACTATTCGAAGCTTTCTTGCACCCACTGGAAAACGTGAAGTATATTAATATTTATTTGCATATATTGTTATTGTAGACTGTTCCCATAATGCCCACCGACTTCGATTTTACAAAATTTGAGAAATAAATTTCACTTTTTATTTAGTGGTCAATTTGAAGGCATTTTGTTATACTACCATTAAGAAACCCATATACATCATATTACGAATCAATCATTATGGAACAATCTCATGTGTGACACGCAGCAGTGGTACCAATCTTTGAAAGTTTCATTTACAACTTTTTTTCTTTTTTCTTTTTTAACTGATTTTGTGAGTAATGGTGCATTCAGTATAAAGGTACAAGATATTCTCTCTCTCTCTTTCTTTCTCCCTGTGTGTGTGTGTGTGTGTGTGTGTGTGTGTTTGTTTCTAGTTCCGGCGTAAGCGTGTGGATACTACCAGGTATACTTTCGTGTGTACAAATGCTAGTGTGTGTGTGTGGCGCGGGTATATGAACTATTAATTGGGATCGCGTAGTGGAACTTATCAATATTAGTACGTACATACAAACGGCTGTTACTTCACACGATAACTTTGGACGAATGCGAATTTTTAAATTCTGCTTTTTGCAATAAATAAGTAGAGTGATTCCTCTCGAGGGAGTTCCCCTAAATGGTAGCCCCTACCATGTCCAATTGAATCACAAATTGCCGCAATCGTTTGTACATTGTTTGTACAGAAATGTACAGGCCAAACTTTCGTTTGTACACTATTAGGGGCGCCGCCAGAACGAAAACAAATTGGGGCTGTTTAACTGGTAGCCCCCCCACCAACATGTTCTATTCAATCACTAATTATCGCAATCGTTTGTACTTCGTTTGTGCAGAAATGTGCAGGCAAAATTTTCGTTTGTACACAATTAGGGGCGCCGCCAGAACAGAAAAAAATGGGGGCTGTCTAAGTGGTAGCTCCCCACCATGTCCAATTGAATCACAAATTGTCGCAATTGTTTGTACTTCGTTTGTACAGAAATGTGCAGGCGAAATGTATGTTCGCACGCAATTAGGGGCGCCGCCAGAACGAAAAAAAATTGGGGGCTGTCTAAGTGGTAGCCCCCGACCATGTCCTATTTAATCACAAATTGTCGCAATCGTTTGTACTTCGTTTGTACAGAAATGTGCACCCGAAATTTTCGTTTGTACATAATTAAGGGCGCCGCCAGAACAGAAAAAAATGGGGGCTGTCTAAGTGGTAGCCCCCACCATGTCCAATTCAATCACAAGTTGTCGCATTCGTTTGTGCATCGTTTGTACAGAAATGTGCAGGCGAAATGTTTGTTTGAACAAACTTAGGGGCGCCGCCAGAACGAAAACAAAATGGGGAACTGTCTGAGTGGTAGCTCCCCCCACGATGTCCAATTGAATCACAAAGTATCGCAATCGTTTGTACATTGTTTGTACAGAAATGTGCAGGCCAAATTTTCGTTTGTACACTACTAGGAGCGGCGCCAGAACGAAAACAAAGTGGGGCTGTCTAAATGGTAGCCCCCCACCAACATGTTCTATTCAATCACAAATTATAGCAATCGTTTGTACTTCGTTTGTACAGAAACGTGAAGCGAAATTTTTGTTTGTACATAATTAGGGGCGCCGCCAGAACAGAAAAAATTGGGAGCTGTCTAAGTGGTAGCCCCCCCTCCCACCATGTCCAATTGAATCACAAATTGTCGCAATTGTTTGTACTTCATTTGTACAGAAATGTGCAGGCGAAATGTATGTTCGCACGCAATTAGGGGCGCCGCCAGAACAAAAAAATTGGGGGCTGTCTAAGTGGTAGTCCCCGACCATCTCCTATTCAATCACAAATTGTCGCAATCGTTTGTACTTCGTTTGTACAGAAATGTGCACCCGAAATTTTCGTTTGTACATAATTAAGGGCGCCGCCAGAACAGAAAAAAAATGGGGGCTGTCTAAGTGGTAGCCCCCCACCATGTCCAATTCAATCACAAGTTGTCGCATTCGTTTGTGCATCGTTTGTACAGAAATGTGCAGGCGAAATGTTTGATTGAACAAACTTAGGGGCGCCGCCAGGGCGAAAACAAAGTGAGGGGCTGTCTAAGTGGTAGCCCACCCCATCATGTCCAATTGAATCACAAATTGTCACAATCGTTTGTACTTCATTTGTACAGAAATGTGCAGGCAAAATGTATGTTCGTACACAATTAGGGGCGCCGCTAGAACGAAAACAAAGTGGGGGACTCTCTAACTGGTAGCCCCCCACCAACATGTTCTATTCAATCACAAATTATCGCAATCGTTTCTACTTCGTGTGTACAGAAATGTGCAGGCAAAAGTTTCGTTTGTACACAATTAGGGGTGCCGCCAGAACAGAAGAAAGGGGGCTGTCTAAGTGGTAGCCCCCGACCATGTCCAATTCAATCACAAATTGTCGCAATCGTTTGTACGTCGTTTTTACTGAAATGTTCAGGCAAAATTTTCGTTTGTACACAATTAGGGGCGCCGCCAGAACGAAAACAAACTGGGGGCTCTCTAAGTGGTAGCTTCCCACCATCATGTCCAATTGAATCACAAATTTTCGTAATCGTTTGTACATCGTTTGTACAGAAATATGCATGCGTAATTTTTGTTTGTACACAATTAATGGCATCCATCCTAACGATGATGGAATTAAATGTTTTTTTGTTTTTTTTTATATTTATATTTATACTTACAATCATTATTGCTGAGTTAGTTTATCACTCCTCGGCTCTTATTATTAAACTTATTCATTATTTCTTACGTGAACTGAATCCTTATGAGAAAAATTTATTTTTTTCTTTCTATCTTGCGCAGAAACCGTTATTCTCATCTCGTACAGGAAATTGATAAGTGGAAGATATAACAAATTCACAAAGTAGACTGTTAAAGGGAAAATTATAACACAGTATTTTGTTTTATTTGATCATCTTCATTAAATTCATTTTGCAGAAACTATAGAATGCATGGTGAAGTATTTTGGTGCATTCAGCATTCTGATTTACGAGTAGAGTTGCTAACTGGCCGGTATTTGCTGTGATTTTGATTAAGGCCGTGACCGGTACAAACTTCTTATTAGACCCCTTCTGACCGGTATTTTGGAATCTGCAATCCAGAATATAACATTGAACATCGAAATTTTTCAACAGTGCCTTTACAAACACAAATTTTCGTTGTATTATACATTATCGATATTTTTTTAATGTATGGCAGTTTTTTTTATTTATTTAATATAACAAATTTGATAACACTTATATTTTATTGTAAAAGAATTTTATTCATTTATTGAGAGTAGAAAATGACTTTTTAAAGCAATTTCCTTTGTTTGAAGTGAAGAGTAAATTTCATTTTATGAATCAACTATTGTTACATAAAGATTAATATCCAGTATTATTCATCTGTTTCGATAATTTTAAACAAGTGGCAATTGCTGGTAAATACAATAACGATCAATACAGTCTTCAGTTTCTCATTTGTACAGAGAATTTTGAGGGTGTGCCGGTAATTTTGTTTTCCTGAGTTGGCAACCTATTTACGAGGTTTTGTTTCAACTCTGCTACGTAGTGGCTCCGTACTGACACTCCGCATGCAAATAAGTATGTAAGGCTACCATACGCCCCGGTTTCTTAAAATTTGTCCCGGTGTGCAGAAATTTTCCTTCTTGTCCTGTTTTTTTCTTTATTATTATTATTAATTACATATCAAAATCTCTGAAAATATAATAAAATCGACTTATTCCTTTTGCTTTTAATTCCGACAATACTATAGGAACAATTTCATTCTAATCTTTATTATTATTGCAATCGCTGCTTCCCCGGATATAACATGCAATGTTTAAATCCTCCTAAGTAGCACTCTTATCACTAAAAGTAAGAATGTATACCCCGAGGTGGCAACAAATTCTTGTGACGTTGCAGACCAGCCCCGAAAACACATTTTTTTTCTGCTTCAGAAAAACAATTATGCAAATTGCTTTCTTTTAGTTCGCATTTTAGGTTAACAAAAATAAATCAGCCTATTGAAATTTTGAAACAACTTCATAAATCTGGATATTTTTCTTTATAGACATGTAGAGCATATAAAGGTGGTATGCGTAATAATATTGAAAATATAATTTTTGCCTAAATATTGTATGTTCACTGATTGCGTTTATATTGTATAACAGCTTCTAGCTTCTATAATAATGTTTAGCACTGTTGATTAAGTATGGACAGTGGCGTATTTACGATTTTGTTTCGGGAGGGGCTTTGCTAACTTCCGGGGGTGCTTTGCCTGAAAATATGAAAATTCTGCAAGATATTTCATATACTTTACTATAGTAAGTAAGATTTCGGTGGGGGGCTTGAGCCCGGAAACCCTCCCCCTAAATACGCCACTGAGTATGGACTATATTAATACATTATTTTAAGTTGTATAACTAGTGCGATACTGTAGTAAAATTCGAAAGATAAAATTAATACAAAATGCAATATTTACTACTAATTTGTAAGACGTCCCGTTTTTTCTGTTTTCAAAAAGTATGGTAGCCTTAAAGTATGCTAAACCATACAAAATAAATTGTACTGTAAATAGTACCCCTCTGATAGTGCTCTCAAACGGGTCGGGTTGTCGGGTCGGGTCAGTCGGGTTAGCTCGTGTCGGGTCACTCGGGTCGGGTCGTCACATTCTTCACTTATTTTCTATACGGAATACTATAAAGAGCTTTGTTGTAGAATTCAATTCGAAGTTGGTGTATGAATGATAAATGTGACTAATTGAAGGTGAAATAGTAATAAAATTTTAATTTTACCCTATATTAACTAATTGGTATTGTAATTAATATTACTACTGACTTTTTTCCTTTCTGCGTTTCTATGTCAAGTTAAATGTCACATTAAGTGAAATTGAAAGGAAATATCTAGTTAACGTCCCACGTTATGCACCAACGCTAAGAGAGACAGTGATGATGAGAAATAATTGAAGTGGTTGAATGAAGAAAGTGGGAGGAAATGGGAGAACACCGAGAAAACCCATGCACATGGGGTTTGTTCACCAGAAAACTTACTTGGTACGAGCTGGAATCAATACCCATGGACCTTCGGGTCAAACATCTGCCTTTGGGCAGGACACATTATTATTATTATTATTATTATTATTATTATTATTATTATTATTATTATTATTATTATTATTATAACTTTAAGAGTGCCCAAGAAAGTTCCGCCGCCTTTTCACCAACACCTTCGAACATTGGTATGTAACCTAAGACGTACCTGGAATATCAAAAATCGTCTCCATCAGCCTCGACGACCTTCTGAAAACGTTCTGGAAGGCCATGGATTCCATCGCAGTCGAACTTGGTGGGAAGTGAAGTGAAGAAGGTATCAAGTGCATATTGAACCTCTACTAGCGATTTGAATTGGCGTTCTCTAATGTGATTGCCCAAGGAATGGAACAGGTGATAATCGGACGGTACAATGTCCGTGGAGTATGGCGGATCCAATAGTGTTTTCCATCCAAGGCGTAGAATGATGTACTGGGTCATTTTAGCCACGTGGGGCTTAGCGTTGCCTTGTAACAAGAGGACACCTTTGCGATTCAGAACTGCTGGATCCAGACAGTACACAGTGACAGTACACAGTTGCATTGATGATCTGACCAGCTGGTAGCAGTTCCCGATGGACGATGCCTCGAGCAGTCCACAAAATGCACAGGAGAACTTTATTCTGGCGTAGTGCTGGCTTGGGCTGTTTTTGAACCGGTTCATGGGATGCTAACCAACAATGACGGCGCCGTGGAGCTTCGTACAGGACCCACTTCCCATCACATGTCAACACCCTGTCCAGAAATTGCTCCTTCCTCAGACGAGACACCAAAGAAACACAGATGTCTGCTCGCGTTGCTTTCTGGCTCCAAGTCAAATCATGTAGGACCTATAAACCCAACTTGCAGTGCTTCCCAAGTTGATGGTGGTGGTGCCGAATGGTTTCTCCACTTACACTGAAATGTAGTACCAGTTCCTCACATGTCTGTCTTCGCCTCAATTGCTGCCTGAAGATCTTTATTTTGAACATCTGTTTGTCTTCCGGCACGTGGTGCGTCTTCGAGTGTTTCGTCACCGTCCTTAAACCGTCATACCACTGCACTCTCCGCGTAGTCAGGACACCCTCACCAAAGGTCTGTCATATCTTCCGCCCCGCGGAGCAGCAATTTGAACTCGTACAGCAAACAAGCCCTTATGACGCTCTGTGAAGGCCCCATGTTCACTCAGTCCTTACGCACGTTCACGGTGTATCTGAACAGCCACAACCAAGTAGTATGTTGGATATACTTACTAGTGTTGCTCACGAGACCTGGTTTGGGGCATTCTCGTTTCGAAAATGTGTCGTGAAGGTAGTCTCGTCTGGAAAAGTGCATATGTTTCTATTGAAAGAGCTCTGTCTCATCTCGTACCCTTTCATGAAAATTCTGTCTCGTCTCGTCTCGTCCAACAACTGACCTTCACCTTATATCCATTCGCATTCAACTCACGGTGTGAAGGCAAATTGAACACAGACCTCCACAAAGAGACAGAACTTTCTTGGTCACCTTCAAATATTATTATTATTATTATTATTATTATTATTATTATTATTGCTGGGGTAGTGATTTGACTTTCTCCGCAATAATTGCTAATTTTATATAACGTTGCAAATATCTTCTAGATAAATTAATCAAGAAAAAATAAAAGGTAATTCCCTACAGAATGATATTTCAGTGCAATTAGTTCCTTATGATTCTATCGGACAGCAACGTTGTTTTTAAATAGAAAAATCGGAATGTTAACGTGATGAAATTGTTGTTTGTTACACAGCAAAAAATATTAAAAGAAGTTCTATATACATTCCTTACTAGAAAATAATGTTGTCTTCAGAACTTTTATTCTTTTAGCCTTCAGAACTTGTCTTCAGAACTCAGTCAAATTTTATTTTGACTTTCGAACTTGATTGCCTAAATTTTAACCTTGGAAATTTGGATGTGGAGTAAAATAAAGAAGGTTAGCAGGGTAGAGAGGAAAACGAATTAGGAAATGCTGAAAAAATGCAAGAGACGAGAGCAATATTAGACGATATAAGGAAGCGAAAAATGGACGGATCACAAGTTTTGATCTTGCTAAGGGATTGCATTCTGAGGGATGTAGTAAAGGGGGTGATATCAGGAGAGCGAGAGTGTGTAAGAAGGTTGGAATTGATAGATTGTAATAAGGAGGGTGGTACTTTATGTTGGGTTGCGAGGCAGATATTAGCAGGAAATCGCAAAAATGGAAGCTTCTTACCTAGTTCACGGAAACTGGCCTGTTTATTAATGGGAGAACACTGAGGAGGAGGAGGAGGATAATTATACCACAAGTAAAAAAAGCCGAAACAATGGTTTATGCATAAGAATTGGTCAGCATTTTTTTTCTGGTGGCAGTTTTGTAAAGTTCTAGCTCTCTCAAACTGGTTAGATTGTAAGGTCAAGTCACTCGGGTCGGTTGTCGGGTTAAGTCACCTCGGGTTGGTTCACTCGGGTCACTTTGGGTCGGGCCAATCGGGTCAGCTCGGGTCGGGTTGTCGGGTCGGGTCAGTCAATTTGGGTCACGGGTGGGGTCGGGTCGGTCTTCAACACATATAATTTCCACGAAAATTACAATATACCACGGTTTATAACTCATTGGACTTCCAATAAAACATTTTCAATGATGTGTACACCATGTCACCATTTTTGTATGAGGGAATGTCTAGAGGGATTTTGTAGGAATTTGATAGAGTGTAGATTCCTGTGTGTGTGTGTGTGTGTGTCTGTGTGTGTGTGTGTGTATGTATGTGTGTGATACCTTACAGGATACAAGATGTCGAGGAAGTGTGTAAATAAACCGGACAATTTCTGTTATGTATGTGGGGAGCTGATATTTAAATCACAACGTCGATGTTTTACTCCACTTGTGAGGAAGTGTTATCAGTTATATTTTGGTTGCTGTGTAGGAGACCAGGATAAGAACTGGGTTCCTCACTACATTTGTTGTACTTGCGTGAAACGTCTGACTGGGTGGGCAAATGGTGGACGAAACATGAACTTCGCAGTACCGATGATCTGGAGGGAACCAAAAGATCATTCTTCAGACTGCTACTTTTGTATGACACAGATAAAAGAAATAAGCAGTAAATCTAACCACACAGTACAGTACCCTAATTTGCATCAGCAATTAGGCCAGTTCCACACAGTGCAGAATTACCTGTACCGGTACCTCCTCCTCATCTTACGGAAAATGAGGATTACGTACTTGAGGCAACTATTGAAGTTCCAAATGAAGATGATGATCCTACTTATGTAGGAAGCACATCTACATTGGATTCCCATCTGATAACTCCGGGTGAACTAAATGACCTCATACGGGATTTAAAACTCTCCAATACACAGACAGAACTTCTTGATTCTAAACTTAAGGCTGGAATCTGCTCCATCGTGACACTAAAGTGTGTATTTTTCGAAACCTTCATACAGAGTTTCAAAACTACTATTCTCAAGAAAATGATTTAGTGTATTGTAATAATGTCTGTGCTGTGATGGATAGGCTTGGACATGCACATATAAGTACAGAGTGGAGATTGCTTATTGACTCATCCAAAACTAGTTTTAAGGCTGTCCTTTTGCACAATAGCAACAAATTTCCTTCAGTGCCTTTGGCTTATGCAACTAATATGAAGGAAACCTATGAAAACATCGAAATAGTGTTAGAAAAAATTCATTATGAGAAATACAAGTGGACCGTTTGCTGTGATTTACAAGTCATTTCTTTGTTAATGGGTTTGCAGCTTGGTTATACGAAATATTGTTGTTTCCTCTGCGAATGGGACAGCAGGAACAAAGCGGAACATTACATCAAGAAGGAATGGCCAACGCATGTATTAACTCCTGGACAGAAGAATGCTGTTTATTCCTCACTGGTGAGCCCTGATTAGATAATTCTACCTCCTCTTCACATAAAGTTGGGGCTCTTCAAAAACTTTGTTAGGGCAATGGACAAAAGTAATGCAGGATCTTGTTACCTCAAGGAAAAAATTCCTCCGGTTAGTGACGCTAGTGATTTTTGTAGACCCCCAAATAAGATGTTTGATTCGTGACCAAAAATTTGATTATCTCTTAACTCTGGTTGAGAAAGCAGCTTGGTGTCCATTTAAATGTTTAACGGAGAATTTTTTAGGAAACAAGAAAGCCCCAAATTACCGTGAAATTGTGAGTGATTTCCGGCAATCATTCAATGAAATTTGTTGCAACATGTCCCTTAAAGTTCACTTTCTAGTCTCCCACCTGCATTTCTTTCCTGAAAAGCTTGGTGCTATTAGTGATGAGTATGGGGAACATTTTCATCAGGACATTTCCTCCATGGAGAAGAGGTACCAGTGACAGTGTAGTTCAAAAATGCTAGCTGATTACTGTTGGACACTTAAAAGAGATGTTCCAGAAACCAAACACAGAAGAAAGTCGACAACTAAAACACATTAGTTGAGGTAAGTAAGTGTCCATTTATTAAGAAGATACCACTCACTTCTTTTGTATTATTTATTAAGTAGATATAAAATGGTGACACGGTGTATACATCATTGAAAATATGTTTTATTTTAAATCCAATAAGATATAAACCATGCTTATATTGTAATTTTCGTGGAAGTTATATGTGATTTTATCTGCACTAATGAATATTGTAAAATGAACAGTACACATAGCATATTTTTTATATAAATATGTTTATTTCTCTAGATAGAATAATGCTATTCTTATGAAACTTAGAGGGCTTACTAAGTATAAATCAGGCTAACATACAATATAATTTGTGCGTTTATATACCTAAGGTACCCAAGCTACAAGTATGAAAATGGTTTTAAAAAAAGAAAAAAAGAAAAAGAAAAGAAATTTGAGGGGAAATTTTCCGAAAACACCTCTGTCACGGGAAAAGTGAGGGTGATGGAGAAAAATTGATTGCAGATTCGAATTCTACGTGAAAAGTTCTATTAGAAAAGGGCATTTTCTTCCGTGTGCCAGAGAAAAAGAAGTTTTTTTCAACTAGTGCAATAGGAACCATTTTCAAACTCATCAACCGTTATTCAAACCGGTTAATGTTGATCGCAGATATTAAAAATACTCACATCCGTATATTATTTAATACAAACGAAAATTTTACCTGCACATTTCTGCACAAACTATGTATAAACGATAGCGACAATTTGTGGTTTAATCGAACATGGTGGGGCTAGCACTTAGACAACTCCCCTTTTTTTTTTCGTTCTGTCCACGCATCTGATAGCTTAGAAAAAAAAATTTCGCCTGCGCATTACTGCTCAAACGATGTGCAAACAATTGAGATAATTTTCTTTTGAATCGGACGTAGGGAGGTGTTACCAATTAGGTAGCCTATACTTTGTTATCGTTTTAGCGCGCCCGCAATTGTGTACAAACGAAAATTTCGCCTGCAAATTTCTGTACAAAACCGTAACAAACAAGTGCGACAGTTTGTGGTTGAATTCGACATGGTGGGAGGCCTATCAATTAGAGAGCCCATAGTTTGTTATCGTTTTGGGGGGGGGGAACATTTATGTGCAAACGAAAATTTCAGCTGCACATTTATGTACAAAGGCGTACAAACAAGTGCGACAGTTTGTGGTTGAATTGAACATGGTGGGACGGCTAAAATTTAGACAGCCCATTTCTTTATAACTATATTCAAACGATTGCGACAATTTGTGATTCAATTGCACATGGTGGGAGGGCTACCATTTAGACAGCCCCCCACTGTTTTCGTTCTGAGGTCGCCCCTAATTGTGTACAAACGAAAATTTCGCCTGCATATTTCTGTACAAACGATGTACAAACGATTGCGACAATTTGTGATTGAATTGAACATGGTGATTGGGCTATCACTTAGAAAACCCCCCAGTTTGTTTTCGCCCTGGCGGTGCCCCTAATTATGTACAAACGAAAATTTTGCATGCACATTTCTGTACAAACGATGTAGAAACGATTGCGACAATTTGTGATTGAATTGGACATGGTGGGGGGCTATCACTTAAACAGCCCCCACTTTGTTTTCGTTCTGGCGGCGCCCTTAGTTATGTACAAACAATAATTTAGCCTGAACATTTCTGTACAAACGATATAGAAACGATTGTGACAATTTGTGATTGAATTGGAAATGGGGGGGGGGCTACCATTGAGACAGCCCTCACATTGTTTTCGTTCTGGCGGCGCCCTTAATAGTGTACAAACGAAAATTTGACCTGCACATTTCTGTACAAACAATGTACAAACGATTGCGATACTTTGTGATTCAATTGGACATCGTGGGGGGGAGCTACCGCTCAGACAGCTCCCCCCTTTGTTTTCATTCTGGCGGCGCCCCTAAGTTTGTTCAAACAAACATTTCGCCTGCACATTTCTGTACAAACGATGCACAAACGAATGCGACAACTTGTGATTGAATTGGACATGGTGGGGGGCTACCACTTAGACAGCCCCCATTTTTTCTGTTCTGGCGGCGCCCTTAATTATGTACAAACGAAAATTTCGGGTGCACATTTCTGTACAAACGAAGTACAAACGATTGCGACAATTTGTGATTGAATAGGACATGGTCGGGGGCTACCACTTAGACAGCCCCCAATTTTTTTTCGTTCTGGCGGCGCCCCTAATTCCGTGCGAACATACATTTCGCCTGCACATTTCTGTACAAACGAAGTACAAACAATTGCGGCAATTTGTGATTCAACTGGACATGGTGGGAGGGGCTACCACTTAGGCATCCCCGACTTTGTTTCCGTTCTGGCGGCGCCCCTAATTGTGTACAAACGAAAATTTAGCCTTCACATTTCTGTAGAAACGATGTAGGAACGATTGCGACAATTTGTCATTGAATTGGACATGGTGGGGGTATCACTTAGACAGCCCCACTTTGTTTTCGTTCTGGCGGCGCCCGTAATTGTGTAAAAGAAAATTTTCGCCTTCACATTTCTGTAGAAACGATGTACAAATGATTGCGACAATTTGTGTTTGAATAGGACATGTTGGTGGGGGGCTACCATTTAGACAGCCCCCACTTTGTTTTCGTTCTGACGGCGCCCCTAATTGTGTACAAACGAAAATTTCGCCTTCACATTTCTGTAGAAACGATGTACAAATGATTGCGACAATTTGTGCTTGAATAGGACATATTGATGGGGGGCTACTATTTAGACAGCCCCCACTTTGTTTTCGTTCTGACGGCGCCCCTAATTGTGTACAAACGAAAATTTCGCCTGCACATTTGTGTACAAACGATTGAGACCATTTCTGATTGGGTCTGATAAGGGGGGGGGCTGTCTAAATGGACGTCTCCTTTTCACCTCCACTGTAATTAAATTCTTCCTCGAGAAAATCTGTAATCAACACTGTCAGTAGCTACGTCCTCGACTAATATACCTTAACATGTACAGCTTTATTTTCGTATATTTTTCAACAGTTAACCAATTTAAAACTATCGCAAACAAGAATATGTAGTCAACTTCTTAAATACTTCGCTCGCCGAAACACGTTCAGCGCGTGCAACAAGCAAAAACAACATGTTTGGCGTCTCACAAATGGAAAAGGGGGAAAAAAGAGAAGGAAAAGCAGCACGGCAGTGCCTTATCGCAGTCAGAGCTGACAACATAGTTTCGGTCGTCACTAACGCGAATAGACCTACTAGCGGTGTACAAGAGTTATACAGTTACAATATACGTTGTGCCACAGTAGCGCTACAGGCGGAATGTGCACGAACTACAAATGAATATGTTCCCTTACAAGCATCAGTCACTGTTGCACCCTCTTTACATTCTACACATCCTTTTTTCTCCCACTTTTTGACCTTGACAAGCAGAAGTACCAGGCTTTCCGGGTTCACAACCATAAACTGTTTGTGTACAGAGTACGTTTTCAGTTCTTCGAATGACTGTGCGCGCGAAGAACAAGGGTGATGATCGGGCTACCGTATTCGGAAGTCAGAAACACCCGGTTGCAATAATAAATGTAAAATACAAATATAGAGCCTTGACAATGCCGTGAGGATATATATATATATATATATATATATATATATATATATCGGGTCTTGCAAAATAAGTGTTACAACTCTTGGGAGGTGACTCCTGCCACTGAGACAAGAAAAAAAGTTCTCTTCAACTTTCTGCTATCGGACATAGTTTCAGATCTACAAGGTGCCGAAAGCGTGGGAAATTGATTTTCGGACGCCAATAGTTCGGAAACTATTCAACATAAAGAAGGCGGGTAAAAAATTCACTGAAGAAGTCATATCTGCTCTATTGAATTTTGCATGTTTCACAATCCTACCATGCACGCGCAAGGGATTACCCAAAGGAACGTAGGGAGTCCCGGATAATCTGCCAAATGAAACTTGGTCTAAATGAATATGAATTGATAGACTTTCTACCAGGTAACAATAATTCGTTTGTCTTAAGTCGATATCTGGAACAAATACAAAATGGCGGACATCTTTATGCCCGTTGTGTGTGGTTGCATAATCGCCAGGTACGGATGTTGGCCAACAGTGACGTTCTGAGTATTGATTGTAGCGAATTTGTACTCAAATGTTCTAGAAAGACATCTGGAGTGTCGGTAGAGCATAACAGATGAAGCAGGGTGATTCACATGATTGGAAACACTTAACGAGAAATGCCCAGAAACGCACTCATACTCAGTAAACGTGAGTTCAAAGCGTCGGAAATGTAAGGATTAGCGTCTACAACATGAAAGCCATTGCCAATTCACCAATAATATTCCCTCAAACCGATGCAATATGATGTGCACGGTTGCATACCAATAAGGATGCAACAACTGAGTCAAAGTTGAAATTGTGCAATGGCCTCAGTAAGAAACTGGGTAAACTAAATGAATGTCACTAATGGGATCGCATGATCGATATTGAAATGTGGCCAATGTCTGTGTTGATATCAACATGTAGCTAATGAACAAATGTCAACATGTCCCACTACTGCCGGGACATCGTCCCACGTGCGAAAAATAGGAAAATACCTACTCGGGTCTTGAATCTGAGGCCGTGGGCTCAAAGTAGGATTGGAAACTGCGACCACGCGAGCAAAAGCGAGCGCTCTAGCCCTGAGGTTGGAAGGAGCGTCACTTTCTCTGTATTCATTTCTTTGAGGAGTACCCACTTTGTTTGGCAAGCACTCTTGTACAGCCTCCCGACATACTTGTGTGTTTCATTTTGTTACTCCTACTGCACAGTTGTAAACAATCAAGGTTTTAATAAGTTTCTTCCTATTTCTCATGTCGTTTTATTTTCCATATGTATGGTGTTCCAGCTGTAGTGTTAAATATGCCAAATCGGTTCATTTTCGTCTTTGTCTTGGCATGTGCACTGTGTGTAAGATACGAATATCTGGAAGTATTTTCCTATATTTCGAGTACGTCATATGTCTCAGAAGACGTGGGACATGATACAAGTTTGTTATTTTCACGCTCTATCAGAATTTGAACCATGGATTGAGAGATTTCTTTTCCTATGTGTCGACTGTGGGACAATGTCCCAAAGAAAGAGGGACATTGATACAATCGTGTTCTAGTTACGTTCTACCAAAAGGTGCACCAGATGTAATAGCAGAATGTACGTTATTTTCCTAGTTTTCGCACGTGAGATGGTGTCCCAGCAGTAGTGCGACATGTTGACATTTGTCCATTAGCTACATGTTAATATCAACACACGTATTGGCCACATTTCAATATCGATCATGCGATCCCATTAGTGACATTCCTTTAGTTTGCCCAGTTTCTTTGTGAGTCCATTGAATAATTTCAACTTGGACTCAGTTGTTGCATCCTTATTGGTATGCAACCGTGCACATCATATTGCATCGGTTTGAGGGAATATTATTGGTGAATTGGCAATGGCTTTCATGTTCTAGACGCTAATCCTTACATTTCCGACGCTTTGAACTCACGTTTACTGAGTATGAGTGCGTTTCTGGGCATTTCTCGTTAAGTGTTTCCAATCATGTGAATCACCCTGCTTCATCTGTTATGCTCTACCGACACTCCAGATGTCTTTCTAGAACGTTGGAGTACAAATTCGCTTCAATCAATACTCAGAACGTCACTGTTGACCAACATCCGTACCTGGCGATTATGCAACCACACACAACGGGCATAAAGGTGTCCGCCATTTTGTATTTGTTCCAGATATCGACTTAAGACAAACGAATTATTGTTACCTGGTAGAAAGTCTATCAATTCATATTCATTTAGACCAAGTTTCATTTGGCAGATTATCCAGGACTCCCTACGTTCCTTTGGGTAATCCCTTGCGCGTGCATTGTAGGATTGTGAAACATGCAAAATTCAATAGAGCAGATATGACTTCTTCAGTGAATTTTTTACCCGCCTTCTTTATGTTGAATAGTTTCCGAACTATTGGCATCCGAAAGTCATTTTCCCACGCTTTCGGCACCTTGTAGATCTGAAACTATGTCCGATAGCAGAAAGTTGAAGAGAACTTTTATTCTTGTCTCAGTGGCAGGAGTCACCTCCCAAGAGTTGTAACACTTATTTTGCAATACCCGATATATATCTATATCTATATCTATATCTATATCTATATATATATATATATATATATATATATATATATATATATATATATATATATCGGATGTGGCAAAATAAGTGTTACAACTCTTGGGAGGTGACTCCTGTCACTGAGGCAAGAAAAAAGTTATCTTGAATTTTCGGATGTCGGACATAGTTTCACATCTACAACGTGCCGAAAGCGTGGGAAAATTACTTTCGGACTCCAATAGTTCGGAAACTATCCAACGTAAAGAGAGCGGGTATAAAATTCACTGAAGAAGTCATACCTGCTGTATTGAATTTTGCATATTTCACAATCCTACCATGCAAGCGCAAGGGATTCCCGAAAGAACGTAGGGAGTTCCGGATAATCTGTCAAATGAAAATTGGTCTCAAGGGATATGAATTGATAGGGTATCTACCAGGTAGCAATAATTCATTTGTACTAATCGATACTAATAGATTTGTTCGATATCTGGAACAAATATAAAATGGCGAACACCTTCATGCCCGTTGTATGTGGTTGCATAATCGCCAGGTACGGATGCTGGCCAACAGTGACGTTCTAAGTATTAAGTGTAGCGCATTTGTACTCAAATGCTTTAGAAAGACATCTGGAATGTCGGTACAGAACAACAGATGAAGCAGAGTGATTCACATGTGTGGAAACAATAAAAAAATGGCCAGAAATGCACTCAAACTCAGTAAACGTGAGTTCGAAGCGTCCAAAATGTAAGGAATAGCATCAAAAACACGAAAGTCATTGCCAATTCACCAATAATATTCCCTCAATCCGATGCAATATGATGTGCACCGTTGCATACCAATAAGAATGCAACAACTCAGGCCAGGTTGAAATTCTTGAAGGAGACTCACTAAGAAACTGGGTAAACTAAATGAATGTCACTAGTGGGATCGCATGATCAATATTGAAATGTGGCCAATGTGTGTGTTAATATCAACATGTAGCTAATGGACAACTGCCAACATGTCCCACTACTGCTGGGATACCGTCCCACGTGCGAAAACTAGGAAAATAACGTTGTACATTCAGCTATTACATCTGGTGCACTTTTTGGTAGAACGTAACTAGAACACGATTGTATCAATGTCTCTCTTTGTTTAGGATATTGTCCCAAAGTCGACACATATGAAAATAAATCTCTTTAAAAAACATTCAAATTCTGATAGAGCGTGAAAATAACAAACTTATATCATGTCTTACGTCTTCTGGGACATATGACGTACTCGAAATATAGGAAAATACCTCCACAAATTCGTATTTTACACACAGTGCACGTGCCAAGACGAAGACGAAAATGAACCAATTGGCACATGTAACAGTACTACTGGAACACCATACATATGGAAAATAAAACGACATGAGAAATAGGTAGAAACGTCTTAAAGCTCTGATTGTTTACAACTGTGCAGTAGGAGTAACAAAATGAAACACACAAGCATTTCGAGAGGCTGTAGAAGAGCGCTTGAAAGCAAAGTAGGTACTCCTCAAAGAAATGAATACAGAAAAACTGAGGCTCACTTGAAGCCTCAGGGCTAGAACGCTCGCTTCCACTCGCATGGTAGCAGTTTCCAATCCTGCCTGGAGCCACGGCCTCACATTCAAGACCCGAGTAGTTATTTCCCTATTTTCGCACGTGGGATGGTGTACCAGCAGTAGTGGGACATGTTGACATTTGTCTTTAGCTACGTGTTAGTATCAACACACACATTGGCAACATTTCAATATCGATCATGCGATCCCATTAGTGACATTCATTTAGTTTACCCAGTTTCTTTGTGATTCCCCTTACACAATTTCAACTTTGCCTCAGTTGTTGCATCCTTATTTTTATGTAACCGTGCACATCATATTGCATCGAATTGAGGGAATATTGTTGGTGACCAGACAATGGCTTTCATGTTCTTGACGCAAATCCTTACACTTCTGACGCTTTGAACTCACGTTTACTGAGTATGAGTGCATTTCTGGGCATTTTCGTTACGTGTTTCTATACATGTGAATCATCCTGCTTAATCTGTTGTTCTCTACCGACACTCCAGATGTCTTTCTAGAGCATTTGCATACAAATTCGCTACACTTAATACTCAGAACATCACTGTTGGCCAGCATCCGAACCTGGCGGCTATGCAACCACACACATCGGGCATGAAGCTGTCCGCCATTTTGTATTTGTTCCAGATATTGACTTAATACAAACGAATTATTGTTACCTGGTAGAAACCCTATCAATTTATATCCATTTAGACCAATTTTCATTTGGCAGATTATCCGGGACTCCCTACGTTCCTTTGAGGAATCCCTTGCGCGTGCATGGTAGGATTGTGAAACATGCAAATTTCAATACAGCAGATATGACTTCTTCAGTGATATTTTACGCGCCCTCTTTACGTTGGATAGTTTCCGAACTATTGGCGTCCGAAAGTAATTTTCCCACGCTTTCGGCACCTTGTAGATCCGAAACTATGTCCGATAGCCGAAAGTTCAAGAGAACTTTTTTTTTGTCTCAGTGGCAGGAGTCACCTAGGTGCTCCCAAGATTTGTAACACTTATTTTGCAAGACCCGATATATATATATATATATATATATATATATATATATATATATATATATATATATATATATATATATATATATGTATGTATGTATGTATGTATGCGTGTGTGTGTGTGTGCGTGTATGTGTGTGTGTGTGCGTTGACGAAAATTAATTCGAGAGGAACTTTTTGATGAATATACACCTTGCGAGGGGGGAGCAGCTCTTCCATAAGGGGAACGAAGTCGGATCCCCGAAGAAACAGTAGTTTTAACCGTCTCGGAAGGGCCAAAATATGCTATAGAAAGTTTTTTTACCGACTTCTGAAATGTTCCCTAACGTTCCCCAAGTACAGGATTCTGTACTCGTAAATTTTACACAGAGTGTGTAAAATAGTTCTATTTTTTTTCAATAGATAGCAGCATAATCGGTTCTGTGTGTAAATGACTTCCCGCTTTCGAATGTGTGTATGATGATTTTTGGGTTGATGGATTTCCGTGCAATGTTGCCAACTCTTCCAGCGCTGTTCCTTTGAAGACACATTGTGTGTTTCGAGGATTTACGATGGAATTTACTAGGAAAAAAGTCTCGGGTCAAAGAAGGTAGGTACATTACTTCTTTAGCCCTTTGAGGATTTATGGTATATTTTATAGCATGGCGTAGTATCGTCTTTGACAGCTTATTTAGGTTCTATAACAGTAATTTAAGCCGTTTTTATTGGTCAAGCTAAGAATAGACCATACAACACCCCAGATGTGTTTTGGAAACTGACAGCCAACTTGGCGGGGCGGAGTGGCGTCTTCTCCTTTTTTTTCATTCTTAAGGCAAATTTCAAAATTTTTTATGTTTTCAGTTTTCAAGATATCATATTGAAACTTTGCATACGGATTCTGTGTGCCTTTTGGTATTTCTGATTTTTTTTTTTTTTTGAGATCCCTACATGAATCCGGGGACGGGCCTGAGCGGAGCAAGTGTTCCGAGGGGGTGATTTTTTCAGAAAAAATCGTGTTTTACTGATTATTCCAGTTCAGATGTATGATACGGACAAGTGAGTTTTGCCGTTGAAAAGAAATCGTCAGACTGAAGAAAATAGGAAAGAAGCAGTACATTTTTGTAGTGTATATATAAATGTGTGTGTGTGTGTGTGAAAAATATGGGTCATTTTCAGACTTTCACAAATTTCTCCTGATCTTAGTTCTCAAGATAGAGAATTGAAATTTTGGGCACGTATTATGTACATAACAACTCATGTTGTTTTTTTTAAAAAAAAGTCAGGTCCCTACGTGATCCCAAGCCTGGGCCAGAGAGGCGCAAGTTTCTATTTTTTTTCGAAAAATCTCCCAGTTTTTTTTTTCGATTTTCACGCTTCTGGTATACAATAAGGACAAGCGAGTGATTCCGTTACAAAGTACACTCTATCTTGAAAAAACGAAGTATGCGCTATGATTCTACGATAAGCAGTAAGGAAGCAGTAACTGTTTGAGTGAAAGCCTAAACTTTACTTCAAAAAGCTGAAATCCTAAAAGGGTTAAAGTCTTTTATTATGTATGAGTGCATCTTCCCATTTTCGATGCAGACTATAATATGGTAAGACGACAATTGCATTACTTCAATTAACATTATTTGTTTTAGTGAGGCCATATTCGTTATTTTAGAACAACTTAAATTTGTAAAATTTACGGAAAGATGTGCATATTGTCCGATTTTAGGGCCACAAAGTACGTTCATGAAATATTAACTTCTTTTAGCACCAAATGAACTGTTACAGCGTCTGCGTTAGAAAGTGTTTCTTAGGGAAAATTTCAGTGAAATTGTACATTTCGATTCATCTCAAGATCTTTCAACAATATAGCCTACTAGTTCTATATGCACATATGGTTCTTTTGCATGTATTTAAAGTTTTGAGACACCACTCGAAAATCAAACCTTTTTTTTCATTAAATATATTTTTTTCCTTTGCAATTCTTTCACAGGATAGCATTTTGAATATTAGGTAGGTCTATGTGGATTTGAGGAAACTGTTCACAGCTTAGAAATCATTACAAAATTTTAAGACCAAATTAATAACAAAGTCTTGTCCCTTTTGCTTGTGCATTCAGAAACACACGTTTTGATATATTAACTGTTTCTGGTATTCAGTCCAACTCACCCTTCTCCTCCATATCTCCTTGACTAAAACAGGTGCGACGTATTATACTTTTTCCATTCAGGCGGAAAAAACAGGAACCAGGTTTAAAGGTTTATAGCTTTAAATCCCTCTCTCATTCTTTTTTTTTCTGAAATACCTTTTTAGAGCCTAAACAAAATAAATCACAACATGTTTCCATAGCTTCATAAGCGCCTTTGTTTGCACTCTTTCCTTTCTTCGAAGCTGTAAATTAGGAAGATGCTCCTTGTGAAATCTATGAAAATTGCCAATCACGGAAGTAGGTTTTATGCTTTCCATAGTCGGTAATAGGGGCGAAGAGAAAAAAAAAACTACTGGCAGAAATTAGTGTTATTCAGAGATTAATTTCATTTCTTTTCAGCAATTGCAAGACAGTAATGGTGTTCGAGAAACGTCATTTGGGCAGAAGAGAACTGTGTAATTTCCCCTCCCTTGAGCTTGATAAATATATATTGTTTGACCAAATGTATAGTGATACACTAATAAAAAAGTAAAACTGTTATGTCGGCAAAGAATTTCCACTTCCCCTTGACCAAAATCTAAAATGACGCTGGTTTTAACAATATATATGCTGGAAGTTCTTATTGATTTTTCCAAATCAATACTGTGCATTCCAAATGTTCAATTTGAATTGAATGTAGTTCCAGCTAATTTAAGAAACAAATATTTTCAAATATATTTGTTATTTATATAGAGCAAAGAACTAAAATATCTTCGATTAAAAAATGGAATATTATAATAAAAGAAGATTGATGACCAACGATTCTTGAACATAATTTACACGAAAAAGTTTCATTAAGATTACAAAGATCTTTTTTTCGGATAGGTTTGTGTATCACGTTTAAGGGTACCAGTAAAATGTATATTTACATTTTAGTTTAGTTTTTGATGCGAAGGTAATAAAATCATGTCTGGAGGCCATTCAATAATGATAATAACATTAACGTTTACTTTTGCTAATACAAATATAACTCCTCAAGATTCAATAATTAATCTCGCGAACAACGCCCCGTTAGCAATTCTATACACGTAACAAGTTGTTTATAACTTCTCTTCACAAGTTGCTTGATTGCATGAACCCATTGAACTGAAACATCAAATTGAACAATTTTGTCTTAATTGAATTCGGAGCAGAAAAAATAATATGCCTCTGACATTTGTTTAGGCCAGTCATTCTGATCATTTTTTAAATTCCAATACTCGTGTCTTTCCAACAGAGTAACCTTATATTTTTCTGGTCACAACACAACTCTAAAACAATACAACTCCAAAATCATTTCAAGATTACTATTGTTTTGATATTTACTATGTCCAAAATTTTGAGTTTTTATTTCACGAGAGTTTTTAAACTTCTTTTTGAACGTTTTGTAAGTACAGACTTCCTTATGGTATACTTTCAGCTCTGGATTATAATCGTGACATTAGAAATCCCAACAAATATAAAATATGTGGTAATCGAAATTGATAAACTGCTAAAATAAATTGATAAAATTTGCTAATTTACGAGACACCTTGGCTATCAATTGTTCAGCCCTTCTTGTTTTACAAACTAGAGTATGGTTATAATACAGTTTCAACAGATGTCAATATTTTTACTTCTGAACGAAAATTGAGAATATTGTAAATTAAAAAGCGAACGTTCTTTACTTTTGTAGTTGTTACTAGTTTGTTTTTGTTTTTCCTTATGTTGTTCAGTTTCACCCAAATGGTCTTGTGCTGTATGAAACTTAGCGAATAAATAAATAAATATTGTAGTCAATCATTATCATTTAAAACACGAGATTACGGATTTTATACAATTTCTTTGCTTGCATGAATTATATACGCATATATAGAAACAAAATAAGGTGTATTCAGATAACATTTTGCAAGTAAAGTTCTATTTAAATCAATACTGCAAATACATTCAGGCTAAATAGGTTATGTATATAGTGGCGCTGCTAACGTAATAACTTGCGTATGCTATATACTTCAGTTCATAAACCATTCATATATAAGCCTCAAATTTGGGCTTCTGAATAGCGAAAGAGGAAAGAGAAACACTACATCCAAGAACTTATATCGCGACAAAATGAATTTTGCCTCCACTCGTATCTAGCGTAATGGAATATTATAGTATATGACGATGACTCACAGTTCTCTCTCTATTTTCCCCCTTATTCATCTCTCTGTTGCTGTAACTTTGCTATCATTTTATCTAGCAGAGATAAAAGATGAAAGGTTCCACTTACGACTACTGGTCCTTTTTATTCCATTACAGAATCACGCTGACATTCTATTTAGCAGGAAGAGAATATTTTGTTATGTAGCACTCTCTATGATCACTATGAAACAAACAGTCAATGATATATATATATATATATATATATATATATAACGTGTTTATCAATGACACTAGCAAGGGTACATGAATATCTAGACTTGAAATGCTTATACGAGGCATAAAACTTTGCTCATTGTTCATTATTGCGCAAACGAAAATTTATGTTGCGCATTTCTGTACAAACGATGCACCAATGATTGACACCATTTTCGACCAATTTTGACAAGGTATGTGAGCTACTGTTTAGATAGCCCTACCACTGAATTTTTGTTCTGGCTCATTTTTCGTTGTTGCACAAACAATTGACAGCATTTTCGATCAATTGTGACTAGGTGGGGCCTACCGTTTAGACAGTTCCCCATTTTGTCTCTCTTTCTAGCTCATTTTTTGTTGTTGCACAAACGAAAATTTGTGTCGCACATTTCTGCACAAATGACTGACACCATTTTCAACTAATTTTGACAAAGTGTGGGGGGGGGGGGACTGGGTAAATGGACGTGATATGCAATCTGTGTACATAAGGCTTGTATTGAAGGAAGACTTGTATCTTGCCTTAAACTACATATTGACTGATGAATCTAAATTGGTAATGCATGAAATAGCAATAGGTTGGTGTCCGAAACTTTCTTTTACGTTGCGTGCATTGTGCCATTTGATAATGAAAATGAAGTTGTATATGTATATGTATTGTACATATATATATCTTGCGTTATACCTGAGAGTGCTAGGATTTGTTCCGCTATGAGGAGAAGATTTATTCATGTGGCTGTGAATAAATTCTTATTAACAGTCATAGGATGATCAGAGCAAATGCATTCCTTTTTATCCTTTGTATGTTATGCAATATACAAAATAGTAACATTATTCAATATCTTTTCGTATGCGGTAATATTTAGTAGAAAATTTGTATTAATATCAATATATGGGAGCAAAAATTAAAATGTGTTCCAAATATATTATTTTCCGAATTGGTCAGGCCAAAAGTATAATATTTTTGTCTGTGTTAAGTTGTCAGGCTCAATTTATGTGCTAACTTATTACTTCAATGTCTTACACTAAGAGGAAGAAATATGAAAGAATAAAAAAAGAATTTTAATATCTTAATATTTTTATCAAATATTCAAATAAATAAAATAATTTTAATATTTTAAAGCCATTTTAATATTGGTTTATATTCCTTACTCGTTGTTATTGTCTATAAAGTTTTTTTTTTTTCGCAAATGAAAAATAAGGCTGCAAATTTTGAAACCAGCGAATCAAGTAGCGATGAGGAAACTAGGCGGATGTCATGTATAGAATTGTATGAAATAAAATTGAACAGACAATTAGTTTTAGTTACCTGGGTAGTATTATTAGCAATGATGTGAAGTTAAGAATAAGAATGGTGAGAGAAGATTCTAGAAGGGAGAAAAATCTATTTTGTGGGTCCTTGCATAAAGAGTTAAATAAAAGCTGATAAAATGCTTCGTATGTAGTATTGTAATGTATGAGATAGAAACATGGACACTACGCAAAATTAATAAATAAAGACTGGAAGCTTTCGAAATATGGATGTGGAGAAGAATGGAGAAAAATTGCTAGGTCGAGCGGAGAAAGAATGAGAAAGTGTTAGAAGTGGTAATGGAGAAAAGAACAAATTTAGTTAATTGAAAAGAGGAAGAGAAACGTATCATGATTAGGAAATGTATCATGAGAGACAAGCTAGAAGGTATTGTGGCAGGAAAGAGAGGGAAGGGACGAAGGAGACTTTAGTTGGTGGACTATATCAAAGCAGAAAAGCCTCACGTGAAGACGAAAATATTAGCTGAGGACCGTGAGCATGGAAGTTTCTCAGTTGCAGTAAGTGGCCTTGCAATAAAGGCAGAATCCTTATCAATATAATGAAAAGATGATATCAATTAATTGTAAATCATAACTAACGCTAACCTAGTACCAGCGTTACATGCTTGTCTACTAGAATACTTTAAAAAATATATAATTCATATAAATACATCACATTCACATTCACATTCAAAAGATGAAACTTTGCAAAGATTCTGTCATACAATATAGCCTTTGTGTCAGGAAATCCATTAGCAGAACCACTTGTATATCTTAGAGTACAGTACTTTCTTTTCGGAGATTGAGTCATCTTAAATTTCTTCTTTGGTGGTAATCGGTATGTTTCCATTTCTTGAACCTCCGCTTTCTTATTAGTGTGTAGCGATACACCCAGGACCCCTCACTTAAGAAGGTGTTTTGCACAAAAGCATGCTTTTCTTCAGTGTACTTAGCTGTGTAGATGTTACAGGCATGCTGTCACTAGTTTCCTCTCTTATGTACTACCATGAGCAAAATAAATGACGCGTCTCTTTATTCTGAAGTTTTTTGAAAATATCTCCATTTTCTTTATATGTTCGAGATTTCAGAAGGTTTCCCCAGCAGGACAGGTTAATAACAAACCCGTTTTTAATATTTGTGTTAGAGATTAGCTTAAAATAAATAAATTAGAAGCAAAAAACATTAAATCGACAGAAATCTCGAGAATTAACAACTCTGCTAAAGTGCGAAATTTTCAAGAACGCGAGGGAATTCTGCAGTTCAACACGAAGCAGCGACATCTATGTCATTGAGAGAGACGTGGATTAGATCTACAAACGAAACTTTTAACGAAACATTTCTAATGTGTCTTATTACATGCATTATCAGCGAACTCCAAATATATGAATCTATGCTAAGTATTAACGTATAGATAGAGAAAATAGTGGAAATTACCTATGGAAAAAGACGAATTCTTAGAACAATCGTAATGAAAAATCGTCTTTACCGTAGAACAGGGTCAGTTCACGTAAGAAAACAAGTAGCTTAGTTAGTTAAAGCAACTAATCTGTATGCCGAAGGTATTGGGTTCGAACCCCATGAAAGTGCCGTTGTAATTTTTATTACTGTGGCTATTTTATTTATTTTATATGTGGGAAAAAATCAAATTGTAACATATGTGTAAAATTCATGACGATACCAAAAAAAGAAAAATTGTCGTTGTCGCACTTGCATTAGCATTCCTAATTTTGTTTGCAAAAAGTTTAGTAATTATTTCCCCTATGCTCACTGCTCACTATACGTAATGCTCGCTGGCGCGTTGTTTCCCAGTAAATGTTAATAATAATTTGGAGAATTTTATAAAGTTTCACAATGTTTCTCGCTTGATAGTCTTCTATCTACTTTTTTGGACACTTTGATAACAAATTTTCCTATTAAATATTTAATTTCCCATATATATATTTAATTACAGAAAAGTTTTACATGTATTTGTCTTAAATTGAAATTGTTTTGAATTTACCACATGAGGTAAGTAGCCCGAAGGAGGAGAACTGAAGTAACTGATATTCTACGTAAAAGCAACCTATTGTAGAATGATTATGCTTCTTAACTTCAGCACATAATCTTTACGTTGGTCAGACAGAGAAAAACCCTGAGTTTTCCTCTCCTATGACCACTCATCTTAAAGCTCTACATGTAATGATTCTTGTCACATAATTTCGGCTCTCCAAAGACATTTATTATTATAATTATATTATTATTATTATTATTATTATTATTATTATTATTATTATTATTATTATTATTCCTGAATATGCCACCCTTACATAATGTAACTTTAGATATCTTGGTTTAAAGTGCTTTTTTAGTAATAATTTGAGCAACCATGTAACAAAATTTAAAATGTATGAGGGGGCACGAAGTTTTATTCCCCGCTCTCTCTCTCTCTCTTTTCAGCACCGTCCCAACAGAAAGTATATAATTTCTGACAAGCAGAGTAGACAAAATGAATAAGAAATATATTTAAAGTAACCTTTCCTCCTTCGTGAATGGAATATCACGTAACATTTTTTTATTCTACTGAAGACGGCCCTAGGCCGTTATGGTTAGGTAACAAAAGAAATACCTAATATATTTATTGCGCCCCTTGACTGTAATATTACCTCTTCTTTATTTGTTCGAGGCCACCCTACATAACCAAGGGTAACAAAAAGAATAGGAAAAGTATGTAAAGTTTACAAAACACTTTATATTTTGTCAGAAACAAGGCAGTGTATACACAACATTGTTTTCGTTAACAAGTGTTTCACCGTTGAGTCGCTTATAAAATTAGGCAGAATAAAGTTTTCTAGAGGGATTTGTCCAGGATGGTTTTGTGTCGGGCTAATAACGATGAGTATAATTATTTACATCACCGTTAAAGAAATAGCAAACTTTCTGAAAGGAACTTACTTAGGAAACTTCAGATCCTCCTTCTACTTAATAGCATCTGGCGTTCTGAATGAAAGTTCTATGGGACTATTAGAAAATATATATTCCCGTTTCCACGCTGATGGTAGAATTCCTTAAGCGGTTAGCGTACGCGCCTTTGGCGCGGGAGTCCCGGATTCGATTCCCGGCGGGAGCTCATGTGGTTCGAATTCCACGTTGATCAGTAGGTCCACGTCTCATATAGCCTCGCTGCTGAAAGGGACGCTAAACTAAAATCAACTCAATCAACAACTCCTTAAGCAGTTATTGAATTACGTTCGAAGCATACGCGTAAATAGCGCCCCCGCAACCCTGTGGCGTGGGGACCGCACAAGCTGCAAGGCCAAAAATATACAGAAAGTACGCAGGAGCGGACCAGGCCAAATTTTCACCCGGGCAAAGTGACTTTTTCGCGCCCTCCCCCTAGTACTAGCCTATATTTTACATTTTATCATAGTGTTTTTAATATTTTAAACCCATTTTTCAAAAAGACATTCATTACCTAGGAAAACTTCACAAAGAATATGGCCCGCTATAAACAATACGAACTCCCCCCCCCTTGGTCTTGTTTCTAGCACGCCTGCCTTCTGTGGTACCGGATCCAATTCCCGGTGGATTACTGTTGAACGATTGGCCATTAAGGCATAACCGTGGAACGCTAAACTCAAGCAAAGAAACAAACAATACTTACACCCCCGCCACTCTTTATTCTGCATGCCATCTCTCCATTTTTCGATACAGCCCACTTATTACTATGAAACTCTCTTCTTCAATGGTTATGTAATTGCCACTACTTTACAAGAATATAAACCAAAAACGTCAGTAGAAAACACGTTCTAAAATTTACTTTTTGAGGCTCGGTTACTTTCACATAACCACCTCTGAAATCCCAACGTTTCTGTAAATTTAGCCTATTTTTTGGGATTATCTTTTAAAATTTTATTATAATTTAACCTAATATTGAAGTCGGGCCCCTTCCGAAATAAATTACTGTATACGTGCCTTCTGACAATTTTCAATATATTCGTTAAATAATAAAGTAAAATAATTAAATTAGAAGCATAAAGCTTCAGCACGGGCTAACTTTTGTCCACTGCCAATATTGTTAGAAGGGATATTAATAGCAAAAACGGCTAGTCAATGCTGAACCTTGAAACTTCACCCCGAACAGCAAGCCTACTATTAAGAACTACATATGAAACATTTTATCAAAACTTACCTAGCTTTTATCTGGCATGAAATTATTATATACACCAAAATGCACTCTAGTAAAATGTGTATCTAAACATTGCTCTACGTATCTAGGAAGCAATGAAATTTCTTTATCGAAATATTTGGGCAGGAAACTCTAACAGCCAGCCATTTTATTTAAATCGTAGTAAACCCTGTAACTGTGCGTTAACGTGAAGACAAAGCTTGGTCCATTGGTAAAGTGTTGGAAGAATGAAAACTCAATGTTCGTAGATTCGAATCTATCCACTCACCAGAACATTTTATTCTTATGTGTAACGATGAAATAAGAAAGAAAAAATGTATAACCGTTAAGACAAAACTTCAACCAAGTCTGAAGAGAACAATACTAAAATAGTAACACAATGACGTCAACCAAGAATTATTTCATGTAGCGTTTGGACAAAATTACAACTGTCAACAATTGCAGAAGTAAAAACAGGCTGATAGGCGTAATGTAGTCTATACTTCTGAATGCATTTACTTCCTCAAAACTTCCGTCTCGTCATTGGTATGCCGTTAGTCATGGTAAAACCTTTCAATTGGAAGTGAAATGACAAACTAAAAGAGTTTTAAATCAATAAATGTCTATGTGTAAATGTAGGTGTCTCTTATCTATAGTTCTGAGTTCCTTTTACTTTGAAGTGACAAATGAGAGAAGAAAGTATGGTGATCGAAAAAAAAATCAAATTCGAGATTTCAACGAATTATAGCCCCTAATACCGAAAAAGTTATTTTTTGATACATGTCCATCTGTTCTTCCGTCCGTTCGCTACACTTTTCTGTGCACTCGCCTAGAGGCCAACCGTTCAACTTATCTGCACCAAATTTTAGTTTAAGATTTTCATAGTATTTCGTATAGTTTGTTTTATTTCCCTCCTACTCCCAAAACAAGGGTAGTTTTCTGTACGATGAAAATATAAAAAAATATATTTTCTCATAACTGACTTTCTCTAGAAGGAAAGAAAGAAAAGAAAAGAAAAGAAAGAAAAACAGAAAATGTATTGAGCAATACTGACTTGTTTAAGCTTCAGAGATGTTTAATATGAACTGATATTGCTGTTTCTTTTGCAATTATAAATATCTTGCTTTGAATTCACTTAGCTTAAGCATTGATTACATTACGTTTATATAATTATTGTTTGTATTAAAATTATTCCTTCGTTGAAGATCACCATAAATAGAAGAGAAGTTTGCGTGTAAGATACCAGCGAGCAAGCACTTGTTAAAAGTTCATCTGACTCTCGCTGGCCACGTCTGAGACCAAGATGACGTCATGCGCCAGAGCGACAAGAATGTAGCACTGCATTGCATCCACCTTGTAGTCTTTCCACCATGCACAAGAGGTAGGTTACTTCTGACGTGTTCTTTTTGAACGACTTTCTCGAAAATGACACATTTGATGTTTTCATATTTCATAAAATATTATTGCATTAATTGTTCTATGTCTAATGAAAATGTGCTCAAAGTGTGAGTTAGTTTTGTAGTGTGGATTTTCTTCAATCGAAGTTTTTTATTCGATAATCTGACATTCGATGCATTTGAATAATACGATATTTTTTTCGTATTATCCAAATACACACTTCAGTAACAACTGCGGCATAACACAGTTAAGAAATTGAATTGAAAAAGTTTAGTGCGGTGGCCCTGTAATTGAATATTTTTTGGTAAACACCCTAGCTTTTTGTGGTAAACTCAGGCTTTTCTTTTTCGAGCGACAAAAGAGAGAAGAAAATATGGTGATTGTGAAAATAGTATATCAAATTCAGATTTCAACGGATTTACATACTTCATGGCGTCTACATACCGAAAATGTGATTTTTCGATACCCGTCCTTCCGGTCCGTCCGTTCGGTACACTTTTCTGTGCACTCGCCTAGAGGCCATACCGTTCAACGTATCTACACCAAATTTTAAACTTAGGGTTTGCATAGTATTCTTACAGGAGATTTTCCCATTTTTTCCTGCCGCCTAAAATAAGTGTGGTTTACTAACAGCTGAAAATCGAAAAAAAAGCTATTTTCTCCAAAATGGTTTTAACAATTTTGTTTATTTTTCATTAATCAATATTTAATTAACAACCCTATATTGCAGTATCAGATATTTCTCTTAGAAAAAATTACGAGGGGTAGTTTATTCTTGGAGGTGACTTTTACTCGACGATGTTCTCAGAAAGGACACTGGCAAATTTTGTACACACTTCATAAACAAATATTTAACCTTGCAGCATGGTATAAGTCAATTGACCTGTAGTAGCTTATTCTTGGAGTTCAATTTATTTCCAGTGAGTTTCTCAAACACGACCAGTTGGCAACCCTGTATCTCGACAACAAAGCTGAACTCGAAAACTGCAAGAGGGCTATTTGTCTCCTTTTGATGTCACAAATCATCTCCCGAAGTTTGTGGACATCTTTCAGGTTCACCCTTAATGAAGCTTCTTTTCGAAAAGTTAACTATTATCTTTAGACATTGTTTATTTTTTTTATAAAATCACAAATGCCGTTATTAATTTTAAGGCAGAGAGCTACTTTTCAGAGAATAGATCTTTAAAAATAATTTTAAAACTTAGACTTTTGTTTTCGAGACATTCCAGACAAGACGAGACATTTTAAAAGCTATCTCGTGTCCAAAACATTTGTTACGTCTTCTTTTGGAAGTCACAAAGCGCGTCTCGTCTCTTTCTCAAGACATGTCTTATCTCGTACTCATTCGTTAACACTTGGGAAGGATTATCTTTCTACTCAAAGCATTGTTTTTATAATGGTTGCATATTTATGAGAATTGCCGTCAACATAAATTACAATTCTTTCAGTTGAATTAATTGTTTATTATTATTATTATTGAAATTAAAATTAAATGGAATATCTAGTTTAACGTTGCACGATTATGCACCTACGCTAAGGGAGAATGATGTTGAATGAAATGATGAAATGAAGAAAGTGGGAGGAAAATGGAAAATTCCAAGAAAACCAATACCCATGCACATGGTATTTGTCTACCTCAAATTTCACTTGGCGCGAGGTGGAGTCGAGCCACGGACCCCATGAATGCTCTATTATTATTACTATTATTATTATTATTATTATTATTATTATTATTATTATTATTATTATTATTATTATTATTATTATAATAGAAGTGAGCTTAACGAGTTTCAACCGTCCGACTCAACCAATGTTTGGGTGCCAGTTCGTTCGTCTACTCCATGACAACTTTTCATAAAAGACATTTCTTTTTAATGAAACTAGTAAGTGCCTTTTAGCTTTGAGAAGTAATTATGCTTGGAATTTGAAATCTGCAAAATATAAGAGGTAAAATTAACCAAATGGTGCAAGTTTACACTAATGTATACAAAACAATTTTTCAATATCAATTACGTGAATCTTGTCCCATAAAGAAGCCGAAACCCCTACATCGAAGAGCCCTCCGAGATTTGATAATTGTCCACACGGACTGAAATTGCCATTTGAAGCCAAGACTTTAATATGAAGCCAATAATTTCTTTAAAATAGACGAAAAAATCGAAAGTTATAAGCATTTTCATATTTTTACCTTTTCCCATAATGAAGCCGTAGCACACTATACTGATGAGCCCCCCCGACTCCACGATTTGATCATTCTCCATCGGACTGAAATTGCCATTTGGAACCAACACTTTAATACGAAGCCCAACATTTCTTTAAAATAGACGAAAAATTCGAACGTTATAAACATTTTAATATTTTTGCCTTTTCTTATAAGGGGCCCGTATTAGCCTACACTGAAGAGCCCCACGAGATTTGATCCTTGACCACTGGGACTGAAATTCTCATTTGAAACCAAAACTTTAATATGAAGCCAAAAATTAAACTTTTACATCAAGTTAAACTGACTGGGTTCCAGTTCACCCCACTATTATGTTTAGTTTATTTAAGTGGTAATTTGTGACAGCTTCACATCATCAAAAGAATATTTCACTCCCCCCCAGAAGTTTGTGCTGGATTCGCCACTGGATTCAATAGACATTTTTCCTATTCTTTTTATCACCTTGTTGTGGCTCCCTCGTACAAATAAAGAAGCGGTAATATTACAATCAAGGGGCGCTATATATTAGGTATTTCTTTAGTTACCTACCCCTAACCGCACAGGGCCATCTTTGGTAGAATAAAAAAAATGCTATGTGATATTCCAATCATGAAGGGGAGAGGATGCTGTAAATATATTTCTTATTCATTTTGTCTACCCTGCTTATCAGAAATTACTTTCTGTTGAAAGGGTACTGAAATGAGAGGGGCAAAATAAAACGTCGTACCCCCTCCTACATGGTTGTTCAAATAATTACTAAAGAAAGCACTTTAGACTAAGATATCTAAGATTTAAACTAAGAAACTACGATATCCTTACATTATGTAAGGATGGATGGCATATTCAGGATTATTATTATTATTATTATTATTATTATTATTATTATTATTATTATTATATGAATGTTTTTGGAGCACCGAAATTTTGTGAGACGAACAATGGAATGTAGAGGTTTAAGATGGGTGGTCATAGGGAGGAAAAACCAGATTTTTTTTCTGTCTGACTCTCTAACGTGAAGATTATGTGCTGATGGCAATAAGTATCATCATTCTACAATAGGTAGCTTTTACGTAGAATATCAATTACTTGAGTTTTCCTCCTTTGAGCTACTTATCTCATGTGGTAAATTCAAAACAATTTAAATTTAATACAAATACATTGTAAAACTTTTCCGTAATTAAACATCTAGGGAAAATTAAACATTTAATTGGGAAATCTGTTATCAAAATACCCAAACAAGTATATAGAAGACTATCTAGTGATAAATATTGTGAAACTTTATAAAATTCTCCAAATTAGGATTAACATTTACAGGGAAACAACGCGCCAGTGAGCATTACGTATAGTGAGCAGTGAGCACAGGGGAAATAATTACTAAACTTTTTGCAAACAAAATTAGGAATGCTAATGCAAGTGCGACAACGACAATTTTTCTTTTTTTTTTTTTGGTATCGTCATGAATTTTACACATATGTTACAATTTGATTCTTTCCCACATAAAAAAATAACCATAATAATAAAAATGACAACGTTACTTCCATCTAGATTCGAACCCACCACCTTCTGCATACAGATTAGTTGCTTTAACTAACTCAGCTACTTGTTTCCTTACGTGAGCTGAGCCTGTTCTACGGTAAAGACGATTTTTCATTACGGTCGCGCTGCCAATTCGTCCTTTTCCATAAACAATTTCCACTTTTTGCTCTATCTTTACGTTAATACTTGGCATATATTCATATATTTGGAGTTTGCAGATAATGCACGAAATAAGACACATTAGAAATGTTTCGTTAAAAGTTTCGTTTGTAGATCTAATCCACGTCTCTCTCAATGACATAGATGTCGCTGCTTCGTGTTGAACTGCAGAATTCTCTCGCGTTCTTGAAAATTTCGCACTTTAGCAGAGTTGATAATTCTCGAGATTTCTGTCGATTTAATGTTTTTTGCTACTATTTTATTTATTTTAAGCTAATATCTAACACAAATATTAAAAATGGGTTTGTTATTAACCTGTCCTGCTGGGGAAACCTTCCGAAATTCCGAAAATATAAAGAAAAGATAGATATTTTCAAAAAATTTCAAAATAAAGAGACGCGTCATTTATTTTGCTCATGGTAGTACGTCTGTGAGATTCTTCGGTAGTCACTTAGCACTTAGCACTCACTTTAGGTAATTTTAGTTTATCATGTACCACATAATACACTCCACCATTTGAATTCGCCGGAGAATAATGTTTGGTTTTCCATAGCCGTGACATTCTGGTTCGCTTGATGATATTACTTGATGCCCGGTAGACTGTAGGACATTGTCAAGTCTTATGTTATAATATAACATCGCAAAACTTTGAGTGACTTCTACATCAATTTTTGACGAATAATTGAAAAACAAGGATATTGCAATCTGTTTTATGTAGTTTACTTTTAGATGAAAAATGATTGGCTTGCAAGTGCCTATCAGTTGTAACCAGCCCGGAGTTCGGGTTGTCTGTTCAGGCGACTTATTATTTGTAACCACTCCGTATAATCTGGTCGCTGTCCGTGGCTCGTGGTACTACCAATAAGTATCTTCCTGATACTTTAACTTACCTGGACAGGACGATGAAGGACCTCTCCAAGAAAGGTTACAAACTGTTTCCCAAAAATGCTCGTCGGTCTCAATAATGAGATGAGCATTAGGCGCCGAGAGGTTCGGGTGTCTCGTCTCGAAAACCTCACGGACGATCAGACGTTCATCCAGACCATAACGCAAACAAACATTACCCATACAAACAACGAAAACACACTGAATTAAATGACATTATACTTATTTATTAGAACACTAAAAAAAAATAGCAAAGAGGAATGGACACAACACTGAACACTGAGGATGTATATCAATTTTAGTCGCTGAAATCACGCTTTGCCCTTTTCGGGTAATATAGCCCTTTATATATATACATATATATATATATATATATATATATATATATATATATATATATATATATATGATTACGATTCAGATATCACTACAAATTCTTCTCTCACACCCTTGACCCACTTGGGGGGTCGCACTGGGGGAAAGTTGTCTGGATCGTCCCACGATGAATCCAGTTGTTACGCTGAACAGTCCTGCAGCGTAAAGGTGAATCTTCAGCAAAGTGACGAAAAGAAGATCTCCACAGTGGAATACTGATATTGGAGGGCGCGTATATAACCTTTTAAACGCACAAGGTCTGCGGACCTGGGATTTCACTAGTTGGGGCTAGCCGTAAGAAATCGTCCTTCACCGGCTAAATAGCTTGTGCCCCTTCACAAAAAGTCGTATCTGAAGCCCGACACGACATGCGTGGGTTACGGCTTCCAGACTTGGAGTCAAACTCCCCGAGCATCCAAGCTCAAGCTACGGGTTGCAATGGTCAACAGAAAGGTGTTGGCAGTTCATTTCAAAAATCACTCAGTTAACTCACCTGTATGCACATACAAACAGAATATAGAAAACAATTTATGTTAATTTTAGCCAACTGCCTATAATGCACTAGACACGGCGATAACACTGGCGTGAGAAAGTACAGATAACGGGCTACGAAACAACGCAGTTGGTGCCACTTTGGCCACTGAGACATCTGGTCAGCCCGTATTTCTCTAATCTATTGTAATGTTTCCATAAGTGATTAAAGAAAATACTTAATTCAGTTCCAAATAACTGCAGAATAAATACTGTGCATATAATAAGTCAGGGAGAAACACTGAAATGGTTAGTCACTAACTGAAATATTCTCAGCAAAAGCAATGTTTTAAATATATATATGTAAAAACGATGAAAGACTTCTTTGTCCAATTGTGTGGGAAAGAAGCAATTCCCACCAAAGAAAGAACTTATGTGCGTTGCAGAATAAAGTACAAATCGAAAATAATAATCACTGTCTTTACGAAATATACAGAGTGTCCACAAAAATCCTTCTATAACCTGGTAGCGGTTATATATTGCGTCTGAAAGTGGAACGACCTGTCAAGTGCACACGTGGACAGGTTGAGAACCCTTGGCCGTCTGACGAAGTATGAATAAAATTAGGTTTTCCACCTGAAATTTAAAATTAGTTAGTTGGCAACACTGTCATATGGTGTGAGACTTACGTCCATAGACGATGAATGGATTTTCACCTGAAAAAGGGCTATTTAAAATAGTTAAAGAACTTTTCCACTCACTACAAAGTGTTGAGGTTCCTGCATGAGCAATGTCCAATCCAAATGTTCCATGAAGTAATAAGAACCTCTTGAACAATTGGTGCAGTTGGGTTTCCTTATCTTCCGTTTCTTCACATGTTGAAACCATGCTGTCTTCCTGTGTGAGTATCCTCCATGGTTCTCCAACGATGAGTTGATGAGGGGAAAAGGGGACATTGTTTTTTTTTTAACACTGGTGTGAGAAACGAAGTACGGTTACAACACATGTATGATAACTTCACTAAAAAAGCGCAAAAAGCGTTTGTAGGGCTATTAAAATTCTTATTTAAAAAAAAACATACAAACACACAAAACACACAAATAGTAAATATACTGATATCTGTATTTAAAATATCAAAATGTGAATGAATAAACAAATAGCAAAACATGTTAAAGGTACTAAAATATTAAAATTATGGTTAAAGTTTCGATATCACTATAATATTTTTTGGAAAATATGAAAATCATTGAAAAAGTAAAATGAATGGAAATGTAAACACATGATAAACTGACAATATACAAACAAAATAAGATATTCACCCGTATGTCCCTTTTTTTTAACTGTGCCTCGTGTTGTTTGGCAGAAAAGAACGAAAAATCGTTTTTCAAAAATATATATATATATAAAAAAAACTTAAGTGTCAAAATTGACGTTCATAGTGATTCCAAGAAACAAGCATGATTCTGCATATCAAAGAAAAAGATCGTGATTTCGTTGACATGTATGAAGGAAATTTGGCACGCCATAAGATCAAATGCCATCTGCTCGTCGTGAAAATCGAGACTTTAATTCAATAATGCTCAATGCAACAAATGGTTTCATTCTGAAACAAAATTATTATTAGCTTAGGCCTAGAATAATGGTCGTTGTTCACTTCCAAAAACGTAAACATTGTAGGGTTACCAGAATAGATGGGTATTATCTGCAAAAGAACTTATAAATAAAGCGTTGAAAACTATACAGTGTTGATCCAAGTTTTTCAAAGGTCTGAATCAAGGAAGTTGACTCACTAGTCCAAACATTCCTGAAAATAAATGGTCATTACGCCATGAATTGACCAAAACTATAGGTGGGAAAATGTGTAATACTACACGTGCTTACACACAGAATATGCCATCGACACCTGCGAAGCAAAACTAGAAACGAGCGTAGGCCTGCAACCATAGGCACTTACAAAATGTTTCTGCACAAAACTGAAATATAAACATTAATATTCAGTAAACTACGCGTATGTTCCCTGGAACTAACGTGTCTTCCACCTAGAAAAAATGTGTAAACACACAAGATACAAATGCTTTCGTAGCATCGTAAAGATATGTCTCTATAAGACAAAATACGTGAGACCTACTAAAAGAAAAACATGGGATACAAACACAAAAATATTGTCAACGACATTACAACTTTCTGGTTGGTCTGAAAACATCCAAATTAAATTCCCTACAAGACGGTTATGTCATACCACGACAGTTAAACTTTCTTAGGCATCTTCGCTACAAAATATTCGAAATGGTCTTATTAACACATTAAAATTCAAAGTCATCGAGCATATGAAATAATTAACAAAATATTAAAAAAAAAACATTATGGCTTCATGCTGTTGGAAAGAAAGAAAATAAGTTTATTTTTCGGGATCTATATCGAATTGGAATAGTTTCTAGGACATACTAGAACTAAAATATACTTTTCTCAAAATGAATAGAAAACATTACAACACATTAGCATACAAATCCACTTAATAGAATTACGGTTCATAAACATTAAAATATCCGCTGAAATGTTACTAGACATCAAAATATACTCTAAAAATCTAACCTAAGAATACGCATGCTTAATTACGGGTACCATAAAGGAAGAAGAGAAATGAAAAACTATATTTTGCGATTGATGGCGAAAATACAGTTAGCTATGGAATATCCAATGGATTAGCCACATCCATTTTTGCAACAGATCTGCAATTCCAGGAAATATTGCCTCCCTGAAAAAACATATATTTATCCCCATAAAATATCCTACCCGAAGAAGTTTCCCTACGGTCGTTCAGTGGTCTAGAGAAGACAAAAAAAAATGTTAATTAGAAATTACAAGAAAGTATAGAAGTTAAACATATTTCCGCATAAATATTAATATGAGGGGAAAAACGACCGTTCACCATCAGAATATCTGTTCATATAGTTCCTTCTAAAATAAAAAGATTACTGCTTTCGTTCGGAGAATTATACTATTCACATGACATTCCTGCACATACTATTACCAACAAGGAAATGCCTGATATCACTTGTTTAAGGCTTAGCCTACTTTCCGTTCTAAACTTTTCTCTTCGAACAAAATATTTCATGTCACATCCTGGAAATTCAAATAAAGTCAAAATCGGGTAAATGACGTAAATGAGGTTCAACAAAATTACAGTAAACACTTCGAAATGAAAACGAAAATCTAAGATTAACACTGAAAAGAAATTTAACATTGATTATAAGTGTAAAGTTTCATATTCTACGCATGAGATTACGTACTATGTTTCAATGACAAATATACAAATATACGGTATATATAATTAACAACTAAAAATTTTCTTATCTATACATTCTCCTTTTCTTAAAAGGAAATCAAACTAATTGTGAGTCATACGTATGATAACATGTTTAAGAATTTGAAAAGTGGGAAGGGATTCTAAAAATATATATATATTTTTTTAAAATAAAACAATAGAAATATATTATAACGCTAAAACATCTTCCCACTGACTGGGGATACGGAAATCGCGCCAAGATTTCAAATTGCTTTTAAAATGCAATTCCCCTACGTATATGATTACATACTAAATTTTAATTATAAACATACAGCTATATACATATATATTAGTAACAACTAAAATATTCTGATCCTGCACATCTGGATATTTTTGGAAAAAATTCTAAAAAGAAAACCAAACATGAATTGTAAATAACACATAATAACATATTTAAGAATTTCGAAAGTGGGAAAGGATCCTAAAAAGGGATTTAAAATTTAAAACATTTAATAAAAATATGTTATAAGGCTAAAATATCTTCCCACTGGCTGAGGGTACGGAACTGCGCTACTATTTCAAACCGTTTTCAGATAAGTACGGTTCCCCTACGTATATGATACGTTAATTATTTATTAGAAAATCTAAATTCAAACATCAAAAATGAAAACAAGAAAAAAATTAATGACATTAAACTAATAGTAAGTCAGTGATAAGGTTTGCAACACAAATGCACAGCTGACTGAGGTATGAAGTGCTACAAAAAGACGAAAAGAAGAAAAGAATTAATCAGCTGTATATCACCCGTTATTCGTCGACATAAGCAGGTGGTCGGAAATACAGCGACTATCTTATCAAAATAAAGAAAGAAAGACATGTTATCTGCTCTTTACCGAATAGTTAAAAGCTAGAAGCAAAAATGAGTTTAAAAGAAATGCGTAGTTCTTCTTTTCGTGTCCAGGTGTTCTATCAAAAACTAAAAGCAAAAAGGAAGAAAATGAATACATGTTTATCGCTTAGAAATGCGTCGCTCTCCTGGGAGAAAAATTTGTATCAACACACAAAGTCTTGGTTACTTTTTTTTTCTTTTTCTATGATTACTGTTTCTACTTTGATAATTACGGTTTGTTCGTCTATTCCTACAGCGGTTACCTCTATGTACAAATCTATGCTTAATGTCACACAAATTGCTGTTCCTGTCTCGTTTGTGAGAACTCAGGTTACGTGGCCGTGATTTACGACTTCTTTTGTATCTGTTATTCTTTCGTATGCGCTCTCGGTTCTGATTCCCTTTAAATTTCGTATTGTTTACGCTCCGGTCTGCGTATCTTTGCCTATTACAATAACTATAAATTCTTTTGTGCTTTTTCAATCTGTGGTTTGTGACAGCTGTTGTTGTGCGCTTACGACCTCTGTCGTCTACAATCATATGTTCGTGATTTTCACTACTACTGTTACTACAAGTGGTGTTGCTAGATTCTGAATGAATAAAATCATTATCGGATTTGTTACGAGGTTGGTTGAGACTACGGAGTTCAGATTCCTGCATTTCCTTTTCTTTAGGAGTGTTAGTCTCTAGCTCAGGTTCCAATTCCAATGTTTTGTTTACACTAGGAATATCAGTCACTAATTGAGGTTCAAATTCCGGTGTTTCGTATCCAGTAGGAACACCTGACTGTAACTGGGGTTCGCATTCCGGTGTTTTGTTTTCAGCGCTCTCTGTTTCTTGGCTGTTTTCAGTATTTACTGTTTGCTGACTATTTTCACGAAATACATCCCGTAAATCGTCTATCTTTTGACCTAATTCGCTCTTTACCTCAGCAAAAGTCTCTTTAATTTCAGCACGGTACTCTCTATTCTCTTTTTTAAAATTTTCAAAAGTCTCTTCAAAAATTAACTTTAGTTTCCGGAATATATCTGCCTCGTTGTATGCCATCTTAAACAAAATAAAATAAACTATTAATAAAACATATTATTAAAATCACCTGAAAGAGAATATTTTTTTCAAATTCCTGGTACTGAGCTGAAAGAGAAATCGTATATTAAAATATTGATCTTATAATTATTGGAGCACCAACGGTCTCGATTCGGGTCGGTAGTTCGGGCGTCATTTATTTGTAACCGCCTGGAGTTCGAGTCCCTGTTCGGGGGCCATTTATTTGTAACCAGCCCGGAGTTCGGGTTGTCTGTTCGGGCGACTTTTTATTTGTAACCACTCCGTATAATCTGGTCGCTGTTCGTGGCTCGTGGTACTACCAATAAGTATCTTCCTGATACTTTAACTTACCTGGACAGGACGATGAAGGACCTCTCCAAGAAAGGTTACAAGCTGTTTATCAAAAATGCTCGTCGGTCTCAATAATGAGATGAGCATTAGGCCCCGAGAGGTTCGGGTGTCTCGTCTCGAAAACCTCACGGACGATCAGACGGTCATCCAGACCATAACGCACACAAACATCACCCATACAAACAACGAAAACACACTGAATTAAATGACATTATACTTATTTATTAGAACACTAAAAAAATAGCAAAGAGGAATGGACACAACACTGAACACTGAGGATGTATATCAATTTTAGTCGCTGAAATCACGCTTTGCCCTTTTCGGGTAATATAGCCCTTTATATATATATATATATATATATATATATATATATATATATATATATATATATATATATATGATTACGATTCAGATATCACTACAAATTCTTCTCTCACACCCTTGACCCACTTGGGGGGTCGCACTGGGGGAAAGTTGTCTGGATCGTCCCACGATGAATCCAGTTGTTACGCTGAACAGTCCTGCAGCGTAAAGGTGAATCTTCAGCAAAGTGACGAAAGAAGATCTCCACAGTGGAATACTGATATTGGAGGGCGCGTATATAACCTTTTAAACGCACAAGGTCTGCGGACCTGGGATTTCACTAGTTGGGGCTAGCCGTAAGAAATCGTCCTTCATCGGCTAAATAGCTTGTGCCCCTTCACAAAAAGTCGTATCTGAAGCCCGACACGACATGCGTGGGTTACGGCTTCCAGACCTGGAGTCAAACTCCCCGAGCATCCAAGCTCAAGCTACGGGTTGCAATGGTCAACAGAAAAGTGTTGGCAGTTCATTTCAAAAATCACTCAGTTAACTCACCTGTATGCACATACAAACAGAATATAGAAAACAATTTATGTTAATTTTAGCCAACTGCCTATAATGCACTAGACACGGCGATAACACTGGCGTGAGAAAGTACAGATAACGGGCTACGAAACAACGCAGTTGGTGCCACTTTGGCCACTGAGACATCTGGTCAGCCCGTATTTCTCTAATCTATTGTAATGTTTCCATAAGTGATTAAAGAAAATACTTAATTCAGTTCCAAATAACTGCAGAATAAATACTGTGCATATAATAAGTCAGGGAGAAACACTGAAATGGTTAGTCACTAACTGAAATGTTCTCAGCAAAAGCAATGTTTTAAATATATATATGTAAAAACGATGAAAGATTTCTTTGTCCAATTGTGTGGGAAAGAAGCAATTCCCACCAAAGAAAGAACTTGTGTGCGTTGTAGAATAAAGTACAAATCGAAAATAATAATCACTGTCTTTACGAAATATACAGAGTGTCCACAAAAATCCTTCTATAACCTGGTAGCGGTTATATATGGCGTTTGAAAGTGGAACGACCTGTCAAGTGCATACGTGGACAGGTTGAGAACCCTTGACCGTCTGACGAAGTATGAATAAATTTAGGTTTTCCACCAGAAATTTAAAATTAGTTAGTTGGCAACACTGTCATATGGTTTGAGACTTACGTGCATAGACGATGAATGGTTTTTCACCTGAAAAAAGGGCTATTTAAAATAGTTAAAGAACTTTTCCACTCACTACAAAGTGATGAGGTTCCTGCATGAGCAATGTCCAATCCAAATGTTCCATGAAGTAATAAGATCCTCTTGAACAATTGGTGCAGTTGGGTTTCCTTATCTTCCGTTTCTTCACATGTTGAAACCATGCTGTCTTCCTGTGTGAGTATCCTCCATGGTTCTCCAACGATGAGTTGATGAGGGGAAAAGGGGACATTGTTTTTTTTAACACTGGTGTGAGAAACGAAGTACGGTTACAACACATGTATGATAACTTCACTAAAAAAGCGCAAAAAGCGTTTGTAGGGCTATTAAAATTCTTATTTAAAAAAACACACAAATACTTTTCGTAAAATGTTTAAGTGTTCCGTTTCGATCACTTTATTTGATATAATATGAAGTAAATACGTTATAGGGCTATTTAAATGCTTTTTTTTAAACACTAATAAATTCTTTTCGTAAAATGTTTAAGTGTTCCGTTTCGATCACTTTTTTTTGTGCAATATGAAATAAATATACACACACAATAACTATTCATGAAAACATCGACTTAAAGAATTATCAAATATCTCAATAAAAATTAGTAAATATACTGATATCTGTATTTAAAATATCAAAATATGAATGAATAAGAAAATAGCAAAAAATGTAAAAGGTACTAAAATATTAAAATTATGGTTAAAGTTTCGATATCTCTATAATATTTTTGGAAAATATGAAAATCATTGAAAAAGTAAAATGAATGGAAATGTAAACACATGATAAACTGACAATATACAAACAAAATAAGATTTTCACCTGTATGTCCTTTTTTTTAACTGTGCCTCGTGTTGTTTGGTAGAAAAGAACGAAAAATCGTTTTTCAAATATATATATATATATATATATATATATATATATATATATATATAAAAAAAACTTAAGTGTCAAAATTGACGTTCATAGTGATTCCAAGAAACAAGCAAGATTCTGCATATCAAAGAAAAAGATCGTGATTTCGTTGACATGTATGAAGGAAATTTGGCTCGCCATAAGATCAAATGCCATCTGCTCGTCGTGAAAATCGAGACTTTAATTCAATAATGCTCAATGCAACAAATGGTTTCATTCTGAAACAAAATTATTATTAGCTTAGGCCTAGAATAATGGTCGTTGTTCACTTCCAAAAACGTAAACATTGTAGGGTTACCAGAATAGATGGGTATTATCTGCAAAAGAACTTATAAATAAAGCGTTGAAAACTATACAGTGTTGATCCAAGTTTTTCAAAGGTCTGAATCAAGGAAGTTGACTCACTAGTCCAAACATTCCTGAAAATAAATGGTCATTACGCCATAAATTGACCAAAACTATAGGTGGGAAAATGTGTAATACTACACGTGCTTACACACAGAATATCCCATCGACACCTGCGAAGCAAAGCTAGAAACGAGCGTAGGCCTGCAACCATAGGCACTTACAAAATGTTTCTGCACAAAACTGAAATATAAACAATAATATTCAGTAAACTACGCGTATGTTCCCTGGAACATAACGTGTCTTCCACCTAGAAAAAATGTGTAAACACACAAGATACAAATGCTTTCGTAGCATCGTAAAGATATGTCTCTATAAGACAAAATACGTGAGACCTACTAAAAGAAAAACATGGGATACAAACACAAAAATATTGTCAACGACATTACAACTTTCTGGTTGGTCTGAAAACATCCAAATTAAATTCCCTACAAGACGGTTATGTCATACCACGACAGTTAAACTTTCTTAGGCATCTTCGCTACAAAATATTCGAAATGGTCTTATTAACACATTAAAATTCAAAGTCATCGAGCATATGAAATAATTAACAAAATATTTAAAAAAAAAACATTATGGCTTCATGCTGTTGGAAAGAAAGAAAATAAGTTTATTTTTCGGGATCTATATCGAATTGGAATAGTTTCTAGGACATACTAGAACTAAAATATACTTTTCTCAAAATGAATAGAAAACATTACAACACATTAGCATACAAATCCACTTAATAGAATTACGGTTCATAAACATTAAAATATCCGCTGAAATGTTACTAGACATCAAAATATACTCTAAAAATCTAACCTAAGAATACGCATGCTTAATTACGGGTACCATAAAGGAAGAAGAGAAATGAAAAACTATATTTTGCGATTGATGGCGAAAATACAGTTAGCTATGGAATATCCAATGGATTAGCCACATCCATTTTTGCAACAGATCTGCAATTCCAGGAAATATTGCCTCCCTGAAAAAACATATATTTATCCCCATAAAATATCCTACCCGAAGAAGTTTCCCTACGGTCGTTCAGTGGTCTAGAGAAGACAAAAAAATGTTAATTAGAAATTACAAGAAAGTATAGAAGTTAAACATATTTCCGCATAAATATTAATATGAGGGGAAAAACGACCGTTCACCATCAGAATATCTGTTCATATAGTTCCTTCTAAAATAAAAAGATTACTGCTTCCGTTCGGAGAATTATACTATTCACATGACATTCCTGCATTTACTATTACCAACAAGGAAATGCCTGATATCACTTGTTTAAGGCTTAGCCTACTTTCCGTTCTAAACTTTTCTCTTCGAACAAAATATTTCATGTTACATCCTGGAAATTCAAGTAAAGTCAAAATCGGGTAAATGACGTAAATGAGGTTCAACAAAATTACAGTAAACACTTCGAAATGAAAACGAGAATCTAAGATTAACACTGAAAAGAAATTTAACATTGATTATAAGTGTAAAGTTTCATATTCTACGCATGAGATTACGTACTATGTTTCAATGACAAATATACAAATATACGGTATATATAATTAACAACTAAAAATTTTCTTATCTATACATTCTCCTTTTCTTAAAAGGAAATCAAACTAATTGTGAGTCATACGTATGATAACATGTTTAAGAATTTGAAAAGTGGGAAGGGATTCTAAAAATATATATATATTTTTAAAATAAAACAATAGAAATATATTATAACGCTAAAACATCTTCCCACTGGCTGGGGATACGGAAATCGCGCCAAGATTTCAAATTGCTTTTAAAATGCAATTCCCCTACGTATATGATTACATACTAAATTTTAATTATAAACATACAGCTATATACATATATATTAGTAACAACTAAAATATTCTGATCCTGCACATCTGGATATTTTTGGAAAAAATTCTAAAAAGAAAACCAAACATGAATTGTAAATAACACATAATAACATATTTAAGAATTTCGAAAGTGGGAAAGGATCCTAAAAAGGGATTTAAAATTTAAAACATTTAATAAAAATATGTTATAAGGCTAAAATATCTTCCCACTGGCTGAGGGTACGGAACTGCGCTACTATTTCAAACCGTTTTCAGATAAGTACGGTTCCCCTACGTATATGATACGTTAATTATTTATTAGAAAATCTAAATTCAAACATCAAAAATGAAAACAAGAAAAAAATTAATGACATTAAACTAATAGTAAGTCAGTGATAAGGTTTGCAACACAAATGCACAGCTGACTGAGGTATGAAGTGCTACAAAAAGACGAAAAGAAGAAAAGAATTAATCAGCTGTATATCACCCGTTATTCGTCGACATAAGCAGGTGGTCGGAAATACAGCGACTATCTTATCAAAATAAAGAAAGAAAGACATGTTATCTGCTCTTTACCGAATAGTTAAAAGCTAGAAGCAAAAATGAGTTTAAAAGAAATGCGTAGTTCTTCTTTTCGTGTCCAGGTGTTCTATCAAAAACTAAAAGCAAAAAGGAAGAAAATGAATACATGTTTATCGCTTAGAAATGCGTCGCTCTCCTGGGAGAAAAATTTGTATCAACACACAAAGTCTTGGTTACTTTTTTTTCTTTTTCTATGATTACTGTTTCTACTTTGATAATTACGGTTTGTTCGTCTATTCCTACAGCGGTTACCTCTATGTACAAATCTATGCTTAATGTCACACAAATTGCTGTTCCTGTCTCGTTTGTGAGAACTCAGGTTACGTGGCCGTGATTTACGACTTCTTTTGTATCTGTTATTCTTTCGTATGCGCTCTCGGTTCTGATTCCCTTTAAATTTCGTATTGTTTACGCTCCGGTCTGCGTATCTTTGCCTATTACAATAACTATAAATTCTTTTGTGCTTTTTCAATCTGTGGTTTGTGACAGCTGTTGTTGTGCGCTTACGACCTCTGTCGTCTACAATCATATGTTCGTGATTTTCACTACTACTGTTACTACAAGTGGTGTTGCTAGATTCTGAATGAATAAAATCATTATCGGATTTGTTACGAGGTTGGTTGAGACTACGGAGTTCAGATTCCTGCATTTCCTTTTCTTTAGGAGTGTTAGTCTCTAGCTCAGGTTCCAATTCCAATGTTTTGTTTACACTAGGAATATCAGTCACTAATTGAGGTTCAAATTCCGGTGTTTCGTATCCAGTAGGAACACCTGACTGTAACTGGGGTTCGCATTCCGGTGTTTTGTTTTCAGCGCTCTCTGTTTCTTGGCTGTTTTCAGTATTTACTGTTTGCTGACTATTTTCACGAAATACATCCCGTAAATCGTCTATCTTTTGACCTAATTCGCTCTTTACCTCAGCAAAAGTCTCTTTAATTTCAGCACGGTACTCTCTATTCTCTTTTTTAAAATTTTCAAAAGTCTCTTCAAAAATTAACTTTAGTTTCCGGAATATATCTGCCTCGTTGTATGCCATCTTAAACAAAATAGAATAAACTATTAATAAAACATATTATTAAAATCACCTGAAAGAGAATATTTTTTCAAATTCCTGGTACTGAGCTGAAAGAGAAATCGTATATTAAAATATTGATCTTATAATTATTGGAGCACCAACGGTCTCGATTCGGGTCGGTAGTTCGGGCGTCATTTATTTGTAACCGCCTGGAGTTCGAGTCCCTGTTCGGGCGCCATTTATTTGTAACCAGCCCGGAGTTCGGGTTGTCTGTTCGGGCGACTTTTTATTTGTAACCACTCCGTATAATCTGGTCGCTGTTCGTGGCTCGTGGTACTACCAATAAGTATCTTCCTGATACTTTAACTTACCTGGACAGGACGATGAAGGACCTCTCCAAGAAAGGTTACAAGCTGTTTCCCAAAAATGCTCGTCGGTCTCAATAATGAGATGAGCATTAGGCGCCGAGAGGTTCGGGTGTCTCGTCTCGAAAACCTCACGGACGATCAGACGGTCATCCAGACCATAACGCACACAAACATCACCCATACAAACAACGAAAACACACTGAATTAAAGGACATTATACTTATTTATTAGAACACTAAAAAAATAGCAAAGAGGAATGGACACAACACTGAACACTGAGGATGTATATCAATTTTAGTCGCTGAAATCACGCTTTGCCCTTTTCGGGTAATATAGCCCTTTATATATATATATATATATATATATATATATATATATATATATATATATATATATATATATATATATATATGATTACGATTCAGATATCACTACAAATTCTTCTCTCACACCCTTGACACACTTGGGGGGTAGCACTGGGGGAAAGTTGTCTGGATCGTCCCACGATGAATCCAGTTGTTACGCTGAACAGTCCTGCAGCGTAAAGGTGAATCTTCAGCAAAGTGACGAAAAGAAGATCTCCACAGTGGAATACTGATATTGGAGGGCGCGTATATAACCTTTTAAACGCACAAGGTCTGCGGACCTGGGATTTCACTAGTTGGGGCTAGCCGTAAGAAATTGTCCTTCATCGGCTAAATAGCTTGTGCCCCTTCACAAAAAGTCGTATCTGAAGCCCGACACGACATGCGTGGGTTACGGCTTCCAGACTTGGAGTCAAACTCCCCGAGCATCCAAGCTCAAGCTACGGGTTGCAATGGTCAACAGAAAGGTGTTGGCAGTCCATTTCAAAAATCACTTAGTTAACTCACCTGTATGCACATACAAACAGAATATAGAAAACAATTTATGTTAATTTTAGCCAACTGCCTATAATGCACTAGACACGGCGATAACACTGGCGTGAGAAAGTACAGATAACGGGCTACGAAACAACGCAGTTGGTGCCACTTTGGCCACTGAGACATCTGGTCAGCCCGTATTTCTCTAATCTATTGTAATGTTTCCATAAGTGATTAAAGAAAATACTTAATTCAGTTCCAAATAACTGCAGAATAAATACTGTGCATATAATAAGTCAGGGAGAAACACTGAAATGGTTAGTCACTAACTGAAATATTCTCAGCAAATGCAATGTTTTAAATATATATATGTAAAAACGATGAAAGACTTCTTTGTCCAATTGTGTGGGAAAGAAGCAATTCCCACCAAAGAAAGAACTTATGTGCGTTGCAGAATAAAGTACAAATCGAAAATAATAATCACTGTCTTTACGAAATATACAGAGTGTCCACAAAAATCCTTCTATAACCTGGTAGCGGTTATACAGTCAGTGCCTGTCGGTCGGGTAATGAGAAAAGTAGGCTCCTCAATGTTGTTCTTCCGCCGAGATGCTGACAGCGTTGACAGAGGAAATTGAAAAGAAAGTTAGAAGGAGGAAGTGACGTAAGCACGTTGTAGAAGAAAACAGATTGTAGTGAAGCAAAAAATACGTAAACAACAAAGGATGCATCTTCTATGTCTTTACATTTTTTCCTGTCCGTAGGAAGAAGTTTCTATAAATATTGATGTGAGAAGTAAGACGCAATGTTTTATTAGAAGAATGCTAAAGGAAATGGCATTTTATCTAAAGAAATTTTAGTTTGTGGCTTTTCTAAAATTCAAAAACTCGAAGTTATATTTAAACACTTGCAATAATAATAATAATATGAAAGATTTTTTTTTGAAATATAAAAGTTTCTTTTAAGAACCTATTCTGAAATTATTATTAAAGAGAACATTAGTAAAGCTTCTATTACTCGACTCGATTGTATAACCAAAGAACAAAGTTATATGTATATTACCACGGTTCGTTTATTTGTGTCATGGAATACTTATTATTCGTAGTATTCTACACTCCTTCAATAAACACTAATCAATCGTGGAAGCCTTAATATTTAACATATTATAACTGTCTGACTTAGAACCATAAACTTACACACGTCCTTCTAGTTCTACGTTCTGATCTGTTATATCTTCATTATGTTGATAATTAAGTACTTTAATAGCGTACCATTTTCTGGTAATCGCAATCAATACCGATTCATTGCCATAGCGACAAGTAAATTACACAAATCCACACAAGAACTTGAAATAATCAACAAACAAATCAGTATTAATTAGTAAATTTAAACTAATTATCTTTTTCTTTCTCTTCTGGTTAATGTAACTTTTAGAAGAACTTTTTGCTCTAAAGCTTACAATACGTAATCGCACATAAATATTGTCGTTACAATTGGCATTTGTATGTCTAAACATCCATCTGTTTCTAAGATAATTCTTGTAAAATTTGCGGGGTCCGCGGTGGCCCAGTGATAGAGCGTTTACCTCTGATGCATGGGTTCCCGGTTCGATTCCAGCTCGCGCCAAGTGAACTTTGTAGTGGATAAAACCATGTGTAGGGTTTTCTCTGGATTGTTCCGTTTGCTCCTACTTTCTTCATTCCACCATTTCATTCATTTCTCGGGGCCGCGGTGGCTCAGTGGTAGAGCGTTCACCTCTGGTGCATGGGGTTCCGGGTTCAAACCCTGCTCCAGCCAAGTGAACTCTGTGGTGGACAAACACCGTGTGCGTGGGTTTTCTCGGGGTTCTCCCGTTTCTTCCCACTTTCTTCCTTTCACCATTTCATTCATTTCTCATAATCACCGTCTCCTTTAGCCTAACCGACATAAACGTGGGACTTAAAACTCAAAGATTTCATTTCATTTTTTCATTCATTTCTCATTATCACCGTCTCGTTTAGCTTAACCGGAATAATAGTGGGACGTAAAACTTAAAGACTTCATTTCATTTCTTCTCCTAACACTTATAAAATTTTAATGAAACCTATGTAGCATGTGACTACGCTCTACTTGCAGGAATAGCCCTGTTGTTTCGTGATACAATTAATCGAGAGTAAGGGGAATAAGTGGGGATAAACACACCCTACGCTACAAGCTCACACATATATATGCAAGACAATTTTCCAATATAAACCACGTATTTCATTCTTTTAGTTATGACAAAACTTAATATAAGTGTTCTTTATGTATTGGGAATATCCCTAAAGCTTAGGATTGCACTCTGCTAAGAGCAAAAGTGAGAATTCACCCCCGCCCCACCCCTCAACTTCAAAAATGTTTCCACGATAAATTCTGTTAAATAAAAGTTCAATTTTGACTTAATAAGTCGTACAGTCTCGGTGTTGAAAAGCAATGATATAATTAAAAGGATTCATTTTAGGCTATTTCTGGAAAGCGTTCGAACTATTTCCATCATCTTAAAAAAGATCCATAACCGTAGTTTAAACTGTTATTGAATCCTCTTACAAAAAATAAGAAACGATCATTTATTATTGCGTGATCATTTTTCCATGATTTTCTCATGAACTGCTAAACTCGTAATGATTTTTTTTTATAGTTGAAAGCAAAAATCTTAATTGCCACACAGTACCATGAGTTTTATTTGCTTTTGAGAAGATTCACAAGATGTGTTTATTTTACTTTATTTCTATTTATTTATTATTTATATAATTGTATGCGTTTACTAGTTTACAAACCATAACCGCAAACTATGAATTTCGTTTAGGAGTTCGTTTGATTCTGATTACTTATTCAGTTGGGAAAGAAACTTACTGTGGTTGGAAAAACTGTTTATATCTTTGTGATGATAATGAGGATGACCATGGCCAGCTGTAATTGAGATATGTGCATAATATCCTTTGATTAGTCTAAGTGGAATATAAGAGCAGAGAGAGATTAATAATTCGAAATAGAAGCGAAGCAATTCCCTTAACAAGACGCTTGGTTTTAATTCAGAAGTTCCTTTCGTTCATTTATGATGAGATGCGTCACGTAAATCGAGTACCTAGCGTAGAATAAAATGACTTCGACAGCTTAAATACATGTCCCCATACGCTTTACATACATAAAACGACCAACTAGCGTTACTAAGGATGTTATTTTCAGAATGGTAATGTGGGTAAACGGTAAGTTGCAAGAATATAACGAGTTATAGATGAGAACAGCGCAAAACCTAATGCTTCGTTAATCAACCAGAAGGCGCTAATTGAATATCTCACTGGCAGTAGCGTACGCAAAAGTTCGTCAAGGGGGATAGGATGTAAGTGTCAAACTTCATATAATATCAGGTGTGTGTAAACATATCTTGCTCAAAGGAGGACAAACTAAAATCTTGAAACCAATTTTGAGTGCACCACTGTTCACAGCTACGTATGACTTATTTGTTACTGTTATATAAATAGGTAGCCAGAAGTAAATTTTACAGAACCAAAATTAAACGTAGTATAGGGACAGCATTGTTACATGCAGACTGATTTTTTAGGACACCAAATATAAAGAAATATGAGAAAAATTGTAATAGTTATAAAGTGAGTTTTATTACAAGGAATATTAACTTGTTTTTAATTAAAATGTTACGGACACATAACATGGTTTTATTTATTCAAAGAAAAGCTATATTTATGAAATAATTCGTGGATAGAAACATCCGTTTACATTTTCCGTGCGGAAGATCCCTGTTCGGTGGTAGAAAACCTCTCTAATCCATTCAGCACTAGCCATTTCTGTGTTGTTGATGAACGGATGCTTGTAATTAATTGCCATGGTAAAACAATCTACTAAAGAGAGAATCTCCCTCGAAGTCAAACCAAATCCAAATCCTTCAAGATCTAATAAGTAGGCTTCTAGTTCGTTTTCTACATCAATTGAAAATGTGATGTGCTACCGAAACTTAGGAAACGTCTCTATCAGAAAGAACACTACGCCGGAATGTATTGCGAAGAATGTTAAATGTCTTTGCTGCTGTTGACAGTGGCAGCGTTAACTGCAGATGACATAGACTGCCGTCTCTTTGTTGTCCTATTCCGGTGCCGAACCATAACTGAAAGGAAAATGAAAGACTGTGTCAATTACCGATGGGTTTGTTATATTTTTTCTACACATAATTGTTTATCACAGTCTATCAAAATAACTGTAAATATCATTGTCCGTTTGCCCCTAAGACACGCTGCCCGTCTGCCCGAACATGCAAACACCAATTTTTATCGAAAGATGGCACATGCTATCCTATGACTAGGTTGAAGCGTGGCGTGATCCATGGTACGCTATACCTGATTTTTACGGTTTTAAGCCCACTTGTAATACCTTAGAGCCATACGGTAAACCTTGTAATTATTATAAATAGTGATTCACGTGTCGTACCTGACATATAGATTGACACTTGATGTCTTCCTATCTGCAAGTACTCTGACTTCAAATGAATTTGTGGACAGAGCTAAACTATTAACCCACAACCCAGGGGTGTAGCCAGCAGGTTTGTGTAGGGGGGCCCGTCGTTTTTGAAGGGGGCCAGCTACAATGTACAAAGCAAAAAAATGTGTTGCTACTAGTGTTTTTGAGGCCTGAAAGAAAGGAAAATTTTGGTTTATTTCTGGAAAACTAAAAACACCATTTTAGCTTAGTATTATTATTATTATTATTATTATTATTATTATTATTATTATTATTATTAATAATAATAATAATAATAATAATAATAATATTAATATTAATAATAATAAATTATATTAAAGATAGTTTTTATTATGCTTAATCAAGAACTACTGCCCGGGACCAAACGCTATACTTTTGTGCATAACTATAAAGGTAACCAAAAAGTTCTGTCCCTTTTTTCGTGGAGGTCTGTGTTCAATTGGACCTCACACCGTGAGTTGAATGCGAGTAAAGATGAGGCGAACGTCAGTTGTTGTTGTGGGTATATGCAACATACTACCTGGTTGTGGCAATTCAGACACACCATGTACAGTACTTGCGTAAAGACACAGGGAACATGGGACATCCACAAAGCGTCATAAGAGCATGTATGCTGAACGAGTTCAAATGGAGGTCTAACGCCGCTGTAGCGGAACAAATGATATGCCAGGCCTTTGGTGAGGGTGTCGCGACAGTGCAGCGATGGTTTAACAAGTTTAAGGACTATGAGGATACACCCGAAAAACACCACGTGCCAGAAGACCAACACATGTACAAAGAGGAACTGAGACTACAATTCAGTGTGTGGAGAAACCATTCGGCAGTACATCCATCAACTTGTGAAGCACTACAAGTTTGGTCGATGGGTCTCTCATATTTTGACTCCGGGTCAGAAAGCAACGCGGCAGTCGCCTGTGTTTATTTACTGTTTCGGAGCCATTTCTGGAAAGAGCGTTGACATGTGATAAAAAGTGTGTCCTATACGAAGCTCCACGGTGCCGTCATCATTGGTTAGCATCCCATGAACCGATTTCAAAACAGCCGAAACCAGCACTGTACCAGAAAAAGGCCCTTCTATGTGTTGGTTGCATCGTGCATCGGGAACTGCTACCAGCTGGACAGAGTATCAATGCAACTGTGTAGTGTCAGCAGTTGAGCTGTGCTCAACAAAAACTCAAAACTCTGGAGCCATCATTTCTGAATTGCAAATGGGTCCTCGTTTACGGGACAACGCTAAGTCCAACGTGGCTAGGATGACTCAGGACACCATTTTTCGCCTTGGATGGGAAACAATATTGCAACCACTATATTCTCCGGGTATTGCACCGTCCTATTATCACCAGTTCCATTTTTTGGACAATCACCTTAGAGGACGCCAGTTCAAATCCCTAGTAAAAGTCCAAAATGCATCTGATACTTTCTTCGTTTCACGGCCCACCGAGTTCTACCGCGATGGATTGCATGGCCTTCCAGAACGTTTTCAGAAGGTCGTCGATACTGATGGGGACTATTTTTGATCTTCCAGGGTAGGTGACATATCGATGTTCGAAGGTGGTGGGTGAAAAGCAACAAAACTTTTCTTGGTTACCTTTATATTTAAATTTGAGACCTTGCATACAGAACATATCTACACAAGATTGATTTTGTTTGAAATTTCACTTAATTTCTTTACGGTTTCCTGACAAAAAATATTTATTTATTATTCGTGACCAAAAAAAAAAAACAATTATTTTATTACACTGAGTAGAAATAAAAGAGAGAGCGAATGAAATCCAAATTTAATAAAAGTGTTATTTCTCACCAAATTTTCCATCCTCTATGTCTTTTAAAACACTTGTTAAAGCATATAAAAATATACTCTACTTACAAATCAGTTTAGTACCTTTGTTTTATGGCTGTATTTGTAATACCTTGTTAAAACGTTTGTCTTCAAACTGTCAAATATAAAGCGCAGTAAATTGTGTAATCTGCTGTCACAAAAATATCCTATTTTCCGATCGGTATAAGGAAGAGATACTATACTATTTTTCGATCGTTATGGAAAAACAATATTTCTCCCTACTATTTTACCGTAAATTATTAATTGTCAATAATCTTTGTTACTTTTAAATGAATGAAGCGAGATAATTTTTCTATGATGTTTTAAAAGCTGGTCATTTGGGGGGCCAGGAAAGCATTTCGGGGGGCCTGGCCCCGATGGGCCCCCCTTGGCTACACCCCTGACACAACCCCAACTGCGAATTACTCTCACTTGAGTGTTGCTACTTTCGTATTCCGATAATACATCGAAATGTTAGTACGTGTCAAAGATTGCTATCAAGTAGTTCAAAGTTTAACAACATAGTTCCGTCTTTAAGTTTCAAGATATATTTAAATGAATCTGTTTCGAAGAAACCTTACAGAATAATTATTTATAATTTCAAGTCATACAAAGTATCAGTTTAGCCGACTTAGTCTGGCATAGTGGACAAGCTTCTCCGCAATGTCTGGTTTTAGGAAGTCAATAAAGAATGAACTCATAGACCTATTACATATAGGTTTATTTGTAAAAAAAAAAGAAAGAAAGAAAGAAAGAAAAAGAAAAAAGGAAGAAAGAAAGAAAAGAAATAGGAAGAAAATTTACGAAAAAAATATATATAAGAAAAATGAAAACATTATGATCAAATAGGCCTGTCACAAGCCAATAATTAGGTCTATATTGAAATGCCCTTTTAGGCTGCATTCACGAAAATTTGCACAAGCGATATGAAAAATGTAGCCTAACATAAAATACGCCAGCTTCTGGCCTACAATGAAAACCGACCACTTTACCCGATTGCACGCCATACTGTATATTTATTTTATCGCTCTGAACAACAAAACTTAAACACTACTAAATAATAGAAAAATTATTAAGAAGAATCACACTTGATAATAGTCAAGTTCTATATAGTTGGGAGAAAATCATTGTTAAACTCATATTCACCCTTAAATCATCAATAGATGAAAACATCTTTTTTTGCATGCAAGCAAAACAACTATTGCGTTTGGCCTCTTTGTCGTCTAGAACTACATTGACAACTAGCGCAATTGATTGGATCTGCTTGCGATAGGTGTGAGGTATATACAGGCGAGAAAAGTGCTGATGACTATTTTACCCGCCTTGGCCACTACTTACTGGTGTGTTTTATAGGAAAAAATAGCAGTACATAAGGTAGAAAGGACGGAAAATGTGCTCTCACTTGACGCTTCCCTTTATTCAATTCGTTACTTAAGAAATGACTTCATTCCCTTGAAGCTTTTGAGAATTCTTACGTAGGGCCTAGTCCAAATCTCGTGTAGTCGACTTCCACCTGTCAAGATATTCAAAGGCCCAAACGCGTCGTGAGATAGTGATAGTTTAAGCGTGTGGTGTGATTGACATATACGGACTTCAAAAGGCGTGCGAAAGATTCCAAAAATGGTGTTACTAAATGTCTAAGAGGTGAATAACTTCATTTTCTTGTTGTCTGCAAGTAAGTTCAAATTAAACATTATAGTCGAATATTTTTTTTCTCTCTCAGACATTGATGTTCTCCGTTGTGACATTTGAATCCAATGTAACAGCCGTACATCTTATTATTGCATTTTTCTTTTTTTCTTTAATTGAATATTATGTGATTGTTGTTGTTGGTTAATTATATTTAATTATGCCATGGGATGATAAAAGGACGGCCGTTCTCCCCTTATTAATTGGGAAGTTACCAATTGTTTATATTGTATATATGTATGTTTCGTTTATTTCATCTGTTCAATGTGTGTGTTCTTCAGTACCAATGATAGAATATTCTCAATGGAAAATTCCGAATAACATTGTATAACGTAGAAGAGACTTCAAGGGTGAGACAAAGTCAAAGGGGTGATTCAGAACAGGATATGAAAGGTTTTTGGAGATGTTTGTTAAGAAATGGTCACCAGGCCTTATACGTGATGAGGACTTAAGCACTGAATATCAATGTGTCAATTTTTTTTAAATATAACAAAAAATGTGTACGAAAAGGGAAAATACTTAGAGTCTATGTGCGCGCGCAGCTCTAGTGTTGGGTGCACAAAAGGGTGTATATGGAAAGTTAACATTGGTGACCAAAGTACAAAATAGTCATAAGATGTGACGTAAGTTGCAGAAACTTCTCACGTTTTTAGCATTTATTATAAATGTGATGTGTCTCCAAAAACTGTTGTAACTTCGTAGACACACGTCGTACTGTGTAGCTCGGGAGTCCGTTGGTCAATCTCTTTTTCGGCAATTGTAACTCCAAATTAACCGACGGACTTCAACTGTAACTTTACTTTTCTTTTTTAACTTCATTTAACAATAAACTGGGCAAGATAATTCGTCTCTATTATTCAAAGTGTACTTGCACCCCCGGATCTGTCTGCAGCTAAAGATTAAGAGAGAAGAGGAGATTTTGAGTTTAACGTCCCGTTCAGCACCGAGACTATATGAGACGTGGACCTACTGATTAACGTGGAATCCGAACCACATGAGCTCCCGCCGGGAATCGAACCCGGGTCTCTCACGCCAAAGGCGCGTACGCTAACCGCTTAGCCACGTAGGAGCTCAAAAAAGATTAAGAGAGATTTAATATGTTTGTTGTTTATTCACGTGTGATCGCTCGCATACTGTTAATCCTAAAGTTGAAATTATAAAGTACGTTCCGCTCGCGTACTGGAGCTGCGACACAAAAAACATGCTAAATCCCTCTAATGAATTGATAATATCCAAAGTCCTTTGCCTTATAATGTTATTCTATTCGGCTTAAATTATTTTCTATCAAATATATATATATATATATATATATATATATATATATATATATATTAAATTGAGCTTAGATTGTAATAGTATGCAATGAAATAACACTTGAAATATGGATGACAATGATTTATTTTTAATGAAAATACTTAAACTAAAAGTGAACTTGAGATGTTTTCCAATTCAGATCATCAATTATTTCTCTAATAGCTATCTTGCACTGTTTATTGAAAGTACGTTGAGAAAAGATTAAAAAATATTTTTCCGTAACCTAATGCTTTTATTATATACCTACACAATGAATTAAGTGAGATTCAGGATATCGAGTTATTTGTCTTCCGTTGACTGTTTGTATGATGCACAAAACGTAACGCACCACTAACGAGAGTATGAACAGAATCAAGTACAGCTTACAATGGAAATCCCAACTCTAATTTGAAACCACAATGCGTTTTTCTCTTATATTTTTGTGTTTTTTTTTAATTTAATTAATTAATTTATTTATTTTTTTTAGTAAAAATGCTTCCCTGATGCTCAAGTCGTGTTGTCTACGAACGAACAAAAAAGAAAGAAAAGAAAAAGAAAAATACTTTCGGAATCCAGAAATTCAGGATAGAACACAACTGTGCCCTCCACCGACACATTCTTTTCTTTTTTAACAAAATACAATAGCTGTGAAAGAGTATCCTGTATAATCGATTTCAGTATAGACAGGGAGATCAAGCATGTTGCATCGCTTTCTGCGGAAAAAAAAAAACAAAAAACGAGTTAGTAGGTTACAGAACTTTTACGTAACTTAATTAAAGTATTCAGTTGTCAGTCGGGAACCTAGAAGACCTAACAGAAGATGAAAGTCTCTAGAAAGAGTGGAAATACTGGAAAAAATTTAACTAAGAGGTGGTTTATAGAGGCGATATGTGGTGACTACATTGAGATATAGTTTCCGTATTTTCTTTGAAATGATATAAAAAAAAGTTTCATTCTTGTCGGCAGAAATCAACGCAATACATTCATTTTGAGCCTTCTATACCATTACGGACAAGCAAGAAAGAGAAAATATTACTAGAATATACATGGTGTTCCAAAATGGTCTTTCCAACTTTGATCACGTATAAGTCAGGCAAGGGAATATACAGAAAGGAATATACAGGCATAATGTTCACACACTGAAAGTTTTCTTCTATTTCAAAACTTCCAACAAATCTATTTTCTCTAATTTCTTTTACTTCTGTTTTTGCAGGTGAGGCTTTGATGTAAGTGGTCACCCGCCAGGAAATGGAACAGTGAGTGAAACGGTGGATATAGACCAGCTTTCCCCAACCTTTTCCGCACTACGACCTCCTTTAGAGTCGGCGACATACGTAAAGGAACCCTTGCAGTCTATTCGGGAGTTTGTTTGTGTGCCTGTCTACCTGTCTGTCTGTGTGTCTGTGTGCGGCGGCTTGGGGACCAGACGAGTGAACCGAGAGTTACCAAATTTTGGTCATGGGCAACTTGGTCCAGACTCCAGGCCAAGACCAAGCGTTTTTGTAAATTCGAATCAGGGGGCCTCAGGGGGGGGAGGCGTTTACCGGGACATGTAAAATTAGTAGAAAATGACCAGTATTAGTGTCAAATTCATAGTTTTCACGGTCGCTGAGATCAATGGGGAAACTCCGATCGCATTAATTTCTATATTCACCCCATTTGGCTCCGGGCCGGGATAGAAAGACATGTAAAAATGACCGATATTAGTGTCAAATTCATACTTTTCGCGGTCGCTGAGATGAATGGTGATACTCCCTCAGGCGTTGAGTTCCAAATATAACCCAGATCGGCTGGGGGCCAGAGGCATTTTTCTTTTAAATTCGAACCAGAGAGTCTCAGGTGGGGTTTACCGGGATATGTAAAAGTAGTAGAAAATGATCGATATTTTTCCTTTCTTTGTTCAGTTTGTTTACATAGATAATTTATCTGTCCCAAATAAAGAATATGTATTTCACATTGTATATAATATATGGGTGTGGTGGCTGTGAGGTTTTTTATAATAAATCTTGTAATGGGAAAGAAAAGACATTATTAACTTTTCCATGTACTTAAGCGTCACGTACAAACTTTATGCCTTTTTGTCTCATAACTTCGGTAGGCGGGCTTGATCTCCTTTTGCTCTGAACGCCTTATATAAGGGTGTCTCATGAGTAAGTGGCAATACTTTGACAAATAGTAGTATTGGTCATGAAAGTTCATATGATCAGGGTCCTATTGTCAACGGTTTGAGATCTACAGATTATGAACCATTTTTGACTATATGTTGTTTGTTGCTCAACCTGTAGTTATTCTACTGAGGGTATTCAAAAGGTGGTAGGATGGCCTCTGCAACGAAATGTGACCTATGACAACGGTGTCTTTGGTATTTGGAAGAGCAGTAATTGAGGGAAATTTGGAAAAGTTAAGATTAATTATGGCAATTGGATGGTAACACTGATTTAGAGGTTCTAGACCTAGTGGAGTACGCTAAGTCAACTTAATTCAAATGATATGGCCTACTTAAACTTGGAATTAAATGGCAGCGGGAAAGCGGAAATACCACCAATCATTTTAGTGACCCCCCCAAACAATGAATACGATACTAATGTCGTTATTTTATTAGCTCTGCATGTCACCTGCTTTTCCCCTAGGGATGCTACAGGTGTCTTACCCTCAATATACTTGTTTCTAGATTTAAATATTGTAACATGTGTACCAAATTTGAGAAATTGCTCGAAATGTTCCACAGTTATGCAGAATAATTTATAAATTTGTGTAATACTATACTATATAGTTTTTCCCGATTAATTAACCATTCCCTTAACGTATATTAAGTGCGTCCTTTCAGACTTGGCACTTGCTAGCCTTTTTCTGTGTACGAAATATCAGCTTTACCGGCTGAGTACTTTCCTGCTGCAGCGAAGCAATTGTTACAGTCACCATTCGTTAGGAAGATTCTCGAATGGATTGCAGTCGAATAAACGAAATGTAAATAATAAATGTCTGAAATAAAACAAACATAAATATTAAATACTAGCAGCGTTCACCCCGCTTCGCTGCGGTCACCCCGGAACGCAATAAACTTTGTTACTTAGATAATTTTTACTTTTTCGCTTTCAAATTGCATCGCCTGTCATTTATGTTAACCCGCCGAGTCACGTGGTCATGCGGGTTGCATATACATACGTTTATTTTTACCTATGATGAACTATGGAGACTTGAATGGTCCATTATCTCAAGACACTGGTAATTAAAAATTAAAGTGATATGATAAAAACCATCTAGGGTCCAAATCCTAACAACCCCCCAAAAATGAAAGAAATCGGTTCAGCCGTATTAGCGTGATGAGTTCACAAAGGATTTGTACGTTCTCTTTTATATATATAGATGTTTAGTTGTGATTAAAAGTACGAAAAATGTAAAATAAAAACAAGCTTTCTTTCAAAATAAAAGTAAGATCGTACTTAAAACAAAATAGTTATGTTTTCAGGAAATCTTTGTTTAAAAAAAAATATATTTATGCATGGGCAGTGGCGTGTTTAGGATTTTGTTTCGAGAGGTGCTATGTTCAACACACAAATAACCAACCAGGAAGGGGGGTAATATCCCATCTGACTTTGAGAATTAATTATATTTTAGTCGATTGTCTTTTAATATACTAGGATAAAAACGTGAAACTCGTATGTCGGTGGAGTATCTTACCTCCGCAGGAAAGTCTAAAATAACTCTCCTGCAAACATACGTTCAATATTTGCAATCTTATTTAAACTTGTCTGACTCCATTTTAGAAGAAAATGGAAATATACTGTTTTGTCTGTGTGCGTTTTCACCAGAAAGAAAATGTTGAGACAAGTTGGAGCTGAAATATACTGATTGCAGTTTTAATTGCAGGAATTGCAGACTGGTGAATCTTATGTGATACGATAAAAATAATTAACAACGAATCAAACCTTTTATTCTATTCATAGAAGAAAACGAAGCATCCTCTTACTCTGCATAATTTCCCGGACTACTTATTTTCCCCTCTTGATTTTCTTTAATTTAAACATTTACCTTCCTTTATAACTAAACGATGGAAATATTCCTTTGCCATAATAACTGAAGTCCCGTTATGTTGATATCCTTGCAAATTAGTGCGGAATGCCACTTTCGCTTATCAGATCCTCTTAGTTTTGGTGTTACTGACGACGGCCGACTTGACTCACAACTAACAACGATCGAAAGCATGACATAAGAAACGAAAGAAAGTAACCACTAAGAAAAAGCAGAAGAATAGAATGGACGAAAGAAAAAAAAAAGAACACAGTTCTTACGTGGAATCAAATTCGACAAATACAGTATTATTTCTTAACAAAGAGCATAAGAAAATGGAAAGCCAATGAAATTCTTAGAAATACAAGAAAGATTATTGTTGTACGAGCCCGTGGAATGCGAAAGATTAAGAAAATTATTTCGATGGGGGGCTGGAAGGCTTGACCCCGATAGCCCCCTAAACACGCCACTGACGAAAGCTTACAGACATGGAGTTGTAGACATCAAGCACAAGCGCTGATGACGACGCGGTATTTCTTAAGCTGGTATAAGTGCAAAATTCGTCACAATGAACCTGAAAAATCTGTATGTAATTTTAATTTGACAATGACTGTACAGGGATCGTGAAAACTGGAGAGAGCCATGATACATTAAAATATTGTTTGCAAATCCCTCCATTGCAAAATAACTATAGAAACAATCTTCAACGTTATCTTATAATATCTTATTGTTAAAAGAAATGTAATAAACAAGTATCTCACTTACCACAATATAGAAAAAGGAAAAGAAGGGAAACAAAATGAGTTTTTAGTTTTCCTGTGTTCTTCATTCTATAACTTCCACCAGGTTCTTTAACAAAAAAAAAAAAAAAAAAGTAAAATTAGCAAAAGAAGAAAACTGTCATGGCAGTATTAAAATCCCATTAGATGGCAAAAGCAATTTCCCGGGAAATTACTTTGGGTCATCAGTTCTTACACTACGCTTTCTGTATTACTTCGTCATTTTCTAAAATAATATCTATGTGCTCATTTGAACTGTTTATTTAGTTTCAAAAGATATTAACTACTTACCGCCGTAAGAATATCACCAAACATCATATTGATTTCTTTTATAATAACGAAAGATAAAAAAAATGAAAAACAAAGACAACGTAACCAGGAATATATATATATATATATATATATATATATATATATATATATATATATATATATATATATATATATATATACTAAATATATAATATATATTAAAAAACGTGTTTGTTGGTCTGTCTTAACAGAAGAATCCATCTCCGGTTTCATTAAAATTTCTCCCTGAATTGAAACTCTAGAACAGTTAAGCCATGTTGTCTCCAATTTTAAAGTCGGGTATATGTGGTGAGGTCCTAATTAGAGTACCCAGAGTGATTTAGCTATCCTTTCAATACTTTCAGCCCCTTGAAACTACTCGTATCAGTTCTTTCTTAAGATAAATATACAGGGTGGGCGGGAATTAACTTCCTATAACTTTTTTTTAATTCTTAACCAATTTTCTTAAAACAGCAAGCATTTTTGTTGTTTACAATCATAAAATTGTAGAGTTTTATGTAATAAGGGCGTAAGCAAGTTTACGCCCTTTTTGCATCTAACGCATTTGTGGCTTTTGCCGTGCTTGTTTAGCCTCCTGGTAACATTTAATTCAATATCGGAATAAAATGCTTCATATTGAATTCTTTTATGTAAGAAAGAAAAACACTACTTAAATTTTCATCATCGTTTTTCTCCAACTGCATGTTTCAGACTTACGTCCTTATTGCATTGAACTCATCAAGTGTTATGCACCGTAAAACTTAAAACAACCACCAACATTATCCATCCGTTTTCGTGAACGGTTGGGAATGTTTCCGGCAGACTTCTGCAGGTACTCCAGCGTTACATTGCAAGCACTTAGCGAATTCACTCCTCCAGTTCAAAAGTTTCTGATTTTGTGTGATAAACATCGCCTTTCGTTCATGTCCAGAGAAAAAAAATCTCAAGAGTATTAGGACTGAACTCCTTACGGACCGTTCAAGTGGAACATGACGTCCCAATGTATTTTAATTCATATTTTTCTATCTATGTTTTTATTTTCAGTCATGTTTTTCTATCCATGCTTTTCTTTTGAGACATATTTTTCTCTTTTAGTCATGCTTTCCTGTCTATGCTTTTAATCATGCTTTTCAATCTATGCTTTTATTTTTAGTAATGCTTTTCTATCCATTCTTTTCGTTTAACTCACGCGTTTCCATCTATGCTTTACACTTTACTCGTGCTTTTCTATATATGCTTTTCCTTTTATTCATGCTGTTCTATCCATGATAATCTCTTTAATCATGCTTTTCTATCCATGCTCTTCTTTTAGTCAAAATTTTCTTCCATGGTTTCCTGTTTACTCATGGTTTACTATTCATGCTTTTGTTTTTACTCGCGCTTTTCTTTCTTTCTTTGTAATTTTAGTCAAGCTTTTCCATTCATATTTTTTTTTAATTTTTTACATGACTTTTTATCCATGTTTTCCTCGCTAGCAATGCTGTTCTATTCAAGCTCTTCTTTTTAGTCATGTTGAAACAGAATTTTCTTTTAAGAGTAATTTTGTTGAAAACAGAATTGCTTCTTAGTTTTCAGTATGATTTGTGTTCTTTTATTTGTTAATTTATGAAAAGGAAGGATTATTAATTTTCTTTTGTTTTAAAGAAAATATATTTGTAATATTTTTATTTCATATATATATATATTTTTTTTTGTATTTTTGTCATAATTAACATTTGTTTCAGGATTTGATTTGTATTCTTTGCTGCATGCTTGCCGAGCCCCGGTGTTTGGCAATATTATGCTATAATCTACCTGACAAAGACATTCAAAAATTACCTTAGTTAATATATATATATATATATATATATATATATATATATATATATACATATAAGTGAGTCGCTCAGAGCACAAAGGTTCAATTCAAGTGAACTTTTGTTTATTATAGACATTCCATATTTAACATGTTTATACCGAATGCTTCTTTTAGCCGTTAGAAAAACGTTCAATCACAAATATTGTGAATAACTCTTATAATGTAGAAAAATTGTTCATTTATCAATGTATTTAAACGAAGTGTACAAATTTTATATTTCCTTTATTTCACAATTTCGGTAGCTGGACTTGATTCTCTTGTGTTCCGAATACTTCATATACATACAGATACAAATTAAGGTACACTTGTGTCCAAAATTGTTGTCGCATGTCTTTAGAAATTACATAAATAGAAATAACTCTCTTTCTTGTGATAGAAAATGTCATATTTCTTCTTGGAAATAATCAGAAAAACAAAACACATATTTCCAAAAAATATTTCAATAGAAAATTAAAAAATAAGCAAGTTATAATTAAAAAAAGAAATCTCCGAAACTTTCATCGAAAAATTCTAAGTTCCATTTTCGTAAACGTGGCAAACGCGCAGCGAAATTTACAAAGAGGGAGGGAATTTTATGCTTTGTTAGAAATACAACGTAAATCTGTCATAAGGTTAGTTACTATGTATGTTTCACAGCTTTAACAATCATTGCCATTAAGCATTTTACATTTAAACAAAGGACTAAATAGAAATAAGCTACAAAATGTGCGAAGCGATCAGGCATTTTGTGTTAGTGGTTTCGTTACATGCGTCTGCCAAGATGTACTTTTTACCGTTCCTTTGTAGAGTAGTCGGTTAAAGCTTCTTCTTTAGATACTTTATTTTTGCACGATCATCACTTCGAATCCCATACCCTATAGTAACTTTTTTTCTTTTTTTTCTTTTTTTTAGGGAAGCTTGATTCTGTGAATTCCTTAAGGAACAATGTTTTGTTCTAATAATGCTCCTTAGTGTAGCCAAACCCAAACTATCACATAACTCAGTGTAGGCCTAATGTGCTTATTCCGTCGAAAATACGAACACTTGATTTAGGGACCATTCAAAAATGTTGTGCCCTTGATTCAGAAATTAATTCTTGGTCAAGATCGCAATCTTTCGATTCATTTTTTGGATCATTCCTAAAATTCTTCTTTTATTTTTACGTTTCGACGATATAGTCAAGGTTGATTTCATTTACGCAATATACTAGTTGAAATGCCGGTTCTAGTCACGGGAAGATTAGATGTATGGAACATATTTGAAAGGTATATTTGGGGACTCTTCCCCTTTTAGGATGCCTCTATGAATTAAAGTGAGATGATAAAAACTCAGGTAGACGCAAGTCACAAATTCATTTTAAACGATGTAACCATTTTCACATTTTGGTTATTTTATGAACAGACTATGGGAAACTAGAAAAATATGGAAATTGATATCCTCATACCCATAAATCAAAATGTTCGAAAGCGCTGGGACTTATACTAGCTTAGATTTAATAAGGAACTTATATACTGAGTTTCATCTGTTAAACTTGATTGATTTCCAAGATATATTTTTGGTATACATTTTGAATATCTCTAATCTTTTATTTTTTTTTACATATTTTAATGAAGGTAATATGATAATAGCTACGCATAGTTAGCACTGTCTTCCACCTCAATGTTTTATTCATTTATTTATTTATTTTACTTTAATAAGGACGGACACATATACTAAGGAGGGCAACATGATTCAAAGTATGCATAAAAATAAAGTATCTTACGAGATCTTTAAGTTAAGAATATGAAAGTCATCGTATATATTCCTAATTTAAAATATATAGGCACTCGTTCTATTATTTTGAACAATTCCGTTTTCACGTAGGGAAGGAACAATTTCTACCATGACTTTTTTCGCATTCGAATACAATACAGTCTCATCATGATAGGAAAATTTCTTAAGTGTTTAAATTGAAGTTATGAACAGTTAACTCGACATTGCTTTTGTCATGTCAATTTCATTAAAATGCTCTAGAGGGATAGTCGGTTTAAAAATTATGCAATATATATATATATATATATATATATATATATATATATATATATATATATATATATATATATATATATATAGTATATCACGAACCCCAAATGATTGGAATATGGAATCTGGTATACAAACTCCTTGTTAAAACTCGATGGACACAAGAGCCAAAGTTTCCGAAAATTTCGCTTTTAGGTGGAAGCGCAACTATTCCTCTATGTTTTCTCAATAAACAGTATAAAATTGCATCGATATTTTCTGTTTCACCACGAAAAACGACTCAACCATTTGAAATGAATTTGTGCACATAGTAAGCACTTGAGTCGAGCTTAGTTTTCATCAGTTCACTTCAATTCAGATATGCATTCTGAGAGGAGGAGGAAGGTCCAAACAACCTTCAAAATATTTTTCAAATAAAAGTACTTTCCCCGTACACTAAACGGACATCTTTGCTATTAAAGAAATAAATGTAGAAATTTTACCTTTTTCTCTGAGGCAATCAGTTGCAGGTTAAAACGCAAGCACGAAATGCACCCTTGACAAATAGATTACAGCCTACTATTTCCTAGCGATGACTAAAATTTTTCGCGATCCGGAATCCAGAAAATTTATTTTCCGGAATCGGTAAGTTTACTTTCAGGATTTCGGAAAAATTTCGATGTCTGAACAATTCCGGAATTTAGAAATATTCCGGACTTCGGAAAAAAATACGAAATTTTTCCGACACCGGAATTTTACTGAAATCCGGAATTTTTCCGAATTCCGATTTTTTTCCCAAAATCGGAATTTTCCGAAATCTAGAATGTTTCCGATTTTACTTTCCGGATTCCGGGAAGTAAAAATTCTGGAATTGGCAATCGCTATTTCCTATTTCAGTTGTACTTTTTTTACCGGTAAATTGTATACATACATTAAATAGGATTTATTGTTACGAAGAAAATTAAAAATGAATCAAATAGGGTCTATATGTGATTTAAAGTGGTTCAGGTATATATAATTTAAAGGAATGTTGCGTTCACTTGCGGCTAAGGTGTATCCTTGTGAAATTAATGGGGACACTTTGGATTCGATTCAGGCCGGTAGCCAGTCCAAAAATGTAAAGAGGGTCCGGCTGAAGTTAGGGGAGGCCCGATCCAACCATATTATAGTTCATTTGCAAGCCTACCGTGAAACGTTTAGGGGGCAGCTAAAATTTAGAGGGGGCCGGCCCCCCTAGACCCCCTGGATACGGGCCTGATTCGATTATCGGTGAATGTGCATTTGTTCAAATTAAACGCTAGTCTGTAAGTCTACGTCTTATATAACCTCGGTGCTGTAAGAAGTATTCTAGATGTCATTGAATGAAACTGAGGGATATGCATATATACTGTTACTAGTTCTGAAGTTAAGTGTGTTTGGTTATTGAAACGCCTAGAGAATACAAGTTACATTATGCACATTCAAAGGTAAAGCTGAAAGAAAACGCCTCTGGCTGTGTTTCGTGTGATACTATAGGGCTATTACGTAAGAACTCAATTCACACTACCAAATATCTGATATGACAACCAATCAAAATTCGATAAAAGGGAGTTCGTGTCTAGTAAATGCCACGTAATACATGGGATTTCTTTTAGATAGACATTCACTCACATTTGAGTGGTAGGCGTCATGGCGGAAGCAAGAATTCGTTTCATAACGCTTCTTGACGAAGGTTACAGCGCTAAGCAAGCCGCGGAACATGTAGGCATTCACCCTAGAACAGGTCAGCGGTGGGCACACAGATATCGTGTTACCGGGGAAACAATTCGTCGTCGTAGTAATGGGAGACGGCGAGTTACCACAAACGAGTAAGACCGTCGTCTGGTTGAACAAGCCAAGGAAACTCCCCATTCAAATTCGCGTCAACTGCGACAAGCCGCTGACTTTCCTGGATCACGTCAAACAGCTATTAGGCGACTCAGGGAGGCTAATCTCTTCGCTCGGCGTTCAGCCGTTAAGGAATTTCTTTCTGCGGAATACATCAGACGACGACGTCAATTTGCAGAGGAAAATATGCATCGGAACTGGACAAGTGACATTTTCAGCGATGAATGTATATTTTCTTCTGCAAATGATGGACTAGTCTGTGTCTTTCGTGAGAAAGTTTCCAGGTTCGATCCTCGATACATATGGCACAAGCGTTCCAGCGGACGCATATCAGTGGCTGTCTGGGGCTGGATCTCTGGAGATGGATTTGGATATCTTCATAGGATTGATGGGCGTCTTACAGGTGCGCAGTAATAAGTTCATCTTGGAGAATATTATGCTGCCATCTGTTCGCAAACGTTATCCTGAGGGAGCAATCCACTTTCAACACGATCGGTCACCTGTCCATATGTCACGAGTTGTCCAAGAGTGGCTGGCAGAGCAAAATGATGTAGAGGTAATCAATTGGTCTCCACGCGGAGCAGATCTTAGCCCAATAGAAATTGTCTGGGCAGAGGTAAAGAGGTGTTTGAGGGAGAAACGGGCTAATGAAGTTCCTAGAACTTCCAATGAGCTCTGGGATTCGGTCGTTAATGCTTGGGAAGATCTTGCTACGAATGGCACGGGTTGTGTCCGTCGAATGTTAGAGAGAATGCCTCGTCGAATGTTAGCGGTTGTTGAAGCAGGTGGTCACTGGATATCATATTAAGAACGTGTTTAGTTTCAAACAGCCCTTTTAAGGGCTACATTTCATCCATAAAATGTTATGTGAATATGTGATTAAGCATGCAGAAAAAAATGTGGTGCAATCATCGAAATATATTTTAAGAAATTCTGTTTTCTTTCAGTGGGATTCGATTTCACAACCCTCATTACGTAAAGCCGAAACACTACCTGTACTCTAGCCTCTCACTAGCGGTTACGCGTACCAATTCCTTGCACAATTGCTGCCAAGCCGCCAAAATTTCATACGTAACATTCTTTCGTAATTAAAAATTATATACAAGAGATATACCTAATTACTACCATTGTTTGGCATTATTAAGAAGACGTCTCTTGCATTGAAAACGTAGGACTTCATTATTTATTGAGGAAAAAGGAAAATGCAATAGTCGAAAATTGTATTTTCTTTGCAAGTGATTTAAAGAAAACTCGTATTCATAACCAAACTTGAAATGAATTTTGGTTGAGTTGACTTTGTGTTTAACGTCCCGTTCAGCAGCGAGGCTATATTAGACGTGGACCTACTAACTCACGTGGAATCCGAACCACATGAGCTCCCACCGGGAATCGAATCCGAGTCCTCTACGCCATTAAAATAAAGTGGATTCGTATCTCTAAATTGAGATAAATTTCTTAAAGTACTTTTGATATTCTTAACTAGATTTTCGCGTGTTTCCAAAGCAAATTTGATGAACCTTACTGAATTTTGATTATTATCTTTTTTATACTTCTGAACCATACCTATTATTTGGTATCAAATATACAGAATGTTTAAAAACAACACCGATAACGTTTGGGAGGTGATTCCTGAACCAAGACAAGACAAAAAATATGGACCAATTTGGATTCAGAAATGTTTCCTTTCGGAGTTATAGGCTGCCTTAAACATGAAAAAAATAAATTTTAAAGGTCCATAGGTCCAAAACTATGGGACCTACCGTAGTCGGGTCAAGACTTCACTTAGAAACTAATATGTGCGTTATCCAAAAATGCATGTTTCAAAATCTTAAGATACTCACGCAACAATTTCTATAGAGGGAGTTTGGCTAAAGGCATATAATTTGAAGTACTCACCAACTACCTCTATAAAAATTGTTGCGGAAGTACCGCAGGATTGTGAAAGTTGGATATTTGGAGAGAGCACATATAGTTCCTAAGTGAAGTCTTGACCCGACCACGGTGGGTGCCATAGGTCTGGACCTATGAACCTTTGAAGTTCATTTTTCATATTTTTGGCATACTATAACTCCGAAAGGAAGCATTTGTGCACCCAGACTGGTCTATACTTTTTGTCCTATCTTGGTGTCATTAATCACATCCCAAATTATATTGTCGGTGTTGTTTTGAAACACCCTGTAAAAACCACTAACTAGAAGGATTGCACATGCTAGTATTCAATCTTATCTGAATAACTGAATCTCTGAAATTAGGGAAATTATTTGATTATCAGTATACATACAATATGGTATTCACATTTATTTTAAACGTTCATTTAGAATAAATAATTTATATTTACTGTCTTTATTTAGCTGTATAATGTTTTGTAAGAGTATGTTTTGACTTCACTCTTGTGTTCAATGTGGGATCAAATTATGGTGAATGCGTTATGTGTTTTATTTATTTAAAATATTTTAGATAAAGTTGATAACCCAAAAGATCCAGGTGCACTGAAACATTAACAAAAATTGAACAGAATATTTATTAATTCAGCCATGGCCTATATATTAAAAATATGTATCCCTGCCTCCGCGTAATGGGATGGAGAATCTCTAGCCAAGAAGGCTATATTTAATTGAAACACGGAGACTCCTGATTTTGAAGCGCCAGCGCTAACTGCACACCTACATTCATTAGTTAACATTCATGTGATAAAGTTTTTGAAACAATTGTTTTTGTAAAATATTTATTTTCTGCGAGAGCTAATTTAATTATGTTCCCTCTTCAAAATAGTGTTAAATAATAAATAATAATTTAACAATAGAACAATGCTTAATCCCACACACCTTAGCAGTTAATATACTCTAGAGCAGCCTAATCATCAGATAGCTAAGGACTCTCTTCCTATAACTTTTACAGTATAAACTCTCAAGCGGATATAACATCTATAACAAGAGTTATACATCATATTAAATTAGAAATAAGTGTGGTTATAATAATTGCTTGTTACGTCAGAAAGAAGTTTCTTTGATTAATATCATAGGTATTAATCTATGTATTTTCGTGTACAGAAAAGAAATAAAGAATTACGCTAGGAAGCCAATTAACTCGTTAGACAAGAAACTCTTTTATTTTCGTCACTTAAAATATAGACGTCCTCAGATTTCTGAATTAAGTATTACAATTAGGAATCCATCAAAGTATTTTGAATTTGTTTAAAATTGTCTCAATGCTCAACGAATTATTTTTCAATTGAAAGTTCTGAATAAAAATCTAAAGATGACACTGCCTTTTTACTTTCTTGTACACTCTTCTTACGAACAATTGTTCGGCATACCTTACATAGTACGGCAAAGTACTAGGTATCCCCTTTAATCCATAATGTGTACGAAGTATAGATTTGAAGTCATCCTTTGTCTGAACGAAATTCTATTCAGAAATATTTCGCTAAAACGTAAATTATGACTACCACCTCAGCAGATATGTCTACAAGATTAGAAACAAAAATCACTATTCGGTGAAAGCACTGTTTCTTTCAGAATTAATGTTCCGGGGGGGGGGGGGCACACTTACAAGGAGAAGGCAGACTTTGGTAAGTGAACTTCGGGGCCACTTTTTGCAAGTTGTTAGTGCACATTTAAAGAATTAATATTGCAAACTGGGAGAGGGCAATGGCCAAAAATAACGGAGAAAAACCGTCTTAAAATTTTCTACTCGCTGCATAAATTGTACGACACACACACATTTACCAAGTGTCGGCGTGACAAAGCGAGGAAAATCTTTGACTCATGCGTAAAGGGTTCCGAATTCAATTCCTGTTCGAGTCATACATTTTTTTTGCTTCAACCAATAAAGTAGCCATTTGTAACTATAAGTAAAATATTAATTCATTATATGTTTATAATGAATAAAACAATAGAAATTTTCAAATCACTTGTAAAATCTTTCAATGTTTCATTTTAACTACGGTAGAAACAAAATTTAATCTATTTCGTAAATATTATTGTTACCGCAGTCGTTGTGCAAAAAATGATCTTGACGCTTCGTGTTTACATCTGTAGACAGTGTGCGAATTATAAGGGGAATAGGAGGAAATCTCCTTTGATTATAGCAACATCCAGTATTAGCAAAGGGGATATCCCCCTCAACTCCTTTCTAGTTCGTACATTGTCAACAGATGTAGAAGCGTCAAGAACATTTATTACACAACGACTGTCGTAACCAGTGGCGTATTTATTAGGGGCGCTTCCGGGCTTAAGCCCCCCGAAATATTATTTACTATATTAAAGTAAATGAAATATCTTCGAGAATTTTCACATTTCCAGGACTAAAGTTCACAAGCCCCCCCCCCCCGAAATAAAATCGCAAATACGCCACTGGTCGTAACCATAATATAACTCGTGATATCAGTATATTTACAGAATAGATTAAATTTGGTTTGCCAGTTAACATGGAACATTGAAAGATTTTACAAGTGATTTGAAAATTTATATCGTTTTATTCATTATAAACTTACGATGAATTAATATTTTACTTATAGTTACAAATGACTACTTTATTGGTTGAAAAAAAGGGATGTGTGACTCGAACAGGAATCGAACGCGGCACACTTTACATACGAGTTAGAGATTTTACTCACTCTGCCACACCGTCCATTGGAAAATTCGTACGTCGTACGATATATGCGGCCAGTAGAAAACTTTAAAACGGTTTTTCTCCGTTATTTTTGGCCATTGCGCTCTCCCAGTTTATAAACTTAACTCTTTAAATGCGCACTACCACCTCCCCCCCAAAAAATTGCTCCGAAGATCACTTACCAAACTCTGCCTTCTTCTTGTCAGTATTAAGGAGGGGGGCACTGTCAGAGCTTGTCCGGAAGAAGCCCTGGGTGAAAGATAACGTGTTAAGTATGAAGCGTTTAGGATCAATCCTTCAAACACTACTGAAGGGGGATTTCTAACTTAATTTCATACATATACCTTAAAATAAAAGATTTCGACTAAAATTGACACTTTAAAAACTTCGTTTCAGAGAATGACTATGAGAAACAATAACGTCACTGTAAATACATTATGAAACACACACACTCAAGACTCTATTTACCTTCAAAATGACATTTCCAAAAGTTCAAACGCAACTAAATAGGTTTTTCAGGCCTGAAAAAGTTAACCATTCTGAAGTTCATGCAAATATTTAACCTTTCTTCCGAATTAAACTCTTTCAAGTCACCCCCGATTGGGATTTCTGCTTGAAGTGAAAACTGTTCCTTCGTGATTATAAGGTTCACGTACGCCTTTTCGACGCAAAAGATCCAGTTCGGATTCCTGGTGAGAGCGCATGTGTTTTGGAACCCACATTAAGCTGCAGATTTACGTTTCATATAGCCTCAGTGCTCAAAGAGACGACAAACTCAAGATCAGCCATCAAACCGAAAACTTATTTACGTCGCCTTTTCACCCTCATCAAAGAGTATTAAGCGCTTTTTTTAATATTACATTTACAATCAAACAAATTAACTTGGAGTGCTGTCTTTAAAAATATTTAATTTTAATTCCACATATATATTAGACAACTTCGCATAAAATGATACTTGTAGATCTTCATATTCACCAACACTTTTTAAATCGCCAATTGATATATATTTTTTTTTATAACAATTTTTTTATATATTAATTATTTCAACTACATTTATGTATAACTTGCAGTGCATATGTAAAGTAAACAAAAAAAAGCAATCCTATTATGGTCATTTTTATGCAACAAAACATTGAATGATGATTTTAAAATATTCTGCATTGAATTAGAAGAAATTTTTGATAAAATAATTTTGATACTTTCATACTTGTTTATGTAGTAAAGTAACGATTTATCACAGCATTGTGTACAAAAGGAATTAACAAATGTAGTTACTTTTTCTAGAATATTTAAATTAATTTGTATTGCAAAATTATACAACAAATATAGTAGCACAATAAATAGGAAAGTAATGTTTCATTAAAGTTGCGGTTATGTTCACTAAACTTTTATTAAAGTTTCATTTTCAGGTTGTGACAATCAAATTCCTTCTTTTTATTGAAATCTTGCTAATTGTAATATTTAATAAGTATAAAAGTTTGAATTATACTTTATGCACATATTCAAATTGAATAGCATTAAATTAGTAATATTGAGAAATATTTTTGGATTAAAAGAGATTGTTGAGTTGAGTTTAACGTCCCGTTCAGCAGCGAGACCATATAAGACGTGGACCTACTGATTAACGTGAAATCCGAACCACGTGAGCTCCCAAAGGGAATCGAACCCGGGCCTCCCACGCTGGATTAAAAGAGAGTTGTTTAACAAAATATCACTAACAAAATGTGAACATAATAATAAATAAAAACACTAGTATGCCGGATTTGAACTGCTGATCATCACCAAACGTGAACATTTAGTGATTACACACTAATTGATTGCTCCACGATTGCTAGTTTATTAATACATCTCGATAACACATATAAACAAATTATACGAAAAGGGGTGGTTGCTTCATTTTTTAGTTTATTTAAATGGTTTTCTGAACATAATTAGCAGTGTCGTCTTGTCAATGTTTTGTTAAAATTTGCATCCTAAGGAGGAAATGGAATTTTAAAATTTAACCTATAAATAAAGTATCTCAAAAGTCCCTCATGTTATATAGATGAAGTTTGATATATAACTCCTCACTAAAATAAATGGTTCGGTGTAATCAAGTTTTCGAATATTCAGCATCTACAGGAAAAGCTATAAAGGTAATTTATATAATACTTTCTCAACATATAAATATGAATCGAAGTTTTCTGTCTCCTGATCACAGGTAAACGCTGAACTATGTAAAACGAATTTTTGAAAATCAGAATCACTTGGCTAGAGTTGAATTGATTTTGAGTTTAAAATCCCTTTCAACAGCGAGGCTATATGAGACGCGACCTACTGATTAATGTAAAATCCGAACCACATGAGCTCCTTCCGGGAATCGAACCCAGGTCTCCCACGCCAAATCATTTGGCTAGAGTCGTGATTTCACCATCTCACTGTCGCCAAAATATATATCCTAAAGCGGAAAGAGATTCAAAATAAATGATAAAATAGTGTATCCTGCAAGTCCGTCATTAGGGACTTGAATCTACTTATATAAATTCGTCAATGAAGTAAGTGAAGACTTATTCCAGCGTTTAGGATAGCTTGGCTTCTAAAAGGAGAAAGGGCAATTTGTAAAAATTATGTTGATGTTGATTGCCTCATTACCACGTACTGATGATTTCAGGGGGTAGCACATGGGCACATTTTTCCTGGGACCAATGAAATTCTTACCACTCCCATCCAAACTTCCGAAGAAACCAGTACTTTTGCAGTGCTACTTTTACCCTGTGTATTGAAATTCTTATTTGGGAGAAATGGTTTGTACTCATCACTTTCATCACGGATAATTTCGAAGATAGTCGAATCAGTTTTCTTTTTTATCATATTGCTTTCATTTGAATCGGTATCCTAAGGGAGAAATCGGCTCCAAATTTGAGTAAAAAATGTAGTATCTTCCGAAACTCTTAAAATAGGCAGATTAAATTTTGTTTATAAACTCCTTTTAAAAGTAAGATGACACTTGTCCCAATAAAGGAGTATGACTCACATACGAAATTCTTGGCCATCCTTTGTATAGCCATGGTTTAGCCCCTTCGTGAGAAAAAAAAACGAAAGTATTGTTTTATTAAAATTAATGATATGTTGATTAAGTTTTATTAAAGTTTCATTTTCGCGTTATGACAATGAAACTGCTACTTTTTGTAAAACTCTTGATAATTTTAACACGTTTAAAGGCAAAAATTTGAATTGTTTGCCCATATTTAAATTACTAACATAAAAAGAATAATATCAAATACATTTTATTAATAGAAGAGAGCTGTATAACGAAATCTCGCGAACAAAATTTTAAAAATACTGTAGGTACGGAGCTGGAACTAATGATCATCGAAAAAAATGGGGGCACTAAATCATGCTTTAACAAATCACCCTACTACTTGTTGGAAAACACTATAACGAATAGAGAGAACAAGCGTTTCTTAAAAAAAGGAAAAAAGACTGTAGGGTATGTGATTTGTACTGATGGTTATGGAAAAATAAAGTATAAAGAGCAAGCGCTAAATAACTACTCTACAAAGGTAAGTTAAGAGCGGACTACTTTGCAGACGCATATAAGAAAGCCACTAACACAAAAAGCATGATCGTTTCGCATATTTTGTAGCTTATTTCTGTTTATTCCTTTGTTTACATGTAAAATGCTTAATATCATTATTAGAGCTATTCCATATGTATAGTAACTAACATTATGACATATATACTTTGCATTTTTAACAATTTCTGAACATAAATCTTATGCGCTCTGAAAGGAGATTCAAGTAGAAATCTTAAAGATAAAACATGTCTAAAATATCAAAAGTGAACTTGACTCCCTCGTGCACTGAATGTGCCAGTTTTCAGTTAAAGATCAATTCACACATAGTGTATCATGCCAATGTCATTCCCCTGCCATGATCCGTCCGTGTCACTGCCGTGACCATTCACACATATCATGCCGTTCTGTAGCGTGCCACTATTTCTTACTACACCCTTTCCCTTGGTTCGGATCAACTTGGTGTCCCTTCGTGTGCTATGAAGAAAACCGAAGGATCGCGGCCGACACAGTTTCTCTTCAAGCTATAGAGTAAGAGTGATTGAATTATATAATTGTATTTTATTTATTTATTTATTTACTAAACAAATTTCCGATATAGCAAAAATACCATTACTTTTGTAAAATGTTCATTATTTTCATGAAGCAGAGAGAACTTTCTACTTGGCTTTAGAACTATCCCTACTAATTTTTAATCGACATCTAATAGTTTACATTCATTATTTTTATCCATTACTTGCATATTACTTGCAGAAACTATGCGGAGTAAATGTTTTATTTAATTACTGTTTTATGAAAGTTTAGTCATATGTTAATTAAAATTCCACTATTTGTAAGTTTCTCATTTCGGTTATGAAAATTATTATAAATGAATCTTCCGCTTTTTATAAAATTCTTGACAGTTTTAATGTTTTTAAAGAAATAATTCTAAATTATTTGGAAATATTCAAATAAACTAGAATGAAGAGAATAATACTAAGGAGCATTATTAGAACAAAACATTGTTCCTTAAGAAATTCACAGAATCAAGCTTCCCTAAAAAAAGAAAAAAAGAAAAAAAGTTACTATAGGGTATGGAATTCGAAGTGATGATCGTGAAAAAATAAAATATCTAAGGAAGAAGCTTTAACCGACTACTCTACAAAGACACGGTAAAAAGTGCACCTTGGCAGACACATGTAACGAAACCACTAACACAAAATGCCTGATCGCTTCGCACATTTTGTAGCTTATTTCTATTTAGTCTTTTGTTTAAATGTAAAATGCTTAATATCAATGATTGTTAGAGCTGTGCCACATGTATAGTAACTAACCTTATGACAGATTTACGTTATATTTCTAACAAAGCATAAAATTCCCTCCCTCTTTGTAAATTTCGCTGCGCGTTTGCCACGTTTACGAAAATGGAACTTAGAATTTTTCGATGAAAGTTTCGGAGATTTCTTTTTTTAATCATAACTTGCTTATTTCTTAATTTTCTACTGAAATATTTTTTTGGAATCATGTGTTTTGTTTTTCTGCTTATTTCCAAGAAGAAATATGATATTTTCTATCACAAGAAAGAGAGTTATTTCTATTTATGTAATTTCTAAAGACATGCGGCAACAATTTTGGACATAAGTGTACATACATATACAAGATTTGAAAAATGAAGTGAAATCTTTAAGTTTTATATCCCACGGTTAGGCTAAAGGACACGGTGATGAAGAGAGATGAGTGAAATGAAGAAAGTGGGATGAAAGGGGAGAACCCTGAGAAAACCACGAGCACGGTGTCTACCCACCACAAAAAACACTTGGCACGAGCTGGGATCGAACCCGGGACCCCAAGCATCGGAGGTGAGCGCTCTACCACTGAGCCACCGTGATCAGTACTCATCAGGAACGTGCTCTGTGACGTCATCAAACTCGTTCTTTAGCTCCGAGGAAGCTTCGAAGTCTTAAGTATACCACTTAATTCCCAGGAGACTATTGTATGAGATTAAAAAAAAAAAAGTTTTACCATTCAAGGCGGAATTATGTCAAAATGATTGCAACTTTATGGGCTAAGCAAAGGATTTCTACTGTGTAAACTTTCCTTTTTCTTGGGTAATATCTCTAGGGAAAAATCTTTCTGCACTAGTTTCTCAATCTTCATGAACTGCATCGTGCTTAATGGAGGCAGCCAGCGACAGATGTGTATTTTAGAGAGCTTATTAGCCGTCGATCGGTTTTTAGCTTCGAGCAATTTAGCGTTTGAGAATTATACTAAAATTTTGAAGCCTGATTATAGAGGGATTATTTATTTATTTAGTCAAGTAGATTTGATACAAATTTAGACCAAAGGACGAATAATGAGATAAATGATCATTTAGAAAAACAAATATTCAAAATGAAGAAACTCATGGCAAGCAAAAGCAAAACTTTAACAAAAGTTGTTAAAAGACCAATACTACATTTCATTATTCTAGACTGTAAACGAGATATCACTTGTTCACCAAGTCTGTAATATTGCAAATTGTAAACAAAAGCACCACTGAAATAAGTATTATTTATTTGCTTGTCGACATTTTGGCGGGTGATATTCTGTCGTCGACACATTTGATATTGTCATGCAACCGGAGAGGGCCCCAGCAGGATTCCTTTGCCCTAGTCTCCTTAAAGGCTATATCACATGCAATATGGTTTTGTACATTGTGTGTGTGTGTGTGTGTGTGTGTGAGAGAGAGAGAGAGAGAGAGAGAGAAAAAAAAGAATGTGTGTGTGCAGGAATAACAGGGATTTGTGTCTGACACAGTAGTCCTATTTGAACTTACGTCTGGTTCTTTAAAAGTAAACAAGGTAACCCAGAAAGCTGAGTTTCTGTTACGTATTGATTCTCAAGTACATGCACGTCCTCAGTAACATAATCATCTCTCTCTCTCTCCCTCCCTTCGCATGGAACTAACTTTGTCAAAGATGACGCTAACAGCGCGTCAGTTGTTAAATATCTGGCTTGCATTGATTCAGAAGTCATCTTTTCATGATATGCAGAAACTGACGTAGAACTACGCGTAACATAAACGAGGTTATCAATTATTTATATTTTTCATTCTCTTTTCTATATTTCAGAAAATCTAACAAGTTTTCAACATTTTAACATCTCTTTCTCTCTTTACATGCATCCAAATTATGAATTAAGTTCTCTATATTTTCCCGCCTTTTTCTTAAGTTATGCTGAATTCAGACACACACTTACAGTCTTACTCCCGGAGTCATGAAGGTTTCAGATACCAATTTTTCTACTTTATCATGTGACAGTACAAAGGATTGCCATTTTAAGTCTCCTGCCCTCCGTTTTCAGCCGTATTAATTCCATATTCTCAGCAATAAGATAATAATGAGTAAACAATTAAATAAAATGACATATCAAGTTTCGTGTACTTATAATATGCCCACTGCATCTAAGCACATGGTAATTTTAATGTGCGTTTTTCTTATCACCATTGACTATTGTAGATAGCCAAATAGGTCCAGCTTCTACTTTTTATTTCTATTTCTTCGAGATTGATCTTAACATTTTCCTCCCATCTGCGCTTAGGTATTCCTAGTGGATGTTTTCCGATTGGATTTCCAGTCAATACTTTGAAAGCGTTCCTACTATCTTCCATTCACGCTACATGCCCTGCCCACCTGAGCCTCCTAAACTTGGTGACTCTAACATTGTTTGGCACAGATTATGCAATTCCTCGTTATGAAATTTCCGCCATCCCCCATTCCCGTTTCTCTCGGGCCCTAATATTCGTCTCCGGCAAGGACATCGATCCTGGGGGAAGCCTGGACCCCCAATGCTCATGTGGTCACCCACACTGTATTTATGAATATACGAATTTTGGCATAATTTGAATTCAATTTGTCTTAAAATTCTAATATAGCTGTATTCCTTCTGCAACCAAACACACACCTGAATCCCTCCTTTCTCAATGTTACAGAGAAATCGGCACCCTTCGTCTCCAGATTGTATTCTCAAATACTTTGAGTCTGCATTCTTCCCTTAAAGAAAGCGATCATGTTTTCCAAACGTCTCACATGATATCGAAAGTGAGATAAAAAATGTAATAATTCATCCCTTAGGATTTACTTAAGTGTCACGCATAAATAGTTGACACTTTTTCTGATGCTAAGTACACAATTGATGCAACTGCATGAAATCTAAGCAAAGCAATTAAAACTTATTCAATTCTGTTCATATGGATTAAAATATCGCTGGCTGTTCTTGGATTCTTAATATAATTAATATAATATAGCAAAGTTCGTAATTACATGGTCGCAAAGAGTCGTCTCTGCCTATCTGTCTGTTGAAGTATTAAAGTTATATATTTTTCATAAAACTTTGTAAACTAGTCAAAAACACCCTACAGTTCTTCATTAAAGATTCATTTAATGTAATTGTCTGTGCCTAATGGAAATAAATTGGTGCTAATCCTAAGACTTAAGTAACTAATTATACTTAACATAAGTGTTTTGGAACCCTGCAGTTTTAAAATCTGAGCTCACTAGCGCAAAGCCAAACGAGCAGAACATTTCCCGAAGGTATGTCTAAAGACTGGTAACAAAATTCAATTAGTTTTTGTCTGTAATTTGGAAACGTGACTTGGTCGTCAAACTTCAAAAATTAAAGTGCTTTTGCTAACCAAACCTACAAATTAACACCGTTAAAGTACGTTTATATATTTTATTGGCTCTAAAGAGAAAGGAAAATGAATGCCTCGTTTAATACTCTCTCTCTCTCTCTCTCTCTCTCTCTGTATATATATATATATATATATATATATATATATATATATATATATATATATATATATATATATATATATATATATATATATATATATATATTGCGTGATGGTGCAATAACTTTTAAAAGCTCTGCATCTATCTTACATGATTTGATTTCTTTATATTGGTAGCCATACCCAACGGTATTCATTTGTCCTATTTACTTTATTTGTCCACTTTCGTATTTCGTGAATATCAAACTAATGTAAATATAGGATGAGTCAGAAATCGAACAAAGGACCTCGTACTACAGATTTGGCCAGTGTGTCAGCTATTCTGTTAGTTTTTTAAAGTTTACGTCACTCATACTGTGCAGTTTTCATGAAGTAGTCCACAAACTTTCCTTTCAGACTTTGACAGTGAAAAATCAGTAGGGTGTCTTTCTTAATTCTCGCATGACGTGCTGTGCCCACGCGGTTCCCCTGTCACCTACGACAGTGCTACCTTGCAGAGAAACCACCTCGGTAGCGTCTCGGCACAGCACTCCATGGTATATATGAATGGCCACGACCGTGGCACGGACACAGCATGGCAGATGAATGACATGAACACGTCACAGTATGTGTGAATCAACCTTAAGACTTTCCGTTTTCATCACCTGGCTAAATGAGTTAACGTAGGTTCCGACCAACATCAAAATTAACTAAAATACTCCTACAGCGTTAAAACAACTTCAAGGCTAACATGTTGGAAAGACGCTTTCCATAATCATAAGAATTTCAATTTAACATCAATTGATATTTGTTGCTATTTCTTTTGTGCTTCGTAGCCCAGGGGTGATCCTGATAAAATGAAAAAAAAGAAGAAAAAAGGATTTGCGTGCACTATCTCCTAAAAAAACGAAGATCATAGCTACCCAGAGGAAAATGAATTAATTCCCCAGTGCTTAAATTTCTCTTTGTTTTTCTCCCCACTTCATCTTCTCATCTTACCTTCAATTCTTTCTCTAATTAGCGTTTTTTTTGTCTGGAACAAACGAAAGAGAAAGGGAAGAAAAAACAACTTAATCAGGGTATTAGGTAAACTAGGGAAGATATTCAATTTTCTTCTCCAACGTCATTTTATGATGTATATCATTTGTAAGATTCAATTTAACAACGATATAATGAGAACGCATTTGCTAGTCTTCCCTTGTAACTTTAGTGATCTTATTGCTTTGTTTTCTTACATGAATTGCTTATTCATATTAGAATAAATCCGACAATTAATACAGTCTCTGCTCTGGAAATAAATTTCACTCTTTCCATTGCATGAATCTATTTGTTTTCGTTCGTATGAACTGTACCTAGGGATATAAGAGCGAGAGGTGATTGACAGTGAATCACCGCTACAGTTAGTGATAAAATAGGGAACGCAACAATTTTAAGTCAAGATTGTGTGACATTCTCTTCGATCAATCACAATCGACAGATTTCACCCTTAAGTGAGGAAGGTCCTTCCCGTGTAGCTTATGGAAGTCCTATTAGATACAAAAAGAAAGACGTTCCTGTTTTACTATCTTTGTATGCGAGCAATTATATAAACAGCAATGGAAATGTTCGGCTATAAGTGGTTCCAGACCATTGTTGATATCACATTACGTTCGTTACCTCAGTAACTCCCGCAGTTGTTAGTGCTTCTAAAGATCAGTTGTGATGAATTGGTGTTGGTTATGCTTTGAGTACAAAGAAAGAAAAATCAAGATATCGCGAGAACAAAAATTAGAAACTTAAAGATAAGCAAGTCCATCAAATGAAAATAAAATAAAAAAAAATTAACGTCCCACGTTTATGCCTTCTAGGCTAAGGGAGATGGATGTTAAAGACTAGTGAATGATGATGGGAGAATTAATGGAATGATAATGTGGGAGAAAGTGAGAGTACTCCGAGAAAACCAAATGACAAGATATTGTCCACCGCTAAGCGACTTGGCCAGGGATAGAAACAGAGACCCCACACACCAGAGGTAAGCAATCTACCACTCAGCCACCGTAGATTAGTGAAGTTAACTGATTTAAGTGTCTCGTGACTTGTGTGTACAGAAATTAAGTGATTTGTGTGTACAGATGTGGTGCACCATGCCTTCGGTTTTTTATTTGAGTTTGGTGTCCCTTTCAGCAGCAAGGCTATACATAAGGCATAGACTTACAGCTTAACGTGGAATCCGAACCCCATGAGCTCCCGCCGGGAATCGAACACTGGTTCCCACACTAACTGCTTGCCCACGAGGACAGTGCCTCCAGTCACTTACCAAGGCTCCTACCCAAACGATATTGCTGCTGTCCTGTGAGCCAAAACTAAGCATACCAGACATTAGGGGATAGTCGTAACGTTCAGGGTATTATAGTACTCTAATAGTATGACGTTTCTCATTCTTTCTAAATTCAGGTAAAGCTAAACTTTGTTGCTAAAGGAAACAGATGTTGGAAGAAATTGTTATAAGATTATACGAGCTGATTTCATGAATAGATGCCATGAACCATAACAGTCTTGGATAAACTTCCCAAACAGGTTTTTGTAGTATATCACAGCGTTCATAATTGTTTACAACTATTTACCTCATGATTATGTTGGAAACAATAATTATTTTTCGTAATTTTTGGATTATATACCTGTATGTACACACTACAGAGGAGCAGTGTATTCCAAGAATCAAGAAGGAATATGCAAAGGTATTCTATATCAGTAAATAAAATATGAAGATAAATACGTGCTTAAGATAGCACTTCCCAAGATCTCAGAAACGCTACATTTGTGTTTAGCGCTTAATGACTGAACATTGTTATTATTATTATTATTATTATTATTATTATTATTATTATTATTATTATTATTATTATTATTATTATTATTATTATTATTATGTTTTCCTTCTTGAAATTTAGAGAACACTCTGTAGGTTAGTAGCAATGCCATCAACACGCACGCGTCATGTAATGTCATCATATTCTAAAGAAAAAAAAAAAGATTAATCGAAAGTTGAGAATCCGAATCTAGGAACCATTTCCGCCGTCCCGAAACGCAGACTGTTACCCATGTATCATTTCGGACAATCATAATGGGTGAAAAAGCAGTTTCACCTAGGAAGGCGCTGAAGCCTCAATACTGACATAAAGTATTTCCAATAAAGATTTTAAGCACGCGTCATGTAATGTAATTTGGATGTGGTAGTGTCGTTTCAGATTTTGGCCAGAGGAAAGAGGAGCGCAACATTGACCACGAACATAAGAATTTCATGTTTTTTTTTTTTTTTCATTATACATAGTATACAGTTAATGAAATAGCACGCGTCTATCAAACTCAGGGAGACAATTGCTCTTCTACCCTCCCCAAATCAGAGCAAAGTTTCGATTTTTTGGCTAACTAGAAAATTGTCATAGCACTTATTTTGTAAATATGAGTGCATTTTAACTCTTAATCAAAAATACCTGAAGAAGTTAGAATAAATTTTGCCAATGTAAATAACCAACGAACCCAGATATATTTACATGAGCAAGAATAAAAAAAGAAATATAATAAGTATATGACAAACAAGAAACAAAGAAGGTAATCTTATCATGCACTTATTCCATAAAGATTTTAATTTTGGTAATGGTCAACCCATAGAAATGCCTAACACAATAATCTGTGCGTAACAATGAAACCTTAGATACAGGCTACACTCTAAACGGAGGAAGATTTTCTAAAGATTCATATATGGTTTATCATTGAAGCCAAAAAAAAAAAAAAAAAAAAGAAAAACTTCCGGTATTAACTATTAGAGGCTTCCTTTACAAACAATTAATTTAATAGGATATTGGATATGGGCAACGGCTATTCTTCAAACGTTTTCTTATTACTTTTCTTCTTCAGACAATTGAAATAAAATCTTTAAGTTTTACGCCCGACGCTTATGCCGGTTAGGCTAAAGGAGACTGTGATTATGATAAATGAATGAAATAGTGGAATGTAGAAAGTGGGAGGAAACGGGAGAACCATGAGAAAACCCACGAGCACGGTGTTTGTTCACCACAAAGCCCACACGGCGTGAGCTGGGATCGAACCAGGGACCCCAAGCACCAGAGATGAGCACTCTACCATTGAGTCTCAGCGCCCCCACCTTCAGACAATGGAATTTGAACTGATTCTTGTTAATATAATAATTGTTTTTAATAATTACTTTTTCTTTCAATGTAGTGGCGTGGTAGTATGTAGCAAACCTCCCCGTTATGGTCAACAACGTAGTGTACGTGAGTTTTCCCGGGGATCTCCCACTTGATTTTACTATCTTCATTGTACCAATCCTTTATCAATTATTATCTATCCCCTTTACCCTGCAGGAACTGAACGCGGAACTATAAAGTTTTTCTTTTGTTTCTTTCTATTCCATATATTCTTTTTCTTTGAACAACATTCATTAAGAACACGAAAATAATTTTTGATTCCTTATTAGCTATACACATATCTGAAGAAATATTGTGAAGTAATTATTCTGGGATAAATGACCAGTGATTTATTGATCACTAATTCTTGTAAGTTATGTATGAAATGTTGAAATTTTAAGGTATGTGAATTGGGCAATAGCAGTAAGGGATAAGCATCTTTATTTGTCTAACTACTCGGTCAGAAAGTGTGATAGCTTTTCCAGGCCATAGACATCTTGAGCGAGGGTTTCCTAGGTTTTCTTCATTTACACCAGGCAAATGCCGGGAGCAGGCCGTTTCCTTCCTACTTCAATCTCTTTCATTTATTTTCCTCAGATAATGTGATCGCCGATCATCCATAGACGCCAAAAGGCCAGAAATCTAATTCCTAGTCCTAATCCTTGTCTAATTACTATAAGTGCTTCTTCTACATTTTCTCGAGTCACAGTGTACTTAGTGTGCAACTAATTTTCAACGAAGCAAGACAGAAATAGTCGTACATAAGACATAATTGTATATACAAAAAAATGAAAGACATGCTCGTATATTTAAATTGGTAAAGAATAATGAAATGAAATCTTTGAGTTTTACGTCCCACGGTTATGCTGGTTAGGCTAAAGGAGACGGTGATGATGAGTAATGAATGAAATGGTGGAATGAAGAAAGTGGGAGGAAACGGGAGAACCCCGAGAAAACCCACGCACACGATGTTTGTCTACCACAAAGTTCACTTGGCGGGGACTGGGATATAACCCGGGACCCATAGTACCAGAGGTGAACGCTCTACCACTGAGCCACCGCGGCCCACCAAAAATTCGTAAAGAATTTACGGGTAAGGTTTAAAGTATTTATTTCAGGGGGTTTAGAGTCCCGTTCAACAGTAAGGCTGTATGAGACGTGTATCTACAGCTTAACGTGGGATCCGAACTAGGAGCTCCCGTCATTAGTAAGAGAAGCGTAAGATTAGTATTACTATATACTTTCGCAATTAATAGGACAAATGAATATATTACTTATTGATAAATCTCGAAAGCAAAATGGGCTAAGACATTTCAGTAGAAACTTTTCAAACATTTTGCGACGCCCGTATGCACATTGACATTAACAACTCATATATGACAATGTTATATATGAGTTGTTAAAACAGTGACCCGAATGGATACTTAGCAAATACTCTACTGTATATTTTGCAAATATTTACGTCATTCCGTAGTTTTCTGGTAAACTACTATTTTCACCCTAACACTTGATTGACATAAAATAGGACGGCATTTTATTAACGTAAAGAGTTCTCATATACCTGAATGGTTAACACCCTGCATTTGAAGCGTGTACCTCTAGGTTCAGTTCTTCTTAACGAAACATAACACTTTGTATTGATAAAACATCATGAGGCAATTGATTAGCTGTTCGTAGGAAATTAAAGCAAACTTTCATCTGGAAAACCAGAAAGAAGGGATGGGAATGTTGACAACAGACCACTCATCTGAAAGTTAAACAATTCGGTCAGCCATACTCCCTTGTAAGTTTAATTAATTTAGTTTGGTACCAGGATCATTGGTAAAACCAAAGTTACGATCGCCTCAGTATTGCAACTGTAACTTCAGAATTAAAATATGTACAACTCCACACCACGAAACGGAATAAGTCTGGCAACTTAGCTACTGAAAAGTCTAGGATACATTATCTTGCTCATATTATCAAAATAATGCATTAGTTCTGAATAGAAAGGTTACGATTCATCTGTTCAAATTAATACAAAATGATACAATATGTTATACTCACATAATTAATAGAATTGTTCAGAAGAAATACATCCAGAACGAAAACAAAATGAAAATAGCTAAATATAACAGAGATAAGATAATAATACAAAAATAAATAACACTTTTATATTAGTCAATTGAGAACTCTTGTGTAAACGCTGTTACATAGGGTAGAAGAAAAATAATGCAACAGGATATTGTATCTTAAAGCATTTTCTGACTGAAATAATTAATACTGAGTATCCGCAGTACTCTAAACAAACTATAAAATCTTGAAGAAAATTAATAAATAATACACGAAAGACAGGTATTGAACACAAGCAAACCAGGGAAATTTCAGGGCCAGTTGTGATCGTAAGAATTCCTGTCATAGTTCTTTCTGTATAAGAAAGTCAATGTAATTATTTCTGTCAATTTCTAATTTATTTCAGCTTCAGTTAGTTTTTGTGTAGAGTGTTTAGTGAAATTATTATTTTTTTTATTCTATTGACTGAACATGCTAATTTAAAGATACTTTCCCTGGAAATTACCAACTTGTGTTCAGCATAATAATAAATGTGTTGCCTGGAAATCCTGAGAACAACATAACATGATAATTGTTCATGATAGAAAGGTATTTAAAGGTGGAATATTTAGATCTTCATGAAGCATTGTATACTTCTAATTTAAGTTAATTGAGCTAAGTTAATTGATATGAACCTACGTAGCCCTATATTCAAGAATTATTTCTTTAAGTCACATGAACTAATAATATCAATTCGTAGGCTAATATTCTTTATTAAATAATATAATATTGAAGGACTTTTCTTGAATATGAATTAATGTACAAGGTATAAGTGAGTTCATGTAAATCAATGTTAAACCATACAATGTGGGTTGACATGAAGCAATATGCAGACATTCGTAGGGCAATTCATACTCTGCAGAAATAAACCAGTGTTCGCACAACTTTAAAAACAATGCCTTTCGGTCATTATTTAACAGTCAAAAACTGTATTGAAAAGTTCTACCGGAGACAAAAAATGTTTAGAGTGCATCCTAACGTTGGTTAATACGAACTACCCTAATAGTGTTTGGAATGTACCCGAACGTTTCATGTTTCAAATGAGTATACGAGCAGAAACAACTTGCAAATTTGTAAATGATAATGTGTAAAGTGTCCTAATACTGTTCAAAACTACAATCAATGACAATTAAAAATTAGTGAATTACTAATATCATTTCAACAAATCAGAATAATAATTATTATTTCCTAAGACTATTAATTAAAGATAGAAGTAAGACAATAATAATAATAATAATAATAATAATGTTAGTAGACAAGAATACAAAATACATTTTCGTGGCAGATACTGCATGCAATACAACTGCATAATAATCTACAATTCAGTAATAAACTGCAGCTGAAGTAGGAAAACATATTTTATTATAATACTAGCCCATTTATGCCTCCTGGTTCGAAAACGACCCACTTAATATTTTGTTATTGCTAAAGCTTATATATTTAAACCCCGGGTCGTTTTTGACCCAGTATCATAATTAGCCAATGGGAGGTCAGCAAAACGAAATGACACTTAATTCACCAAGAACAGGTCGAAAATCATATATTTTTCAAAAAAAGTCAAAATACAAAACAAAAAAAAAATAAGAAGAATGCATATGGGCTAATAACCGGGGACAGTTTCACCCACTAAACACTCAGCTTCATCAGACCCCCACATAAAGAAGCCAAGTATTTCGTTGGCGAAACTGTCACAAGTTATAAGGTTTATAGAAAAAATAATTATATATATTTGAAATATTTTCATTTTGTTTTATACGTGCTAGTGAGGTAAGGAGACCGGTATTTTAAGTAGTTCCACACAAAATGGTGCAATGAAGAAGGCATTTAGTCGTCTGCGAGTTTCTTGTACTCGGCAACGACGATGGAATTCAGTTCCCCGTAAGTGGTTGTGCGACTTGTTCATCATTAACTTTCTAACCTAGAATCTACCCTCGTGAAATCCAATCGAATATTAGCAAAGCATGAAATTGATATTGAAAATAATGCCGTGCAAATTTTAAACTGCATCACTTTAGAAAACTCGTATCATAATAAGAATTAGGAAAGAATGGCAATAAAGAGAAGTTGGAAATCGTGAAAGACTTTAATGAAGCATACAAGAGAAGAAGATTGGTAGAGCTTAATCCTTCTGCTTCATCCAACGGTTCTTCTGATGCTTGAGATTTCCTCATCTATTCCCTGGGGTAATTAGGTCTCTGCGCTGTACATTTTTGTAACAAAAAATATATATAAAAATAATGAAATTTGCCTTTAAAAGAATCTAGGAAGTACAACTAACAGCATTGTGTTTTCTTCCAATGGTTTCGTTCCATCAAAGTTCATTCTTTCCATTAAAGTAGGTTAATACCACTTGAGGAAAATTTACCCTGCGTTATTATTATTATTTGTGTGTGTGTGTGTAATTACTGTCTTTTGACTTCCGTAGCTTCTCGTTTTGTGCTGTTTTTATGCATATTACTTTAATGTCAGCAAGTTCTTTAGTATTAAATTATAATTATTATATGATGCGATTTGAAAAACTCATGATTAGAATTTCTGAAGTGACTCGAACATGGGTAAAATTTATTTTTTTTTTTTTACTATGAAGATAATGAATTCGTTTGCTGGTCTCTGAAGAGAGAGATTTCTGTTCTATGAGTATATTTAATTGTGTCCAAATGCTGTACTATCTTCTATGGTAATTTCTAACGTCATTTTAAACTTTAGAGTTTTTAAAGAAAGAGTTTGACTTTCAACATACTCCAAAGTGAGGAGGCTTTGGCTACCATCTTATGCCTAAGAGTGTTAGTTGAAGTTTACGTATGTTACGTTTTACCCTATAACATTTAGTACAGCAGGAAGTCGAAAATCCGAATTGGGACCACAGGTATTTCGGATTTACAAATTGTTCAGATTTTCGAAAATGACCAAGAAAATGCCATTTAGGCTTAAATATACTGTACTGCTCTTTTATCGATACAGTGGTTATACAGTACATACAGTAATTACAATACCGTACGTAAAGCTACTTATATTTAATGTTTCTGAAGAATCTGCTCGTACACTAAATTCCACTGTTCTTGTAACTCACTTGAAAACTTAATTTATATAGGCCTAAGGTAAAATAAAAATAAAAATATTTATGACAAACAATTACATATGAATGAGCTTTAGTAAAAACACTCACTTTACACAGTACCGACGGACAACCCTATTGTTTGTGTATCGCTAGCGCTAAAACAAAATGTAAAAAGCTTCTAGAGACCGCGTCCTGATTTTTGATGTTTCGGATTTTTGACGTTCGAATTATCGACGTCCTGCTGTACTTGAATTTTACAAAACACTACTATTTGAAGTGTTTATAAAAGTTAACTTTTAGTTACCAAATTACCTCTTGAAACTGAATCAATTATGATGTGTAATCTCTAATGACGTCCTGCTTAACAATTAGTATAACCTTACCGCACTAAAATCCTAAATGTTCAACACTGCAAAGCAAAACTCAACACTGGCCTTACCTACTATCGAATCATTATTTTTTAAAAAAAATATTCCCATCTTGTTCTTAGTCTATCTAAAGTTTTTATCCAACAGCCTTTCCAAGTAAAATCCAGTACACCCTAGCTTGTATCTGAGCAACCAACCTCAGACATTTTGATCTCAATTGTGCATGACTTTAGAGAACCAGTACCTAGATTGGAGTTTGATATTATGCTGTTCTCTCCCTGTACTCTTTTTGTCGTCTATCTGTCAACCATTAACTTTATTTTTGACAACTCTGCTTTTGTTCTTCTCTGTAACTTGATGACCAACTTGCACGTGCGGTAGAAGAGAAAAAAATGTTGTTTTTTTTTTTCGACTTCTTACCATATACTTTATCTTATTCTTATTCAACCCTGCACCGACTCCTTCATGCAGTCAGAAAGATATTCGCGTTTTCTTATACTTGTACAACTTCGTCCATTTAATGGTCTAGTAACTTCTTGTGTTAATTGAAAATCATCTTCATAAAGTATCGGATAGATTTCATTATGAGTTTCGAACTAATTCAGACAAATTTGTTTTTATTGCAAACTTATTAGTTGCTTCCTAAGGCTCGTTTTTCACCATCCAAACTGTCTTCTTGGAAATTTTGAATTGAGTCGTTCACTAATAAAAGACAATCTGGAATATTACGTTTAAATAACATATTTTCGTAGAACAATAACTTACTCAAATCTTGAAATGTGTTGCATCTCTTAGAGTTTTTTTTTTCTCAAACAGTGTCTATTTTTAAATCATTACAGTTTGTATTTGTTATTGAGTTTCAAATTCATGTTATCAGTCTACACTTTTTAAAGAATTTTGCAGCTAAAGTGTGAAATACTAATGTTCAATGTTGATTTAAGAGTGATTCTTATATATATTTAAGGATATTTTGGCAGTGTTATGCGGCGAGGTATTTCTTGATTAAAACAAATCTAAGGCAATAAGAAATAGATAGTAGCGTCACAATATACATCACTTTAACGAGTTCGGTTTGATTATCAGTCAACCGAACTTTTTGACAAGCGGTATGTTACCGAGTTTCGTCTTAAATATAACATTTTACCTCAAATTGGATTAAGTATACTGTAACCTGGATGAATAATTGAACATATTGAAGTCTTCAGATTTGATGGGCAGAAAGGCGTTCAATTTTATATTAGCATTCTAAATCACGCCAAGATTAGCACTTTGCATCCTGAGTATTATGATAAACAGCTTATCTTAATAACGCTGAGGATAGTCTAGCAAATAATTATGATATCCATAATTATTCGTATACAAATAAATGGAAAACAGATTTTGATTAGTGAAATCTTGGGATCAACTAGATGAATCATCTCCATTAACGAGCTCGATTCCTTAGTTCCAACCCTCTATATTCTGGCCAAATTTGGTGGTCATCTATCAGGTAGCTCTTGAGACTTTGTAATTCATGGACGGGCACACAACTGTAACTAGTTAACTCACTCATTGTATGCTCTACGGAATCTGGAGGTTTAACCCTTAACCGTGCTGGTGGGGTATTTAAATTCCCCACGGCCTCCTTTCAGCAATGTACATTTTCTTATTGTCGGCAGATGTTTCTGTTTTTCAACGTAATTTCATTTTGTAGTGGACTTGTGCATATGATGCTGTTTGAACGTCCTTATGATTTTATCGGTAATAATAACATCTTGCTGGGGTATAAAAATACCCCAGGAGCACAGTTACGGAAGTTTATGTTCTTTATTAAGTTTTATTTTTGCTCTCAAAGAAAATTGTTCTTTAAAAAAAACATAAAAGGTTGTATCTTCATACTGAAAGTACTACAAATGGTTACGGTAATAGTAAGCCTTGAGATGAGGGCAAAATCGCTACCATACATATTAGGCCTAGAGGGAAGTGCTAAGGTAAGAGTAACCCGACAGCAGCCATCTTGAAATCCGCCATTTTGAATGAAATTGAAGTTTTGAAAAATGAAAACCATAGCATGTGACACCTCATTTTAATAATAAAAATTTCTTTCATGACAAATAATGCATGCATGCCCTCATCAGAAAGAAAAATATAATAATTGAAATCGGAGAGAGAGACTTTGAGTGATGACCCTTGTAAGGTTTATTTTTACAAGTGCAAAAATTTGCAAAGAATATCATTTGTAGCTTTGTCCTGATTGTGTGTAATCATGTCTACAAATATTACAAAAAATAAAACTGTTACTACAAGATTTAAAGTGTAATTTTTAATGTGGGGTTTTCATATACCACACCAGCAGACAAATGTGACTTTTTTTTTTTACCAGAACAGTTAAGGGTTAATGCAAAAGCTCACCATTGACTTCTATCCTTCGTCAACTGGATCTAGAAACTAGTCAAAGGAGAAACTAGGTCCAATAATCAGAATAGAATAGAGAATAGGAGTAGTAATAGGAAAAATTACCAGACATTTAATGTCCGGTTTTTGAGGTCATACCAAACAAAAATGTCAAAAACCGAATTGTTTTGTGAAATACCGTATTGTTGGCCACCCTAGTGTGATTCCGTTTTAGCTACAAGCACTTTCGCGCTCCTCAATCCTCTCCTTCCTTAAAGTCCCTGTATCTTTCTAATATTTCTTCCCAGATACTTAGATGCGTTTGTATCATAATGAAAGTGCTGATTCAAGATTTCATTATTATCATTTGTCTCTATAACACAGGTGGTTGAGTGTCAGCCTAAACACAACAACACACTGAGCTAAAATACAAACACGTGTTACTTTCAGCACACTAACTATGTCTTCATTAATTTTCACTCTTACAATTTCTGTCTTGTATTCTTCATCATCTTTCCTTTCTCTTGCTGCGTTTCTTTTTATTTCTTCCTTCCTCTTGGTACGTTCCCTCTTACTCTAAGCTCTCCATTGTATCCATTTCGCTTTAGTTGTGTCCAGAGCTTCTTTAAATCACCTTTCCTCTGGTCTTCATCTTGTTTAGGTCTCCTGTTCTTTCTTCCATGTTTTTATATGAAATCGTTCTTTGTATGAAAAGAAGTGCAAGTCTGATCAATACAAAGTTAGTGTTGAAATTGTTAAGCGTTTGTGTTTTTATATATTTTTATCACATAGCCTTGCTCAGTATATTCTTGTGTTTAGTTTGACAATAGAGAAACAAGGCCTTATAGAACGGAAAGATGTGCAGCCACTATTTCTATCTGCATAATTGCCTAATGTACAGTCCGCGGCATAAAATTTGTTACAAAAATTCTAAGTCCAAATGAATAACAAACTCTTGCCCAGTTTTCTTATGCATTCCCGCAATACATGTATTAATCGATTAGTTGCTTCTAGTATTTATTCCAACTCCTCCCCGTCCTCCACCTCTCCTTGTCTAAAGCAGTGTGTGTGACGTAGTACACTCTTTCCATTCAGCTCAAAAAGAAACAAAAATCAAGTTTACAAAGTTAGAGCTTTAAAACAGTCTTTTCCATTCGTTTGCTCTGAAATATTTTTAAGAGCCTAAATTAAAGGAAAGTCACACAATCTTCCCAGAGCTTCATAAATATCTTTAGTTTCATTCTTTTCTTCCTTTAAAGAGTACAAGCTAGTAAGATGCTACCTAAGAAATCTATGGAAATTGCCAAGAGCTCTAAAATATCTACGGACAGAAACGAGTTTTATTCAATGATTCATTGAATTTCGTTTCAGTAAGTGCAAGCAAATGTTTCGGGGGCGTCATTTGGGCAGGACAGGAGGGTGTAATTCCCCCTCTCTTGAGCTTCATAAATACGTATTTTGTGATCAAATGTATAGTAATACACTAATAAAAAGTGAGAATCTTATGTCGCCGGGGAATATCTTCCTCCCCCCCCAAATAAAGTCTAAAAGACACTGGTTTTAACAACAAACCTATAGAGCTACGATAGCACATTGCTAAAGAGCTTACATTTGGTTTCAAGAGTCGAAGGTTTGATCTCAAGCCATATGACTTCCTGGGTGACATTGAGAGAGACAGAGAGAGAGAGAGAGAGAGAGAGATTCAAGTATGGAGACAGAGAGGGATGATTTGTATACACAGATTTAGAATTGTGGAAAAAATGATCGGACAGCATTCGTATTATGACGAAAATTCTGATTTTGTGAAAGATAAGAAGGGAAGTTTTCGAACTGCGAGGATCACATTAGGCAGTTGTCGAATTAATGTGGAGAACTCTTTTTAGAGCATCAGATGATTACGAAAGGAGAGAAAGATCTTCAGAACTGAGGAATTAAGATTTTAAAAAATCTGGTTTGGGCGACGGGTTTCGAACCACCAACCTTGTGATTATCGTACCATGACTTTATCCATTCTGCTACGGAGGATTCCATTACTCGTTCACATACGTTTCCCTTAGCTGCGTTGAATGCTACCTTAAGAGGATATTCCAAAAGTTGACTCGGTGGATGCGACGTTCAGATAGGACGTAAACCTCTTGTAACTTAAGTTACAATGTGCAAAATGAACTTCCTCTTCTTCAGAACACATTTTAAAGCTTTAAAATTTGTTACTATTGTTTTAATTAAGTTACATTTGATAGAACCATCTGATAAAGTAGTGCCAAGCCCTGTGCGTCATTGTCTGTTAGGTGAATGGTTAATGTAAGTTACTTTTACGTGGATGGTCCGAGCTTCCAATCAAAACCATTCTTATTGATTATTTTATTTGAGCTACGGTCATACTGTATATTCCACAAGTTCAATTTTGAAATAATGTAGTTACAGGTAGTTTAATTCGAAATAATTTTCCAATATTATATTTGTTACTAAATTTACATGGCACTCCTCACTTGTTTGTAGCCCTGCATAAATGCAAAATTGTTTTAAAAGTATATTTTACTTTCAAGTTTTATTGTTTTTTTTTAATTGTCCTTCAACTTTATGTTATAATTATTTTCTATTTCTTAATTATAACACATTTTCTATTTATATTCTATGTTACTCGTTTATTATTTATATTATATGTCTTACCTTTGAAAAGGAGCTTTTGACAATTCAGAGCAGCAGGGACATACACAAGATGCAGGTCTTTGCAATCAAGAGCTTTTGCCCCCACGAAATCACTACTTTTTTTGTAAATTATATCTAATTTTAGAGATGATGATAGCAGGGGCGGATTGAGGGGAGTGCGTTCGGGCGATCACATCCCCCAGAATAGGGAACTTTTTATACGTTTTATTTTAAAAATAAAACATATCCTAAGTATTTTTCATCTTTGTATTATAAACTTAAAATAAAACCTAAAGTAGATAGGCCTTACTTTCTTAAGAAAGTTAATTCTACAGAAGAGCTACTTCTCCTTTTCTAAATTTGTTTTTTTTTCTTTATTTTCTTTCTTTCTTTTTTTGCAATCCGCTCTTACCTTGATTTGACTTCGAACGACCGCCCCTCCCAAACAATCATCCTGGATCCGCCCCTGGATGATAGGCATTTTAGTAAAATATTCCCTCAATCGCTGAAATAAACTCCTGTCAAGCTTTCGATCGCTGAAATAAATTTCTGTCTACGGCCCTGCAAAACAGTGACGATTTTAGGGAGTGATCAATTAGTAATGTCTCCCTGGAGCAACGACACTTCCCCAGAAGTCATATCTCCGATAATTCAGAATGTGATTTGTGCATTATCACTTTTCACTCTCAGTGTCTTGAAACGCACCAAAAAGGAACTGTTCTGAAGTATTTACTGGTTCTCCCTATGACCCTATTTCAATATGGCCAACCTTGGACATATACACATCTGAAATATCACCTTTTATATCAGTGATCCCGAAAACTATCCATTCGACACAAATATAGGATATTTTCGAATCTTTATTCCTGTCACACTCCCATTGTCAACTCGAAGCAACCAAGGCTTATTTTGGACTTACGCAGCATCGACATTGTCACTTTTCATCTTTGCACATGAATTCGACACTAATTTCGTTCGTATTTGACTACTTTTACATGTCACCTTCACCTCTTGGTAGGGATTTTTTCAGTATCTCGCCCCCACAACTATGGAGAAATTTCAACCAACTATGTGTAATTATAAATTATCATCTGAAACACAACAGTACGGGTGATCTTTTTCGCAGAGGAATTCGTTAACTACTGTTTCAATATCAATGTATTGGCATTTTTTGCTCTGCATGCTGGAGATTGCCAAAGAGCTAAACTTCATTCTGTACTATTGTGCTATGAATATAGTGGTTTAATTCACTGAATACTCGCTTAGATGATGCTCTCTTCACAGGAAAAGTGAGATACAGTTATAAAAGAAAAACGAAACGAAATATTTAGGTTTTACGTCCCACGTTATGCCGACTACGCTAATGGAGACAGTGATGGTGAGAAACGAATGAAATCGTTTAATGAAGAAAGTGGGAGGAAACTGGAGAAACCCGAGGACACTCATGCACACGGTGTTTGTCCATAATAAAGTTCATTCAGCGCGAGCTGGGATCTAACCAACAACTCCATGCACCATAGGGAAAATTATAAAAGAATAGGCGTCTAAACAAATACGGAACACTACTATCAATGAGAGTTGTATAAGATTAGATTTTTATTTATTTCATTCTAAGTTGAAATTTCAATCAATCTTGATCTTCATTACTGTTCGAAATCCGGACCAACCAGTGTTCCCTACTAGGGTAAAGATTAATTGATCGCCAACAGAAATCCAAAATCCTCTGTATAACCCCACGGTCCATTATTCCATATACACAATTAAGAGTCCAGCGTAACCTACCAGTTAATAAGTTTTCCTATTATTATTATTATTATTATTATTAACACCTCAAAAATATAGGCTCATAATTGAACCACTAATTGGAAAAAGGGAATAAGTATATAAAAATATGTTTTCCACTTTTAAGCTTTTCTCACCAATTGCAGTGCTACAATACAAGATTCTTCTTCTTGTCTTAGAGTTGTCAGTTCTTTCGCTACAATTAATCAGTTATACACGTGTTGAAACAAATACAAATACGCCTCGGGAAGGTATTTTAGCGTTTCTGAAAACTTAGGTCTGATGTACTTATTCTCTTTTGCTGGAAATAGTTGCTGCTAGGACGTGATAAATCTTTTCGGTAGACTTCACAGTCTATAGCTCCTTCACAACTTCCTTTTCATCTAAGGCTAAGTAGTTACATTTTAGACATTGAGGAAAAAGTGTGAAATTAATTAAAACCCTTCAAAGTGGAGTTACGAATCTTCAATTGACCCCATTTTGCTGTTGGCCTCGCTCAACGCACTCCCGTCACTCTTCAGGGTGCACGATGGAGTTTCTCCTTTTTAGGAATACTTTCTAAGACAGTACTAGTTTTTTTTTTACAGCTGTTTCAATTGAGTTGTATTTGCTAGAACTGTCGGTTAAAGGAAACAAAAGATCCTATACTCAAACACAAATCATCTCTCTAGAAGCTCTAATGGAAAACGAAACGAATCGTCGTAATCATGTTACGTTCTTGAAGAGGAAAACAGCAAAACATTGATTGCACAAACGAATAATGGTATCATTTGCTTGCAAATTTAAAACTTATAGAAGTTGATGGCTTGTTAGGGAATTTCAGCGCTCGCAACGAGGCGAGTAACATCGTCTCTGCCGTCGCTCTAGTTTCGAGTGTTTGTTTACATCTCTATTTTTTTTTTTTTTTGTGAGAACTTGAAGTTTCAGTGTGACTTATTTTCAGTTTAAACGTTCTGACTTTATAAGCATTTTCAGTGCATATTTATTTTGTTCATAGTTTGGTGACGTTTATCGTCGAATTACTGCCATGAGTTGCATACGAGCTAATACATTGCGTATCAACTTTGTTACGGTGAGTCAAAAGCCCACGTCTATTGCTGTTCATGAATTGATACGTAAGGTATTTAAGTTAACCTTGATCAGGTGTTGTCCATTGAAATGGACTTTCTACGTAAGAACTTATATCTGAAATTAATTAACAATGTGGTATGTGAACAAATCCTAGCAAAACATTGATTGCACAAACGGAGTAGTGCAATGTAGTAGTGCAGGAGTAGTGCAGGAGTAGTCACTACTAATGGAGTAGTGACCTACTCAGATAATAATGGGAAACATGTGTTGCCTATTGATTTGGCGGATAATTCTGTGGTGATAGTCAAGGTGTCCTTATGCCCCATGGAACTTAGTGCCATGCAATTAACGTGTGTGCTCTCCCAATATGGCGATGTTACTAGTACTGTCGACGAACAATATTCAAAGGAACATGTTTATGCTACCCGAACGGGTCGTAAGCTTGTTAAAATGACTATTAAACGAAACATTCCTTCGTTTATCACGGTTTGTGGTTTACGTTTGTTTACCAGCTTTCCTGGTCAAATTCAAACTTGCGCCATCTGCAACTCCCCCGACCATTTTCTTCAGGGATGTCCCAAGAAGAGGAATTCACGTCTTACTGTGCCATCGTCACCAACCAGTTCCATTTCTCCCTTGTGCGAGTACCTCATAATTTACCAGTGGATCCATCAGCTCCTGATACAGGTAGTTACAGTGTTTTTCCCGTGCTTCGTAAGAATGTTCTGGAATCACCTTCTTCAAATCCACCGAACGAATCAGACAACCAGCCTGCAGATCCCCCCATTCGCTCCGAATCGGCTCCTGCAGAACCTGTACCATCTAATACCATGGAAGTGGAAAAAACTCAGGATACTAAAATTTTTCCAGCACCCATAACACCCAGCACCGCACCAGCTGTTTCAACAGTCGTCACATCAGTTTCTACGGTAAGTGATACTGGTTTAGTCGAAGAGACTTGTTCCGTCTCTCAGACCGTACCTTTAGCTGTTCCACCATAATTCTCTCTCAACTTAACATCACGCTCTCGCGGTAGTGACTCCACAAGTGACTCATATACAGAAATTACTCATAGTGATAAACGCAAACTCAGTAAAGAAAAAGTACTCAGTAGTGTATGTAGTAAGGACTTGCGTCCTATACACGATCTTTCTGTCAATCATGCACGCCAAACGCGAGCTTCCACAAAAAAGTTGAAATCAGTGGTTAATTCCGAAAAAAGGGGGTACCTAAAATTGTAGTGGCATCATAATACTGCATTGTGGTACTTTTCTTTCTTCTTTCTGCAGTGATATTACCTACTATTTATCATGTGTTGTAACGCTCGCTTATATCTCTTGTCTCTCCTCGTTTTTATGTTTACGTTCCGTATAGCGACTGTTAATCTCAATAAGTTCACTTCTTTAGCTAAGCACCATGCCCTAAGTGACTTTATACACCAAGAAGAAATCGATGTTTTGTTCGCTCAGGAGGTCGCAGTCACGGAATTCCATTAACTACCGAATCATTCTCATGTTACCAGTGTTAGTGAAACAGCTTCAGGAACCGCCATTATTTACCGCAGTGATCTCAATTTTTTTGGCACCTTTACAACATCCCAGTGAGCGTATGACCACCGGAGATTTACAAAATATTCGTTTGTGCAGTGTCTATGCTAAATCTGGTTCTTCGTATAAAAGAGAACGAAATAATTTCTTTGCTACTGAACTTCCCCCGGGCTTTGTACAATGGTCACTCCCCATGCATTCTTGCCGGGGATTATAACTGCACACTTTCTCCCCTCGATGCTTATCCTTATTTCAGTGATTCGTCTGCTCTCCGTCAACTAATAACAACTTATGAATTAGTGGATGTGTGACGCCATTTTCATCCTAATGAACCAGGACATACATTCTTCACGTCTGGATCGTCTTCCTCTCGATTGGACAAAATCTATATCAGTGAATCTCTTCTCCATGGGGTTCGAGATGTACAAATTACACCCATCTGCTTTAGTGACCACCTGGCAGTTACAATGACCATTGATCTACCCGTCTCAAAATTTTTAAAACGAAGTGGCTTGTGGTATTTTAATACCTCCATCCTACAGGAGCCTGACTACATCCATCTTATTCACGAAGAATGGACAGATCTTTTACACCGTCATCAATATTACAAAGGACCCCTTATGCATTTCTGGGAAAAGAGAGTCAAACCGAAGTTTCGAGTTATTACTCAACAATATTTTTCGGAATCGGAATGCTTCATATTGTACTCAGTATCAATATTACACCACTCTCTTAAGAGACTACATGAAGGAACAACTTCAAGGTAGCAATTTTCGACCTCAAATTCAAGAAATTAAAGCCCACCTATTAGCCATGCACAAACGCAGCATCCAAGGTTTCACAACTCGCAGTAAAATACATCAATATGACGACTTAGAAACTCCCGGAATTGTACAAATCAACCAAGAACTCATGCGTGGAAAGCAGAAATTTATATCTCAGCTTAAAGATGCCACCGGTCACGTGTATGTAGGTGAGCAAGTAATACATTGTGTCACAAATCATTATAAACAGCTGTATGCTAAGCCTACTTCCTTCTGTGACAGTCCCGAACTTCTCAACTATCTCCCTACAGTCTTACAGAAACAGGATCAAGAATATCTATCTAGTCCATTTACAGTAGAAGAGGTTAAGTCAGCCATTACTTCCGGCCGTCGAGGAAAATCTACGGGGATTGATTCCCTACCTCTAGAATTCTATATAACCTTTATCGATATTTTAGCACCCTTTCTTACGAACCTTTTCAATGAATATAGGCAGACTCTATTTCTAGGTGAATCTCTCCGCACAGGAGTTACAGTTTTAGTACCTAAACATTCTCGCACTTCCAGTGTTAATGATTTAAGACCTATTTCCCTTCTGTGTACGGATTTAAAAATTTTAACACGCTGTCTTACTGCACGAATAAAAGTGTTTAGTGACAAACTGCTAAGTTCACATCAATATGGAATAGGCCAAAAGAATCCGATCTAGAAGGCTTTATCAAATCTTAGAGATTTCATTTCCTACCACGAATCCAGTGATCCTTCACCTGTTGCTGTTTTAGCCACGGATTATTCTCAAGCTTTTGATAGGATTAACCATGACTACTTATTCAAAGTCCTTGAGAAATATGGTTTTGGGACCTCCTTTATTTATCTTGTACGAGGAATTTATACGCATAGATTGTCAAAAATTAAAGTTAATGGTGGCTTAAGTAACCCAATAAACATTAATAATGGTGTTTTGCAAGGTGACCCAATGTCAAGTTTATTATTCAGTTTGTCCCTTGCACCACCTATATACGCGACTGAACGTTTACTCCCTGGTGTGTCTGTCTACAATACCAAACTAACTGTACAAAGTTGTATAGGTGATTCCCACTATTGTTTACAAAATCCGGCTGACATGAATTGCCTACAACGGTTATTAACCTTATATCAACAGGCTTCTGGAGCGCAACTCAATCACAGAAAAACAAAAATATTATGTATTCATCCAGAATACAATGCTTCATATAGCAACTACTATGATACGGTTCAAAGTGTCAAAATACTTGGTGTATGGTGGTACAATAATATCAATCAAACAGTAGAACAGTCATATAATCTTACAGCAAATAAAATCCGAAGTCTTCTTATTACTCATAGACAGCGAAACATGAACATTTTTAGTAGAAACTTATTTCTCAAAACGTCTGTTTTTAGTATTTTCAGCCACATTGCACAGATTTTACCAATGCCAGTTAAAATATCTAACCAGTTAACCAGTCAAGCTTTGTTTTTCTTATGGCATTCCAAAATCTTACGCGTGGCTAAGAATCAACTCTACCTCCCCTCACGTGAAGGAGGCATAGGCTTTTTGCACATAGAAGCACAGGCACGTGCCATTCTTATGCACAGAAGTAGTAAGCTGGTCTGTGAACACGAGACTTCGATTACGGCTGCTTTTATCAATGTCTGCTTCCACTGTTTATACCGTCAGGCGCCAGTACACGTGTTTCCTTGGAGCTACAAATTTCCTCATTTACGTGATGACATACTTGATATGATATACGCCTTGCTAGCAAAAGATCCAATTGAAACTGGTTCGGTCAACAACCTTTACTGGCGCTATGTTCGCTTGTGGTTTACTAGTATACCGACTGTTGTCTTAAAGCACCCACACAAAAATTGGAATGCTATATGGAAAAACATCAACGCTTCCTTTCTCACACACCACCAACGTACAACCTGGTATTTCATAGTCAATAATGTATACGAAACATTGGAACAACTTCACAATATAGGTATTGTAAATAGTAATATATGCCCATACTGCAACAATCTTGATACACTAGCACATAAGTTTCATGCCTGTTCCAACGTACCAATCATTTGGACGTATTTTTGTATTTTAAAATAATTAGTAAAATTTGTCGTCTTTCACCTCATAGCTTTACTGTAACAAAACTTATTTTGTGGCGTGCTTTTAATTATTTTCCGACATTTAAAAACAATGCTATTCTCTGGATTACTATACAGACAATTATGTTTCTTGTGCATACTAATCGTCCTTATCATATAGAATTATACAAGCAATATTTGCAATATCAGGCCAGCCTTCTTTCACCTGCACGAAAAAGGAAATTTTTTGCTAACTATTTAACTGTTCTTACAGAGTCTTTGTCCATGTATGTAATGTTATAAAAAAAAAAAAAAAACAGAAAGATGACAAATCTGTAATACACTTTTGTCACATCAGCTCATGATAATGTAGGAATAACTCGTGATAAATTTACTAATAATAATGTAACCTGCCTGCCCCGTGCAGACACCTATGTATATATGTATTGTCTTTGTTCATTATGTCAGTTTTTTCTTCTTTTCGTTTTTTTTTATTTTACCATATTTTTTTTTTTTTTTACATAGACTGAAAGTATTTGAGAACAGGATCCTGAGAAGAATATTCGGACCCAAGAGGAACGAGAATGGGGAATGGCGGAAGCTCCATAACGAGGAACTACATAGTTTATACGGTTTACCCAACATTGTTAGGGTCGTCAAGTCTAGGAGGCTTAGGTGGACAGGTCATGTAGCTAGAATGGAAGAAAGTAGAAACGCTTTTAAAGTCTTGACTGGTAGACCCATAGGAAAACGACCATTAGGAAGACCTAGGCGCAGATGGGAGGATAATATTAAGATGGATCTCGCAGAGATAGGAATACAAAGTAGAAACTGGATGCAATTAGCTAAGGATAGAAGTCAGTGGAGAGCTTTTGTGAACGCGGCACTGAACCTCCGGGTTCCATAGGCCATAGAGTTAGTTAGTTAGTTAGTTACCATATTTTTTTTACAAATGTATTAATTCACTTTTTTTTAATTCTTAATATGTTCATGTACTTTGTTTGTTCTTCTCAATAAAAAAGGTTAAAAAAAAGTTAGGTGAGGGGTTAGTGAACAGGAGAATTGTACTGGTGGTCCAGGATTCGAATCTCGTCCGTTCTTCTTACGTTTTGTTTCTTTTTGCTACACTGAGTTTGTTCATTCTAATTCTTTAAGCTTGAATTAAATCTAATACAAGTTAGTGAATTAAAAGTAGCTAACATTATTTCCAAATACGAGACGTTATTACATGCTTTTCACTAGCTTACAATACTCAACTTTGATATAAACTTTTGCAGCCTTCATTTAACTCATTTCTTGACGCATTTTGTTACAAAACTCATGAATCGTGGCGAACAAAATTGCTTTACCAGATAATGGTGACTGCTTTGAAACCAAATGACAAGTATGAGAATTAAACGTATCATATCTGTAGTTTGGTGTGGAGAAGAAACCAAATAGCAAACGAAAGGTTTAAGAACCACGTTATTAATATAAACTATGCCAAAGATTATTGACTTATATCATTAAAAAAAAAGCAATTGTGAAAGAACGAAAAATACTAACTTGGAATTTTGTAACTGGAGGCAAGGAAATCTAATTTAAACATACTAAAACATACCATTTAGGCCATATAGAGCGTGGATCTGTGCTCAAGGTGCTAGCTAATAATCTGGAGGTTCTCAAGTCGGTACCATGTGTGAATATTCTGTTTAAATTTAGAATTTTTGGTGATCATTAGTCGGCGATGACACACGTTTAATTGTCTTAAGGTATTTGAATATTTTGATCTTTCAATATTTGAATGATCAAATCTTCAATAATAATACTAATACTAATACTAATAATAATAACAGTTATTATTATTGTTATTAATATTATTGTTGTTGTTGTTATTATTATTAGCAAAGTAATTCAATAACACGTTAATATCTTTAATTATTTCTCGATATTCGAACTTAACCCTCGTAGCCCCAAGGTTAAAAAATTACGTTAAGCACCAAGGTGGGGTGCAAGCGCACCCCATATTAAAATATTTATTTCTTATTTAACGCAGTGTCCAAGCTTCATATTTTGGGTTATGTCGGACAGAAGGGGGCCAAAACTTGTAAAAAGCAGAATGTTTACTGAAAGAATGAGTAATTTGTTTCCGTTTTTCAATTTGAGGCAAAAGCAACATTTTCCCTAACGACAAGAGGAATATTCTGCGCCTGTTCTTTGTCTGTAACTCACACTCGGGGAATTTTGTCACCCAAACTGCGAAAGCATTTTTTAGCGCCAATGTCTAACATATTGGAGAATATTGTCATAGGCCATCGCTTGGTTTTCCGTTTGGTAGAAAATTCTTTGCACGTTTTGTCGATTGTATCGATGCCTCCATTTGTATCATTGTAACGGAGTATTATTTCGGACTTCCTTTCTAAACCTTCAGATATCTTCGCGTCGTGAATTTCCGTTGATAGAAGAACAACAGCTCATTCTTGGGTGGTACATACGACACAAGTGTATGTTTCTCAGTGAAGCCAAATACACTTGAGTATATTTCTCGTCGTATGTTTGGTAGAAACTCCGATGGAATGTCAGTTTCGTTTTTGCTTATGGTACCACACAATGTGAGGTTCTTCTCCAATAGGGCAAGCACCGAGTGTTTTAAGCCATATTTATCTGGCCTATTCTTCATATACACTCTTACCGGAGCCTTCCCCCTAAACCCTACAAGTTGTTCATCAACACACAAATGTTGTCCCGGATTCAGGTTTTTCCTGTAATTCTCAGCAAATATTTCAAAAATGTCCTTTACGGGAACTGTTTTGTCTACAGCTCGTCGTTCTTCCCTTGCTTCTAAATTGTCAAACCGAAGGAATGATGTCAAAGCAACAAATCTGTTGTTTGACGTTGTCGCTCAAAATATCGGTCGACAATATGCAAGATCACTCGTCCACATTTTGACTGCTTCTTTGTTAGCTTTCAAAGCTCCTGCAGTAATCAACACACCAATGTAAGCCGTTATTTCTGTCCTCTTTGTTGGTTGCCAGGTACGAATGTTTTCAGGGTGATGTTCGTTCCATTTATCAAATACTGAAACTGCTTATCTGTGTGTCTCAATCACAATAATATCAATAATTTGATCTGAAATAAAAAGCTTGAATGGTTCGTCCATTTGAGCCACGGAAGCATTGTGTTGTGTAAAGCCACGTTTCTGGTGTAGTAAGTTATGCGCTTTATATCTTCTCTGTGTAAACGTTTCCCTAAACCACTTCTCTCCAGATTTTGCTGTCATAAAACTGCTAATATGGACTGTATTTTCACCTTCACTGTTACTAGATGATCCACAAAGCATGTAAGCACATTCTTCTTCACTTTGCAAATAATCTTCTTCAGTACCTGATTCTGAAAGTGCAAACACAGGATCGTCGTAGTCCTCTTCATCATGGTATCTCAGGATTTCATTTTCTGTGAGACTACAACTCGATGCACGATAAATTGAAGCAACTGGGCTTCGTTTTCGTTTCTGAGACATCACAACGCACGGTTCAAAGTCAAGTACTAACCTTCAGCACTGAGCACTAAACATCAAAGGAATACTACTTCGTCAAAAGCGGCAAAAGACAAAAAAAAAAAAAAAAACAGATTACACAGCAGTGACATATATGGTTAAAACAATTGAACTTAGATCAAAGTCGAACAAAACACTATCGCCAAGCGTTACTATATAATAGCGTTCACAAAATCAGCACTGCAATCAGTGTTTGCAACTCAGAAATCTCAAAATTGAAGAAATAAAAACAACAAACGCTAAGCACCAACGGGGGGGGGTGCAACTGCACCCCACTATCAAAACTAAATATTCCAATTCGAATTATTTGCTGAAATGTTCTGAAAGTTTTCTCAAAGAAACGTGACACTTACAAAAGCAATGTCCTAAATGCATACATTTCTGCTAAAACAAACAAAAGAATTGTGCATAAAAAATTGAAGTTGGGGTGCACGTGCACCCCCCTTGGGGCTACGAGGATTAAGACGTCCTCCAATCTAAGTCGCACCCCGATTTCGCTGGGCTAAATTAAAGAAAAATAGTAATATGTTATGGTTTTACTATTACTAAAGCACTCTTTGATATTGGTCATTTTCGATGATTTTATGTATCCCTCTCCCCTCTCCATGTTGGTGGCACGGTATGACAAAAATTATCTCAGGCCCGAATGTCATGTACGTTGAAAATTTGATCGAAATTTGTCGGATGGTTCAAGAGTTGTTCTATTTATTTTTATATGTTAATCTCCCCTTCTCTTATCCTCTCCTATGTTCTACATCAAAGTGAAAATATTAAAACAAAAGTTTCTAGGCCCGAACGTCGTCTATGTTGAATATTAGATCGAGATCAGTCAGATGGTTCAAGAGTTGTTAAGTTTTATTCATTTTTATAGATATCTCCCCTCCGCTCCTCCTTCCCTACGTTCTGCCATCAAAGGGATATGATAAAAACCACCCCAGGTCCGAACCTCATCTATGTTGATAATTTGATTAAGAACAGTTCGGTGGTTTAAGCGTGATGAAGTCACCAAAACAGCATTTTTATTTTTATTTTTTTACATAGTCCCCTCTTTCCCTCCCCTACATTGTGCCGTCAAGGCAAAAAATGAAAACATCCCAGGTCCGAACCTTATCTATATTGAATGTTTGATTGATTGGGATCAGTCGGATTGTTCAAGAGTTATTAAGTTTTATTCATTTTCATATATTTACCCTCCCCTCCTCTTCCGCAAGCTCTAATATCAAAATGAAATAACAAAAAGCTTCCCAGGTTCGAATTTCATCTATGTTCAAAATGTGATTGAGAACGATCGGGTAGTTCAAGAGTTATTCACCACCGAACATTGTCACTTTTATTTTTATATTTATAGCTATTATGTATCTTCCCTCTCCTCTCCATCCTCTACGTTATTCCATCAAAGTGAAGTGGTAAAATCCATCCCTCGCGTTATTCGAGACGGGGACATATAGCCTCATTGCTGACGTCCCCATTAATCCCCCTACTCATACCCTTTAGTGTGTTTAAGTTAGCTTTTTTTGTCTTCAGTTGCAAATTTCTAAGTTATTTTTTTTTTGTTTCAAAATTCTCGCATTTCTTGTATGATAATACAAGTTAATAATCTTTGACTTGTTTTATATTAATAATCTGAGTTGTTCTTAAACCTTTGGTTTCCAATTTTGTTTTGTCTCTACACCAAACTACAGATATGACAAATTTAATTCTCATACTTTACATTTGATTTCAAAGCGGTCGCCATGAACTGCTAAACAGCACTTTTTCCGTCACGAAACACCCAGCAGAGGGCGTACGATATCGTGTACAGCAATGAGAGGAAACTCCGCCTTGTTACGTGACGTCACATGAAGCACGTTCCATTCAAACACCTAAGCAAAGCTATCATTTTGCTTCTGGTGTGAAAATGGCTCACTACGAAGCTTCTGTTAAAAGCAGCGTGATTTCTTTAATTGAGCATGCGGGCATGAACTATAGCGAGGCAGGCGCGAGATATGGCGTTAACCGTGCTACAGCACGGAGGTGGTGGTGGAGATATGAGGAAACAGGAGATGTAAGACATAAAAGAGGAAGTGGGCGACAAAGAGTTTCCCCTGCCGAAGAAGACTAGAGTGTAATTGCCCAATGCCGTGAGCACCCTTCCATGTCTGCCCGACAGTTACGAGAGGAAACCAATTTCCCAGGCGATGTTACGACTGTCCGTCGTAGACTCAAATCCTTTGGTTTGAGATCATACAGGGCAGCTGTTAAGGATCGACTAACAGAAGACCACATGGTTGACCGTCTGGCGTTTGCACAGTTAAATATTGCATGTGTGTGGGACGAGGTCGTTTTCACAGACGAAAAAAAATATTTTCCAGTGCAAACTTCGGGCCGAAGCGTGTTTACCGCCCCCCTGGAAAAAGGTATGCCTCTGAATACATTTCCCGCTCTGGTCGAATGGGACATGTAACTGTCCACTGTTGGGCATGGATATGCAAGGCTTCGAATTTCGGAGGAATCTACAGGATTCCTGGTCGCCTAAACGCCCACAAGTATGTGGAACATCTGGATGAAACGCTTCCGGAAATAAAAGCTCATGTATGTGACGGCATATTATATTTGCAACAGGACAATAGCTCGATATTTAATTCAAATGTGGTTCAGACATGGTTGCAGAGGCAACCTGATGTCGAAATAGTTGACTGGGTTCCTCATGGAACAGATCTGAACCCTATTGAAAATATGTGGGCCTCTGTTGCAAGAACATTGCGGGAAACCTGGCCGAACAATCATCCACGAACATCTAATGATCTCTGGGAGCGTGTTGAAGATGCGTGGTCGATCTGTTGCACCCAACGCTATATCTCTCGCCTGGTGGATTCAATGCCACGGCGTATGGCAGCTGTAATCGAGTCCCAAGGGGACTATACACACTATTAATAAATGCTCTCCCACAACACCATCAGCCCTCTCGAAGGCTACCTAATTCGACCCACTTATTAACACAATTTTATGAAATACATTACGCGACACCAGTGAATGTAAGTGTCTCAGTATGTTCTGCATTAATAAAGAGGCTAACGTGCGAGACTTGGTGGCCGAGTGGTATTATGCTTGCTATGTAAACCAAAACCGCCTGTAACAGTGGTTCGAATCTAGCGAAGAAGACCCCTACTTTTTATCACCAGGGATATTTGCAATTCGCCTTCTGCTATGTCCGCCTTCGTACGGTCTATTATATGATACATAATGTGGACCGCCATAAGTTTTTACTTAGTAAACAATTTATAAATATATGAACAAATACCTAGGTATATTAGAGTAACAATGGAATATAGTACTTTCGTCCGACTGACGTCGCTCTGCAAATGCTCATTGTATTACACCGGAAGATGAATTAAATAAAGACTGGAAAATTTGATATAAAAGTTGATACGTAATAAGTTAAAGACAAAATATGTAATTATAATCTCATATTTGAAACTAATTTCGACTACAATTAATTCTCTACCTGCTTTCATAAATAATCCAAACAAAACTTCGAGGTTTGGAATGCACAAACTAAGTGTAGCTAAGAGGCAAAAGTAACAAGAAGAGCCGAGATTCGAACCCACGACCACCAGCGTAAGAATTCCTTTTACTAACCCTTCATCTATCAAACCATGACGTGAACATGACTTTTGTAAGTTATAAATTTGTATCCAATAAACACCATTAAGCGTATGTGCAACTACTGCTTTGCTCTTTTTCTCTTCAAAAGCGTAACATGTTTAGGACGATTCGTTTCGTTTTCCATTAGAGTTTCGAAAGAGATTATTTGTGTTTGAGTGTAGGATCTTTAGTTTCCTTTAACCGACACTTCTAGCAAATACAACTTAATTCACACAGCAGTTAAAAAAAACAAACAAACTCGTACTGCCTTAGAAAGTATTCCTAAAAGCAGAAGCTGCATCACGAATCCTGAATAGTGACGTAACTAACGGCAGTGCGTTGAGGGAGCCCAGAGTAAAACGGGGCCCATTGAAAACTCGTAATTCCACTATTTTTCCTCGATGTCTAAAATGAGACTACTTTAGCCTTACATGAAAAAGAAGCTGTGGAGGGGACTGCGAAGTCTACTGAAAAGATTTATCACGTCCTTGCAGCAACAACTTTAAGTTTTCGAACAGTAATGAAGAACAAAATTGATTGAAATTTTAACTTAGAATGAAATAACTAAAAATCTAATCTTATATAACTCTCATTGATAGTAGTGTTCCGTATTTGTTTAGACGCCTATTCTTTTATAATTTTACCTATGGTGCATGGGGTCGTTGGTTCTATCCCAGCTCACGCCGAATGAGCTTTATTATGGACAAACACCGTGTGCATGAGTGTCCTTGTGTTTCTCCCGTTTCCTCCCACTTTTTTCATTAAACAATTTCTTTAATTTCTCACCATTACTCTCTCCATTAGCATAGTCGACATAATCGTGGGACGTAAAAATTAGATATTTCATTTCATTTTTCTTTTATAACTGTATATCACTTTTTCTGTGACGAGAGCAACATCTAAGCGAGTATTCAGAAAATTAAACCACTAAAACCTATATTCATTGCACAATAGTGCAGATGAAGTTTAGCCCTTTGGCAATCTTCAGCATGCAGAGCAAAAAAAGCCAATACATTGATATTGAAACAGTAGTTAACGAATTCCTCTGCGAAAAAGATTACCCGTACTGTTGTGTTTCAGATGATAATTTATAATTATACTTAGTTGGTTGAAATTTCTCCATAGTTGTGGGGGCGAGATACTGAAAAAAAACCCTACCAAGAGGTGAAGGTGACATGTAAAAGTAGTCAAATACGAACGAAATTAGTGTCGAATTCATGTGCAAAGATGAAAAGTGACAATGTCGATGCTGCGTAAGTCCAAAATAAGCCTTGGTTGCTTCGAGTTGACAATGGGAGTGTGACAGGAATAAAGATTCGAAAATATCCTATATTTGTGTCGAATGGATAGTTTTCGGGATCACTGACATAAAAGGTGATATTTCAGATGTGTATATGTCCAAGGTTGGCCATATTGAAATGGGGTCATAGAGAGAACCAGTAAATACTTCAGAACAGTTCCTTTTTGGTGCGTTTCAAGACACTGAGAGTGAAAAGTGATAATGCACAAATCACATTCTGAATTATCGGAGATATGACTTCTGGGAAAGTGTCGTTGCTCCAGGGAGGCATTACTAACTGATCACTCCCTAAAATCGTCACTGTTTTGCAGGGCCGTAGACAGAAATTTATTTCAGCGATCGAAAGCTTGACAGGAGTTTATTTCAGCGATTGAGGGAATATTTTACTAAAATGTCTATCATCCAGGGGCGGATCCAGGATGATTGTTTGGGAGGGGCGGTCGTTCGAAGTCAAATCAAGGTAAGAGCGGATTGCGAAAAAAGGAAAGAAAGAAAAGACAAGACAAAAACAAATTTAGCTCTTCTGTAGAATTAACTTTCTTAAGAAAGTAAGGCCTATCTACTTTAGGTTTTAATTTAAGTTTATAATACAAAGATGAAAAATACTTAGGATATGTTTTATTTTTAAAATAAAAAGTATAAACAGTTCTCTATTCTGGGGGATGCGATAACCCCAAAAACACTCCCCTGGATCCGCCCCTGCTATCATAATCTCTAAAATTTGATATATATACAAACAAAAAAAGTAGTGATTTCGTGGGGGCAAAAGCTCTAGATTGCAAAGACTTGCATCCTGTGTATGTCCCTGCTGCTCTGAATTGTCAAAAGCTCCTCTTCAAAGGTAAGACATAAAATGTAAATAATAAACGTGTAAAATAGAATACAATATAAATAGAAAATATGTTATAATTAAGAAATAGAAAATAATTATAAAATAAAGTTGAAGGACAATTTAAAAAAAAATCAATAATACTTGAAAGTAAAATATACTTTTAAAACAATTTTGCATTTATGCAGGGCTACAAACAAGTGAGGAGTGCCATGTAAATTTAGTAACAAATATAATATTGGAAAATTATTTCGAATTAAACTACCTGTAACTACATTACTTCAAAATTGAACTTGTGGAATATACAGTATGACCGTAGCTCAAATAAAATAATCAATAAGAATGGTTTTGATTGGAAGCTCGGACCATCCACGTAAAAGTAACTTACATTAACCATTCACCTAACAGACAATGACGCACAGGGCTTGGCACTACTTTATCAGATGGTTCTATCAAATTTAACTTAAAAAAACAATAGTAACAAATTTCAAAGCTTTAAAATGTGTCCTGAAAAAGAGGAAGTTCACTTTGCACATTGTAACTAAAATAAGTTACAAGAGGTTTACGTCCTAACTGAACGGCGCATCTACCGAGTCAACTTTTGGAATATTCCCTTAAGGTAGCTTTCAACCCAGCTAAGGGAAACGTATGTGAACAAGTACTAGAATCCTCCGTAGCAGAATGGATAAAGTCATGGTTCGATGACCACAAGGTTTGTGGTTCGAAACCCGTCGCCGAAACCAGATTTTTTAAAATCCTAATTCCTCAGTTCTGAAGATCTTTCCCTCCTTTCGTAATCATCTGATGCTCTAAAAAGAGTTCTCCACATTAATTCGACAACTGCCTAATGTGATCCTAGCAGTTCGAAAACTTCCCTTCTTATATTTCACAAAATCAGAATTTTCGTCATAATACGAATGCTGTCCGATCATTTTCCCCCAATTCTAAATCTGTGTATACAAATCATCCCTCTCTGTCTCCATACTTGAATCCCTCTCTCTCTCTCTCTCTCTCTCTCTCAATGTCACCCAGGAAGTCATATGGCTTGAGATCAAACCTTCGACTCTTGAAACCAAATGTAAGCTCTTTAGCAATGTGCTATCGTAGCTCTATAGGTTTGTTGTTAAAACCAGTGTCTTTTAGACTTTATTTGGGGGGGAGGAAGATATTCTCCGGCGACATAAGATTCTCACTTTTTATTAGTGTATTACTATACATTTGATCACAAAATACGTATTTATGAAGCTCAAGAGAGGGGGAATTACACCCTCCTGTCCTGCCCAAATGACGCCCCTGAAACATTTGCTTGCACTTACTGAAACGAAATTGAATGAACCATTGAATAAAACTCGTTTCTGTCCGTAGATATTTTAGAGCTCTTGGCAATTTCCATAGATTTCTTAGGGAGCATCTTACTAGCTTGTACTCTTTAAAGGAAGAAAAGAATGAAACTAAAGATATTTATGAAGCTTTATGGACTTTCCTTTAATTTAGGCTCTTAAAAATATTTCAGAACAAACGAATGGAAAAGACTGTTTTAAAGCTATAACGTTGTAAACTTGGTTCCTGTTTCTCTTTCAGCTGAATGGAAAAAGTGTACTACGTCACACACACTGCTTTAGCCAAGGAGAGGTGGAGGAATCGGAGGAGTTGGAATAAATACTAGAAGCAACTAATCGATTGATACATGTATTGCGGGAATGCATAAGAAAACTGGGCAAGAGTTTGTTATTCATTTGGACTTAGAATTTTTGTAACAAATTTTATGCCGCGGACTTTACCATTTTGATTTGTTCATAGCCACATTTAATTAGTATCAATGACACGAGTCATATCGTGCAGTGCACATCTTGTTCCAATTGCTATGGTTTGATTGTCGATTGGCATTTCTGTCACTTGTACACGACGCGGAATTCGACAACATGCAAGAGAACTTTTTGTCTACTTTTGATGTCACGAATCACTTCCCGGAGTTTGTGTACATCTTTCAGGTTCACCCTATATCTTTGCCAAGTACTTGGGCATCCCTTTGGGTAGACGTCTCACCCTCGCCATACACATTTGCTTTGATAGTAACGAAGAAATTACAACCCAATATATTCGTTTATTCATTCATCAAGTGCCGTCGGAGCAGATAGAAATGATAAAATGATGAAGTAGTTGGAAGCTGGAAATCATTGGGTATAGGAAAAACGGAAGTGAAAAAGGCCCAATGACAAGATCAACATATTAAGAGGCAGATTGCGAAACGAAAAAAATGGTGTTGTTCAGCTCTCTCATGATTAAGCGGTTAGCGTGCTCTATTTCCAATTGGGAAACACGGGTTCGATTAATGGCGGGAATTCATGTGGTTCAGATCACACATTAAGCTATGCATATTACGGTGGAGCAAAAAAATCACCCTTTTGATATTTAGATCTCGCAAATGGCCTACAGTTTTAAAAAAATGACAAAATACACCAAAATTTACTTTTACGCAAGAAATATACACATTACCTTTTTCATTTCTTTAGCGTCTAAATACTTTATGTTAGTTGTGTGAGGTCACGTTTTTTAATAATTCGTTAATATGAGTGATTTATATATTTTATTTTTATAATAATTATGCAGCTCTTCGCCCATTTCTCAAAGCTTCCTTTTTTTATAAAATGGCCCAGAAGTCACCACCAGGATCCTGGTGGAATTCGAGTTCCACACACACAACCTACCCAACCATCCTACAAATCAGGGTGTGCTAAATTATTTTAATTTAGTCAAGGACTTTGCCTTAAATTGAGAGTTTTTAAAATCCAATTTTGGCATTTTGAGTCTTTAGAGCAAAGTTGCTCTAATGTAACCGTCTGTGTTTTCTTCCACACACTATTTCTGCAGACTCTGTAACAAGTTTAACACATCTTTCAACTTCCTGAGTATAACACCCATTTAAATTTGTAGTACAGAATACAGTCTTGTTTATAAAATATTGACGATAGATTTTCTTTCGTAACTTTATTGAATAGAAATAAAAAATATATATATATCCATACCTCTCTCTTTCTCTCTCTCTCTCTCTCTCTCTCTCTCTCTCTCTCTATATATATATATATATATATATATATATATATATATATATTCATCCTCACGGCATTGTCAAGGCTCTATATTTGTATTTTACATTTAAAGTTGCAACCGGGTGTTTCTGACTGCCGTATTCGGTAGCCCGATCATCACCCTTGTTCTTCGCGCGCACAGTCATTCGAAGAACTGAAAACGTACTCTATACACAAACAGTTTATGGTTCTGAACTCGGAAAGCCTGGTACTTCTGCTTGTCAAGGTCAAAAAGTGGGAGAAAAAAGGATGTGTAGAATGTAAAGAGGGTGCAACAATGACTGATGCTTGTAAGGGAACATATTCATTTGTAGTTCGTGCACATTCCACCTGTAGCGCTACTGTGGCACAACGTATATTGTAACTGTATAACTCTTGTACACCGCTAGTAGGTCTATTAGCGTTAGTGACGACCGAAACTATGTTGTCAGCTCTGACTGCGATAAGGCACTGCCGTGCTGCTTTTGCTTTTCTTTTTTTCCCCTTTTTCATTTGTGAGACGCCAAACATGTTGTTTTTGCTTGTTGCACGCGCTGAACGGGTTCCTGCGAGCGAAGTATTTAAGAAGTTGACTACATAATCTTGTTTGCGATAGTTTTAAATTGGTTAACTGTTGAAAAATATACGAAAATAATGCTGTACTTGTTAAGGTATATTAGTCGACGACGTAGCTACTGACAGTGTTGATTACAAATTTTCTCGAGGAAGAATTTAATTACAGAAGAGGTGAAAAGGAGACGTCCATTTAGATAGCCCCCCCCCTTATCAGACTCAATCGGAAATGGTCTCAATCGTTTGTACACAAATGTGCAGGCGAAATTTTCGTTTGTACACAATTAGTGGCGCCGCCAGAACGAAAACAAAGTGGGGGGCTGTCTAAATGGTAGCTCCTCCACCATGTCCAATTCAATCACAAATTGTCACAATCGTTTATACATCGTTTGTACAGAACTGTGCAGGCGAGATTTTCGTTTGTACACAATTAATGGCGCCGCCAGAGTGAAAATTATGTGGGGGCTGTCTAAGTGGTACCCCCCACCATATCCAATTCAATCACAAATTGTCGCATTCGTTTCTACATCGTTTGTACACAAATATGCAGGCGAAATTTTCGTTTGTACACAATTAGTGGCGCCGCCAGAACGAAAACAAAGTGGGGGCTGTTTAAATGGTAGCACTTCACCATGTCCAATTGAAGCAAAAATCGTCGCAATCGTTTGTACATCATTTGTACAGAAATGTGCAGGCGAAATTTTCGTTTGTACACAATTAGGGGCGCCGCCAGAATGAAAAAAAAAGTGGCGTCTGTCTAAATGGTAGCCCCCCATTTCCAATTTAATCACAAATTGTCGCAATGGTTTCTACATCGTTTGTACAGAAATGCGCAAGCCAAATTTTTGTTTGTACACTGTTAGCGGCGCCGTCAGAACAAACAAAATGTGGGGGCTGTCTAAATGGTAGCCCCCACCATGTCCAATTCAAGCAAAAATTGTCGCAATCGTTTCTACATCATTTGTAGAAAAATGTGCAGGCGAAATTTTTGTTTGTACATAATTAGGAGCGCCGTAAAAACTGAAAAAAAGGGGGCTGTTTAAGTGATAGCCTCCCCCCCCGAAATGTCCAATTCAATCACAAATTGTCGCAATCGTTTCCACATCGTTTCTACAGAAATGTGAAGGCTAAATTTTCGTTTGTACATAATTAAGGGCGCCGCCAGAACGAAAACAAAGTGGGGGGCTGTCTAAGTTATAGCCCAATCACCATGTTCAATTCAATCACAAATTGTCGCAATCGTTTGTACATCGTTTGTACAGAAATATGCAGGCGAAATTTTCGTTTGTACGTAATTAGGGGCGACGGCAGAACGAAAACAAAGTGGGGGCTGTCTAAATGGTAGCCCCCCACCATGTGCAATTGAACCACAAATTGTCGAATTCTTTTGAATATAGTTATACAGAAATTTGCAGGCGCAATTTTCGTTTGTACACAATTGCGGGCGCGACAAAACGATAACAAAGTATAGGCTGCCTAATTGGTAGCACCTTTCTACGTCCGATTCAAAACAAAATTATCTCAATTGTTTGTACATCGTTTGAGCAGTAATGCGCAGGCGAAAGTTTTTTTTCTACGCTATCAGGTGCGTGGACAGAACGAAAAAAAGGGGAGTTGTCTAAGTGCTAGCCCCACCATGTTCGATTGAACCACAAATTGTCGCGATCGTTTATACATCGTTTGTGCAGAAATGTGAAGGTAAAATTTTCGTTTGTATTAAATAATATACGGATGTGAGTATTTTTAATATCTGCGATCAACGTTAACCGGTTTGAATAACGGTTGCTGAGTTTGAAAATGGTACCTATTACACTAGTCGAAAAAAAAATATTTTTCTCTGGCACACGGAAGAACATACCTGATTCTAATAGAACTTTTCACGTAGAATTCAAATCTGCAATCAGTTTTTCTTCATCACCCTCAGTTTTCCCGTGACAGAGGTGTTTTCGGAAAATTTCCCCTCAAATTTCTTTTCTTTGTTTTTTTTTCTTTTTTTAAAAACCATTTTCATACTTGTAGCTTGGGTACCTTAGGTATATAAACGCACAAATTATATTGTATGTTAGCTTCATTTATACTTAGTAAGCACTCTAAGTTTCATAAGAATAGCATTATTCCATCTAGAGAAATAAACATATTTATATAAAAAATATGCTATGTGTACTGTTCATTTTACAATATTCATTAGTGCAGATAAAATCACATATAACTTCCACGAAAATTACAATATAAGCACGGTTTATATCTTATTGGATTTGAAACAAAACATATTTTCAATGATGTATACACCGTGTCAGCATTTTATATCTACTTAATAAATAATACAATAGAACTGAGTGGTATCTTCTTAATAAATGGACACTTACTTACTTCAAATAATATGTTTTAGTTGTCGACTTTCTTCTGTGTTTGGTTTCTAGAACATCTAAGTGTCCAACAGTAATCAGCTAGCATTTTTGAACTTCACTGTCACTGGTATCTCTTCTCCATGGAGGAATTGTCCTGATGAAAATGTTCCCCATACTCATCACTAACAGCACTAAGGTTCTCAGGAAAGAAATGCAGGTGGGAGTCTAGAAAGTGAACTTTAAGGGACATGTTGCAACCCATTTCATTGAATGATTGCCGGAAATCACTCACAATTTCACTTTAATTTGGGGCTTTCTTGTTTCCTAAAAAATTCTCTGTTAAACATTTAAATGGACATCAAGCTGCTTTCTCAACCAGAGTTAAGAGATCCTCAAATTTTTGGTCACGAATCAAACATCTTATTTGGGGGTCTACAAAATTCCCTAGCGTCACTAACCCGAGGATTTTTTTCTTTGAGGTAACAAGATCCTGCATTACTTTTGTCCATTGCCCTAACAAAGTTTTTGAAGAGCCCCAACTTTATGTGAAGATGAGGTAGAATTATCTAATCAGGGCTCACCAGTGAGGAATAAACAATATTCTTCTGTCCAGGAGTTAATACATGCGTTGGCCATTCCTTCTTGATGTAATGTTCCGCTTTGTTCCTCCTGTCCCATTCGCAGAGGAAAAAACAATATTCCGTATAACCAAGCTGCAAACCCATTAACAAAGAAATGACGTAAATCACAGCAAACGGTCCACTTGTATTTCTCATACTATTTTTTTCTAACACTATTTCGATGTTTTCATAGGTTTCCTTCATATTAGTTGCATAAGCCAAAGGCACTGAAGGAAATTTGTTGCCATTGTGCAAAAGGACAGCCTTAAAACTAGTTTTCGAAGAGTCAATAAGCAATCTCTACTCTGTAGTTATATGTGCATGTCCAAGTGTATCCATCGCAGCACAGAAATTATTACAATACACTAAATCATTTTCTTGAGAATAATAGTTTTGAAACTCTGTATGAAGGTTTCGAAAAATACACACTTTAGTGTCACGATGGAGCAGATTCCAGCCTTAAGTTTAGAATCAAGAAGTTCTGTCTGTGTATTGGAGAGTTTTAAATTCCGTACGAGGTCATTTAGTTCACCCGGAGTTATCAGATGGGGATCCAATGTAGATGTGCTTCCTACATAAGTAGGATCATCATCTTCATTTGGAACTTCAATAGTTGCCTCAAGTACGTAATCCTCATTTACCGTAAGATGAGGAGGAGGTACTGGTACAGGTAATTCTGCACTGTGTGGAACTGGCCTAATTGCTTATGGCAAATTAGGGTGCTGTACTGTGTGGTTAGATTTACTGCTTATTTCTTTTATCTGTGTCGTACAAAAGTAGCAGTCTGAAGAATGATCTTTTCGTTCCCTCCAGATCATCGGTACTGCGAAGTTCATGTTTCGTCCACCATTTGCCCATCCAGTCAGACGTTTCACGCAAGTACAACAAATGTAGTGAGGAACCCAGTTCTTATCCTGGTCTCCAACACAGTAACCAAAATATAACTGTTAACACTTCCTCACAAGTGGAGTAAACCATCGACGTTGTGATTTAAATATCAGCTCCCCACATACATAACAGAAATTGTCCGGTTTATTTACACACTTCCTCGACATCTTGTATCCTGTAAGGTATCACACACACACAGGAATCTACACTCCATCAAATTCCCACATAATCCCTCTAGAAATTCCCTCATACAAAAATGGTGATATGGTGTACACATCATTGAAAATGTTTTATTGGAAGTCCAATGAGTTATAAACCGTGGTATATTGTAATTTTCGTGGAAATTATATGTGTTGAAGACATACCCGACCCCACCCGTGACCCGAATTGACTGACCCGACCCGACAACCCGACCAGATCTGACCCGATTTGCCCGACCCAAAGTGACCCGAGTGAACCAACCCGAGGTGACCTAACCCGACAACCGGCCCGAGTGACCTGGCCTTACAATCTAGCCAGTTTGAGAGAGCTAGAACCTTACAAAACTGCCACCAGAAAAAAAAATGCTGACCAATTCTTATGCATAAACCATTGTTTCGGCTTTTTTTATATGTAGTATAATTATCCTCCTCCTCCTCCTCAGTATTCTGCCTTTCATGACAGTCCAGTTTCCGTGAACTAGGTAAGAAGCTTCCATTTTTGCGATTTCACGCTAATATCTGCCTCGCAACCCAACATAAAGTACCACTCTCCTTATTACAATCTATCAATTGCAATCTTCTTACACACTCTCGCTCTCCTGATATCACCCCCTTTACTACATCTCTAAGAATGCAATCCCTTAGCAAGATCGAAACTTGTGATCCGTCCATTTTTTCGCTTCCTTATATCGTCTAATATTGCTCTCGTCTCTTGCATTTTTTCAGCATTTCCTAATTCGTTTTCCTCTCTACCCTGCTAATCTTCTTTATTTTACTCCACATCCAAATGTCCAAGGTTAAAATTTAGGCAATCAACTTCGAAAGTCAAAATAAAATTTGACTGCGTTCTGAAGACAAGTTCTGAAGACTAAAAGAATAAAAGTTCTGAAGACAACATTATTTTCTAGTAAGGAATGTATATAGAACTTCTTTTAATATTTTTTGCTGTGTAACAAACAAAAATTTCATCACGTTAAAATTCCGATTTTTCTATTTAAAAACAGCGTTGCTGTCTGATAGAATCATAAGGAACTAATTGCACTGAAATATCATTCTGTAGGGAATTACCTTTTTTCTTGATTAATTTATCTAGAAGATATTTGCAATGTTACATAAAATTAGCAAGTATTTTATTGCGGAGAAAGTCAAATCACTACCGCAGCAATAATAATAATAATAATAATAATAATAATAATAATAATAATAATAATAATAATAATAATAATAATAATCTGAAGATGACCAAGAAAGTTCTGTTTCTTTGTGGAGGTCTGTGTTCAATTGGCCCTCACACCGTGAGTTGAATGCGAATGGATATAAGGTGAAGGTCAGTTGTTGGACGAGACGAGACGAGACAGAATTTTCATGAAGGGGTACGAGATGAGACAGAGCTCTTTCAATAGAAACATATGCACTTTTCGAGACGAGACTACCTTCACGACACATTTTCGAGACGAGAATGCCCCAAACCTGGTCTCGTGAGCAACAGTAGTAAGTATATCCAATATACTACTTGGTTGTGGCTGTTCAGATACACCGTGAACGTGCATAAGGACTGAGTGAACATGGGGCCTTCACAGAGCGTCATAAGGACTTGTTTGCTGTACGAGTTCAATTTGCTGCTCCGCGGGGCGGAAGATATGACAGACCTTTGGTGAGGGTGTCGTGACTACGCGGAGAGTGCAGTAGTATGACGGTTTAAGGACGGTGACGAAACACTCGAAGACGCACCACGTGCCGGAAGACAAACACATGTTCAAAATAAAGATCTTCAGGCAGCAATTGAGGCGAAGACAGATATGTGAGGAACTGGTACTACATTTCAGTGTGAGTGGAGAAACCATTCGGCACCACCACCATCAACTTGAGAAGCACTGCAAGTTGGGTTGATGGGTACTACATGATTTGACTTGGAGCCAGAAAGCAACGCGAGCAGACACCTGTGTTTCTTTGGTGTCTCGTCTGAGGAAGGAGCAATTTCTGGACAGGGTGTTGACATGTGATGGGAAGTGGGTCTTGTACGAAGCTTCACGGCGCCGTCATTGTTGGTTAGCATCCCATGAACTGGTTCAAAAACAGCCCAAGCCAGCACTACACCAGAATAAGATTCTCCTGTGCATTTTGTGAACTGCTCGAGGCATCGTCCATCGGGAACTGCTATCAGCTTGTGAGATCATCAATGCAACTGTGTACTGTCTGGATCCAGCAGTTCTGAATCGCAAAGGGGTCCTCCTGTTACAAGGCAACGCTAAGCCCCACGTGGCTAAAATGACCCAGTACATCATTCTACGCCTTGGATGGAAAACACTATTGGATCCGCCATACTCCACGGACATTGTATCGTCCGATTATCACCTGTTCCATTCCTTGGACAATCACCTTAGAGAACGCCAATTCAAATTGCTAGTAGAGGTTCAATATGCACTTGAAACCTTCTTCACTTCACGTCCCACCAAGTTCGACTGCGATGGAATCCATAGCCTTCCAGAACGTCGGCAGAAGGTCGTCGAGGCTGATGGAGACGATTTTTGATATTCCAGGTACGTCTTAGGTTACATACCAATGTTCGAAGGTGTTGGTGAAAAGGCGGCGGAACTTTCTTGGTCACTCTTAAAGGTATAATAATAATAATAATAATAATAATAATAATAATAATAATAATAATAATAATAATAATAATAATAATAATAATAATAATAATGTGTCCTGCTCAAAGGCAGATATTTGACCCGAAGGTCCATGGGTATTGATTCCAGCTCGTACCAAGTAAGTTTTCTGGTGGACAAACACCATGTGCATGGGTTTTCTCGGTGTTCTCCCATTTCCTCCCACTTTCTTCATTCAACCACTTCAATTATTTCTCGTCATCACTGTCTCTCTTAGCGTTGGTGCATAACGTGGGACGTTAACTAGATATTTCCTTTCAATTTCACTTAATGTGACATTTAACTTGACATAGAAACGCAGAAAGGAAAAAAGTCAGTAGTAATATTAATTACAATTACAATGCCAATTAGTTAATATAGGGTTAAATTAAAATTTTATTACTATTTCACCTTCAATTAGTCACAATTATCATTCATTCACCAACTTCGAATTGAATTCTACAACAAAGCTTCTTACAGTATTCCGTATAGAAAATAAGTGAAGAATGTTACGACTCGACCCGAGTGACCCGACACGAGCTTACCAGACTGACCCAACCCGTAACCCAACCCGTTTGAGAGCACTATCAGAGGGGTACAATTTACAGTACAATTTATTTTGTATGGTTTAGCATACTTTAAGGCTACCATACTTTTTGAAAACAGAAAAAACGGGACTTCTTACAAATAGTAGTAAATATTGCATTTTGTATTAATTTTATCTTTCCAATTTTACTACAGTATCGCACTAGTTATACAACTTAAAATAATGTATTAATATAGTCCATACTTAATTAACAGTGCTAAAAATTATTATAGAAGCTAGAAGCTGTTATACAATATAAACGCAATCAGTGAACATACAATATTTAGGCAAAAATTATATTTTCAATATTATTACACATACCACCTTTACATGCTCTACATGTCTAAAAAAAATCCAGATTTATGAAGTTGTTTCCAAATTTCAATAGACTGATTTATTTTTGTTAACCTAAAATGCGAACTAAAAGAAAGCAATTTGCATAATTGTTTTTCTGAAGCAGAAAAAAATGTGTTTTCGGGGCTGGTCTGCAACGTCACAAAAATTTGTTGCCACCTCGGGGTATACATTCTTACTTTTAGTGATAAGAGTGCTACTTAGGAGGATTTATACATTGCATGTTATATCCAGGGAAGCAGCGATTGGAATAATAATAAAGATTAGAATGAAATTGTTCCTATAGTATTGTCGGAATTAAAAGCAAAAGGAATAAGTCGATTTTATTATCTTTTCAGAAACTTTGATATGTAATTAATAATAATAATAATAATAATAATAATAATAATAAAGAAAAAAACAGGACAAGAAGGAAAATTTCTTCACACCGGAACAAATTTTAAGAAACCGGGGCGTATGGTAGCCTTACATACTTATTTGCATGCGGAGTGTCAGTACGGAGCCACTACGTAGCAGAGTTGAAACAAAACCTCGTAAATAGGTTGCCAACTCAGGAAAACAAAATTACCGGCACATCCTCAAAATTCTCTGTACAAATGAGAAACTGAAGACTGTATTGATCGTTATTGTATTCACCAGCGATTGCCACTTGTTTAAAATTATCGAAACAGATGAATAATACTGGATATTAATCTTTATGTAACAATAGTTGATTCATAAAATGAAATTTACTCTATAAACTTGCACTTCAAACAAAGGAAATTGCTTTAAAAAGTTATTTTTTATTCTCAATAAATGTATAAAATTATTTTGCAATAAAATATAAGTGTTATCAAATTTGTTATGTTAAATAAATAAAAAAAACTGCCATACATTAAAAAAATATCGATAATGTATAATACAACGGAAATTTGTGTTTGTAAAGGCACTGTTGAAAAATTTCGATGTTCAATGTTATATTCTGGATTGCAGATTCCAAAATACCGGTCAGAAGGGAGCTAATAAGTTTGTACCGGTCACCGGCCTTAATCAAAATCACAGCAAATACCGGCCAGTTAGCAACTCTACTCGTAAATCAGAATGCTGAATGCACCAAAATACTTCACCATGCATTCTATAGTTTCTGCAAAATGAGCTTAATGAAGATGATCAAATAAAACAAAATACTGTGTTATAATTTTCCCTTTAACAGTCTACTTTGTGAATTTGTTATATCTTCCACTTATCAATTTCCTGTACGAGATGAGAATAACGGTTTCTGCGCAAGATAGAAAGAAAAATAAATTTTTTTCTCATAAGGATTCAGTTCACGTAAGAAATAATGAATAAGTTTAATAATAAGAGCCAAGGAGTGATAAACTAACTCAGCAATAATTATTGTAAGTATAAATATAAACATAAAAAACAAAGAAAAACATTTAATTCTATCATCGTTAGAATAAGATCAATATAGTGAATCACACGATAGTGTGAACATACCAAACCACACAATAGTGTGAACAAAGTCCTGTTAGAAAAATACTCCATAAATGTGACACATTTTTTTAAATGTTTCTACCATTTATACAGTCCCCCACATTGCTTTCGTTCTGGCGGCGCCCCTAATAGTGTACAAACGAAAATTTGGCCTGCAAATTTCTGTACAAACGGTGTACAAACGATTGAAATAATTTGTGATTGAATTGGACATGGTGGAGGCTACCATTAATACAGCCCCAATTTGTTTTCGTTCTGGCAGCGCCCCTAATTGTGGGCAAACGATAATTTTGCCTGCACATTTCTGTACAAACGATGTAGAAACGATTGCGAAAATTTGTGCTTAAATTGGACATGGTCGGGTGCTACCACTTAGACAGCCCCCATTTTTTTCGGTTTTTGCGGCGCCCCTAATTGTGTACAAACGAAAATTTTGCCTGCACATTTCTGTACAAACGAAGTACAAACGATTGCGATAATTTGTGATTGAATAGGACATTTTGGTGGAGGGCTACCAATTAAAGAGTCCCCCACTTTGTTTTCGTTCTGGCGGCGCCCCTAAGTTTGTTCAAACAAAGATTGCGCCTGCACATTTCTGTACAAACGATGCACAAACGAATGCGACAACTTGTGATTGAACTGGACATGACGGGGAGGCTACCACTTAGACAGCCCCCATTTTTTTCAGTTCTGGCGGCGCCCCTAATTGTGGGCAAACGATAATTTTGCCTGCACATTTCTGTACAAACGATGTAGAAACGATTGCGAAAATTTGTGCTTAATTGGACATGGTGGCGGGCTACCACTTAGACAGCCCCCACTTTCTTTTCGTTCTGGCGGCGCCCCTAATTGTCGACAAACGAAAATTTTACCTGCACATTTCTGTACAAACGACGTATAAAGGATTGCGACAATTTGTGATTAAATTAGGCATGGTGGGGGGCTTCCATGTAGACACCCCTCCCACTTTGTTTTCGTTCTGGCCGCGCCCCTAATTGTGTACAAATAAACATTACGCCTGCACATTTCTGTACAAACGAAGTACAAACGATTGCAAAACTTTGTGATTGAATGGGACATGTTGGTGGGGGGCTACCACGTAGACAGTCCTCCACTTTGTTTTCGTTCTGGCGGCGCCCCTAATTATGTACAAACATAAATTTTGCCTGCACATTTCTGTACAAACAAAGTGCAAACGATTGCGACGATTTGTGATTCAATTGGACACGATTGGGGGGGGCTAACACTTAGACAGCTCCCACTTTGTTTTCGTTCTGGCGGCGCCCCTAAGTTTAATCAAACGAACATTTCGCCTGCACATTTCTGTACAAACGATGCACAAACGAATGCGACAACTTGTGATTGAATTGGACATGGTGGGGGTATACCACTTAGACAGCCCCCATTTTTTTGTTCTGGCGGCGCCCCTAATTGTGTACAAACAAAAATTTCGCCTGCACATTTCTGTACAAACGAAGTACAAACGATTGCGATAATTTGTGATTGAATAGGACATGTTGGTGGGGGGCTACCAGTTAGACAGCCCCCACTTTGTTTTCGTTCTGGCGGCGCCCCTAATAGTGTACAAACGAAAATTTGACCTGCACATTTCTGTACAAACAATGTACAAACGATTTCGGCAATTTGTGATTCAATTGGACATGATAGGGGCTGCCATTTAGGGGAACTCCCTCGAGAGGAATCACTCTACTTATTTATTGCAAAAAACAGAATTTAAAAATTCGCATTCGTCCAAAGTTATTGTGGGAAGTAACAGCCGTTTGTATGTACGTACTAATATCGATAAGTTCCACTACGCGATCCCAATTAAGACTTCATATACCCGCGCCACACACACACACACTAGGATACTTACACACGAAAGTATACCTGGTAGTATCCACATGCTTACACCGGAAACTAGAAACAAACGCACACACACACACACACACACACACACACACAGACAGAGAGAGAGAGAGAGAGAGAGAGAGAGAGAGAGAATCTTGTTGTACCTTTACACTGAATGCACCATTTCTCACAAAATCAGTTAAAAAAGAAAAAGGAAAAAAGTTGTAAATGAAACTTTCAAAGATTGATACCACTGCTGCGTGTCACACATGAGATTGTTCCATAATGATTGATTCGTAATAAGATGTATATGGGTTTCTTAATGGTAGTATAACAAAATGCCTTCAAATTGACCACTAAATAAAAAGTGAAATTTATTTCTCAAATTTTGGAAAATCGAAGTCGGTGGGCATTATGGGAACAGTCTACAAAAACAATATATGCAATTAAATATTGATATACTTCACGTTTTTAAGTGGGTGCAAGAAAGCTTCGAATAGTGTTTGTTGTGATAATGATTAGCTGATGTAAATATATATATATATATATATATATATATATATATATATATATATATATATATACAGGGCGCGTCAAAAGTCCTTGGACTCCTGCATAAGTTTGAAAATCGACGGGAAAAGTAAAAAGTGATTATGGGAACAGATGTTTGGTGAGGGGCCGCAATTTTGGAGTGTCTGTCATTCATGGCCGCTATCTTGAGATCCGCCATTTCGGATTCAAGTCATTTTTTAAATGGGAAGGGAGTGTATAAAACTTCAAATAACACTAGCTTGAGCTCAGAAAGTTAGTGGAGTATTTTTTTTTCTATCTTGTACAGTTCAGAAGTTATTAATGTTCAAAGGTGGGAAATTACCTTGATACTGACCCAGTTCTATCTTTGTTCCAGGTGATCTAAACTGGGTCTGACAGTGAACAGAAGATCGAAATCATCCTTATATCAAGGGAACGCAAGAACCGAACAATAGCAGCTGATTACAACGGACGGCACCCAGACAGAGAACCGGTATCGCACAGCACGGTGGCTCACGTGATCACCAAATTCCGGGAAACGGGCTCTGTTCAAGATAGGGCACGTAGTGGGCGACCAAAGACTGCCACCAATGAGGAAACTGCAACGGCGGTTGTTGCGTCGTTTGTGGAAAGTCCTAAACGAAGTACCCGTCGTGTTTTCCTAGCATGTGAAATAAGCCAATCCTCCGTTGTCCGGATATTGCATGCCAATCAGTGGTATCCTTACAAGCTACACATGCAACATAAACTGAACGAGGATGACCCTGTTCGCCGATTGGAGTTCTGCATGTGGGCTACTGAACAACAAGAATTAGATCCTGCATTTGCCAAGGGCATACTGTTCAGCGACGAGGCGTATTTCACTTTGAACGGGGAGGTTAATCGACATAATTGTCGATACTGGTGTGACGCAAATCCGAACTGGATTGAGCCGAGTTGAGAACATAGCCCAGCGAAGGTGATTGTGTGATGTGGCATATGGGACACCCGCATCATTGGGCCATTATTCATTTATAACACCTTAACTGCATCACAGTATCTGATGCTGCTGCAGGACCTTGTGTTCCCTGCCACACTGAACGCTGACGGCATTTTCCCTTCTTATTTTCAGCACAATGGAGCCCCTCCACACTATGGACTTAGTGTCCGTGAATGGTTGGATGAACAACTGCCAGGGAAGTGGATTGGTCGCCGTGGTCTCGTGGAGTGGCCGCCCAGATCCCCTGAATTAACGCCCCTTGATTTTTATCTATGGGAACATCTTAAGCAGATAGTGTACGCTGAGACAATCCGTGATTTGAGACACCGGGAATAACGCATCCAACAAGCCTGTAACCAAATTACAGGAGACATTCTCCTCCGTGTGCAGTCAGAGTGGTTGCGGCGACTACAGTTGTGCATTGCACGGAATGGACAACACGTAGAACATGTGTTGTAGCATTCAATATCAAGATAATTTCTCACACTTGAACATTAAAACTTCTAAACTGTACAAGATGAAAAAAAAAATACACCAATAAATTTCTGGCACCAACGCATCATACATACACTGTTATCTTAGTCCTATAGACATCATAAATACATGTTTATTCTTTCTTTTTACGTTTTCTTGAAAATTCATTTTAAAAATTACATAGTATAAATTTGCGTTCAAATGGAATCAAATCTGCTTTTCTAAGATGAATATGCAGGAAGTCTTTGTTCCTTAATACTTTCTTTCAGTCCCTGCTGAAAGCCTTATTTGAAACTTCTTCTGTTGTAACGAGAAAGAGGTACATACTCAGGTTTAGAAGGGCTATTTTATGGTATAATAAGAGAGACACGGAAATAAGAGGGGAGACAATTCTGACCCAGATTGCGAAAAAGAATTAACATTATCATAAATAAAATATTTTATTACCCTTTTCGTTTTGATAGTTAAACGTGTACATTTACTCTGGATGATTCCCTTTTAGCTACAACCATTTTCACGTCTCCTCATTTCCCTCACCTTTATAGCTTTCCACATCCTCCTACTAATATTCTCCAAGCACTGTGAAGCTTCTACATCAGAACGGAAGGACCGAGTAAAGATTTCAATATCATTATTTTTCTATAGCGCAAAGAAAGATGAGTGTGCATGTATTCAATGTGCTATTCGGTTCTACGACTGACAGTTGTATAGCAAAATGATTCGTGTTTTTGGAATAGTGCTACGTGCTAGCATCGAACTAAAGACGCTATTTCAATCTGAAGTACTACATCTGAAACAATTTTAGGTTGTTTGACTTCTTTTCTTGGATATAGAGTAGTTCAACCTGACAAGAATTTTTATTCCTTTTCTTTGAAAGAAGTAGAATATAGCAAATATCGTTTGAATTAATTTCTATAAGGATGCGGTTATAGCGAAATTTTGCTTTTACATTCTTCCATTTTTCTCCATCAGGAGGGAAAAAGGAAAACAAACACATTGTTTTAAATGAAACCTGGTTGTACCGCATGCTGAATCAAGTTTCATATCCCCTTTCGTTTCTCATATCTCCTTTGGCTACTCTCCCTCTGGCCTCTCACACACACTAAGTTCTGCTTATACAGTGACGTTAAAGAGAACAGGGCTGCAGGTGATCTCTTTACTGCAGATAACTCAAGTTAACTTGCTGCTGTGATTCCTTCACTTGCGAACTGATTGCAATCGTTGTTGTCTGAAAATCGATTACACGAAGAAAAATTAATATCTATGGCCAATTGTTATGCCATAATGTGGAATAAGCAGCATACAAATCACTACAATAAGGTGATGCTAAGGAATGCGGAAGAAAATAGGCACTGAACAACTGCAAATAAACATTTCTAATACAGCAAACAAATATATGTGCAGATTGACAATAGGTCGTCACACAAATGGCAAATTTACTTAGGTACGCTTAAAATAAGTAAGTTCATACTAAAGAGGATCTCGTATTTCACACTTTCGCAAATATTTATTTTCGCTGGTGGAGTATTTCTGTACAATGTTGTAAAGCTGTATTTTACGTTTACAGGGGTAGGGTTAATAATTTCAAACCATGATCACTGTTACATCACGATTAAAATGAGTGAGTGTATATGAGAGAGAACTGTATTACTTATTATTTTTCCCCGGTGGGTTATTTCTACACTGTGTAATTAAACTGTATTTTGCTTACAAGTATAGCGTTTCTAGTATGAAACTATTACAAGTGAAGTATGAACTCATAACACTAAGAAAACTATTAAGGTACTTACAAATGCAACTTACGTAACTTAACCTTGCATTTTCTACTACTCTACTCTACTCTACTCTACTGACCTAACCTAACCTAACCTATCCTACTAACCTGGCCTAAGTGTACCGTATTAACATAATCGATGTAGATTAAGAATTGTCCGTCAAAGTAAAAAACATTTTCTTTCACATTCCTTGCTCTAAATTATTCCGTAAGACGACATAGATTATTTCTTTGGGGCATACCCAAATAATTGTATACATATTGATAACATGTGTGCAAACTGATGCTGTGGAAATAACTACGTGGTATCCTAACACTTGATATTCTATTATACGTATGCAGCCATTTGATCAAGAAATTGACTCACAGTGTCTTAGAATATATTTCTTATTGTAGGAGTTGCATTCATGGCTGCAAATTCAGTTTAGGAGATTTTTCTCTTATGGGAATATATACGCGTTCGGACATGTGCCAAGAAACAACTTGGTGTAAAACGCATACCAATTTTAGTGTTAGATAGCCACTAAAAGCAAAAATGCTATTTAACCTAGTAAGGGTAGAAGAGCAGGCGCATGAGAGACGGGGTGCACAAATAAACAAGGAAAATTAAATGAAATGAAATCTTTCAGTTTTACGTCCCACAGTTAGTCTAAAGGAGACGGTGAATATGAGAAATGAATGAGATGGTGGAAAGAAGAAAGTGGAAGGAAACGGGAGAACCCCGAGGAATCCCACGAGCAGAATGTTTGTCCACAAAGTCCAGACGGCGTGAGCTGGGATCGAACCAGGGACCCCAAACACCGGAGGTGAACGCTCTACCACTGAGCAACCGCGCCCCCTGTGCAAATAAACAAGGATAGTGCGAAAACACTTGGTATCGCATAAAATCACGTATGAAGTTCTTGTAACACTATACTTGTTAACATAAAATACTGGTTTTCTATTTTGTTAAAAGTTCCTCCAGAAATAACACAATCATATTTTACATGCACACTATCCTTTTAACCGTAAAATTATCACTTCTAAGACATAATTAATAATGCATAATCTACTGTACTGTGCTAACCTAACTACCCTAAGGTACTCTACTAACTCAATTTGATTTATCCTATCCTAGTATCTAATCTTCCCTACTAACCTAACCTAATCTACTCTATTAACTTATTCTACTACAATGGACAACAAATTTTAACTTTTTTTTTCATGCTTCGGAAAAGAAAAGTGCATGTTCTTGGTTTTCCTACACCGTCTCAGTGTTAATTTTAAAACTAGCAAATAGTATAATGCTGGAAATTATCGACTATTGTTCTATTACGTTAACAACTACTACTGCAAAATCATTGTTTCCATTGGTATCACTCATTTGATCCTCAATCCACACCGTTCCTGAACCTTTGATTATTGCAGTACAGTTCTGTTCCTGTAAGCTTGTAACAATCTGTTACACGAGTTTCTTAGATGTCCTTTTTCTGTTATGGTTTGAGTCAAAGGAGAATTGATTTTGTATAGAAATTTACTGTTTTATGTTTTTTTTCTGAATTGTTCATAATTGCGGACTCAAAATGTAAAATATTTCATTGGTTGTATATTAAACAAATAATATAGCTAAGGTTTACAAATGTGTTAATCATTTGATAGCTTTTTAAAAAAAATGTTAGAAAGAACGAGAGAATAAAGTTGGTGTTCAGAGCTGGCAACCTTGTATTCGAATTCAAGCTGTCGTTTGTGGGAGGAAGCTTCCCGGCGATGACTTGACTTTTATATTTCTCGGGGACAACATGTCTTAGCCTTGAGTTCTGTTCTTTTGCTTGTTTCTGCCTCTTGGCTGTGCTTCGTATAGTTGGTTATGGTTGACGTGGATCGACAGTGTAGCGTGGTTTTGAAAGTGAGTGACTTATGAGAGGCAATATCACGTATTTCAGTGCTGCTTAATTCTGTTTTAAATACGAGTGAAAGATTACGAAATTGTTTTGTTCTTTTTTTTTAAAAAAAAGGAGAAAAGTTTAAAATGGTCAGATGTGATTCAAGTGGGCAGCATGGTCTATTTGACCTATAGTAATGTGTGTTACAAGCTTATTTTATTGAAGTTTGTGCTTTCATTCTGTGCCTTTCATCGCACAATATTAATGTTTTTTGCTGCTTTCGATTTTGCTTGAATTTTCTTTATCTTTGTCGAGAGTCCTTTTTGATCAATAGGCTCGCTTTGACAAAAACGTTACACTGCCGCAATTACATTAATCGGTCAGTAGTGTTAAAACTACAAGTCTACAAAGAGAGCAAAGGGTGCAGATTCAGAAGTCCTGGACAGTTAAACGAAAAGGAATAAAATTTTTACGTCTATAAAATTGTGGTAAATGTGTAGAGGGGTAGAAGTGCTTTACCTAAGAGTGGGTTGTAGATTAGTCGATTTTGGTTGGTCCTTCAGCTTATATCTTGTGATTTTGTCAATTTTTTTTTAAATATCTTTTCTCTTCGGAATTCCCCCCCCCCCATGAAGAGTGTCGAGTCGCGGTTTTATGATCCAGTATTCTTGATCACCTTTCCTATCTGATTAATTTAAGAATATTTTTTCCTGTACGTTTATGTGATAGTTTTGAATTGGTCAGAAAAAGCGAATTAATGCTCTGAACACCAGTTACTGTATTTAATCGTTCAGGATTTAGAATTTGGACGAGAAAGTTTAGAATTATAACTTTCATTACTTATGGAAAACTAATCCGATTTTTTGAATGGAAATTCATGGTATAAGTGATTTTGTATTTAAAAGAAATTTAGAACAAATTTAAGGTTGAGTCGAAAGTTCGTACTAAAAATTGAAAAATCATTCATTGCTTTATTTTTGCTTCTAATTAGTTAGAAATGCAGGATATATGACTGTTTAAGGCTGAAAATTAATACAACTTGTGATTTTCTAAATTTTTTTGAATTTTTGTAGTATTAACATTTTTTTAATAGTTCAATTTTGCGAGAATTAAATTTCTTTAGACTGATAAATTAGTAAATTGATTCGAAGATTTTTCTTTCTCCCGATTAATTCTATAAATTCTTAGGTTGTTTCAAAAGTTCGTATACCTTTTTTTTAATTTATGCTATTATTGGATTATTTTTCATCTGATTGATAAGAGATATCGAAGTTGGTGTTTATATTGAATTATTCGGCTGCTGAGATAACCTTGTTGTAATATTTTTCCGGAATTTTTAAATATTAATTGTAATTTGTTATAACTAGAAGTCAAATAGCTTTGGAATTTTTTGAATTTTTCAGAGTTTGAGTTTTTCTTTGAAATTTAATCACGATTAGTAAAAATAAAAGATAGTAAAGACTCGGATTCATATATATTTTTTACGATCTACGGGATTATTGTAATTTTGAATTGTTTTTGCTTTTTAAAAATTTTTGGTCGGTATATTCACAGTTGATTAGTATTTGCTTTTTCTCCATCTCATTTTTTGCTTTGTTGATCAATTATTGGAATTTGATTACAATCGATAGTTTTTTTTGAAATTTTTGAGAGAAGAGTTAGAGCCCGGATTCTCATTTAAAATTTCTACTGAACGGAATTTATAGTGTATGCTTTATAGTGTATTTTGTCTGCATGTTTTTTTAACGGTATGTATATATGGTCAACTAACGATTGACTGCATATACACCACTCCAGTTTGGTAATAAAATTTATATGAACATCTGAATTGTTGTGGTTTGTTTATATTTATTAAAAAAATATTTATGCAAATTTTCGAATATTGGATCATAGATGTATACCGACAGAGAACTCGGCTGAGACCTGTACTTCCCTCAATGCTCCGTCTGCCTTTAGTTTCCTCGCATGAGTCCGGAGGAATCACTTGTTTTTTGATAAATTTGGTTTTGTTTGATTGCTTCTGGTTCTTATGCGGAGACGGGTGGATAGGAGCGTTACATATAATAAAAGTCAAGTCAACATATTATTTTTTACGTGTTTGCCCTCATGTTTAAATGTGATAACATAAGTAATTTGGATTATTGGTAATTTGGAAATTAGTTGGTACATCTCTGCCTCTTCTTTAATAATTTGTTGTTAATGTATTAAACTTAATATTAATTACTGATAAGATTTTTTTCTCCTGAGATTTATATTGTTAATTTTTTTGTAGTTTTATAAAAAAAACATTTACTTCCAGAACTTGATTTGCCACCTTGGTGGTTCAGTTTCCATTTGGCGTAGATATATTGTTTATAATAGTCATAGTAGATATTTCTGAATATTAATATTTTATTTTATTTAATTTTTTGCTCTTTCTTCCTGTTACCATTATGGAAAGTAGGGAATATGTCAGTATTGAAATACCCGAATCAGATTATGTGACTTTAGATGCAACTGGTCAATTTCAGTTAGACCAACGGTCGAGTTTCGGAACCATGAGTATGGAGTTGACTCCCCCGGCTCAAAATAGTTTTGATGTTAGACGGTTTCCTTCCCATGTGCAGAATGATTATAATAATTCAATACATTTATCTGATGATACCTTTGGTTATAGTAGAGTAGCGAATGCTCCGAATTTAGATGAAAATAGGAGAGATCATCGTCAGGTTAGTTTTGCTGAGCCATCTCCAGAGAACTATTATACTAGGCCGCATCAAAATAATGATTCAAATTGTAGATTTGCCAGTAGATATTTAAACCTTGGTAATTATTACAGAAGGGTTTCTTATATTCGGAACAGTACCCCTAAAGCAGGAAATACTAATTTTGGTTACTTAAATTCTAATTTGGATTTAGATGGTAGGAATCCAAATAATCAAGGACAAAGATTAAATTTAGTAAATCCAGTGTCACATTCCATTCCTCAGAGTATGACTTTAGATATGGAACATAAATTTATGGTAAAATATTGTTTTCAACGATATTCTGAGTACTTGGAAAATAAATTTAGAGATTTTAGGAATGTTGATGGCAATAATAGCCTGCAGATTTTTGAGTTATTATTTAGGTTTGAAGAAGTTTTGCTGGAAACAAGCTATTCATTAGGAATGATATTAACAGTATTGGTTTCGAAGTGCGAAGGGGCTGTATTACGGAATATTATTTCCTCATTAAATGATATTATGAATTGGGAAACTCTGAGACGTATTTTGTTAGAGAAGTTTATCACTCCTGTATGTATTCATACCCTTATTTCCGAGCGTATTTACAGGAAACAAAAACTTAATGAATTAATGGATCATTATGTTAAATCAATAGTGATATCCATGAATGTTATTGGTATGACGATGGAAGAATCAGAGCTTGTTAAGATTATTTTGAATGGAATGCATCCTAACCAAAGGTTTCGTATGTTGAACTTTTATGTTCCTCGTGATAGAGTTGAACTGATTAGTATTGCTGAACAGTATGTACTTAGAAATAGGGTTGAGTTGAGTTGATTTTGAGTTTAACGTCCCTTTTCAGCAGCGAGGCTATATCAGACGTGGATCTACTGATTAACGTGGAATCAGAACCACATGAGCTCCCGCCGGGAATCAAACCCGGGCCTCCCACGCCAAAGGCGCGTACGGAAACCGCTTAGCCACGGAGGAGCTCGTACTTAGAAATAGGGATCAGCTTGAATATAATAAATTTATGGGAAGTAATAATGGAAAACAGAATGTAGTATTATCTAATAGTCGGGATAACCGAAATGTTGGTCATTAATCCGAAATTAGTAAGAAATCTTGTAAGCTATTTCCGAATGAACAAGCGAGTCAATTGAAAGGAAAGTCACGGAATCAGATGACTTCAGGATTGCATTTAGAGAAAAATAAAGACCGACCTAAGAGTGAATTATCGAATTTTGATCGAAGAATCCCATCCGAATTAGATAGAGCTGTGGCGACGTTTGTTAATGGCAAAATTAATGGTGTTTCGGTTTTAATTTGCATTGACGGTGGATCAAGTTTTAATCTCGTCACTTATAACTTAGTGAGACGTTGTAATGCCGAGAAATACATGCGAGTAGTTGAAGAACGAGTGATTAATGCTCCATCGGGACTAAATTTCGTTACGAAAGAAGAAATATCCTCAACGTGAATTTGTCTGGACATTTTGAAAGGGTGAATTTTCGAGTTGTAGAACAACTACCGTGCGAGTGTCTTTTGTGAATGTCTTTCTTGAGAGCAACTTGTGCAGTGGTTGACTATAATAATAATAGTTTAATTCTTTGCAACGGAAAGTAAAGAATTCGCTTGAGTTACCACTGAGGAATGCGAGATTTGGAGTTTAGGACTGGTGATCGTGTCGGCCACAGAAACTGTTCGAGTATGGGTGAAAAAAATGGTGCTTCTGATTCTGTTCTTCATTCTGGATTGACTTCTATCTTCATTCGTGCCGATTTGAATTCAGTAGGAAGATCTAATAAAGAAGTGCAATGCGATTTAGGCTATGATAATTTCGAATCAAAAATTTTGAAAATCAACGCTCCTAATCCTACTCAATTGTTAGGCTTGCGTAATATGATTGAGTGCGATTTAAATAAAGATGATCCATTAGTGGTTAGGGGATTTATTCCATGTAGTGGTGCTGATGAAAATCTATTGGGAACTATGATTGATGAAGATCATATACCAAAGGCGGCTGAGGTTCAGGATAATGGAAAGTGGGGCTTTATGAAGAGTTCGGTAGAAGATGTTGATGTTAAATTTTCTTCAAAAATGGCTAGGATTTCATCAATGTCTTGTGATGAACAATTAGGTGAGCTTGCTTCTCCGTTAAGTGAAAATTCGAGAAGGACTTTATTGATGGATAAAGGTGATGAACAAAAGGTGTCAACGGATCAGTCCCAGAGTGTTCCTCGGAAGTCTTCGGTGGTTGATGGTTCGTTAATTTCTAGTAATCAGAAGAAAAAAAAGAAGAGGACTAAGAAGAAAAAGATAAGTTTGGCTGAAAACAAAATCAAGGAAGAAGGCTGTCTTCCATCAATGGATTTAGAGCAGAAGAACAGAGCTAGGCATTTTAGTGATACGAAGTCTTGAAAATGATAAAGAACTATTGCCAAGGCAGGACTTTTTAAAAAACAGTTCTTCAGAAACCTCAGACGTAGACGTGGAGCAAGCGGAAAAATTCCATGCCCTTTTGGAACGAAATAAAAAGTATTTGCCGGATGGTGATTCGATTTCAAAAATTGTTGAAGATCGGTCGGGACAGGTGAAAAAACAGCCTTACACTCAGGTTGAAAAACCAAATTCAGTAAATGAGTCCTGGAGTTATAGGAGTCCTGACACTGTAAATTTCATTGACTCGATAAAGAATGATTATTCAGATGTTGTTTCAACAAAAATTGGTTGCATTAAGAATGTTGTAGGTCATATTCATTTGAAAGAAAATAAAACGTTTAAACAGAATCAATTTCCGGTTCCAAAGGATAAATCAAAAATTTTCGATAAACAAATTAAGGAGCTAGTTAAGCAAGGTATATTGATAGAAGTAGATCATTCTAATTTTGCAAGTAGCTGCTTCCTTGTAAAAAAATAAGAACAATACTTTTAGGATAGTCGGAAATTATATTAAGGCTAACGAGTTAATAGTAAATGATGCTTTTCCGGCTCATAATCTTGAAGCTTGTCTTACAGGTTTAGCAGATAGGCTCTTTCATTCAAAAATATACCTCAAGAAAGCTTATAATCAGATATGTCTAGATGAAAACTCGAGAGATATAACGACCATAGTCACCCCGAAGGGTTTATATCAATATACCCGGGTGCCCGTTGGAAACAAAACCGGAAGTAGCCTTCTAGCTCGAGCGATGCAAAAAGTACTTGGAGATTTGGAAGAAGAAGGTATTATGAGTTATTTTGATGATGTCCTGATTTCTTCCAATAGTATTGATGAACATAAGAAAACGATAATTAAAGTTTTAGAAAGATTTAGAGAATATAATATAACTGTTTATCCAGACAAGTGTCTGCTTTTTTATAAAAAAAATAAACTATCTAGGTTATATTATTTCCGGTGACCAAATGGAAATTGACCCTTCAAGAGTGTCTGCTATTAAGAATATTCCTCCTCCTCGGAATAGAAGATTCTAGGATTATTCAGTTACTACGCTAAGTTTGCGTCAGAGATCCAAGAAATTATGGGACCGTCTAGCGAATAAAAGTCAACTAATTCAAAATTTGTTTGGACCGAAGATCATCAAAAAATCCTTGATCGGTTAAAGAACATTTTGATTAATAATGTGGTCCTTAAGACCCCAGATTTAAACAAACGGTTTGTTGTGAACGTTGACGGAAGCGGGAAAAGTTTAGCTGGATGCTTGTCCCAAGAAAATAGCAAAGGGGAGATGCAACCTGTTGCCTATTTTAATAAAAAAATGTCTGAAGCCGATAAGCACAGAAGTATTTACGAGATCGAATTTATAAGTCTTGTAAAGACGATCTCTAAATTTCGTAAGTATTTGATTAACGAATTCGATGTGCTTACCGATAATAAGGCTTTGACTTGGATATTGGGAAATTCCAAAAGGGCGTTGAAATATGGTCCATTAGTAGAGACTCTCTGCCAATTTAATTTTAGAATTAGGCATGTAATGTCATCTAATAATCTTGTTGCCGATGTATTGACCCGGGTTCATAACCCTTTTGAATTTAGAATTATTGATGGACCACTTGGTCTGGCAACATTCAATAAAAAATTAAAAATTGCTCATACTTGGCGTCTACCATTGGTAAAAGAGGCTATTGATGTTTTGCAAAGAGAAGAGCCAATGTTAAATCTTATTATTGATAAAATAGAAAATGGGGAATCTTGTCCCGGGTATGTTTTGAACAAAAGTGTTTTGATGAAAAAAACTAACTCAGCCATAAATCCATATAAAGTAGTAATAACGAAAGATTTACGTCGTGTGATGATGGAATATTACCACGATGATAAATTAGTCGGTGGTCATTCTGGAATTTATAAAACGTTAAAGAAGCTGATGAAAAAATTTACTTGGGACAATATATCAGATGATGTTAAGAATTATGTTCGATCTTGCCATCGATGTCAACTGTCTAAAGAAGAAAATCAAAAGAAGATGGGTCAGCTAGTATCAGAATACAGCAAACGCCTTGGAGCCCACTGGATGTTCGATGTAATCGGAATTCTGCCTAATTCAAGAGGATATAGATTCATCTTCATTGGTGTGGAGAATGCCAGCAGGTTTGTTGTTCTCGAAAAATTGAGAACTCTTAGTTCTGTAAGTGTATCTAATAAGATTTTGGAGATATTTAGTAGATTAGGCTTCCCAGAAGCTATTTCTACTGATAATGCTTCTATCTTCATTTCGGAGAGTTTTAAGAACTTCCTTTTTGGATTAGGTACTAAACACATTAGATTGAGCCCATACCATCCAGGTGGGAATATCTCTGAACGTTTAATAAAGACCTTAAAATCATCGTTGAGAACGTATTTTTCAAACAGCATCTTTGGTCTACTCTCATTCCTGATCTTCAATATACCTTAAATCTGAGCGAGCATTCTGGACTCAAGATGTCACCTATCGAAGCCTTTTTCGGACGTCCAAATTACACCCCTCTTGAAATCCGATGGGACATTGTTGAATGATCTCGCTGGAAAAACATCTAATGATATTTGGCAATCTGCATTGTCAAATATGGAAAAAAGTTGGAATCGCAGACGAAAGTTAATGTTTCAACGTCGAAGGGATGTTAACCTTAGCATTGGTGATAAGGTCTTGTTAAGGACTCACATAAAATCTTCTTTGAAGGATAAGACAGCCAAGTCACTGAGCGATAAATGGCATGGACCATTTGTTATTAGAAAATTTTTAACACCCAATACTGTTTTGGTCTCAGACGAAAATAATAACTTGGGATCATATCGCAGAAGTCACGTTTCGGAAATTAAAATTTATAGATAGCCTCGTTACAATTGATTTTGGGAAAGTCTGGTTCTGGAAGGAAAGGAAAATCAATTTATTCTATTACTGTTTGTAATTTATTTGTAAAAATGTAAGAATTTCATTCGATGTTCTTTAATACCTATATTAGGATTTTCTTAATTGGTGGCCATCAATTAAAAAATTTTTGTGTTGTTGCGAGTTTATATTTGTAATATTTAAAAAAATTGTCAGGGAATTACATTTTCTCTAACTTGATATAGAAAGTTGTAAATATTGATATTATTGTGCTCATCCTCTAGCTAAAAGCTTTAAATTTTTAGAATAATTTTTTTTAAATTAATGGTAGTTAGAATGTAAAATAGTAAAATTTTTAAAGTTTATATAGTTAATGTAATTAAATTATAAACTTGAATTTGTTGTTAGATGATCTGGAATCATTTTTTGATAATATTAAAATTTGGATAATTACAAAGTAATTATAAAATTCAATATTTGAGGCTGACAGAATTTTATTATAGTAAATTTGTGACATTACTGATAGAATAACTATAATTTGTGAATAGCCATTTAAATGCTTATATTTATTTGAATTTTAATATTTATAATATTGTATATCTTTATTTTCAGGTTATCTATATATAAAAAACATCCCTGTTTTGTGATTTTTTTTCTTCAGGAGGCAGCAGATGTAACAATCTGTTACATGAGTTTCTTAGATGTCCTTTTTCTGTTATGGTTTGAGTCAAAGGAGAATTGTTTTTGTAAAGAAATTTACTGTTTTATGTTTTTTTCTGAATTGTTCATAATTGCGGACTCAAAATATAAAAGATTTCATTGGTTGTATATTAAACAAATAATATAGCTAAGGTTTTCAAATGTGTTAATCATTTGGTAGCTTTTTAAAAAAAATGTTTGAAAGAACGAGAGAATAAAGTTGGTGTTCAGGCAACCTTGTATTCGAATTCAAGCTGTCGTTTGTGGGAGGAAGCTTCCCGGCGATGACTTGACTTTTATATTTCTCGGGGACAACATGTCTTAGCCTTGAGTTCTGTTCTTTTGCTTGTTTCTGTCTCTTGGCTGTGCTTCGTATAGTTGGTTATGGTTGACGTGGATCGACAGTGTAGCGTAGTTTTGAAGTGAGTGACTTATGAGAGGCAATATCACGTATTTCAGTGCTGCTTAATTCTGTTTTAAATACGAGTGAAAGATTACGAATTTGTTTTGTTCTTTTTTTTAAAAAAAAGGAAGAAAATTTTAAAATGGTCTGATGTGATTCAAGTGGGCAGCATGGTCTATTTGACCTATAGTAATAAGTGTGTTACAAGCTTATTTTATTGAAGTTTGTGCTTTCATTCTGTGCCTTTTATCGCATAATATTAATGGTTTTGCTGCTTTCGATTTTGCTTGAATTTTCTTTATCTTTGTCGAGAGTCCTTTTTGATCAATAGGCTCGCTTTGACAAAAACGACGTTATACTGCTGTAATTCCATTAATCGGTCAGTAGTGTTAAAAATACAAGTCTACAAAGAGAGCAAAGGGTGCAGATTCATAAGTCCTGGACAGATAAACGAAAAGGAATAAAATTTTTACGTCTATAAAATTGAGGTAAATGACCTATTTTGACTGCATGTGTAGAGGGGTAGAAGTGCTTTACGTAAGAGTGGGTTCTAGATTAGTCGAATTTGGTTGGTCCTTCAGCTTATATCTTATGATTTTGTCAATTTTTTAAAATATCTTTTCTAATCGGAATCCCCCCCATGAAGAGTGTCGAGTCGCGGTTTTATGATCCAGTATTCTTGATCACCTTTCCTATCTGATTAATTTAAGAATATTTTTTCCTGTACTTTTTTGTGATAGTTTTGAACTGGTCAGAAAAATCGAATTAATGCTCTGAAAACCAGTTACTTTATTTAATCGTTCAGGATTTAGAATTTGGACGAGAAAGTTTAGAATTATAACTTTCATTACTTATGGAAAACTAATCCGATTTCTTGAATGGAAATTCATGGTATAAGTGATTTTGTGTTTAAAAGAAATTTAGAACAAATTTAAGGTTGAGTCGAAAGTTCGTACTAAAAATTGAAAAATTATTCATTCATTGCCTTATTTTTGCTTCTAATTAGTTAGAAATGCAGGATATATGACTGTTTAAGGCTGAAAATTAATACAACTTGTGATTTTCTAAATTTTTTTTGAATTTTTGTAGTATTAACATTTTTTTAATAGTTCAATTTTGCGAGACTGATAAATTAGTAAATTGATTGGAAGATTTTTCTTTCTCCCGATTAATTCTATAAATTCTTAGGTTGTTTCAAAAGTTCGTATACCTTTTTTTAATTTATGCTATTATTGGATTATTTTTCATCTGATTGATAATTGATATCGAAGTTGGTGATTATAAATCATTCGGCTGCTGAGATAACCTTGTTGTAATATTTTTCCGGAATTTTTAAATATTAATTGTAATTTGTTATAACTAGAAGTCAAATAGCTTTGGAATTTTTGAATTTTTCAGAGTTTGAGTTTTTCTTTGAAATTTAATCACGATTAGTAAAAATAAAAAATAGTAAAAGCTCGGATTCATATATATTTTTTACGATCTACGAGATTATCGTAATTTTGAATTGCTTTTGCTTTTTAAAAATTTTTGGTCAGTATATTCACAGTTGATTAGTATTTGCTTTTTCTCCATCTCATTTTTTGCTTTGTTGATCAATTATTGGAATTTGATTACAATCGATAGTTTTTTTGAAATTTTTGAGAGAAAAGTTAGAGCCCGGATTCCAATTTAAAATTTCTACTGAACAGAATTTCTAGTGTATGCTTTCTAGTGTATTTTGTCTGCTTGTTTCTTTTAACGGTGTGTATATATGGCCAACTAACGATTGACTGCATATACACCACCCAGTTGGGTAATAAAATTTATATGAACATCTGAATTGTTGTGGTTTGTTTATATTTATTAACAAAATATTTATGCAAATTTCCGAATATTGGATCATAGATGTATACCGAAAGAGAACTCGGCTGAGACCTGTACTTCCCTCAATGCTCCGTCTGCCTTTAGTTTCCTCGTATGAGTCCGGAGGAATCACTTGTTTTTGATAAATTTGGTTTGTTTGATTGCTTCGGGCTCTTATGCGGAGACGGGTGGATAGGAGCGTTACAAGCTACTTAAATATGCTGTTTTTATGACGCCTACTTTCAGTGATTAATTTTTATTTTCTACAAGAGTGTGTTAAATAAGAAATAATCTTTTGCTAAGATATGAAATTCTTTCCGACATAGGTTTTTTTATCTCCCAAATATGAATTTGAAATTCCAAAAATAAATATGTGCAGGAATAGTTAGAAAAATATTAAATCTACCAGCGTTCTGTAATCTGTTTATGAAAAAGTGGATAAAGATATTCCTGTAATATTTTTAATTGAAGCTCTTTCCATTTCCGCTTCAGAATATGTACAGACTTGTTAGAATTTGTCAAAGTCAAACTTTCCCTCGTAAATACACATGATTAAACCAAAGAGATTAACTAATAAAATGAAGTCCAATGAGAGAACATCAAAAGCTTTCTCTACGTCCCGCTTCGTAGCTTAGACTAGATATCGGATTTCAGAGTTAGAAAGTTTGACCTACTAAAATTATGAGGAAAGATAACCTGATTTATTCTTCAAAACACGTATCCATATTTTTCGTTTTAACTAAAAGTGTTGATTATGACTTAGTTTAGAATATCTAGTTAATTTGAAACATCAAATGTTTAGTAGTAATTTATTATCACTTGCTTTTGAGAAGAAAAGTTGCTGAGAGGTAAAATACTATGTTGCAGAGGGTCTCTGGTTTGATGTCAGGGTTGTGTAAGATTGTGGTTGGCAACACTATGAGCATATATTTTGTCTAGAATCTTACATTTCTTCCATTTCTTTCAGGTCATCAATTCTTCCACCGTCGTCTTTGTTATTTGAGTTCAAAAAGGGCTTCAGTTAAACAAACTTAGTTTTGAGAAAAATAAATAAATAAATAAATAATCATGTCAGTTTTGAAACTATAAAATCAAAATGAACCATTTTTTCTTGTACATAAAAATTACATTAATCAAATGCTGTATACGAAAAGCATTTTTATACCCATTTCTATAGTAAAAAATTGTTTCCGCTATGGACTGAAACTATAGTTCTTCTTGCATGTAAATTAGAGACGAGTCACATTATGCATATATTTTTGCTTAGTTATTAATTTGTTGCTCTTTTTATTTAGCAACACAACTGTATTAAGACGTTGCTGGTCAGGTTCCAGACGTTGTACGTCTAACAACTGAATGAGATGAAATCAATAGCTATTGCCACTACTATAAGAAATATAATTCTTCATGCAGAAAGTTTGACTCAAGATAATGCTGCGTAGAATAATCGAAGTTGACATCTGTTTATAAAATGTTAGACCAATGAAACTGAAGCTCGTTATACACAGAAACATACGTGTACCCAATACGAACAAAAATCCGATGTTTACTCAATTTCGCCATTTTGGTGGAGGAAGCCCTTTTTCCATGAACGAATTCGTTTAGCCTATACACAGAATTAAGCTGTTTTTCTGTTCTCTCTGTTTTAAAAAATCTGAACATTTTGAATTTATGCAAGTAGTATTTTATTACGAAATTCTGCGTTCAGGTGTTAAGGAGCAAGATGTCTTGTTTCACACTTTTATGAAAATAGTTCAGATGTTATTCTGCTTTTCACTAACGATAATATAAATTATAATAGTGTTTAACTATATGTTGCTATACAGTAATGACTCTATGTAGTTCTGAACATTGTTGTTACCACTCGAGTCATTGACTGTTACAGCCTGTCCCAAAACTGATTTTAACCCATTACTATTAAATGTTTGACTATCTTTAAACTCTAAAATTTCCGCGACGCACCAGTTAGGAAAAAACGCTTTAAACAGTTATTAACTAAACTATAGGCCTCTGCTGTTACTCGCTTCTTCTTTGGAGACCATGAACAGTTTGATATATAGAACATTCTTCTGAAGACTACGCGAAGAGACTTGTTCCAACTATCCTTCAGATGACCATCCTTTGTCTAATTTCCTTCAATGCTCTTTCAGGACTCGATTAGAATTAATAAAATCCAGGACCTGGAGCTTCAGAGAGGAGAGGCAGTGTTACGGTTGCTCTTGGGCTGTTCCAATTGTTATTTCTGGTTTCCCTTATTTTGTTTGGAACTTTGCCTATTTTGGAATCTATTCCTCTTTCACTTTCTGACTCCCGTTGAGAATAGAAAAATTACAACTAAATAACGTTGGCTGGTTTGACGCTTCTGTAGGAAGGAGAAGAACAAGAACAAAAAGAGAGAAATGACCAAAGCTTCACGTCTGAGATAAAATATTTTCAAATGAGCCAGTTATTAATTAAACCCATTATTAATTAAACTCACCATCTCCACCTGCTCTCTGACTCGCTTCCACTCAAAGATTCAATCAAGTTTTGATCTTTCATTTTCCGAGAATTTCTCATTAAATGGTTGTAAGTAATTCTTTATTGATTCGTTGACAATTTCCGAGATGCAGTTTGGTAGATTAGTATTATATTGAAAGGATTACCAATGCAAGAAGGGATGGGATATTCGTGGAGTAACTTTTAGGCCTAGTTCATGTGTTGAAAGATGGTACACTTGATTTCGCCTGATGAACTGTGGAACATCATTTAATTGAGGATAACAATATATGCAAACTTAGCGTCTCTAACTACTATGCGAAAACTTTTAAGTCACGAATTTATTATAGAGTTCTTTGTTTAGTTACTGACACAGAGTTCATACATCTTGGTTTATGTATTACATTCAACGCATGTTTTCTCAGTCTCTAAGTACCAGACTTATGTTGCCTTTAATCCTCCAGGCCGGCCCATTGTACACATGTATATTCAGATAAGGCTGTCTAACATTTCTTTTTTTTTCAATATATTATTGGCAACTCATCCTAAAAATTAATATTATTGTCTTTAATAATTTTTCTGGATCAATACTTTTGTTTCTATAAATAACTTTCTAGCATGCTGTAGAAAACTGTGTTGTTTGGGCAATTTAAAGGCATCTCTCAACAGTAGAAGATGGACATGGGCGTAAATAAGAGTCCCGAAGACCCCACATTGCAGGGAGGCAAACTATTAGGGGGGTCCTAAATCGTAAATCGGGATGTAAAGAAGGGGCCCCACTCCACGCTGTTTGTGATTGGGCCCCCAAACATTTAGTTACGGCACTGAACATGGACATTTAAAGGTAGGACTGAGGGCTAAATTGTTATTTTTTCCATGAATTCAGCAAATAATAGCTCTGAAAACGGCATGTTTCCGGGCTCATGACTGTTTGATCCCTTTTTATAATCCACTTGACATAATTAATTACCGTAATGAAATACGTTGCCGTAATTTGAAGCTATTTTCTATTATGCATTTTAGATAGCAATCATTCATAAATTCATTCATTTACAGTGGAGTATTTTAACGTTTGTAGACAGTGTTATTTAGGGTATACTGCATCTCGTTACATGTTTCTCTCGTTAAATTACATTAGTTTATAATGTGGTCATCAGTTTTGTAAGCAGTGACATTGTATTGGTTTCTGAAAGAAGGAAACGATATGTTTTTGTCCCCATTGGATCTTCAGATTTAAAAAAACGAAAAGGAAAATACAATATAGGAACAAATTCCTATTTGGAATCCACCTCCCTTCACTTCGAAAGAAACAGAAGACCCATTCACTTGATTTGTTTCTTCCATTCGGAAGAGAGAAACGTTTGCTTGGAAGGAGTCCTTTGGGGAAGGGATGGGCTCTTTCGAGTACTCTAATGATACATTAGGACAATAAATAAATTAACTGGAATTGAAACTTTTCCAAAAGTTTCCAGAAGGAAATCAACATCAAAGTCATTGTAATGAATTTCTTATGTATAATTTCTTGTGACTCAAACGTTTTTATATTTCATTTTCCTTTTGAAGCATATCTTGGATTTCGCTAAGCTTCCTTGCGGCTATGTAGATATCGTATGCACCTTTGGAGCGGAAGATCCTGGTTCGATTTACAGCCGGAGCTCATGTTGTTCGGATACCAAGTTAAGAAATAACTGGTACAGAAGAGCTTAACAAAAAAAAAAAAAAGGTATTAAGGAAAAAGCTCGTATATTGTTCAGACAAGTGGCTAGAAAGAAGTTCAAGTTAGAAAAATCTTTGTTCACTTTATTCTCATCATAATAATTCAATTTAAAATTCACATGGAAAACTAGTTAATTCTATAGTTGAATTCTTACAACAATAAAAATTAATATTTAAAAAACTCAGATCTCAAAAAGTATATTGAGAAACTCTTCTGTCCTGAGTTCAATGTTATTGTTATTGTTGATTTCTAAAACTTAAGAAAAAAATACTTTCATTCGATTTGTCGCAAGACTCAAATTTAATTGTCGATCGGAGCTCCCATAGTTGTGATTTAATATTCACTGCAGACCCATGTTTTATATCTCATCAGTGCTGAAAAGCAACTAGGAAATCCAAAATAGCCGGCATCCATTATAAGCATGGGAAGTTCCATGCTATCTATAAGGGTGCATACATATATCTTATTGATTAATTAACAAAATATTGCATACAATCAAAAAACACATTAACAATAAAGATACAATGAATTTTGGCGGAAAGTATCTCACGTCAACATGTTAAAAGGGCCTTTCTTCTGTTGGCTTAGCGAACTCCTTGAAACTTTCCATCAAGATGGATTCGAAAGTGAAGTTCCCCAACTAAGAAGTAACACTACGTTGATTTAACATACATGTTCTCTACAATATATTTATTTTAATCACGTACATTTCTGGGCATTACAGGAATCTACGGCTTTAGGCTTGTTACGTAAGAAGGATGATGTCCCAAAGCGAGCACATTATCAGGGAAAGTAAAGAAGAAAGAGAACGGGGCCTGTTAGGTAGCATCACAGTATTTGCCTGCTGTCAGTAAGGAAAACTCAGTAGTAGTCTCACTTTTCGACCTAGTAACCCCACCGGAAATCGAACTTTGGAACGCTCGCAGCACAAGCGAGAGTCTCCACAATAGGAATTGACTACTTAATGTGGCTGTCAGCAGCTATTCACATATAAGGTTATTGTATATTCACTGGAGGCCAGAAACACAATTAAGAAGATGGTGATGTTCATTGTTGCTTGATTTTTTCTCTTTCAAAATTATGATGAATGATTTCCTTTTATCCCATCTGCGGTACTGCTGTACTTGCACAACTGTACCATCATAAGTTTTCGAAATATTTATTTTGCTTATTTCCTGACAGCTGCTTCGTAATGCAAGAGAAGAAGCGAAATGAAATGTGAGCTTCCAAAATAAAAAGAATTTTGTGATCCTCTTATAAAAGGATGTTCCTTTCAATTTCCCCTTAAGAATTCTCGGTTTCTTTGGCAATGGGATTAATTTTCAGAGCATGCTTTTTCTCCCCACAATACTGCTCCACGCTTGAACGTCTTTGCGAAGGAGAGTCTTACAGGATGTGCGGGAGAAAGAGAAAAATAATCTTTTGCACAAAGGAATTCTTTCACCTTCAAACTTTTTAAAGAAAATTTCCAACACCTTCGTTTACCAATGAACTGATGAGAAGTATTTTTCACACCTTTCCTCGTTGCAATTAGCTTTTCATTCTAGCCATCCTGACTAGAAATGTTCAGTGTTTTGGTCAAACTTTTAATGTATTCTGCAATAATCAAATTTTAAACAAGTAACCACACCTTCTATTTCACGGTATTCTATGTTGTATTAATCGTAACATCTTTGGTTAAAGCGTTTATACCTAGAAATAAAAAAAATCGATTTCATTTTTAAGTTAATAATTATTTTTAACGCTCCCAACAAAATATATAATATGTATTTATTTTCCTTCCATTGCGTTACAAATCTATTTTTATTAGTGGAAGAAAAAATATTTTAATATTAGTCACTGCAATTCTAAAAGAAACAAACAAATAAATAATAAACCATCTATGATCTCCCAGAAAGAATATTTTCATCGATAAAATCTAGCAAGATTGATAAATAATGGTACAATAAATTAAAAATCAACGTTTAATTGTAATATTAGACTGCTTTTCTCCTCTTAATTTGGTACCGTATTTTGTCTTGCATATTTTGTAAATATTTTCTCTTCTTTTGTCAAACGATCTTGCTCTCTAGTTAATCAACTTCCTAAGAGAACCCATCCTCTTATATGAAACATCATTACTGCAACAAATAATGATCAACTCACGTAGGCATAACACAGAGGAGGATGAGGTAGATATACTAGATGTTGTATTAAGATGTTCAAAGTAGATAAAACCCAGATATATTGGTTCGAGAAAGAAAGTGCTTACACACGTGGTATCGGCAGAAGTTAATAATCTCAGTAATTTCACTTAAGTTGGTTTCTTCCTTATCATTACTCGAAGAAAATAGAGCTGATACTTACAGAAGCAGAGGGAAATTATAGGTATCAATGTGTAGTTATTTCAGTAAGGGAGGGTAATTTTCCCGTTACTTACACAAAACGTATTTCCTTCTTACTTATTGAATACTTCGGTTATACTTTTGCACAATTATCTGTCGAAGACCGAACAACTGTAGGTGAAACATATGATTTTATGCTTCGCTTCTATTCTGCCCTTTAAAGATAAACAATTTTGGCAAATGGATAAAACTGGTATAATGAAGAATTCTTTTAATGGAAAATGGCTTTAAGTAAACATGGCTCAAAACTTATTACAATGTTACTTTTCAGATTCCGTGTCCATAAATATTGATTATATTTTAAACTATTTTCTAAAATTAAAGATAAAATCTTCTTCAACTTACTTTAAAACTAATCATTCTAGAGATAAATGGATCATAAATATTATACGTTGACTACCAGCTCTTCGTTCAGGATATTTTGTATGTATATTAACCTTTTGTTACTCGCGCCAAATTTAGTAACATAACTATTCGCGCGTTTGCTTTTTTCCAACATTGACAATTTGAAATACAAACAATATATTTAGTAACATTTATATGAAGTAATGCATGCAATTGTTGAGTAAATTACTAGAACATTTCGAATTGTTGCTATAGTGCTGTCAAAATGTCTTGATCCGTGGCAAAATTGCGAACTAAAGCCCAAACCATCGCACACCCACGCGTTGAGCTAATAAGGGTTCAGCTGTTGCTAAAAAAGAGAGCCTTGGCGAAAGGGAGTAGATTCCTTAGCCGATAGCAGCACTTGTAACAGAAGACTAGGTGACAAGTCAATGCATATCTATAACTTGTCAATATCTATTCTCTGCCTTCGGATTTCGAAATCATGGAATCTAATGCCCTGAGTAGCAGTAAAAAGCTCGCGTAACTCATTGCTGCTCTTACGATTGGAATTCCTGTTCTGTTACATGCCCGCTGTGATTTTACATCATCACGTGCTTCCTTCTTCGTGGGAATTAAATAAAGACGTTGAAATAAAACCATTAATTAATTCCGCTCTTGAAGTTGCTGCACAATTGCAGTGCGTTCTTCCTCGAAACTTGTTTGTAATTTATCCAAATACTTGTTAGTACATTTTACAATTTCATCAATCACGGCAATATAGATAAATTAAAAAAAAAGAAAGAAAATCAAAGAAAAGAATGAATTTACTCAGTTATACCCTTAGCAGTAAGTTTCGGTCATAGCATCTTTTTCACAATGCTTTTACACTTTGTCTTTGCCGATGCTGCCAGTTACTTCTTTCATTTTGTTTTTCTGTCTTTCCCAGTGAAACAATCTTCACTATTTTTACTGCAACTGTAAATCATATCCAAATCGTTTGAATCTACACTGTTCTTATCTGCTTCACTATCATGATTAATATCATCTTCATTCACTTTTTCATTACTTAAATCCGCATCACTCTTAGCAGCCACTAATTTTCGATAGTTAGCGTCAGACTCATCATTAATATTGACAAGCCACTTCTGTATCTCACTTGTATTCAAAAAGGGAAACATTACTTAGAAAAACAAAACTTTACTTATAAACAGTAATTATTACATTAACGATCGCGCGTTCGAAAATTTCAAACTCCATAGAAATATATGGTTGCTACTTTTATCACGGAACTACTCGCGCGTTTGAAAAAAGCAAACACAGACTATACAATTTCCTCAACCTGTACTGGAAGCTGCTACAATTGCAGCATGTCAGCGAGCTTTTAGGTGGAAGAGGGGGAGGAACCACTTGAGGAATAGCAGTGAGGGTGAATCAGCTAATGCAACCGTTCGTAAGAATGATTAGTTTTTATTCACCTGTTTGCTTTTTTCCAACAGCGCGAGGGACAAAAGGTTAAATTTAGCCTCATAATTTAACTGGTAGTAATTTGCTCATTCACCGTGCTGTAGTTGAAGCGCAGTGGATTTGAGGTGTATGAACCTCATGCTCTAGTTTATTTTCAGAAGTAGTTATCTAATTTTGAAATTAAAACTAATTTTGTAAATTCAAATAGACTGAGGGAGGTAGCGTGGCTCTTTAATAGTCACTGTGCAATGGCTAACAGGAAACAGATGCAACTGCTCAATAGTTGAATGAATTAAGTGAAAAAAAATCACAGTTTATACTTTAATAAACCTTGATATATATATATATATATATATATATATATATATATATATATATATATATATATATATATATATATATATATATATATAACCTATATATATATATATATAACCTTCCGAATTGATTGTTTGTTTGTAAGTTTAATGTCCATTTTAAGTACCGAGACTATGTGAGACGTACACCAACAGCTTAAAGGAAGATTCGAAGTGTTATCTAAAAGCGAACACGGATTTCCGTACCAAAGGTGTGACTGGTAAACGTTTGGACAACAGGAAACATTCCCTGTGCTCTTACTTCAACACAACATTTTTTTTTCTCGATAGCAATTGAAGGAATTATATTCTAAATTAGTTAATAAAGCCTGAGAAAAATGAAGACGTTATAGAGTTAGACTATTCAACTTATAACATAATAATCTACGTTACATTGCTATCACACAATTTCCCACAATATTGTACAAATCATTTCCAGCTGTAATCTTCGTGTTAGCGAATTATATGTAGTATTCTCAGATAGTTTTAAAAGTAACCGTATTGTAATGTAATGTTAGAGAGAATACACGTTTTTTCTTTCTTTCACCTTTTCATTACAAAACTTCTACGCAAGTAATAGCTACAAGTAAGTAGTTTTCTCTATATAATAGTTCTTTCTGTAAGAAATGGGACTTCTTGCAAAAAGCAGTGCAGAGATGGGTTCGTGTTTCTTGTCCAGTGCAGCGCGGAGACGAAAGGAACCTTCTGTTCTAAGCAGCGTGGAGACGAAAGGAATCTCCTGTCCGAAGGAGCGCGGAGGTGGGTCGGAGTATCTTGTGCAAGCAGCGCCGAAGTAAGGTAATATCTCAGTTCCAATGCAGCGCGGAGATACGATGAGCAGCGCAGAGGTGAGGTTAGGCATTCTCTCCTACTGAAAGTAGCGCGAAGAGAAAGGTAGGAGTGACCAGTGGTGGTATCATTTTCAAAACATGTTAGGGATAGCGATTGGCATATGAAACAAATACTTTTGCAAATTGTATCTTCTTCTAAGAATAGTTGGGGAGAAAATCAGGAAAATATTATTTGTTAGCATAGAAACAAATATATTTTCATATAGTTTGCATAGATATGTTAGTTTTAATATCATAGCTTCAATGACATTCGACTATCTTTCAACTATCTCATAAAATATTTATTGTAATGCAAAATAATAAAAATAAAATCAAAATGCAAGATGGTGGGAAAATCATTATATGTGAAGATACATATCAGTAAAAACTGACAGAATGAAAATCAGTTAACATACTCAAATTATTCGCGTCGTGTAGTCGTGTCGCTTCGTGTCATGCTTTATGAGACACAAAATTTATCTCTTATGTGAACTTCCATACATATGTGTTTCAAACAACTCTATGTAGTAACGTTGAAAACAACAAAGTGTCTGACTGGCTGTTTAGAAATAAGTGACGGAAGGATGTGAAGGTGTGTAAAAGTTTCAAAATATAAAACCTAATTTTCTATTTTCGTACAAATGAGCAACGTGTTATAATAAAACTCTTCAACTTGTGAAGTATTGAAAATTATTATTATTATTATTATTATTATTATTATTATTATTATTAATAATAATAATAATAATAATAATAATAACAATAATAATATTAATAATAATAATAAGAAGAAGAAGAATAAGAAGAATGAATGAATGAAAGAACGTGGAACTCAATGTACAGTGACGGAAATGGAAAATTCCAGCACCAAGAAGGAGTTCTGCTAGGTGAATGAAACTTACATAGAACAATCAAGTGCATGTGCTATTACATTGATTCAAGTTTGAAATACAGAACTTACACAATGCAGGTGCACCACCTGACGAAAGCGGACGACATTCGTTTTTAGTATCCAGTGTAATCACCACCCCGTTGAATGCAAACGTCCATACCACCAAGCAATCAGTCGTATAGGTGTCGCATGTCATCTCGTGATATTTTGTTCACGCCTGCTGCACCTGTAAGGTCAGATTGGCGATGGTGTTTTCTGGTTGAGGATGGATCCGGAGGCATCGTTCAATCATGCCCCACACATGTTCTATTGGAGGAAAGTCTGCAGAACTTGCCGACCAAGGTAAAACGTTAACATCTTGAAGAGCCCGTAGAGTTGCAGCTGTGATATGGGAACAAGCGTTATATTGTTGAAACAGGCCATCTTCCATGTCGTTCATGAACGGGAGAACAACAGATCGATCACCATTGTAATGTAGACGTGTGCTGGCTGATGTTAGGAACAACCACTAGTGGTAAGGTATGAAGACGATTAATGTAGCTGGGCAACAAACCCTCATCAGTCCGCCTCCTGACTCGTCAACGTCCATCAGTGTTACCAAGGCAGAAACGGCTATCGTCCGTGAATATCACAGAGTAAAATTCTGTCCTTCAATGGGCTCTCTCTCAACATCACTCTTGATGGTTTTCACGGTGAGTAGGAGTAAGCGGCAAACACTCCACAGGATGTCTAGTGCGGAGCCCACAATACACTAGACTATTCATAACAGTTCTTGTACTGACGCCAGGTGTCAGTGCAGCTCGAATTTCGACTGTAGACAGCCTCCAATCCGCCAGGGCCATCCTGTGAGTACTCAAATCCTTTCCTTCTCCCGGGACTCTTTTGCCCGGTACCCGGTCTTGTGTTAGTAGTGCCTTCCCGGGACCATTGCTGCCAACAGTTGTATACTGTGGAGACGCTCGACGGATTCCTTCTGTGATGTCACGAAATAAAACTCCACCCTCTCGCAGCCCTACCACGCAGTCCTATTCGAACTGCGTCAACTGTCGATAAATAGTTCGTGGTCTTTTCCGAGACATTCTGACATTCTCTTCCTTCAGAGCACGCGTTACCGCAGACTGGCACAATGACACTACTACTTATCACCAGCGTGGCATGTGTCTAATGGCTACGCTCACTCCTCATTTACACAGCAGTGCACGCGGTCCTTGAAAGTTGACATTGTATTTGGCATCACTGTAATAAAGCATGTAGGTGAATATTCAAGTCATGTAATGTTTAAGAATAATAATGAGAAGATGCTGAATCTGATCAACTCCGAGACGAAGTAAGCACTGTAATTATCTGTTTAGATTCTTCACAAGAATTTAATAATAATAATAATAATAATAATAATAATAATAATAATAATAATAATAATAATAATAATGGTATATTTAAGGAAGCATGCTGATAATGATGCCAGACAAATGGAGCATTTTTTGCAACATCCATGTTAGTGTTTATCAGTGATATCATCATAAATTAGATTCGAGCCTATTCGATAAATTAGAGTGATAATTCTCTTGTTCCGTTCAAGTAACAGAAAAAAAAGCACATGAAAGAAGACGCTGTATGGGTTTTCATCTCCCCGTAGTGCTGAGTTTATATCGAGTGCTTACTTAATTGGGAAGTGTTTAAAATCACGGGTGGTTGCCCTCTTTGTGGATGGTAAGTTGTTTAATTATAGAACTTTTCTCTCTTTGCTAAATATTATTTATTATCTCTCCTGCCTCGTTTCTTATTCTACTCAACTTATTCTCTTTCTTCTAATTTCCATCCTCTTCGTCCTCTACTGAATGTATACATGAAATAATTTCATGAAAATTCTCTCTTCAAAGAGAAAGAGGAAGCCGAAACACAGAAGTGATAAGCCTTTAACTATTACGCTCTAACTATCAAAGATCCAGACACACCAACACACAGTACTTGTTGTTTTATGAGATTTGTCTGTTCCTTCAGGGATAATTTTAGAGCTATTCAAGACAGCATCTAAAGACAAGTCATAACACTAAAATATATGCCTGTAGTCGATACTATCATGCCTACTCCAGTTGTAGCTATACAATAAATAAAGAAAATTTTATTTCAGTTTAACGTCCCGCCGTTATGCCTGTTAGTCTAAGAGAGACAATGATTAGGGCAAGTGAATGGTGATGGAATAATTAGTGCAATGAGAATGCGGGAGGAAACAGGAGTACCCCTATAAAACCCACAGACACGTTGTTCTCCACCGCAAACTTACTTGTCCGTGGACTGAATCAGAGACCAAAGTCACCAGAAGTAAGCGCTTTATCACTGAGCCACCGTACCCGCACCCGAATAAATAAAGAATTTTATGCTCTCAGTAGTACTCAAAACAATAATATCTTAAACAAGGGAGCCACGTACTTTAATTGAGGGAGAAATATTTCAAGCACTACCTGCAAATAATTAAACTTATCATTCGTTATGTCTTCTCCAAAGTATTACAAAGCTAAAGAGTGTTGTTAAACTTTTAATAGTGGATACACTAATACTCTCGTTTGGCAATATTTATTATTAGCTGCCTCTTATTCAAATTCCAGTGGTCCAACATTTTATTTGCTAATATAGCATCATATTACTTATCAGAAAGTAACTTAAACTCATAGGATGCTAACTGTGCTCTCGAAAGCAAGAAGTAACGCGATGAAAGCCGGTGTACCCATAATATAAATAACTTCATTTAATATATGCTATTGTACGTCTGAAATGGGTTGCTTTGATAGGTTTTAGTGAATGTGTTTCGAATACGGATACGAATATGGATAAAACTTATCACTTGGAAGGATGTGTATGGAAGCTAATTCTAATTAACACACACAATTCAATATTAACAATATCGAGCTTAGACTAAAAAAAAATAAAATAATAATGTTATGCAGCATGCATTACAATACGACCAGGTGGGTTGCATAACAATTCAGACTTTATTTCACCACTCACAGCAAAATGTCGCTAGGAGACACAAAAATCCTGATGGGTGACTACTTATTGGAGAAAAAATGCTGGTCGCATGGCGCAAAATGAATAAACAAAAATGAAGAAGAAATACAGAAATGATCTAAAAATAAAATTTCTATAGAAGAGGACAGTTTTCAACTGTCAGAGTAAATGATCATCGTCATTATCATCACACGTATTCTCCAGCCGTTGGCAGGCTACTTGCCGCAACTGAGAAGTTTCCATGCTCCACAGTCTTCCTGCAACTTCTTTCTCTTCACATACGGTTTTTCTGTATTGATACTCTTCTTTGTCCCTTCTATCTTTTTCCTGCCACCATAGAATCTATCACATTCCTCATGATACAGTTCCTTCTTAGCCAATCTAAAAAAAAATGTTTCTCTAAAATTGCTTTTTTTCTTGTCCATCATTACCAATACCCTCTCATTCGTTTTCTGTTCGGCTCGGCTAATTCTCTCCATCCTTCTCCACATCCACATTTCAAAAGTTTCCAGTCGCTTTTCATCATTTTTGCGTAATGTCCAAGTTTCTGACCCATACACCACACTACATTTTATAAGTCTTTTTCTCATCTCTTTACTCAAGGTTCCAGAAAATATACTTTATTTCTCCTAAAGGCTGATTCCGTCATTCCTATCCTTTCATTTATTTGACATTCACGTTTCATATTGTCACTAATAATACTACCCAGAAAGTAAATGAAACCTATAATTAATAATAGGAAAAGAATAAATTCATTTATGTTATCCTGCAATCAACAAAGTTCGATAGGACAGGGCTGAAGCTATGAATAAAAAAAAAACAGAATGATTTCCAAACCTATCAAGATTTGAAGCAAGATTATAATTCGTAGGAGGAAAACTATGAGTTTCAAATACGTAAAACGAGATCAAAAGATGTATTATCTTTCAAGCGTTCTGAGAAAATTACTAATCTAGGTGAATAGCTAATTTTCAGGTCGATTGTTCATAGGTTTACTACACGCTACTAAGTTTACAAAATAATACAATATGCAATTTTTTGTTGGGGACAAAGCATTTTTCTAAGTGGAAAATACTAGTATTGTAATTGAATGGCAGTGAAAGTGATGCAACAGTGCGGAACAAGCATAGTTTTGAAACGCTTTTGTCCTTTTCTTTTTATTTTTTGGTTAGTTTCTACAATGTCAACGAAAATAGACAAATGAACATTTGATCTGGAACAAATAAGCTCAAAAGAATCTCAATTTCAGGTTTTATTTCTATTTTCCAAATCTGCCTGAAATAATTCCGTTTTTTAGTATTTAGGATCGAGTGCATGATCCATAAAGTAAAGATCATTTTCCTTCCTTATACCCTCGCTACTAACCTAATCCAAAAGTTGCTATTTTCTCCAAATTGCGGTAAATCCTCACCGATTATAAACGGTGATATTATAAAATAAGATAATCACGGAGATGGTTTCAAACTTTTATTGGAATGGTTCTGGAACAGTGTCTCTGAGATTGGCTTCTTCCCGCAGTGCAAAACGACAACAAAAAGCTGCTACTTGATATCTTGATGCGTTAAATCAGGATTAGAAACGTATCCTGTTGCAAAGATGGAATGTTTCTTTCAATCTTTCTTTGCCTTAAAGTGAAGCCCTATTTTGACCTCCCCTAACATCAACCTCTCATTTATTAGAGAAATGCAATGTCATAAACAGTAAAAAAGTTAGAAATTAAAGTCTTTAATTAATTGCTTTAATTAAAAAGTAATTATTATTATTATTTTTTAAATATTGCTGAGCGCAAACTTATGAATTTTAGGAGAAATCTAATTTTTAATACCCACGCCTAGCCACGACTTTGCATACACTGTCTATCGTGTTTATTTTTAATTGTTCTATTCGAAGTGATTTACCCCTATTTTTTTGCCTTAAACTTTTCTTCTTCCCATAATATATTCTCTGTACCTATAGATCTTAATTTATGACTGATAAAGATCAACAATACACGGTATACATCCTGAAAATTTTGTAGCTCCTTGGTATTCACTACAACTTGCGAGTTTGTCTGAGAAGATGAATGATAGGGAAGTAACTTTAATTAAACTAATAAAATATCATCCGTACCGTAATACCTTTTTTTTCGCCCATCACTATCTTCTAATTTAAACAAACACACTTTTCTGGATAACATAATAAAAAGAAATGCATCCAAGAGGAAAGACTGATGTTTAATATTTTCTAAAGATAACTTCAATTTATTCAATTGTTACGAGCTACAAGAGGAAATAAGAAGCTGCGAGAGTGAATGTAAGATAATAGATAAATGTTGGATATTTTGCTGAAAATTATTCCACACAAGAATGTTGAAAGGATTTGTGAAAAATATTGAAAATATCAAAATAGGTATTGCACCTACAAGATGTTTGGAAACAATACTTTTCATTGCAAATTGGAAACAGCCAATGATAAATTGTTGTGTTTATATTCTTTACACCGAACGGAAATCAGAGTTTGACATCTATAAATGGAGAAACTTCAGGATACAGGTAGTGAAATAGTAAAGTTGTATGGTAGTAGTAGAAGTGTAAGATTGTTAAGAGTCTACTGCAATGGTTCCCAAACTGGGGACGTGTAGGGCTAGTAAGGGGGTCAGCTGCAGACAGAAACAAATTACAAAATTATGAATAAACTATCATTTGTAATAAGCATTTGCAATTTGTTTACTATACTTCACGTACATGCTTTACTACCAATATTCCTCTCTTTTTAAATTGTTCGTTACAAGTGGCGTATGGAAGGCGAGGGCCCAGGAGAGCCGGTTGCCCTCAAAGGGTTCCGGCAGTGTACTTTAGTACTTTGATGTTTGTAATTTTTTTTTCGGAAGTGTACTTTGATGTTTGCAATTGGAACAAACACTAATTGTATTTCATATACGCTATTTCAAAACAAAATATGTCACTAAATAGACAGGCTCTTTGCATCGTCTTTATTCTTTTAAAAAGTTTGCATCTTGAGAGGTATGGAATTCGAGTTTTCCAAAAATCCTTGCTGTTTGAGGAAAGAGAGTGATTAGAGCCTATATGCATATTTTGATCTTCAGGTTATTATTCTACTCTTTGAGAGAAATGACCATAATTTTCACTTGTCTTCTTTGACTCAAAACCAAAGTTTGCAGACTGAGCCAGGCAATACCGAGTAAATCAGTCCATTTCTAATCTTAAAGAAGGTTTTGAAAAAAAAAATACTTTACCTTAGTTCAAGGTTAAGGGGGATTGGACATACTTGAGTCCTAGAAGTCATTGACCTCCATAAAAGTAACAAAACACGGGACCGGTCATCGTCCATTTTGAAGCATTCACCACCGTTCCCAATAGGATTAAATACAACAGGTTTAATATCATTCACTTCCAGCCACATTGGCATCAAAGAAAGCGGCTATCAATCGATTTTGATAACTGCCCAGAAATTAGTTTCCTAGTAACCTACAAGGGAAAAAAAGAAAGGAAGGGTAAAAATAAATATTTTCCTTTCTTGTTTTGGTTTCATTCAGATGAAAAATATTTTAGGAAAAATTGATAACAGGAGAGGTAGGAAAACAATAGTAAAGACTTGTAGTGTGTAACTGTGTCACAGCAGTGTCTTATGTTTGATCAGTTAGAGTAGTTCAGTAGACTTGTTTGAATTTAAACGTGTTTAGGATGTTGAAATAAGAACTTCCTTTTCAATTGCAAAATGTTGGTAAAACGTTTTAAAAATTTGTTAAAATCAAAAGAGACAACTGTGTTAATTTCGGTGAGATTAATTGAGAGAAAGATTTGAAAGACGTTTAAGAAAATAGGCTAGAACGAAAAAATGGCGGTAGTGGTGTAAATTTTGACAAAGAAAATGTGTAATAGCTGAAATCGAGAAATATATAAAGAACACTTCAGAGAAAGATGTATTATTATTATTATTATTATTATTATTATTATTATTATTATTATTATTATTATTATTATTAAATATCGTTGTTCTTAAAACTAAACCTTTTTGCGCAACAAACGTATATATATACAGGAAAAAATCAGGAATACTGTACGTATTTCAGTATCCAGTCACAGCAGAAGTTGATAGAGCGACTGGAAAAGGGCGACCGAAGCGCCGCTGGGTATTGACGGCGAATGCGCGGTAGTAGTGGACAAAACGTAGACGGGTTCGTCCGAGAGGTAGTCGAATAGAGTGGAAGATGTTGACAGTAAAACACATGAACGGGCAGTGACGAATGTGGCAAATACAACAGTGTAATGATTTGTTTCTGTGCAGCCGAGAAGGTAGGTGGCAATGGAAAGCGTTAATAGCGCTAAAATTGCTTGGTAGTTGGAACAACAGTTGCGAACGGTGATATTTCGCGTGCCACGAACAGAAGGGATATCCGATAAGCAAAAGGAAGTGGCTAACGAAATTCTCGCATTTTTACAGGATGATACAGTTGATTGCATAATAGCAGATACTCTGGGTTGTGACGACAACGTTGAGCTGGAGTCACATAAAGACGAGGCATTATAATGGGAGCGGGTTTGATATTTGCTTATTCCAGTGTGTGAAGACCAACTTATAATGTAATCAGGATCCGAGCCTTGGACTTCCTCAAGAGTCTTCCTTAAAATATCATTCAATGGCATAAATTAGTAAATTGAAGTAAAGAACTGGAAATATAACCAATAACACCACTTCCACGGTCCTAGGATTCGGGTGTTATTCATACCAGAGGCATTTGCCGTATACGAACCGTCGCTGTTGCGTCAGCTCAAAGATATACTGCTCAATACTTGTAAAAGAGTGCAGGGTAGGACAGCCATGCGTGATTAACACCAGACGAGTAGTGAGAGACGAAAGTAAATGTTTGAACTTCTCTATTAATAGATACCTTACCTTCTGACAAACACTTTATGTCGCATACGCTTTAATTTGTTTACATTTCAACCGCTAAAAAAAAGCATAACTTATTAAACACATCTGGTTAGCACTATCTTCACTTTTAGGAAAAAATAACAAGAATTGTGGGTAACTCTGTATTAATATTCACTTTTGTTGGATGGAATACATATGATTTAAAACAATACTAATATTTGCATATTACATTTAGCATTTCACTCGAAAAGAAACTGGCCCTTGTAAAAGATTTCAGTATGTAAACGCGCGCGACGATTCCGGCGAATATACGAAATAAAATTCACTAGTGCACTGTTGAATAAAGATGAGTTTTTGCATCGTCTTCAATTTCAGAACGCATTAAACTTCTTCCATAAGTTTCCTCATTCGAAAATGTCAACTACGACTGTTGAATATATCTACTTTGCTTAGAAGTTCGGCGCTCTCCTTGGCATTGCGAATAGTGAATTTCCATTATATTATTATGTTATTTTAATTATTCACTGCTAGATAAAAAGGTAATGATTTGTTTACTTAGATTTGAGTATTGTGTTGCTCAAATCATCTTATATTATTTTGGTAGTTAAACATTAAAACTTTACATACTTCAATGGTCTTCTTGAAGACAGAAACTTAGTACATTCAACTCACATGACGGACAGTAGGACACACACACGCTTCTCTTCATGCATCTCATAGTTGCCAGTTAACAGCGCAAGAATACACTAGCAGACTAAAATATAGTTCGTAGAAAACATTAAGTTTTGCTTTATTCTATTGCTAATAATATATAATAGATAATTCATAGTTTAATAGAAATAACATTAAAAACACTAATTGTTCCAATAAGTTGTACGTTCGACGATTATTGATAGATCTCACATTGTCACGTAAAAATCTGTCATCGTCATGAGGGCTTAGTGCGTGGGCGTTGATCTCGAGAGTAGCAAAATTCCTCTTCCTAATATGGGCTGACGGGAGGAAGGGAGACTGTCTGGAAAAGTGAGGCACTTTTTGGGTGACAAATTCCTGAGCATTGTTCTCCTCCAAATGTTAACTGGTTGGGTTTCATTTCTAAGAATTTATGTTGGAAAAATACGAGGGTCGATTTAAAAGTTCATGAAAATCTATCTTGTTACAAATTGCGGAGAACGGAATGTCCACTGAAGGTATTACAGAAGTGGGCAAGAACCCTGGAATCCAAATCTTCGTCACCACACTGCAACACAACCGCAATCACGACACTCCATTGGTCCATAGAGGGTTAATGTCATTATAAGTTCGTTCACACTGAAGAAGAACAATTCGTGAGTTCACTCGGACACACATGGTCGCGAAATTCGAAGAATAACGAACGAGAGGGCCATATACGATAACGCGAGGGCCATTTCGTAAATGTCTTTTTAGTCCTCTTATTTTTATTATTGGTTTATATTTTCTATTTATTTCAATTATTCCTTGAAATGTAAACACAAATATAATTTCAATAGTTGAATATAAATCAATAATTACTAGTAATTCAAATTACTATTCAGCATTGTGATTCATAATATTTTTCAAAATTCAAACCAAATTATACAAACATATTAATATATTCAATGCAATAATGTATCCAATAAACATCATATTCAATAAAATATTACATTTAGTAAGGTATCGTATTCAATGAGGTGTTGTATTCAATGCCATATTTAACAATGCACAGTAAAATATGAATAGTACAAACTGAACATATAGCAACAAATTTAAAATGGTAAAATTGATTTAATAGTTTGCAATAATGCTTCTTTATTTCTAAAATAACACACAATACCATTCAAAATAGCATATATCACTAAGTAATTCAACTTATCATGATTTTATTTTTCATGAAAATGAGATATTCCTTCCTACTATACGTGTAGAAAATTTATTACAATGAAAAGATCAACATTATTCATAAAATTCAAAAGTGTACTTTCATTGACATGTTAACACAAGACATTTATCGAGAATATTCGAAATAATTCAACACAACTAAAATATACGATATAGTGCACGCTATTCATTCATATTTTATTAAGATTACACATTAAAAAATACATATGTAAATATAACACTAAAAATATTTCATTTACTTAAAAATGAAAGACTGGGCACATGTGAGCTCGTCACGCTCAAAGTATATAAATATATACTGCCTGCATTAAGTTAGCAAGACCCTATCCCAGTTATTAGTTGATATATTTCCATCCCCGAAGCAAAGTGAAAAAATAGGATGTTTGGTTAAAATTTTAAATATAATATAGAGGGGACTAATAAGAAAATTGCCTACTCCGGGCATTACATAATATGAATAACCCAAAATATTGGAGGAACCTTTGCTTCCTTGTTTTCAAGTACTACTTGAAATATTTTCGTATTCAACGAAAAGATTAATACAAAGTGAATGCAACAATAGTTACTAACAATTGGCATGTAAGTATTCATTTTACTAGTCTCACATTTGCATTTGAATATTGAGTCCATGATTTTTTTGATTCTCCCGTTAGTGACTCAGTGGTTCACCACGTAGGCGTGTTTAGTTGGAAAACTAGGCTGCGGTAGCCCACCACATCAGTAGGAGTCAGTCATCCTAAGTTGATCACTATGATCTTACCAGAATGCTAATTAAACAAAACGAGAGGATTAATGAAATTTATCAACACAAACTCTAAATTATGTATGTTACACCATGATGATTCAGTGAGATATTTTAAATATGAATCTAATTCTAAAATTTCATCAAGGATTTTGCCAATTATATTTAAGTTAATTTTGGAATCACATTGGTTTGAAAGACTTACCCTTACAGCATTGATAGAATCATAGGTTACTTCTTCAATACAAGTATTCAACTCTGAGCTTTTACTCTGTTCTTTTAGGATTTCATCACTTTTGGTTCCACAGTGTTTAGTAGCTAAATTAAGCCAAATACTCTTTGTTTCTTTAGTAGGTTTCCAAACTTTTAATCTGTCAACTGAATGTAATCCTAAAGATTTACCAGTGAGTGGACCCGTTAACTCAAAAACCTTTTCTGAGACCTTTTTAGAACACAACAGGGGACCTTTGTACAGATAAAGAAATTTTGAGATTCTTTTGTCTATGGCTGAACTCAAATTTGTTTGCTTCAAGAAAACTAAATCATTTTCCTTTACCTTACATTTACTTTCTTGTTTCAGGTTATGCTTAACATTTCTTTTACGAATTATTTCAGTTCTTTTCAGATCTGCCATAACTAATTTGTTATCCCACAAAACATATTCATCTGTGTCCTTTTCAGTAACCACAATACCGAAATGCTTAAATACTGATTCAGAAGGTTTTACATTCAAATGCAAGCTGGCAGGGCTTACACCTAAGCTACTTGAGATTGTATAATTTAACAAAATTACAATTTGAGGAATGAATTTTTCCCAAGCAGTGTGATCCTCACTACAAACCAATTTAAATAGACGATTAGTCTCACGATGGATTCGTTCAACTGGGTTAGAAGAAGCGTGATATGGTGTTACGTAATGTATTTTAGTTCCATATTCTGACATTTTTTCTTTGAATTTTCGAGAAATGAAACAGCTACCATTATCAACCAGAATAGCACTAGGAATGCCTAAATGCAAGAAATACAATGATTCTAAACAACGTAAAACACATTTGGTGGTAGCATTTCGCATAGGATACAAAGTGTAATATCTAGTGAAAACATCTAAAATTGACAATGCATATTTATAATATGAGGAAGAAGAAACGTATGGTCCTAAAATATCAATTGAAATAAGCACACGAGGACCATTAACAGTAATACTTTCCATTGGTCTAGCCGGAGGTGATGTTTCTACTTTCGTTTCTTTACATACAATACAGTCATTAATAAAATTACTGATATATTTTCTCATGGATTTCCAATAACAAATTTCATTTACAAAACCAAAGGCTTTTTTTTCAATTCCAAAGTGACCTCGCTGACAATGCATACGTTCTACGACAATATGAGCTAATGAAGGTGGAACACAAATTCTCCAAGAATTTGGGATATGGAAATTTCTGTTCAAAAGTACACCATTTTCAAGTTTATAAAATTTATCAAGATTTCTGTTTTTCACCTTAGAGTATTTGTCATTAGGATTTTGAAGAAATTTCATAATTGAATCATATTCTGGATGTTCGCGTTGCTTTTCACTTAATTTATGTATGGTCATATTTCCGAAGAATGACGGTAACACTTCGAGGTTATTCACCGTATTAGTTTCAGTTTTAGGAGCTAAAACTATACGTGACAAGGCGTCACTGGCTTTATTGTCAATTCCACGAATATGAATAATTTCCAAATCAAAACTTTGTAATTCGAGACTCCAACGAGCTAAACGAGAATTCCAATTTCTGATCTTATGTAAGTATACTAAAGAGTTATGGTCAGTATACACTTTAACATGTTTACCATAGAGTAAATGTCCCCATTTACGAATAGAAATCACTATTCTTAACGCCTCTTGTTCAGTTGTAGTATACGCACGCTTCGCCTTGTTTAAAGTTTTACTACAGAATCCAATAATGTTACGTTTACCATCAATTTCTTGAAAAAGTATGCCAGCCACGGCCACCTGTGAACTGTCGGTGATCAATGAAAAATCGGAATCAAGTTTTGGGTGAGTGAGTAGTACATCTTGAACCAAACTGTCTTTAAGGGACTGAAAACTATGTTCACATTCTGGAGTCCAAATCCATTTAGTTCAGCAAACTTGTGTACAAATTTAGAACACCATTCGAAAAGGCCTAAAACTCGTTGCAATTGTTTTATATTGGTTGGACGAGGTAGTTGGCGAATTACTTCTACGTAAGAAGGATCTTTACAAATACCTTCAGGTATTACGACAAAACCCAAAAAATTAAAACTAGTTTTACAAAATGAAGATTTTGAAAGATTAACAGTCATGTTAGCTTCACTCAGCTTAGTAAATAACTGATCTAATAATTTTAATTGTTCATCAAAAGAAAAGGTTGGAATACTTAAATCGTCAATGTACGAAACAAGTTTATTATACAATGCATAACCTACCACCTTCTGTAATGCATCTATGAGAGCAACAGAACCATTTATGTATCCAAATGGGATAACAGTAAATCTGTACATATGACCGTTCCAAGAGAAGCCAATGAAATCACGAGATTCCTCAGACACAGGAATTTGTGAATACGATGACACGAGGTCAATTGAACTTACAAACTCAGCACCCTGAAATTTCAACAATAAATCATCAATTCGGTTTACTTTCAATTGTTTTAATTTAACATGCTTATTCAGCTCAGTCATATCAACTACGACTCTAGGTTTAGTTGTGTTTTTCTTAGGTACACAGAAAATTGGGTGGCTATGTATCGACACTGCTGGTTCAATGACACCTACTTTTAACCATTCATTAATTTGCTTGTCAATGCTTTCTTTGAAATGGTAGGGTAAAGTATATTGTCTTTTTACTATAGGGTCAGTAGTGTCAACATCTATGGAATATTCATATTGATTACATCTACCTGGATAATCTGTGAATATATGACGATGTTTTACCAACAAATCAAATAATTGCTGTTTTTCTTCGTTACTTAAATGATCACATTCATGTACCTTTTCCCTGATTTCGTTTATTGTTGCTACAGCATACACATTTTCAAAAATCGCATTAACATTTGATACCTTATCCCCACAACTTTCCTGTTTACTTTGAATATTACCATGAGCATTTTGAATCTCATTATCAATTTCTGATATTTGTAAACCATAATACTCAAGTAAAAAATTCTCTTCTATTGCTTGATTTATATTAAGATTCTTTATTCGAAAATCTGTCGACTCTTTTCTCAACTGTGAATAAACCTGGTCTCGTTCATGTAAAACACGGATCCACTCTTGTTCTAATTTACCTTTTTGTGAAACCAAACTATTAATTACATGACATGCTGAAGATGTATAGTCACGCTTGGGTTCAAACTCTAAACTCTCATCTGAAAAGCTATTACTTTCTACAGAAATACCAAACTCAGTATCAACAGGTTTATTTATTCGATCAGCATAAGTCAAAATCTTCTTAGGTTGACAACAACTATTTTCTTTATTATGTGTTTTTTCAATGAGCATAGGAACGACAACAATTTCTTTTCCGTCAGAAAAACTAAAAAAATCTATCATCGCATGGGCGATTGTGAGGAAATTACGACCCAACAGACATTCGGTATTTAATTCATCTACTACCAGAACTCTTATGTCGAACATTAAGTGTTCTATTTCCACACAAATACTTACTTCACCCTTAACCTGCTTTTTTCTTTTACCAGAATAATCTACCAAGAGAATATGTGGTGCAGGTTTTAATTGCGGATGTGAAATTACGGAAGAAATACGTTTCCATGCCTCAAAACTGATAAGGGATGCTGAAGCTCCTGTATCGCACAATGCTTTCAACTGAGTATCTAATACTTTACAATAAATTTCTGCAGTGCGAGTGTTATTACCCTTACATACATTTTCATCAATTTCTATTTCATCTTCAGAAATATCTGAGTCCCAATTAACAACATTATTAATATTTGTACTCAACGTTACGTATTCCACAGGAAAAATTGGGGTGAGTGCATCTTCATTACTAAAATTATGACTATTACTAAAGTTTTCATAAGCTCTACCAGAAGCACTCTCTCGGCAGAGCGTTTCTAGTTTAACGGTGTTTGCCTACTCTGATTACCTGATGATGTAGGAGGAGGGAAGGCACGAGATTGATTAAAATTTGAAATAAAAGGTGGTTGGTTACCAGGATGAAAAGTTGGAAATGGTTGAGGCGTATGCCCACCATTATGAGCGCGCCTAGTGTCAGTATAATGTATAGCTTCTTGGCTATCGTACTGATTATCGTTTTCAGGGTTACGCTGAGAATGAACGTTCCTAGGTTTATTCTTATTCTTAAAATGTTGATTTTTACCTTTGCTGTGGGGTTGCTTTTTGCCTTTGTTTTTGCTTTGATGTTGGGATTCTCTAAGATTATGTTCATTACTTTCATCTTCCTGGATATTAACCTGATTTACACGAATCTGTTTCTTATGAAATCCACTATTTGTTCTAAAGTTGTCATTGTTTTTTGACAATGTTTCAAGATTTTGAACAACATTTAACATAGTTTGCAAATCCAAAGATGGTAACAAAACCAATTGTTTCTGAAAATAATTAGGCAATAACAATTTAATTGTATTCAAAATAAAAGCTTCACTAACGTTTTCATTCAATTCTCGAATTCTATGGTAGCGATCTGCTACGAATTGGTAAACTGTACCGTCGACTTTAGGGTCGTACCTTTTGTATTGCAATACTGAAATTTTACCAGCTACAACTTGCGGAGATTCGAACTGTTGCTTGAAAGCAAAAACAAAATCACTATATGATTTAATGTCAGGTTTGCGAGTAAGCAACCAAGATTTAGAAGATCATTGCATCAAAAAATCTAAAATATCTAAATACTGCTCTTCAGGAATTTACATTAATTTAACATTTTTCTCAAACAGTTCCAAGAAGTTTGAAGCTGTGATCTCGCTTTCGTGTCCTAAAAACTTTTCAAACGATTCAATATCACTACGCTTAATTGGCATAGTATTTGTAATCTGAACTGGTTTTCTATTTTGAATACGGTTACGATTTTTACTTTTAGATATTGGTTTGCTATTAGATTCATAACTTGTGTTAGTGCTGCTACTGCTACTACGACTAGCAGAACTTCGAGTTGATGAAGAGTTAGCTACACTGCTGTATAGTGAATTAGTTACACGACGAGTATTAGAAACGCTACTAGGCCTAGATTCCACATGCAAGTTCAAAATTTGTTTTTGGGTCAAAGTTAATTGAGCTTGTAACATTTGCAGTTCTTGTTTGAAAATGAAATGAAATGAAATCTTTGAGTTTTACGTCCCACGGTTATGCCGGTTAGGCTAAAGGAGACGGTGATTATGAGAGATGAGTGAAAATGGTGGAATGAAGAAAGTGGGAGGAAACGGGAGAACCCCGAGAAAACCCACGAGCACGGTGTTTGTCCACCACAAAGTTCACTTGGCGGGGGCTGGGATCGAACCCGGGACCCCAAGCACCAGAGGTGAACGCCCTACCACTGAGCCACCGCGCCCCCCTCAGTTCTTGTTTGAGGTTACCAATTTCATTTTTAACCTCCAAAACAGTACTCTGGATCTGCACATACTGTTTTGATTCTTTTTCCCTATCATTTGTTAATTCTACTACGATGTTGCTAAAGCGATCTACTGTATTTTTGAGAAAAAGTAACGATTGATTAATCCGATCAACTTCCATGCCGCAATTATTGACACTACTTTCATTTAGAGTTACCTTTTACAGGAGAGTTAGGAAAACAATAGTAAAGACTTGTAGTGTGTAACTGTGTCACAGCAGTCTCTTATGTTTGATCAGTTAGAGTAGTTCAGTAGATTTTTTTGAATTTAAACGTGTTTAGGATGTTGAAATAAGAACTTCCTTTTCAATTGCAAAATGTTGGTAAAACGTTTTAAAAATTTGTTAAAATCAAAAGAGACAACTGTGTTAATTTCGGTGAGATTAATTGAGAGAAAGATTTGAAAGACGTTTAAGAAAATAGGCTAGGACGAAAAAATGGCGGTAGTGGTGTAAATTTTGACAAAGAAAATGTGTAATAGCTGAAATCGAGAAATATATAAAGAACACTTCAGAGAAAGATGTATTATTATTATTATTATTATTATTATTATTATTATTATTATTATTATTATTATTATTAAATATCGTTGTTCTTAAAACTAAACCTTTTTGGGCAACAAACGTATATATATACAAGGAAAACACCGGGAATACTGTACGTATTTCAGTATCCAGTCACAGCAGAAATTGATAGAGCGACTGGAAAAGGGCGACCGAAGCGCCACTGGGTATTGACGGCGAATGCGCGGTAGTAGTGGACAAAACGTAGACGGGTTCGTCCGAGAGGTAGTCGAATAGAGTGGAAGATGTTGACAGTAAAACACATGAACGGGCAGTGACGAATGTGGCAAATACAACAGTGTAATGATTTGTTTCTGTGCAGCCGAGAAGGTAGGTGGCAATGGAAAGCGTTAATAGCGCTAAAATTGCTTGGTAGTTGGAACAACAGTTGCGAACGGTGATATTTCGCGTGCCACGAACAGAAGGGATATCCGATAAGCAAATGGAAGTGGCTAACGAAATTCTCGCATTTTTACAGGATGATACAGTTGATTGCATAATAGCAGATACTCTGGGTTGTGACGACAACGTTGAGCTGGAGGCACATAAAGACGAGGCATTATAATGGGAGCGGGTTTGATATTTGTTTATTCCAGTTTGTGAAGACCAACTTATAATGTAATCAGGATCCGAACCTTGGACTTCCTCAAGAGTCTTCCTTAAAATATCATTCAATTGCATAAATTAGTAAATTGAAGTAAAGAACTGGAAATATAACCAATAACACCACTTTCACGGTCCTAGGATTCGGGTGTTATTCATACCAGAGGCATTTGCCGTATACCCACCGTCGCTGTTGCGTCAGCTCAAAGATATACTGCTCAATACTTGTAAAAGAGTGCAGGGTAGGACAGCCATGCGTGATTAACACCAAACGAGTAGTGGGAGACGAAAGTAAATGTTTGAACTTCTCTATTAATAGATGCCTTACCTTCTGACAAACACTTTATGTCGCATACGCTTTAATTTGTTTACATTTCAACCGCTAAAAAAAAAGCATAACTTATTAAACACATCTGGTTAGCACTATCTTCACTTTTAGGAAAAAATAACAAGAATTGTGGGTAACTCTGTATTAATATTCACTTTTGTTGGATGGAATACATATGATTTAAAACAATACTAATATTTGCATATTACATTTAGCATTTCACTCGAAAAGAAACTGGCCCTTGTAAAAGATTTCAGTATGTAAACGCGCGCGACGATTCCGGCGAATATACGAAATAAAATTCACTAGTGCACTGTTGAATAAAGATGAGTTTTTGCATCGTCTTCAATTTCAGAACGATTAAACTTCTTCCATAAGTTTCCTCATTCGAAAATGTCAACTACGACTGTTGAATATGTCTACGTTGCTTAGAAGTTCGGCGCTCTCCTTGGCATTGCGAATAGTGAATTTCCATTATATTATTATGTTATTTTAATTATTCACTGCTAGATAAAAAGGTAATGATTTGTTTACTTAGATTTGAGTATTGTGTTGCTCAAATCATCTTTATATTATTTTGGTAGTTTAACACTAAAACTTTACACACTTCAATGGTCTTCGTGAAGACAGAAACTTAGTACATTCAACTCACATGACGGACAGTAGGACACACACACGCTTCTCTTCATGCGTCTCATAGTTGCCAGTTAACAGCGCAAGAATACACTAGCAGACTAAAATATAGTTCGTAGAAAACATTAAGTTTTGCTTTATTCTATTGCTAATAATATATAATAGATAATTCATAGTTTAACAGAAATAACATTAAAAACACTAATTGTTCCAATAAGTTGTACGATCGACGATTATTGATAGATCTCACATTGTCACGTAAAAATCTGTCATCGTCATGAGGGTTAATGCGTGGGCGTTGATCTCGAGAGTAGCAAAATTCCTCTTCCTAATATGGGCTGACGGGAGGAAGGGAGACTGTCTGGAAAAGTGAGGCACCTTTTGGGTGACAAATTCCTGAGCATTGTTCTCCTCCAAATGTTAACTGGTTGGGTTTCATTTCTAAGAATTGATGTTGGAAAAATATTAGGGTTGATTTAAAAGTTCATGCCAATCCATCTTGTTACAGCATATAATAGGGACAGTGATACGGCAACCGATATTGAGGCGGGATCGTCATCAGCAACATCAGATGCCACTATCCCCTCCCCACAAAGTGAACGGCGGAAAGGGGAAACAATGCCAGTGGAAAAGATACATACCAGTAAAGGTCAAGGATCAGTATAATACTACTACTACTACTACTACTACTACTACTACTACTACTACTACTACTACTACTACTACTACTAATAATAATAATAATAATAATAATAATAATAATAATAATAATAATAAAACACGTAGCCATGAGGGGGTTCCTGACCTCCCTCCGAAACCAGAAATAAAAAATAAGGAAGGATAAACAAAAAGAAATGAGAAAGAGAAGAATCGGCGTTAAAAATAATAAAAGCTTTTTGTTACTCTCTCTTATGAGAAAATTTGTAGTACTTGCATTATATAGTTGCAAATGGGCGGGATATCCAAGAGAAGTGAGGGAATTTCAAATTTCCAGAAAAGTTACGAATTCTCAGACTTTTTGCTACAAGTCAAGGAAATTCCGAGCTTTCGAAAGCATAGTGCAGTTATGTAACAGTGTGAACATTTTTTAAATAATTTTTCGTCATCGCTTCTCTGCAGTATCAAACATACTCTTTCGGAAACAGTTTTCTACTGCTCCTTTAACCTGTCATTTGAAACAGACAGTAGTTGACGGAATAAAGAAAGCAATATATATATATACGTAAAGAAAGTTCTGTTAACTTTTGCTTCAACAGAGAAAGGAACGCAGCTATTGTCAAATATTTCACAAGGCACTATTGAACATGAACTTTTCATAATAGTGGATATGTACACTCATGTCCAAAATTATTGGCGCATGTCTATAAATATGTTGTTCTAGGAATATAATTTGATAACGAATTTGCCTGGTATTTCTTATATTGTTAATATATGTATAATCGGGAAAGACATGTATGTGGCAAATGTTATGTCAAAAGAGCAGTAAATAAGAACAATAATAAGAACATAAAACTTTCTTGTCCATTTAGCAATATTTTATTTTACTTATAATTTTCGTATTTATAATTCTTTTCCTGTAAATTTTACCACAATTATACATTTCCGGATTATACTGATAGTATCAGTATTAAAAGTACTCTGCAAAATCAGTATCAAATTATATTCCTTACAAGAAGGCAGTTTAGATATGCGATAATAATTTTGGACATGACTGTACTTTTTATAATAGTTGAGGTCATAATGAAAGGAAAGTTGTTATATTTGAATGAGGAGAGGAAAGAACGTAGACATTGTCATTTTTTTCAATATTTTTAATATTATTTTTCTCCAGATTTCTTCATAGTTTGTTATTGCAATACCTACTAACATATCCTCATTTTATTGTCCTAACAGACCAATATACTTGCCACTAAAATAGTTTAGATTGATCGCAATCCTGGCGTGACAACCACAGTATTCCATGTCACGCCGCCCCCTTCCTCCATTATGAAATCATGGCTAAATTGACCAATGCATGTTACCAGTAAAATAGTTTAGAATGATCGAGACCCTCGTGTGATGACCACATTATTTCATGTCACGGACCCCCCACCTTTAAAAAATCCTGACTACGTACGTGTAATACTAATAATAATAATATAAAGAGCAATGACATTCAATATTAGTGAGAGAAACAATTCAGACCCCATCAGAAATTGTAAGTGATCTACTATCGCTTTTGTACCTATATTTTAAAAATAATCAATATATCATACTGAATAATGTTCGCTCAGCAGCGGACATTATAGAGCTTTTTGACCACTTATTTTTCCATGAAGATCGACTGTATGATGCGGCATTTATGTCATATTTAAATTATATGGCCTCTGAGAAGGGGCAGTTAGAGCGAGTGAGTGACAAAAGTGTATCCGCGTTCTTTTCATTTACGGGAAATCGAGAAAATGTTCAATCAGAACATAATGATGATGATGATGATGATTCATTACATATTGATTGGGCACTATTAAATGAAATTAATTTGGATGAACCATTAGAAATTCAAAATTCCGAAACTGACTTTACAGAGATGTTGTGGCAAAAATTACAAGAAATTGAGGAAGAAAATGCGCGTGTGGATCCTCTGAATAATTCACATTATACAGAAGATATGCGGCCCACTACTTCTCAGCACCCTCCATTGCGAGGGTATGGAGGAAATGAAAGAGAGTGTAATATGTTTGAAATTGTGGGGAGAAATGTGAGAGAGTACCCGCGTTTCAATATGAAAGGGGTGGAAATTATTGTAAAACCAACGGTGCAACATATAATTACAAATCCCATGGAATATATTACGTCCATGATGGATTGTGCGCTTTCTACCGTTCTGAGGAATACACGACCCCACGATTTTGTTGGTTTAAGAATAAATTCCAACAGAAATCTCCTGAATATAGAAGTGTTTGTTCCATGGCGAGAACGTCAAAATTTGAATACCGATGTGGTTCTTAGAACGGTGGAGAACGTACTAAATAGCAACGAATCATTTCTTTTAGGGAATGAATTAGAATTTCGGTTTGACATCGTTGATGGATTACACGGACAGGGTGTACGTAAACGCGCAGCGGTAAGAAAACATGCAGAAATTAGTATTTTTCTCAAGGATCATGTGGTGGCTACAAAGGCTAGCGATTTTCTTTGTCTGCCAAAATCCATAGTATATTGGATTACAAAACACGAAGAAAGTAAGGATGCATTATACAATATGACCTTGCCTACACGCAAAACTTGGGAAAACAAAGCACAAAAATTGTGTAATGATGCAAAAATGTACGTTGAACGGAAACAGGGATTTGATTTGGAAGATGTAGTTGCTTTTCAAAATTATTTAGTGAAAAGAATTATCAAATTGTAGTATATGAATTAACGGAAAATTCCAGAACACCTGTGGTACGCTACCCAGGAATAAATGCGGAGAAAGATATTTATTTTGTATCAGAGAGGGGATACTGTGGGCCATTTCCAGCCCATTAAGAATATTACTACGTTTATGGGTAAGAGGAATTTTTGCTTTTCGTGCTTGGAAGGATTTAGATCAGACAGTAGTGCTCACCAATGTCAGATGAGATGTTCGTACTGTGAACATTCTCATAGTAAAGAAACTAACGCGAAACTAGTAGATTGTACACAATGTAATAGAAACTTTGCTGAACGCATTTGCTTTAATAAGCATTTAACACTAAATAAAGTAAAGAAATCCACATGTGATTACGTGAAATTGTGTAACGCATGTGGTTGTAATTTACGATGTGAGAAAAAGAAAATCTCCTCATGTCTGCGTCGACTACTATTGTAGTCTTTGTAAAGTGCACGTAACTGTTGGCCATCGATGTTTCGTTCAAAAGTGTAAACTAAAACGCACTGAACGATTTTTGTACATTATATTTGATGTGGAAACCATGCTATTAGCACCAAATGAGAAAGGCGAACGGGAGCATGCCGTAAATTTGTGTTGTTGTTTGAATGTATGTTTCCACTGCATAAATACTGGAGTGGATAGTTTGTGTTTCAACTGCGGAGATAAAATATCCGGGAACCGTATGTTTTCTTTCACAACCATGGAGGCGTTTATTGAACATGTGCTTATGGAAAGGCCAGAGTATCAGATGATTGTGGCACTTGCTCACAATAATTCGCGATATGATGGCCTATTTTGTGTTCGCACACTTATTGAGAAACAAAAAAATAACTCCACATGTTCTTATGCACGGTCAAAAGATATTTCAAATTAGTATTAGTAATCGTTTTTATTTTCGGGACACTTTTCTTTGTCTTGGTGTAAAATTATCCAAATTACCGAAAACCTTAGGATTGAATGTTGAATTGAAAAAAGGAGATTTTCCATATCTCTTTAATACAGAGGAACATCAAAATTATGTTGGAGAATGGCCGGCATTGCATTATTATGACCCAGACTCACGTAGTACGGCAGACCGGGCAGAACTTATGCTGTGGCATGAAGAGCGAGTACGGAATGGTGATATTTTTGATTTTCAGAAAGAACTGATGGAGTACTGCCGCAACGATGTGCGTATATTGGCGGAGGCAGTAATTAAATATACTTCCATGATTGAAGCGAAAACAAATGGTATTCAATGTTTTATTTCCAGCACAACATTCGCTAGTCTAGCAATGTTGGCGTACCGGTGTCATCACCTGATTGAAAACACATTTCCAGTTATTCCTCCAAACGGGTTCCAACTTACTCAACAACAGAGTATTAAAGCATTAAAATGGTTAAGTATATGGAACACGTAACAAAGAGATTTATTGTTACTTCGAATAACGCGTTGGAGGAATGGTTTGGCAGATATAAAGTCGATGGTTTTGACGCTAAAACAAACACTATATACCAGTTTATGGAATGTTTACGGCACGCGTGTAAAAGCTGTTATAAAGATAATAGAAATATCTTTTTATGCAAAGAAAACGGTGCGAACAACACTTTTGAAAAGAGATACGAACAAACAGTGTACTGCCGCAACTATTTGAAAAAAAAATGGTTATAATTTAACCCTTTCACTGTGGAAAGCGACGGAAAAAAATTCCCTAACCTGCGAATGTCGATTATAGTCGACGTGTTAAAATTTGTCTGTATCTTGGTTTTTTCGATTGTAGTCGCCAAAGGTTTTCTGTGTGATTTCTATTGTTTATCGAAAACAATAGAACACACAAAAAATGAACGTACAACTTTGGCGACTACTCTCGACAAAGCCAAGATACGGATAAACAACTTTTAACACGTCGACAATAGTCGACATTCGCATGTTAAGGAAATTTGGTTCTGTCGACAAAAGTCGACTTTCTCTGTGAAAGGGTTAATAGAAATTTGGGAATGTGAATGGGATGCAATGGTAAAACGTGATAAACGTATACAGAAGATCCCGAACAACGGTGCAAACATATTCGTGATCCTCTCATTCCGAAATCTGCCTATCAAGGAGGTAGAACAGAACATTTTAAGTTATATGTAGACTGTGCAGAGGACGAATACGTAGTTTACGTAGATGTCACTTCGCTTTACCCCGCAACAATGTGTAAACGAGGCATGCCTGTGAATGTACCTAAAGTACAAAATTTCCCCAATTTCCCCAATGTGCGAAACATTCATGGACTTGTAAAATGCAGTGTTCTTTCACCCTCTGATTTATATTTTCCAATCCTCCTTTATGTTACGGGAGGTAGATTAGTCTTTGGATTGTGTAAATCGTGCATGGATGAACAAAATGATGATGAATGTACACACATAGATCTTGAACGTATCATAACTGGTACGTTTTGTACCCCCGAACTGCACAAAGCATTAGACAATGGGTATGAGCTAATTGAAATTCATGAAATATGGGAGTTTGATTTATTAGTCCCGGAAAAAGATGTTTGTGAAGGACTATTTCGGTCATATGTGAAATCCTTTTTACAAATGAAACAAGAAGCTTCAGGCTTTCCTGCAGAATGCAGTACAAAAGAAGAAGTAGAAGGAAAAGTACATTCAAGAATATTTCAGGCATGAGGGAATACAGTTAAATTATGAGAACATAGAATATAATCCAGGCCTGCGCAGTACAGCGAAACTGTTTTTGAATTTGCTGTACGGGAAATGGGGGCAAAGAACAGATCTTTCACAGTGCACAATGGTTGATACAGCAGAGGATTTTTTTAAAAATTTTAACAGATCCTAAATATGATATTCAAGCTGTAACACCAGTTGGTGAAACTCATTTAATTGTTCAATATAAAGACTGTGAGAGTGAAAATATCCCAATAGCAATTTCAAATGTTGTGCTGGCAGCATTTATAACCTCATGGGCACTACTGTGGCTGTATGATCTACTAACAAGTGTTGGAGAACAGAATGTAATCTATTGCGATACGGACAGTATCATGTTTATACAAAGAAAAGATGAGCAACTCCCATTAAAATTAAGTTCGTATTTGGGTGGGTTAACAAATGAAGTTCCCGAAGGTTGGGAAATACGTAAAGTAATAGCATTAGGTGCAAAGAATTACGCCTACGCTTTACGCAATGCTAGTAGGGATATGAAATATGTCTATAAAATACGTGGAATAACATTAAATCAGAGAACAAGTGATAAAATTAATTTTGATAGTTTTTATGACTTAGTGACGGGGAATCGGGAGGCAACTATAATCGAAATGCCATCCAAAATTGTTCGGAAACCAGATTTGCGCATCTTTTCTCGAAGAGAACTAAAGACACATCGAATGGTAACCAGTAAACGCAGACGAATTGACGCTGACATTGTGACTGACGTACCAAAAAGTGTTACTGTTCCGTATGGCTATAGATCTCATAAATGATTGGCCAGAGACTCGTTTTTTGGGGAATAAAAAGCAAAGTTTCTATCAGATTGTGTCATTTGCAACGAAGATGTTACGTTTTGAGCATCCGTGCACTATTCTCATAGCCGGCCCTTCCCGTGCTGGTAAAACTCACTTTGTGAATCGATTAATCAAAGAAAGAAATGATATGTTTAATGTTTCCTTTAAAGAAATTGTATGGTGTTATGGCGCAGTTATACCAAACTTGGACGTTGATGCAAAAATACGTTTTCTGGAAGGAATCCCCGATATAAATACTTTTGATGTAAGTGAAAATTCATTACTCATATTAGATGATTTAATGTCAGAAACAAATGACGATGTGGCCAAATTATTTACCAAGTACGCTCACCACAAGAAATTAACCGTAATATTTATGGTTCAAATTTTTTTTTCCAAAAAACCGGAATGCTCGAGATATTAGTTTAAATGCACATTATATAGTGGTATTTAAGAATCCACGTGATAAGTTACAAATTGAATATTTAGCAAGACAAATTATGCCTCGTGAAAGCAAACAACTCGTGAATGTCTTTGAGGAAATTACACAAAAAACACACACGTATTTATTGTTTGATCTTACCCAACAAACACATGATGCCCTACGACTGAGAACAAATATATTTCCCGGAGAAATAATGCATGTGTACAGTAGTGTTAAAAACGCGGCCACACCGTTTTATGTTTAGTTGGCATCAAGATGTTGAAGGTAAAACATCATTATAATACGCTCTCCACGCTTGCGAAATGCAAGCCATCCGATCGGAAAGTTATTCTTCAAAACGCACCGGGTGATTTGATTCGTACCATATCACAAGTAGCAAAAAATCTATAAAAGGAAATATCCCCATATCATTAATTCAGAAGCAAAGGCTCAGTAGACATAAGAAGATCTTACGTTCTCTCTCCTCAAAACTTTCTCTTAAAAAGAAAAAGAAATTATTACTACAGAAAGGTGGTGCATTACTTCCATTAATTCTCGGGCCACTCATTGGTGCCTTAGCCTCAACAATTTTTGGAAGATAACATGTCGGAATTACATAAAATGCTATTAGTTCCAGAAAATGCACTTCATAGAATACAATCTAATTTAAGGACGCATGAAGCACAACAATCAAAACTAGATAAAGATATGAGCGAAATCTTACATCGTACAGATTTGAGTAGAGAACAAAAATGGAAATTGTATCAGCAAGTATTACATCAATATTTACATTATAAATCCGGTCCAACACCGGAAAATCCTATTGTCTTTCCCATTGTTGACTCAGAAAATGCAAGTAGTCGTACAGATAGTGGTATTTTAACTCTTGTACCCGATATATTACAATCAGTACCAAAAACACTTCGAAGGAAAACGGATTTATTACTTGAACAACTCATTAATTCACAGAAAATCTCGTGGGACCAAACAGGTACAGTGGCTATCGATGGAAATATCATTCCTGGTTCCAATATTATCGATTTAGTAAATGATCTCGTTCGTACACGGAAATATTCAACACAACCAGTAGGATTACAGTCGTTTAAAACGTTATTGGATGATATTAATGTTCCTCGGGAATTTATTAGTTCGCGTACACCAGGACCGTCTTCCCCTGCTTTTACAATCCCGAAAGTGACTGGCAGTAAAATTCGAAAACGTCATTCTTCTTCGACTGCAGTATCTCCCGCAATTGTAGCTAACGTATTTCGGTATTGGAAAGAATATAAAATGTAAATAAGAAATAACAAAATTATCAAAAAAATATTACAAGTATTCAGATCCTGCATGTTTATCCAGTGTTAGTACATTAGAACGTAAAACAAAATTATCCCGAGAGAAAATTAAAGAGTGGTTAGCATCACAAGATGCATATACAATGCACGCTCCAATACGAAAAACATTTCCACGGAAACAATATTATGTTAGTGGTCCTAATGAAACATTACAATGCGATTTGGCGGACATGCAAAATATTGCAAAGTATAATGACGGATATCGCTATATTTTATGTGGAATTGACATTTTTTCGCGGTACTCGTATTGCATTCCTGTGAAAACAAAGAAAGGGCCTGAAATTTCTAATGCAGTAACTTCAATTTTAAACCAAGTGCCATTATTGGTTCACGTTCAAACTGATTTAGGGTCAGAATTTTATAATCGCCATGTAAAGAAAGTGTTTAAAGATTTTGGGATTAATCATTATAGTGTACATTCGGAAATGAAATGTGCGTTAGTAGAAAGAATAATTCGTACCATTAAAAGTAAAATATATCGTTATTTTACTGCAGAAAATACGTATCGGTACATTGATGTATTGGATCAAATTGTACACAATTATAATCATAGTTATCATTCAACTATTAAAATGGCACCCGCAGAAGTAAATGATTCAAATATCAATCAAGTGTGGAATACGCTGTACGGAAAGACTGTACATAAGAAGAAATTAACTTATAAATTTCAAGCAGGAGATTATGTTCGCATTACTAAATATAAACATAAACTTGAAAAAGGTTATTTACCAAATTGGTCTCGAGAAATATTTCTCGTTGATAAGTGTATAAAATCAAATCCTGTAACTTATAAATTAAAAGACTGGAATGGTGATGAAATTAAAGGAATATTTTATGCTGAAGAATTACAAAAATATTTCTAAGCTCAAACAAAACCTATTTAATTGAAAAAGTTCTTAAACGTAAGAATGGCTGGGTTTTCGTAAAATGGTTAGGCTACCCAGAAAGTATGAATTCGTGGATTCGAGTATCTAGTATTCAGTCTGCATAATGAATTCGTCATTGAAACACGGTTTTTACGTGACGTTACCTTCCAACGCAAGTAGTACACTTTTTGATAATACAACATCCTTATTTCGAGTAAAACTTGCAAGGGCCATAGATTTAACGGACGGAGAGTGGGTTGTGGGCTTAACACAAATTAATATACCGTGAAGTTTTTATAATGTTGGTCCGGGTGAACAAATTACAATCGATACATTTATTGATGGTGAATATATTCGATATCCTGTTAAAGTAACGGAGGAATATTATGCATCCATTAAAGCCATCTTAAATCTAATTCTCGAGAAAGTACGTATAATAAAATATAATTATTTTAAGAATCAAGTGTATATTCAACATTCCTTCCGGTTACGTGATCGGTGTATTCTAGACATAACAAAAGGTTTACAACATATACTCGGTTTTATGAATGAAAATTCAAATTTTTATAATTCAGTGGTGTATATAAAAGATCAACATAGAGAACAATTTCTGGCTCCTCAGGGAAAATATCCCTGTAACCTTGATTATAATATTCCAACAGAAGTTAACGTATGTGTGGATATTGTAAAACCACAAGAAGAAATTGGACCTTTACTTCGTAAAATTAGTACATTTTACGAGCGGTATGGACGAATCAAAAATATTTTATTTCATAACCCGCAGTACGTGAAAGTTGAAAAGAAATATCTTGATACGATAGAAGTAAACTTAAAAGATGAACTCGGTATAAACTTACCATTTCGTTTTGGAACTTCGAACTTGACACTTCACTTTAAACGAAAATGATTTCTGAAAGCATAGAAGACAGCTTCTACATTACACTGGTTTCAAATGCAAGTACAGACGTTTATCCTAAAAATAGTCCAACCCATTTCATTTATAATTTGAAAAATACTGTACGTTTAACAGATACGGATTGGTGTGTCGGATTAAGTGAAATACATATTCCTTTAACGTGTCATAATGTCACCGAAGACGGAAATATCGTTTGGTACAAATTAGAAGGTCATGAAATTATGAAAAGTAAAATTACTCTTGGATATTATGCAAACATTGAACACATACTGGAATAATTAAATAAAGTTTCAGAATTTATACGATTTAACGCTTCCAATATTATTCATGTTACTTCTGAACCAAACGTTGAATTTATAACACTTTCACCTACTTTGGCTATACAACTAGTATTTCATGAAAAAAAATGATCTCATTATTCAAAAACAGGGATATAAACAACCATACTTAGATATTGGATATCCTTTTCAAATTTTTGTGTATACTGATCTTATTGAATATCAATTGGTGAGAGATATGCAAGCTGCCTTACTACGTATTGCAACTGTTGGCAATATGACTTATGGAAAAGTTAAAACGTTACGATATCAAGATATTCACTATATACAACTCTCTAAATTTTGCTTTAACAGTGTTGAAATACTACTAAAAGACCACGCAGGACGAAATTTACCATTTCGTTCCGGGACATTGACAGTGACACTTCATTTTAAACGTTCTCCTGGAAAATGAAAAAGCAACATACGTATTATCAGCGGGGACGTGGCCTTCCCTTCTTTTCAGGTCCAGTTTATCAACGGGGTCATGGGATTGGTAGTTTCTTTAAAGGTTTATTTCGTTTTGCATTGCCTTTATTAAAGCAAGGTGCCAAAGCTGTAGGCCGGCAAGCGTTACAAACAGGAATACAAGTTGCAGGTGATGTACTAGAATACCGTCCATTTAAAGAATCCGTTCGTGCTCGCGTAGAAGAAGCTGGAGAAACATTAAAAACTAAAGCTGCAAATAAACTTAGTCAGTTGTTAACCGGTAGTGGTAAGAGACGTCCACGAAAACGTAAGGCTCCTACTATTGTACAATTCGGTCCTCCGGTCAAACGTAATCGAAAATATTCCGGTGATATATTTAGTTAACCATGGCTTTACTCAGTGGAAGTAGTCCTGAATGTTGTACAAGTGAACTTGATTTGTTTACTATTCCAATGACTCAAACTGCTATTGAGTCGTCTTCCACTGTTGAATATCGTCCGGTTTCTACTTTATCGTCAGAAGGACCAATTGAATTTGTTGTACCTGGTGAAACTGGTGATTTTATTCACACTGCATACTTGTATCTCTATGTCAAATGTAAAATTACAAAAAACGATAATACAAATTTAGTTGCGGCGGATGTTGTTGCACCTGTAAATAATTTTCTTCATTCGTTATTTAGTCAAGTTGATGTTTTATTAAACGATAAATTAATTAGTTCATCATCTGGTTCATATCCGTACCGTGCTTATATCGAAACATTATTAAATTATGGTAGTGATGCCGCTCGAACCCATTTAACTGGGGGATTATGGTATACAGATACTGCAAACCAATTTAATGTATTAGGTAATGCAAATACTGGATTTCCAAATCGTGCCCAGTATGTCAGGAATAGTGCATCGTTCGATATGTATGGCCGTATCCATGCTGATATTGATGGTGTGGGATGTATGCTTCCTAATAAAGTAAGCATAAGTGTAAAATTACATCGTACAAAAGATACGTTTTGTTTAGTGTCTGCTGAAAATACAGCATATAAAGTCAAACTTGAAGACGCAACACTTCACATGCGGCGTCTAGATATTGCTGCCGACTTAGCTATGCAAATCAATGCTGGCATGGAACACATTCCGGCCAGCATATCTCTTACTCGTGTTGAAACTCGTACCTATACCATTCCCGCAGAAGTAAGTTCATATAATCTCGATAATTTATTTTTGGGTAAAGTACCAAAAGATGTTGTTATAGGTTTTGTATCAAACACTGCATTTAATTGTCAACCACATGTAAATCCTTTTGAATTTCAACATTTTAACGTTAACAAGCTGCAATTACAAGTTGGTTCAAAATCATTTCCACCGACACCCCTCACTCCTAACTTTGAAAATGGATTATATGTTCAAACATATTCCACTCTGTTTTCCGGTACCGGTATACATTATCAAGATCATTCACATACAATTTCCCGTGAAGAATTTCGACATAGATACACTTTGTACCCGTTCATTCTATCTCCAACAGGAACATTAGATGATTCTACGTGGGATGTCATACGTGATTCCCCTGTCAATTTAAAATTATCATTTTCTCAACCTTTACAAAATTCCATTACATGTATTGTGTACGCTCAATTTGACTCTCTCATTCAAATCGATAAAGACAGGAATGTATATACTGATCATACAATGTTAAATTTCGTCATTTGAGTGCCATGAGGGTTACTGTTCACTTCTCCGCGTTCAACGATAATGATGATCATATTATTATTAAGGAACTTGGAATTGTAAATCCTGATATCCCCTTTGTACAAAGCTGGATTTTTAAACCACCATATCCATTACATGAATTACGTGTGCCACTCACACTTTCGAATAAACATCTAGTACAACATGATTATGGTATTGACTGGTACAATGGCGATGTAGATTACTCATTGTTACCTACTGAATTGAAACAATATTGTGCTAATACCTGTACCTTGTATACTTATTGTAAAACACGTCAGGACAATCTGCAGCAACTATTGGAACGGACTGTTGTGAATTTAGAAGATTTACAGTGCCCAAAAGCGTCTTCCTTGGGATTTCATGTTTACTATTGTGCTTATTTAAAACATAGATTTGGACAATTTAAGTGTTGTGTGCGTGAAGCTTTATTATATGCCGAATACTTAAAAGTCTATGGTTATGTTTTATACGTAAATCCAAATAGTGCAACGTATGTTCCATCAAAAATAAAACAAGAGGAGGAAAGTAAGGATGAAATAGACTAATAAACATGTATAGTGATCAATTATTACAAGTGTTATTAAAGGACTGTATTACCGGTGCAAATGTGACTGGAATTTATCTCATTGATCGTTTACCTATACTTGTTCAACACCCTGTACGACTGATTATTAATTTGGACAAGTCTGATTTACCTGGTAGCCATTGGGTAGCGATCTATATCAATAACAATAAACATGGGCACTATTTTGATTCTCTGGCACAGGGTGTGCCTAAACTAATGCAACAGTTCCTACAAAGGAATTGTAAACTCTATTTTGTAAACACTGTACAAGTTCAAGATAATCATTATATCATGTGTGGATATTTTGTATTATATTTTATGTATTATATGATACGTGGTGTTTCATTTGACAAATGTATTGCAATGTTTAATCATAAAAAAATAAAAAATAATGATAAGCTTGTCAAAAAAACATGTAGAAACATAATGAAAAAGAAAAAAGTAGATGTTTGTCGATTTTTAAAATAAATAAATACCAATTTTTTAAACTTTTATATTTTTTTCTCCATAAAATATCTCTTTCTTACAATAATTTTAAGATTACAATGAAAACATTAAACTTGCTATGCCCTTAGTAAGGGTTGTGGATCGCTCATTTTTCCACCAATAATTCAATTGTTGTGCATTTCGATATGCACATGCCGATTTTGATTCCACTTGCTTATGAAATGAACAAATTTCATTACAAACGTTACCTTGTAATTCTGCTAAAGGTGGACAACCTTTTCTTTCCAGATCCACAACGTTTGCCAACGCAAATATTTTCTTTATCCAAATGGATTTTTCCCCACCTTTACAAAGAAAAGTTGCATCTGATGCACAAAAATCATACATAATATTCCGAATATGTGATACGAGATAGCCAGTCTTACTAGACCACGACAAGCCATGCAAGTGGTTTATAAGCCAATCGATTTGTTTTTGGCAACCTATTGGTAAATCGTTAAATTCGCATGGTACTTTTACTAAACAATGAAAATTTAATGTATCATCACACGCAGTAAGACAGAATTCACGTATCACAAATTCATTCGGGGAAATCTTAAATCCCTGTATGTCTACAATATGCATTTTATGGCAAACTGAAATTTCACACGAACGTTCCATGACAACCGGAATAAGTTGTCCAATAAATTCAGTATTTTTTAAACATTCACCAGTTTTTAACATAAAGTTTGTGATTGAAATTTCACGATGCTGTTCATGAAAAATTTCAAAGAGTTCTACTAAAGTCTTATCATTCAACAAGTGCTTTTCAAGAAAAGTTTCAGAATTATGCTGCATACCACTTATTCCATTTGAGCGTAAGTATACAGTTATCGTTTCTAACACACAACTTTCACTAATGTTTTGTCCACAATTCTCACTATCACAATACATGATTACTAATAAAAGGAAATCGAACAATACACAATTTACCATATGTCCACGTATTTCCCATAATCTTTTTCTAGTAAAATTTTTAATAAAATGGGTCAATATTCAAAGTCCCACACAAGACCTCGGAAACGTTCAATGAAATTCCATATCATCGCAAAAGGCTGTCCATGCTTTTTTCTGTAAATTGATAATAATTCTTCACGAACTTCAAATTTCGTTACAGCATCTATAGCTTTCCGTTCAAGAGATTCCGTATCCAACAGCAAACAATCGTGTGTCCATTGACTGCCGTCTACGAACCCGCAAGCAAAACAAATACATATATCGTCTGGTTTCCAGTATATTATACAGTCTTTTATACAATCCAATGATTTACGTTCCACAGTACACTCACATGGCAAATTCAAAAACTCTTCCAACTCCCAATTCTCCACCGGGGAATTACTCACTATTGGTGAAGGTGTAGGGGGATATTCTTCTATTTCGTTTTCAACATCAAGTAACGGGAAAACTTCTGTTTCCAGTGGTGGAGGTTGCGGGCTCACCACCGGTTGGGATGAAACTTCTGTTCCCGGTAATACATCCACTTTAGACGGAGTAACTTCTGTTTCCAGTGGCGGAGGTTGCGGGCTCACCACCGGTTGGGATGAAAATTCTGTTCCCGGTAATACATCCAAGTTGGACGGGGTAACTTCTGTTTCCAGTGGCGGAGGTTGCGGGCTCACCACCGGTTGGGATAAAAATTCTGTTCCCGGCAAAGATGATGATTCTGCGAAATCACTTTCACCTCTTGTACTAAAATTCAAAGGTTTCGGTAAATCCATGCTTTAAAACCAATCTATAACTTCTTTTCATTAAAAAAAAAAACTGGCTATTTAATATGCTTCTTCCATCACGTGATATCCCATTCCAACGATCACAATTTTCAGAATATTCTCCAGCTGCTGTCGCGTTACATGTGCTGCATACTAATGAATTAAATTTTTCTACGTGTGTGATCTGCATATTTTATTTCCGAAAGGTCTTTTCTGTATTCTGCTTGTCCAATTAACATTTCTTTTTCACCGGAAACCATTTATTATGTGTCATGTTCTCTATACAACCTCCGGCATCACTTGCATACAATATGTGTCATTAGTATGCGGAATAAAGGTGTATCCATTTTTCACACTGTCAACCGAGTGTGTATTACGAAGTGCTAAAATTTCAGAAAAGTCCTCACTCATGAATATTCATGAGTGACGAAAACTGTCCCAATAACTACTACACGGTGTTGGTCCAACACTGAGTTCATTTGGCGCGAGCTGATATCGAACAAAGGACTCCATGTGCCAGGTATGAACGCCATACCACTGAAACGCCGCTGCCCTTTCACTGAAGTAGTTAAGAGTTAGGAAGACAGGAAGATGACACAAATGTAGGTTTTATGTAAACAACAATCATGACTGAAATTGCTTTGTATAAAAGGAAGTTGAGCTTTTGTTTCTGTGGCGATGAATCAATGAATTCTTAGAACCAACTAAAATTTATTATATGTTGTCCAAAATGAATGGTGATCAAACTTAAATGAACGTAAAATGATTTTCCAGTAAAATACCATAAGAATATATGGTTCGTTTTGTTTACAGGACTTCCGTTCCCATTATGCCACCAAGAACTTAATGTCTAATCATATATGGCCTGAATTCTCACACATGATAGAGGACGAATTGGAACTTGGGCCTCATTTTGTATAAGTCTTTGCAAAATGTGAGCATCATTACTAACGCAAAAGAATGCAACAGACAATCACACTGCTAGGGCGATTATCACAAACTAAAGGAAATTAATCAACTTTTTTTTTGGCTTTAGATAAATTTAATAAAAAGCCCACTTGCTTTCGTAATCCCTCTATTTATGTCTGAGGTTTCTCAAGTAATTTCTGGTTCTTTTTCTTTTAACTACAATAAGTGAGGAATGTGTAGTGAAGAAAATAAAAATATACAAAATTTAAAGAATTCAAAAGCATTTTGTCAGCTACATCGTGATTCCAAAATCCACCAGACTACCAACAAAATTAGCCATTGTTAGAACCAATATTTCTTCCTTGTTCTTTTGGATGTTTGCCGACAGTTGATCGAATGTTAAAATATAAATGATGAGAAAGAAAGGTAAATGATGAAACACGAGGAATGTGTGATAAACCAAAATGAAGAAAAAAGCGTAAACAGATTCAGTTTCTTATCCAAGAACTCAGGAAAAGTATAAAAGTAGAAATGCGTTATAGGCATCAGACAAAACATGGTTCCCACTTAAGCAATTATGGGTGCTCCAGACGTTTACAAGATATAAACTAAATTGTAATAATTTATGCAGGTGATACAATAGAAAAACGCTAAGACAAATCAATGTTGCCAGGGCTATTTTGAAATTTTCTAAAACATATTGAAAGATTGGAAACATTCAGGAACTGGTAAGAAATATACAGCGTGGGCCATAAGTCCCATACCACCCCTTGTAAAATCCGTGTTCGTGGAAAATACTGAACAACAACGGAGGCCGTAGTAGTAACATAGTAGGCCTAGAGGAAAGTTGGATTGTGATAGTGACAAAGATGGCGTCTATCTTGAAAGCCGCCATCTTGAATTCACGTCAAGATTTTAAAATTGCAACATGGTCATGAGGCACATCATTTTAGGCTAGAATTTAAGGACAAACACAATGGTGAATTCGGTTTGCTGATATCTGAATGTGTTCAAAAGTTACAGACATTTCAAATTGATAACTTTACCGTACTGTTTCTGTTGTTGCAGGTGAATAATTATGCCGCTAACGAAAGCAGAGAGGAAGGAGCTGATCAGGGCATGGGGAGGAAGGAGTGCAAGGGGTGTAGCAGCCGAATCCAATGCCAGGCAACCAGATCAACATCCTGTGTCCCATGTTATTGTCGCCCAACTCTTCCAGAAGTTCATGGATACTGGCTCCATAGCAGATAAACCCAGGTGTGGAAGACCCAGCAGTGCTACATAATTTGCTACATCACCACACCGCAGTACCCGTCATCTGTCCATGGAATGTGGTGTCAGCCGTACATCCATCAGACGCATCTTACAGAAAAGCAAGTGGCATCCGTACAAATTGCAACTTCAACATCATTTATCTGATGATGACCCTGGTCGTCATGTGGAATTTTGCAACTGGGCCCTTGCTCACTTGCAAACGGATCCCACATTCTACACACAAATTTTATTTTCCGATTTTTACGTCACTGGGAAAGTGAATAAGCAAAACTGTCGCTATTGGTCCCGGACAAATCCTCAGTGGGTTAACCCTTGCAAAATGATAGGTACAGACAAATCAATGGTGTGGTGTGGTC